>NC_062565.1:87785952-88411265 GCF_022837055.1 Prionailurus viverrinus
ACTACCCTATGTTCCTTATCTGCTGTTTCTTCCCATAGTCATATCAGACCTATCCAAAACTATTTAACACGGTAGGAAAAGACCAAGTTTTTTATGTGTTCATACATTTGTTCATTATGTTCCTTTCACCTGAACACTCCATTTCTTCTATGCCTGGAAAATTCTACTCATTCTCCAGTTAAAAAATTACAACCTCATAAAGCCTTTCACAAGTCTATACACTGGGTCAGATACTCTGTCCTTGGACATTCCACGGTACTATAACTTCTTCCCCACAATGTCCACTAACCTATAAGCAACTCAGATGCCAAGACTAGGTCTTATTCAGAATAGCATTAACTGTTCAATGTGTTGCTAGTAATCAGTAATTGTTAGAAAACATTTATAAATGAGGATTAAAAAGAAATATCTTTTGGTACAATTTTGGTTCCTTTGCTTACTCTCACTCTTTAGAGAAAAGAGACAAAATGTTCCATTCCCTTATGTCAATGCTCTATAAACAATGCTTATGAAAGGTAAAACAATATTTTTGAGCTACTCTAATCTACTTGGAAAAATTAATTTTTTAAGAAAAATCTGTAACTTTTCATAATTAAACCATAAAAATATTCCTCAAATATGTACAAACTCTTCAAATTCCTGGAACACATTCATATTTTATTTACTCACCAGGTTCTTACTATAATATTCCCATAGAATGGTGACAATTACAATGTTTGGCTCCCAGAAATCACAAAGCGTCAAACAACAGTGCAGATGCATTCGTAATTGTTCTTCTGGTATACCATCCTAAAAAATAAAATGAAATTGTGGGAAAGTAAATGGGCTCTGGTAACATGAATATTATTGCTTGATACTCACTGGATAACCTGCTTTTATTTATTTATTTATCTATTTATTTATTTATTTTTTACTGTTTATTTTTGAGAGAGAGACAGAGCATGAGTGGCAGAGGGGCAGAGAGAGAGGGAGACAGATTCTGAAGGAGGCTCCAGGATCTGAGCTGTCAGCACAGAGTCCAATGAGGGGCTTGAACCCACGAACAGTGAGATCATGACCTGAGCAGAAGTCAGACACTCAACTGACTGAGCTACCCACGCACCCCTGGATAACCTGCTTTTAAAAAGAATATGAATACATATCACCAAATCATACCCACTCTCATTTTCAGACCAGCGGTCTAAATCAGGATAGGCTATACTTCTAAAAATTTGCTTTATGTATTCAGATAATAGAAATTACATAACTCAAAATGACTTTTAACACAATTATTTAAAAATTAAAGGTGTTTGTGATGGAGTGATTATAATAAGGGGGTATATATAATCTGAATTGCTTAAGGAGGAAAGTTTGGACATGGAGGAAGACAGAAAATGGAAAAGATCCAATAGTGGTGAGCAGAATGAAAATGAAAAGAAAAATGAAAAAATGTAAAGCATAACCCTGGAAAATGGGTGAAATAAGTAAAAGAATCTCTGCTTAGATGTGAGGATATTAAGAAACTTACAGGACAGGGTGATTACATGCATTAATGTTGGGGTTGCTAATAAAAGTAACATATAGGTATAAAAAAAAGTGATCTTAGTGCTAAAACATTCAAAGAATAAAGGGAACCAAACATGAGCAGATTTTTTTGGTAAGGCATTAACTCTTAATTAGTAATCCTTTAGAATACACTCAAGCTTCAAGTCCTCCAGGAAAGTTACTAACTTCCATACTAACAGTGACCCTTTATGCTCCACAACCTCCTATGCACACCTGCATCATAGCACTTACCTTCTTAAATTTACGTTTGTCTGCTTTCAAGTGTGTGTGAACTCTCTGAGAATTAGGATAATTTCCCCTGGGTCTAGCACACTGCCTGGTTTGCCAAACAAACTCCATAAATATTTCATGAATGAAACTGAGATCTAGGTTCTTGTGCCTCTTTTTACCAAGTAGCTGTATGGCTTAGGGAAAGATACTTAGCTTCTCTAATAGACAACTAAGCTCATTTAAACAAAGAAGGGAATTTTCTGTCCATCATTAATATTCTTTTGATTTTATTATGAAAATATTAAGCAAGACCTAGGCTCATTCCTGTGGCATACTACTCATATAAATTAAAGCATACTAAATTCAATATACTTCAAGGATTTATGACTCCAAAACCAATTATAAATACCATTCTATGCCTCTTTCCAAAACAGAAGGGAAAAGAAATGAATATTTATTTTTAAAAAATTTTTTTTTCAACGTTTTTTATTTATTTTGGGGACAGAGAGAGACAGAGCATGAACGGGGGAGGGGCAGAGAGAGAGGGAGACACAGAATTGGAAACAGGCTCCAGGCTCTGAGCCGTCAGCCCAGAGCCTGACGCAGGGCTCGAACTCACGGACCGCGAGATCGTGACCTGGCTGAAGTCGGACACTTAACCGACGGCGCCACCCAGGCGCCCCAAGAAATGAACATTTAATGCACACTGGATTTGATCAAGATTGCTCTTGGTGACCAGACCAAGATTTGAATAAAATTTGTGAGGCCAGAACCCATGTTCTTTACACTGTGCCCAACCAAGAAGAAATTAAATATGGTGTATTCTGAGAAATTTTTTTTTAATTTTTTTAAAAGAATGGAGATAAATTTCCCTTCTTTTCCCTGCTAGTGGTTACAGATTATAATGAAAAAGAAAATACCATTTTCTCCAGTTTTGGCAGGATTGGGTAATCAGTCAGTTGAGTAGGACTTAAAAATTTTGTTTAGCTTATAATTAATTACAGCTAGTATTTGTTATAAAATACATTTTCATTTCCTGTATATTCATTTGTTTTGAGCTATTTACTCTTAGTTTAAAAAAATTTTTTTTAATGTTTATTTATTTTTGAGAGAAACAAGAGATGAGGGAGGGGCAGAGAGAGAGGCAGACAGATTCTGAAGCAGGCTCCAGGCTCTGAGGTGTCAGCACAGAACCCAACACAGGGTCGAACCCACGGATCATGATTTCATGACCTGAAGTCAGATATTTAACAGGATGCTTAACCTGAGCCACCCAGGCACTCCTCCCTTAGTTTTTTCTTAAAAATTCCCTTCAAAAATGTGTGTGTGCACATCAGCTGAATTAAGAAGAAAGGATGTGCCTAACTTCAAGTCCAGATAATCAAAGAGACATAAATACAAAACAGGAGAAAAGAAGCAAAGAGATATCTTAGCTCAAATTCATAACGAGAAAACAGAAGATGAAATACAGTGAAGAGTACTGGAAAACTCCTGTGTACATTAATTTCTTCCTACCTTACATTTTCCATCACACACTTACTGGAAAGGAAAAAAAAAAAAGAAAACACAAACAAAAATATGGAAATTTGAGATGCTTTCCACAAGTATCATCAAAATAGATCTAGAAACCAAAAATGATTAAACACATAGCAGCAAAAAAGTTTTAAAATAGAAATAATGGCAAAAATAGTTTTATTCAGAATCCAACCAAGTCAAATGCTTTGAGAGAGCACACTGTGAGTAAAACATGTAAGAAGACTCAAATCCCAGCTTTGACACTTCTTAGTTACCTATATGAACATGGACAAACTCCTTAACCCTATCAGGCCCTGCCATAAACATTAAGTGGAAGAATGTACATTAAGTGCTAAGTACAGTGCTTGTATAGGGATGGCTGTCACTGTGTTGTCTGCAAGAGAGATATATTTTTTTAGGCCAAACTATGATCAAATAATAAATGCAACAGGATCTCAGTATCATACCTTATGCTGATATACTTCATTTCTGTGAATGCTAAGGTCGAACTCTACCTAACCAAAGAGGTTTGAATAATTACATCTAAATCCATGCCCTCTGAATAAAGAGTTTTAAACAAACCAGGTCTTTGGGCCTCTTTTCTACACAGGCTTACACCTGCCTGTTTGAATCCCAGAGGCTATGCTACTCAGCTTCTGCATTTTTCACAAGACCTATGGATGCTCTGTAAGTCTCTTCTCTGTTGTGTGAGTATGTATAAACTATTCAATGAGAAGGCTACCCCAGAATATTCCATAGTGTCTGCTTTTGATCTCCTGATTCCATAGTGCCTGCTTTAGTCCTTTTTTTTTTTATAACTTTTTTTTTTTTTAACTTTTATGTATTATTTTTGAGATAGAACACACAAGACGGGGAAGGCGGGGGAGGGAGAGAGGGAGGGAGGGAGAGAGGGAGGGAGAGAGGGAGGGAGGGAGGGAGGGAGGGAGGGGGAGAAAGAGAGAGAGAGAGAGAGAGAGAAGGAGATGCAAGTGCGCACGCGCGTGCACACACACACACACAGAATCTGAAGCAAACTCCAGGCTCTGAGCTGTCAGGACAGAGCCCAATGCGGGGCTTGAACCCACAAACCAGGAGATCATGACATGAGCCGAAGTTGGAAGCTCAACCGACGGAACCACCCAGGTGCCCCTCTGCTTTAGTCCTTTTATAAAGAATGTCTTCCCATCTTTATTTTGAAATATCAAATTTAGGCATCTTAAATTTGGGTATATACCATACATGATATTCTTCTACTGAATTAAAAATGAAAACAATTATCTTTTATAGCCAGCATACATGAAAAGATGCTCAATATCACTGATCATTAGGGAAATGCAAATCAGAACTACAATGAAGTATCACCTCACACCTGTCAGAATGGCTAAAACCAACAACACAAGCAACAATAAGTGTTGGTGAGGATATAGAGTAAAAGGAACCCTCTTACACCATTGGTGGGAATGTAATCTGGTGCAGCCACTCTGTAAAACAGTATGGAGGCTCCTTAAAAATTTAAATACAGGGGCGCCTGGGTGGCGCAGTCGGTTAAGTGGCCGACTTCAGCCAGGTCACGATCTCGCGGCCCGTGAGTTCGAGCCCCGCGTCAGGCTCTGGGCTGATGGCTCGGAGCCTGGAGCCTGTTTCCGATTCTGTGTCTCCCTCTCTCTCTGCCCCTCCCCCGTTCATGCTCTGTGTCTCTCTGTCCCAAAAATAAAAAAAAAAAAAAAAAAAAAAAAAAAAAAAAATTTAAATACAGAATCACCATATGATCTAGTAACTGAGCTACTCGGTATTTACCCAAAGAATATGAAAATACTTATTTGAAAGGATATATGCAGCCCTATGTTTGTAGCAGCATTATTTACAATAGCCAAATTACATACACAGTCCAAGTGTCCATCGATAGATGAATAAAGATACACACACACACACACACTGGAATACTACTCAGCCACAAGAAAAGAATGAAATCTTGCTATTTGCAATACATGGATGGAGCTAGAGAGTATAATTACAAGCAAAATAAGCCAGTCAGAGAGAGAGAGAAATACCATAGGATTTCACTCATATATGAAATTTAAAAAACAGAACAAACAAGGAGAAAAAAAAAGACAAGCCAAAAACCAGACTTTAACTATAGAGACCAAATAGTTGGTTACCAGAGGGCAGGTGAATGGGTGGATGGTAAAATAGGTAAAGGGGATTACAAGTACACTTACCATGATGAGCTTATCAGTAATATATGGAATTGGTGAATCACTATATTGTACATCTGAAACTAACATAACACTATTTTAACTATACTGGAATTTAAAAAAAAATTTACTCTTGGGGCACTTGGGTGGCTCAGTCAGTTAAGCACCCGACTCTTGGCTTTGGTTTGGGTCATGATCTCATGGTTCATGAGTTCCAGCCCCGTGTCAGGCTCCAAGCTGGCAGTGTGGAGGCTGCTTGGGATTCTCTCTCTGTGCCCTCTCTCTCTCTCCCTCTCTCAAAATAAGCAAACGTTTAAAAAAAAAAAAAATTACTCTTAGTTTTTTTTTTTTTTAATAAAAATGGCAATTTAACAATTGAGGGCTCATTTTTTTTTTTTAATTTTTTTTTTTTTTCCAACGTTTATTTATTTTTGGGACAGAGAGAGACAGAGCATGAACGGGGGAGGGGCAGAGAGAGAGGGAGACCCAGAATCAGAAACAGGCTCCAGGCTCTGAGCCATCAGCCCAGAGCCCAACGCGGGGCTCGAACTCACAGACCGCAAGATCGTGACCTGGCTGAAGTCGGACGCTTAACCGACTGCGCCACCCAGGCGCCCCAAGGGCTCATTTTTTAACGAATAACCTAACTAGAAGAAGTCATCAGAAGAATAAAATTTATTTGCAACCTAAATAATAACTATTAGTCTGCCTGCGTGATTCAATGTATTTTTAGGATTAAAGAAAGTTGAAATTCAATATCCCAGTCAAGATCCTTCTGTCCAAGAAACATAATGATTTTGAATTAGTTACTAGGGGGCGCCTGGGTGTTTCACTCGATTAAGTGTCCAACTTTGGCTCAGGTCATGATCTCGCGGTTTGTGAGTTCAGCCCCGCACTGGGCTCTGTGCTGACAGCTCAGAGCCTAGAGCCTGCTTCAGATTCTGTGTATGTCTCTCTCTCTCTTCCCCTCCCCTGCTCGTACTCTGTCTCTGTCTCTCTTAAAAATAAACATTAAAAAAATTACAAATAAATGAATAGAAATAAATTAACTATTAGAAGATTACTGCCCCATATAAGTGAGATCTAATTACATTCTGAGTTGTTTTTAGCCTTGGACTCTTCAGGTTCCTTAGCAAATAAAAATATTAGACTTGTTTTGGATATCTTTTTATACCCTTCAAGAAACTTTAGTAGAAAATTGTCTCTAGGATGTCAAAAATTGAGGCTTTAAAAAACAGGTAGTATAAAACTCAAAATCTTCCTCTTCATTTGAATACAATAATGCCGTTTTAAAGGTAGAACAAATGTTTACTGTCAGCATACACAAATATTAAATAGTACTGCCTCCAAAAAATGGTTAAGGTAAATACTTAACTACTCAATCATACCAACAGAAGCAAAGTTAAACAATAAATGTTCTCTTTACCTATAAAGCTCAATGTCTGTTTCTAGAAAATCCTTTCTGGCTAGAAAAAGATTTGGAACATTATTTGCTTAATTACAACTACAGTGGCATGCCTACGGATTATATTTGACGACTGCTCTACACGAGGAATGTATGTTTTTTAAATACTGCAAATGGACTCTCACTGTTGGAGATAAAGTCAAAGCACACGGGCATGGGCAGATTTTAATTTACCTCAATGGGGGAAAACAGATATAATCAAACTGATAGTTCTATCTGAACATATTATTTATTTTTTATGACCACCTACTGCACCCACAAAATTGATTTCAAGAACTCCAGCAAGTAGTACTAAACTACTTATAAAATCTAATTTGATACAATCAAGGCATGACAAAATTGAAAGATCACTAGAGAAAATGGACTACTTCTTTCTAAATATTATAATGGCTTCTCTCACGGGAAAAATTACTTTGACTTTATGTTACATCTAAATTCCCAGAGAAAGTTTCTTGGAGTCACTAGACTATTTCTATTTCTAGGGTGCCTGACTTCCCACAGTTTGCCCAGGACTTCCCTGGTTTTAGCACTGATCCCAATTCTGGGAAACCACAAGCCAGGCAATTGATGATGGGCATACTACTTACTTCCAAGAACTACGTATTTATCATCAAAATAAGTTCAGCTAACACCATTAACATACTAGCTATATTGTAAAGATATATTATGCAGTGTCAGAATAACTTTTATTACATTATGAGTAAGTAAGACACTTCAAAGTTTTTTTTTTCAAGTCAATGAGTTTCCTTCATTTAAAATCAAAATTATAGTGAGTCATAAACACAAGAAAAAAAGAATTAATTTTCAAGCAACTAAAAAGGGTCTGAGGAGGGTTTTCAATCTCTTAGTCAAAAAGCAAACTTCTTAGTCAAAAAACAGTGGAACAGAGATGATGATAAATTCTTTCTCCTGTTTGTCCTAGACCATTATGAGTGTACGGGTATTTATCCATATGACCCTTAGAACCTAAGAAATACTCTGTAATTTAAAACCTACCAGAATAAACCATAAATTCATACGTTAGAGCTGAAAGGAAGTTTAAGAGGTTTTAAAGCTGTGTTAAGGCATTAAGACTGGATCAATAGCTAACATAATTAACAATGACCACTTTTTAGTGATCCCCTACGTTCTTGAAGTAAAAAAAAAAATGTATGTAAGACACTTTCTGAATTACTAAATCAGTATATTCTCAAAAAGAACGAAGGAGAAAGCCAATTGAAATGACACAGAAAAAAATAAAAATAAAAACTTTTATAATGGTTGAGGTTATAGTTCTTTTGTTTTTCATACAACTATGTATGCACAAGTCTTTGGAATTCTAGTCTAGAATTTTTACTCGTTAATTGGAAGACTCATATTATAAACTAAATGTACTTATTGTATACTTTACCTAAAAAAATTAAGAGTTAATATAGATAAAATGGAAAAGAAAATTTGACACTATTTATATGATTTTCAAAGATATGGCTACAAAATAAATGTGCGTGTATTCATAAGTATGAATGAGTGTGCATGTACGTACATATGATATATATATCAATCCTGTACTATATTTCTTGTTTATTCCTCTTCAAGATTTTAACAATCTTCATATCCTAACAGAAAAGTAATCTACTACCCAAATTTAAAAATATTCTTTACTAAAATTTCCCCTTAAATTCTTACATAAATAATTTATACTACAAAACTTTAGAGAACTACAATACAGTATGTTTAAAGATGTGATGAATAGCACATTTTAAACTATTTTAAAAGGAGGTCAAATCTGACCTCTGGGCCATGAAGCACCACATTAGCGGCTCTGCAGAAAGAAAAATGATAACGTAGGAAATGAGGGCACAGAAACTAGGACCTTATCAGTTAGAGTAGGATTCGCGCCTGTAAGACAAATTGCTCAGCAAGGCAAGTCACCCTCCTGCTGTGATGAGGATACAGCCGAATTTCCAATGCCACTATCTCCCTCATCGTGTCTCTAGACCCGATACCATACAGTCAAGGAATGGCGTACAGTTTTGAAACATCCACTACTTATCCTGAATACATTTTGTCAAAGTCACCGGCTAGGATAATTTTGTTTGTCCTTCAACTGGCAACTCAGTGTTAGAAATAAAAATCTTCAAAGGATACTCATTCATAGGAACTATCTTATGTTGCCCCTTCATTAACAAAGAATGATGATTCCACCTCAGGTTTTTTTTTTTTTTTTTTTTTAATTTTTTTTTTTCAACGTTTATTTATTTTTGGGACAGAGAGAGACAGAGCATGAACGGGCGAGGGGCAGAGAGAGAGGGAGACACAGAATCGGAAACAGGCTCCAGGCTCTGAGCCATCAGCCCAGAGCCCGATGCGGGGCTCGAACTCACGGACCGCGAGATCGCGACCTGGCTGAAGTCGGACGCTTAACCGACTGCGCCACCCAGGCGCCCCCACCTCAGGTTTTTAATAAGTAAACAGAGTTTGTTATTTAAATCATTTTAAGAGTTTTCTCAGTTCTTAAAAAATAAAATCTGTAACATTAGAAATTTAGCAAAGCCCACAAATTGTCTCATTTGAAAGCATACCTGAACACCGATGGACTTTTTTAGCAATTCTTCTACAAAATTCCAATTTGATTCCATTTGTCTCTAGAAAGGGAGAATATTGCAGCAAAATTATTGCTCTTAATTATGCACTGAAATTATAGTACAGCAGGCTAGTAGTGAAGTACAAATATATTCTCTAACATCAGACATCATTACAACTTCTTTAATGTCTAAAATTACTTGGACAGAGTAACTTGACAGACTTGGTAAAAAAAAAAATTGTAACTATTCCAATCCAATATAAATCTTAACAGGACATGTTATATTAAACAATGGCACTTGTATACAATTATAACTGTTTTAACAAATATTTAAATGTTGCTGTCATATGTAATTTAGGCGGAAAAAAAAAAACTTTATGTAGTTTTTGGAGTGTTTTATGCTTTGAGTGTTTTTCCTCATTGTATACTTTACTCACCAGAGACTTTTTCATTTTATGTATAATAACATCAAGACAATCTATTCTACTAAGCAATTAACTAAACATTTTGTATAGGAAAAAAATGTACACAGTACTACCTCATTTAATCAATGGTCACTTATCTGGAAGACTCCTCACAATAAGGAAGAAAGCCAAAAAGGACTTTCACAAAGCCAAAATACTTCACAAAAGCTAGGCAATGAAAAAGGCTTTGCTTTCCAAAGGAAAGCCTGGAGGAGCGCTCAGTTCTTAAAGCTCTGGATACATGTATACTAGTCAAAACCAGAAAAGAAAGTGCTTTGGAGAGGAAGCAAATAACAACTAGTTTCTGACAGTGAGTGAAAAAGGTACAAAAGGTAACTGTAACACCTCAAAAAGCAAAGCCAGAAGCCTTAAAGAATAGAAACAAAGAGCCTCATCATACCCTACCATCCCCATCATAATTAATATGTTGTTCAGAAGGATGAAACCAAATGACTCATAAAAGGTTAAAGCATGTACAATATTCTTGATTAAAAAAAATTTTTTTTGAAATATTTACTTTTGAAAGACAGAGAGACAGAGCACAAGTGGAGGAGGGGCAGAGAGAGAGGGAGACACAGAATCTGAAGCAGGCTCCTGGCTCTGAGCTGTCAGCACAGAGCCCAATGTAGGGCTCAAACTCATGAACCAGGAGATCATGACCTAAGCCAATGTCGGACGCTTAACTGAGCCACCCAAGCGCCCCTGCAATATTCTCAATTTTAAATGACTGGATAATGTTCATGTAAGATGCTCATTACATAAAATTACTAAATGAACATTTCCTTAATAAAGGTACTCAATGACTGTGGTAGCCCCTCTCTAAAATGGCCCCAAATGACCCTGTCTCCTGGTATTCATACACTTATTTAACCCTCCACCCCCACCCCACTGCACACTGTGCCAGGGTTGGTCTGTTATCAAGAGAGCATCAGTACTAATAGGAGTGTTGGTATGTCATTTCCAAGATTAGGTTAGAACACAATGAAGCTTCCATCTTAATGAAAATCTCTTGTTGACTCCATCAGGGAAAACCATAGTGTGAACAGGCCTGAAGAAGCCTATGTGATGAGTAACTAAAGCCTCCTGCCAACATGAGAAAGACTGGAAGTGAGTCCTCCAGCTCTAGTCTTCAGAGACTCAAGCATCTGCTGATAGTTTACTACAAACTCATGAGGAATCCTGGGCCAGAACCATCCAGCTAAGCTCTTACTGTATACCTGAGCCTTAGGAACTGTGTGAGATAATAAATGTTTGCTGTTTTAAGCTGCCAAATTTTGTTTCACAGTTAGAAATAACTGATACAATGACTCAGTTATTTTTAGCAAAAAAAAAAAAAAAATTATTGACCTTTTCAGATATATTTATGTAAATAAAGTGAATACAAACCTTTTATGAGGAGAGAATGTGTAGTACAGAATTTGGCCTTACCCAAAGAGAAAATCTGGCCTTTATCCTTGGCTTCTGGGGAGTAATTTCTAGGCCCTTGGAATGTTATACCTGATAGGGATATCTTTGTTTGCCGGGGAGCCTTGAGTCATACTGGATAGTCTAACAATGTAATTGAGGGTGGAGGCTGGCCACAGCCTAAAACCAACAATGTGACTTAGGCTAAGGGCTGTGGAGACCTGGAAAGTTGATCTGAAGATTGAGATTAACCGTGTGGGCAATCAATCCATCACATCTATGTAATGGAGCTCCAATAAAAACTGAACACTGCAGCTTAGGCAAGCTCTCCTGGTTGGAAATACTCCCTGCATACTGTCACACACTGATGCCAGGAGACTAACGTATCTTGACAACATGGGGAGAAAACAACAGGAACTCCACATTTGGTACTTCTCCTGGACTCTACTATATACTCCTCCCTTAGCTAATTTTAATTTATATTCTTTCCCTGTAATAAACCATAACCATGAGTGTAATAGCTTTTAGAGAGTTCTGTAAATCTAAGTAAATTATATGGTTTTGGGCATTCTTGAGCTTGCAATTGGTGTCAGAAATGAGCAGCCTTGGTAACTGGTCCTAAAATTCTCTCAAAAAAGAGACTATTTTGTTTTATAATACTATATGAACACTGTGTTAAGGTCTTTACATTACTTCCTCAAAAAAAAAAAAAATCTTTCCATTTCACAATTTCCAAACACAATTAAGTCTCAGAGAGGTTATGTATATATACATACAAGTCAGAGCAAGAATTTTGCTCCAAAGCCAGTATTCTTCCCATTTTCTAATAAACCTTCCCTCACCTTTCAGCAATTCCCTTTTATATCACTCTTGACTAAGAAAACATCATCACTAACCCCAAATAAGCAGGGGTTATGACAGGACTACTGTATTTAGCTTTATAGTTTCATAGTGTTAGTGAGTATATTTCAATGATTCTGTTCTATCAAGGCATTTGAATCACAGGAATTATAGGTAAGTAATGTATTCTTGTCCAGAGAATTTCAACTCTGTGGATCAGTACTGTGGCTATAATCTAAAACAAAAATAAACCATAACTCAGATTAAAGAATGACAACTATATCATGCCCAAATCAAGTCTAAGAGACTATATCAAAGGACACAGATTTTTTCTCCACAGCAAAACTGAACTTTGAGCACCTACATTTTTTTTCTACATACTAACTTATACAAAACTTAATCTCTCTGACAGAAAGGAAATATGGGGCACCTGGGTGGCTCAGTTGATTAAGTGTCTGACTTAGCTCAGGTCATGATCTCACAGTTTGTGAGTTCAAGCCCTGCACCGAGCTCTCTGCTGTCAGCACAGACCCTGCTTTGCATCCTCTGTCCTCCTACCCTCTCTCTCTGCCCCTTCCTTCTCATGCTCTCTCTCTCTCAAAAATAAATAAACATTAAAAAAAAAAAAAAGGAAATAGGAAGTTATCAATTTTGGGTTATGTTTTATATCTCTTATCCCACCATCCAAACTAAGACAACCACTTAAGCTTCAGGACAGGTCATGTCTCCACCACAAATATAAAATAGATACCCTATTCTCCACTTCCAGCAGACAAGGTAACTTGGTGCAGCTCTCACTTTAAGGTTATATTTCAGACTTTTTATCTAGTCACTATTTCAGATGTTTCGAAGATGAGCATTAGCTGGCCTGACATCAGCAGGGAAAGTACTGTTTAACTGATTCCTGCAATGCCCCAAAATATTTCTTCTCTTTAAACTATATTCGCTTTTAAAATAGATGGTGGCAATTGTGAGAAAATAACACACTCTTATCTAGGTTGAAAGAAAAACCTTAAATAGAAATACATGAAACTCTAAAGCCTCTAGTATGAGAGATACCAAATTTTCCTTACAAGCTTACATTAATCAATTGGCAAATTTTGTGATTAAATGCACAGCAAAAGTTTAATCCACAAAAAAGCTTTTAAAATAAAATTAAAAAATGAAGCATATGTGAAACCTATTTAAAATGTTAAAATTTTGAGATGCCTGGGTGGCTCGGTCGGTTGGGTGTCCAACTTCAGCTTGGGTCATGATCTCGCGACTTGTTCAAACCCCACGTTGGGCTCTCTGCTGTCAGTGCAGAGCCTGCTTTGGATCCTCTGTCTCCCCTTCTCTCTGCCCCTCCCCCACTAGCACTTTTTCTCTCTCTCTCTCAAAAATAAACAAACATTAAAAAAAATTCTTTTTTTTTTTATGGGGCGCCTGGGTGGCGCAGTTGGTTAAGCGTCCGACTTCAGCCAGGTCACGATCTCGCGGTCCGTGAGTTCGAGCCCCGCGTCGGGCTCTGGGCTGATGGCTCAGAGCCTGGAGCCTGTTTCCGATTCTGTGACTCCCTCTCTCTGCCCCTCCCCCATTCATGCTCTGTCTCTCTCTGTCCCAAAAATAAATAAACGTTGAAAAAAAAAAAAAAATTTATAAAAAAAAATAAAAAAAAAAAATTCTTTTTTTAATTAAAAAAATTAAATGTAAAGATCTCATCTTGTGAGTGGAACAAAGCAGGCTTATTAATGCATGGCCATTTTCTATATGGTAGTTGGCTGTGATACTATATCATAAAAAGAAAAAAGAATTCAGAAAATTTTCAAAATTCTGATCAAAATATATCCCAGATCCAAATTAACATTCTGCATAATCTCTCTGAAAGGATGAGTCAATATACCTTTACATTCATAGATCAGAATGATTACAGGACTTCTGGACCAAATTGAGACACTTGAGAGTAAAAGGAAAATTAACCAGATAGGAGGAGGGGATAATAGGCATAACAGAAACTGTCCATGGCAAATTGGTACCCACGGTTTCCATACTGAAGTTCTATTCATGAGAGAAGGCGGTCTTTAGGAGAACCCCAATATCAAATTTATCTAAGTGACAAAGATAGGCTGACATTTAACTACGGTGTACCTCAGTTTTGTTACTTGTAAAATGGATATGTTACTCTCTCACCTACTTCATGTTACTTCACAGATATAAAGGCTGCTTAGTCACTGTGAAATATTAAACACTTAGCAAATGTGGGGCACCTGGGTGGTTCAGGAGGTTAAGCATTTAACTCTTTCGGCTCTGGTCACGATCTCAGGGTCATGAGATTGAGCCCTGCATTGGGCTCCGTGTGGAGCTTGGAGATTGCTTAGGATTCTCTCTCTCTCCCTCTCCCTCTGTCCCTCCCCCATTCATGCTTGCTCTAAGTAAATAAATAAAATTTTTAAAAAACCCACAAAACACTTAGCAAATGCAATATGCTGAAGGCATCACCCCTAATGAAAACTAGTATCAACTAGAGAGCTTGAGGTGTTTTTTCTCAAAGATATTAAGAAGTCCAGAAATATCTGAAGTTCTTTGAGCACTCATGAATACAATCCAAGTCTGTTTTACACATATACATATACATTATACATCTCTATTATTTTTATCATATGAAAGGTTCTTTTTCAAATATGATGGCATTTTCCTCTTAAAACCTTCTATATAATTTAAATTAAGATTCTTAAAATATATGTATTTTAGCAAAAGAAAATCATACAGGAACTGCTGACATATTAAAAGACGTAGATTAAGCTATTTTAAACACAGACAATTCAATTACTATCTTGATTCAGGGCTAATAAAAGCATTAATTTCCTATGGAATTCTCTGTATGAAACAGAAGAGTGATTTCAGCAATGCAACTGTACAGTACAACAGTAATAGTAATGATATATATTAACATGGCTAGATTACGTACCACATGTGGGTGTATGTGGAGGTCAACATCAACCACCACTGAAATACACCATTCACTCGCATAAGTGTTAGCGGCAGTTCCAGCAAGCATTTATAACCTGAAAGCATGCTCCCTGAAGCAAGAGGCAATAAATCTGTTTCACGTACATCCTATCATTGGCACCTATTATTATGATAACTACCTTAATGGTAACTCAAAGGTGCTTTTAACTAATTACTGTTTTTATTTACACCGATTAAAATAAAAAATATGTACTGGGGAATTAAAATGGGAAGAGAAATAAAATGCTGATGTAAAGACATTATTTTATAGGTAAATTTTTGAGTTACTTTAATGTTCTAGTATTCTAATGGTTAAAAGATGTGAAACATTAACATATTAACTCCACAAAAATACTCAGTGAAAGGCCTACTGCAATAATGACAATCTGTTAAGATTTATGGAGTATTTACTACATATCAGCATGATAAGAACTGATGTACAGAAACAAAGGACATATAATCCTTTTCTCTGGGATGCTCATTCCACTGATCCCTCTCAATAAATTGGTATAATGCTTAAATACGTTAATATTGATCTGTGTGTGAGTTTCTCAGAGAACTTTCTGATTTATTATTTTAATTTATCTTGGGATCTCCTGGAAAGCTTTTTATTATTAGGCGGATCATTTAGAAGACCTATGACATAAATGTCAATGCTAACTGACCCTCAGATTCCATGCATGATTTCCGAGCTGACTTTTTTCAGTATTCAAAAAGAAGAAAGTCTGTCAAGGAACAGGTTTCATAAGCAATGATCTCCATACCTGATAGAGGATGAGAACCAAGAAACTTTTTACAAATAAGAATTCCCAAATTCCAAACCAGATTACTAAATCAGGATCTCTAGAGTTGAGATCTGAAAACCTGAATTTTTAAGAACTTCCAGGTAGGTCTGATGGATGATAAGCCAGATTTGGGAACTACTCCCCCCCGCCCCCCCCCCACCTGATTTCAAAAGGTAAATTTTGAAAATCAGACACATTAGCTTCAAGATTCCATATGTTATAGAACTGATGGGCTAATAGAATACTATTCACTTCTGAACATGGAATAATTATACACAAATAGAGCTTCAAATCAATAAATATGTCTACCAGCTAGTTTTATTCACAGGGCTTTTTAAATAACACCAAAAAAAAATGTTTCTAACTAGAAATATAATAAAATCTTTTTGAAGTAAACCTCATGGTTGTTTAATAGATTAAGATATCTTTATGAAAAGCTTCCCTAAAGAAGCATTATTCTGAGGAAATAATTTTACCTAATTATTCACAGAAACTACTAACTCATTACTGGAGACATGTGCTTTCCCTTCATAAATTTTACAGATTTTGGAACTAAAAGGCATTTTCTGAACACTCAATCCCATGATTTTTGGAAGAGGGAACACAGGCTCAGGAAAGTTGAAGTAATTTACTGAAGGTCACACAACTACCTAGTAGCAGAGCCAGGACTGGACTAGATCTCAAGTCTTCTACAAGGTGCTCTTCCTTAAATAGTAAAAACATAAAAATTACCATTTTTCAAGATGTTTAGGGAAAGGTCTACCAACTTCTAGATTCAGAAGCTGAATTTTTCTCTGTAGGATTGTGATTTACTTTTATTTTTAATTTGTTTTTTTAAATGTTTTATTTATTCTTGAGAGAGAGAGAGAGAGAGAGAGAGAGAGAGAGAGAGAGAGGGAGGGAGGGAAGGAGAGGGATAGCATGAGCGAGGGAGGGGCAGAGCAAGAGAGGGACACAGAATCCGAAGCAGGCTCCAGGCTCTGAGCTGTCAGCACAGAGCCTGACGTGGGGCTCAAACTCACAAAATTTGAGAGATCATGAGCTGAGCTGAAGTTAGACACCCAAATGACCCACCCAAGCGCCCCTGTGATCTACTTTTTGTTGTGTTTCTGTGCTCATTTACTAACGTGTCTACAAAAAATACATATTAATAATATGAGAAAGTTTAAGAAAATAAAATCTTACCATTTCATCTTGTATTCCATGGCGATCAAACTGGTAAAATGATGCTACATGAGTGATGATCCACCAACTAAAACCTAATGGATCCCTGGGCTGGATTATAGGCACAGAAGGTCGTCTTCGGTCACTTGATTTGTCAAAGAATGTTTTAAGTAGTTTATTCAACCAGTTCCAAAATGACTATACAAAGAGAGGTAATATGATTCAATTACACTAAGAACATAACCTTTGGTTTGGGCTTTTTTCTCCATTTGTATAATAATACATATACATAAAAGAGAAAAAAACCCATGTATGTGAAATTTAAAGAATAAAAATACACAGGTTAAGAATTATTAGAACATGATTAGCACTCTAGAAAGATCCTATGTGTTCCACAATCACATCTTCTGCCATCCAGGGGAAATGATTATCCTGACCTTCATCATAAATCATTCTCTTGTTTTTTAAGTTTTGCCACATAGGCCTATAAGCCTAAATCATATACAGTTTGGCTTCCCATCACCACTTTTTTATCCATGTTTGTATTCTTAAGTGGCCTAATTCTATTCTTTATAACTTGCTTCTTTTCTCAACATCGTGTTTCCGAGATTCATCCATATTGCGTATAGGCCTAGTTCATCAAAGTATTCCAAAATATGACTATATGATGAACCATTTACCTGATACACTGTTGAGCATTTGATGAGTTTTAGTAAGTTTTTTTTTCTAGTAATTTGTTCCATCTCATAAACATTTTCAAGTTATTAGGCATACAGTTAATGACAATATCTCAACTTTTAAAAATATCTGCAAAATCTGGTCATGTTCCTTTTTAAATTTTTAGTATTGACTGTGTAATCATTTCAAGAGAAATTAGCCAATTTTAGTAACTTTTAAAGAACCAATTTTTGACCGTTTTAATCTTTTTCTGTTTTGATCTTTGTTATTTTTAATTTTACAAATTTGTGTTAGTTTCATTTGCTACCTTTTACTTTCTTTGGGTTTATTATGCAGGGATTCTTTCTCCCTAACTTCTTGTATGATGAATTCTTTTTAAGTTTATTTACTTATTTTGAGAGACAGAGCATGTGTGTGAGTGGGGGAAGGGCAAAGAGGAAGAAAGAATCCCAAGCAAGCTCTCAGCTATCAGACCAGAATCCCAAATGGGGCTCAATCTCAGGAACCGTGAGATCACAACCTGAGCCAAAATCAAGAGTCAAATGTTTAACTGAGCCATTGAGGCGCCCCTATGATGAATTCTTAGCTCATTAATTTTCAGCTTTTCCCCCCTCTAGCATCTGTATTTAAAGTTATAAATTTCAGGGCTCTGCAATGGCAGAGGCTGATGGAACTCTCCCTCTCTCTCTAACCCTCCCTACTTGAGAGAGCTCTCTCAAAAATAAATTTAAAAAAAACAACATAAAGTTATACTTTTCCCTCTTTATCTTTAGCTGCAGTCCCAAAGCTTTAACTAGTAGTATGTTAGTTATCATTTACTTCAAAAAATTTTACAGTTTCCATTATATTTTCTTTCACCTATGGGTTAGAAATGTATTTCAATTATTTCTAAGCATATGTGTATTTCTTCTTGTAATTCAATTTTTATTTTCATTTAATACTATGTTCTTAGCCACATAAAAATTTAAATTTGCTTTATCTTCCTGATAAATTGAACCTTTTATCAGTACAAAATGACCTAATGCTCTTATTGGTTTTAAAGTCTAATTTTCTCTAATGTTAGTTTAACATATTACATCTTTTTCTATCAATTCTGAACTCTTCTATAGTTTGTTTTAGCTTATCTCTTATAAAAAGCTTACATTCTGTTCTGACAGTATATTTTTTTAAATGAGCATTTAGTAGTCCACTAATGTAATGACTCCTACATTCAGTTTTAAATCTACCATCTTATTCTGTATTTCTATTTGTATACCTATTTTTTCCACAAACACCTCCTTCTTGAGTTCTTTTGGGTTAAATATTTTTCTTTTTTCCCCCTCCACTAGCTAGTATGTTAGTCTACTTTCTCTTCTTTCAGTGACTACCTTACAAATAACAGCATATAGGCAAATGTCTTGATAAGTTAATACATATCTTCGTTCTCCTCTTAAAATAAGTACCTTAAAATACTCATTATGCCCTATCCAATTTCTACACCAGTATTACTGTGTACTTTAACTATTTCTTAATTCAAACAGATTATATTACTGACTTATACAAAACATTTACTATTTTCTTTGCACTTTATTCCTTCATACATCACACCACCTCTGCCCTGCCCCCAACTCCCCCAATTCAGGCACCATTCTTCTAAAATACCTCTTTTAGAATTCCCTTCAATTCTGTTTCACTGACAGCTTTGTTTCACCTCACCCTTGAAAGATTTTACTGGTGAAAAATTTTAAGTTGACAACTACTTTGCTTTAATACAATGAAAATTAACATTCCCACTGACCTCCACTGCTGTTGAGAAGTCAGCTGATAGTCTAATTGACATTCTTTTGAAGGTAACATTTTTCTGTCTGAACGCTTGTAGCTCTTCTCTTTGTCTTTGATGTTCTGCAGTTTCACTATGATGTATCTAGGTCTGTTTTTTTGTTTTTGTTTTTTTAATCCTAACTGGAATTGATTTTCTTAATGCGACAGCTTTTCTTAACTATGGAAAATTTTCTGTCATTTTCACTTCAAGTATTTTCTCTGTTCCACTTTCTACTTTGGAGCTACAATTAAAAGCATTATCATATCCCCTCTATTCTCACATGCTGCATGTAGCCACCAGGTCTCTTCTATTTCCTATAATCCATAATAGTTCTTCAGTTATTATCTTTCCTGACCTTGACATTTTTGAGGAGTACAGGTCCATTATTTAGATTTAACTTAAGTTTCTTCATAATTAGATTCACATTATATATTTTTGGCAAGAATACCAAAGACACATTTTTCTTCTTTAAGTGCATCACATCACACACTGAAGGTACATAATATCCATTTGTCCTATTATTGGTTAACTTTGGTCACGTGGGTAAGGTGGTATCTGCCAGATTTTCTAAACTGTAAAGTTACTGCTCCCTTTGTAACTGATAGTGTAGATACTTATCCAGCTGTAAAAATATTGGTTTTCGTCATACTTCTGGCAGCCATTGAGGATTCTTGCCTGAAACAGTTACTAAGGAAGTTGTCAACTGGTGATTTTCTAATTCTATCACCAACATCTACATTTATTAGGAGGAGTTTCCCTTCTCTCCATTTATTTTTCATTTATACCAGTATGAATCCATAAAGTCTTACTGTATAGATTACAATCCTTTGCTATCATTTATTTTGTTTCTCAAATTATCCCAGGTTTAGAGTGTGGGAGATCTTCATGTTAGCTCTTTTGTCCTTCAGAGGTGTCTTCTTTATTTTCTGAGTACCTCCTTAGTTTCTGGTACAAAATGTTCCAGGTTCATTTTTTTCTTTTCATGCCCCAGCCTGGAAGACCAGTCATTTGCCAAAGGAACTTTGTTTCTTGTCATTGGAGGTTGGTCTTCAAAACCAAGACATTGCAGTTTCCTGTTACTCTAATACCATCGTTTGTAGGCCCACCTATTGGATAAGGTAGGAAATGCATGTATGCACGTGTCCATGTGTGTGCGCACACGCACACACACGCGCACACACACACACACACACACTCACTTCTAGTTCTGATGATTAAAAACCATTATTTCATACTAATATCTCAAATTCTATTCCTACACATTATCTTTCACTCTACCTTTCCCTGTTTCCATATTTGTAACTCAATTTTCCAACAGTGGCAAAGTTGGCTCTTAATCACCCATAATATATTAATTTGCTCAGTCCTAGAACCCAAATAAAGATTTGAAATTGCTAACTCATATATAGCACTGTAAGACAAATCTACAAACGAGTCCAGTATTTGCAGTTCATTACAATTCTTCTGTCTTTAGCCTTAGAGCACATTGTCAAAATAGTGCACTCCAAATTGTCTAGGTCAGTCCTCCCCCCACATCACTTCTCCCATGTGTTACTCACTTATAATACAGTTCGGTTTAGGTGTTTCTCTTTATGTTCCAATGAATCCCTCTTCCACGCACCTTGATTTATTTCTGGAGCATGTTCAAGTTTAGCACAGTTCTAAAATCATAACACATTCAAACCCTTCCACTGCACTGTCCCTCACCAATCTCCCATTCCTACCCACCTATTTCATAGTTCTGATTTGTCTTTCCAGTATTTATCTGTGCATAACTAATCATATGCATTTACTATTTTCCCCATCTTCATACACAGAAGGTAGCATCCTATAAATATTCTTCTGCACTTTGCTTACGTAACAATAAATCCTGGAAATCAAATGCTTCAGATATTTTATTCAGTCTATTGAACACAGTACTCCAATGTGCTGATATACCATGGTTGGTTCAACTAGTCTGTGTATGGGCTGTTAGGTAGTTTCTCATATTATGCTTTTATAAACAATGCACTAAAGAGCCTGATGCATATGCATTTTTTCTGAATTGCTAGACATATATACCAAAAATAAACTCCTAGAAGTGGGATTGCCAGGGTGAAAGTTATAAAATCCTTGGCCCATACATTTTGAATCTTTGTGGGGTTTTGGGTGTTTTTTTGTCTTTTTGTTTTTGGTATTAATGATGTTTTTATTTCACAGAAAATTTCTTTAACAATCTTTCTGTGACACTTAAACGTGACAACATATATAAATTTATGCATATATGTGGCAGCTAAAATATAATTTGTACTCGTCAGAAATGCTATGATATTGCACATGGTACACCACCGGTGTCCCCCGCCTCATTCATGGCAATTTGGGGAGTACACATAAAATATATTTAGGTCTATTTCCCCAAAAAGGAGTGATTTAATTCAGCTATTTCTTTTCTTTCTTAAATATGCACTTTCTTACATAATCGTGTGGTAGGAAAAAACATGAGTTGTAGCACCAAATAAATCTGCATTTGAAGTCCAGTTTATCATATTCTGTTATTTGAACAGTTTACTTAACCTCACACTCACTCTACTTTCTGGCACATAAGAAATATCACTCAAGGATTATTTATTAGCTTTCCTCCTGTGAAACTGAAATCTAATTGATGTTTACTAGATAATGAGTGTTGGGTTTTCAGGAAAACAGTCATACAGATAGATCTACAAAAGCTATGTGTTTAGAATATTTCCTGGAACACAATTATGTCCTTGACCAAATTAGTTTATTTCCGTTCTTGGAATTCCCACATAATTTGAGGTGTATGTGAATTTGCAAACATTCCTGAGCCTCCAAGAGGGTTCCCTAATTGCTTTATACACTGTCCCCTTGGGAAACATCATCCTGTTGGCTTCACAAAAGTCAGCAGGAACACAGGCAGATATGAAAATAACTTAAAAGCCCTGAACTGCCTCTCCCCTTTAGATAATTTCCTTAGAACATTAGTTCTTTGAACACAGACCTGATTGCAGAAAATGTCTCTTCCTCAGCAAGAAAACTCCAAATCCCATTCAATCTTCACCTACCACATTCGGTGGGGGGGATGCCAGGGGGTAGGGAGAAGGAATTAAATACTTTACGGAAAAATGTTAGTGTGTATATGCATGCGCACATACGCATGTTTTCTTCTTTTAAAAACATAATGAGGGGGGCGCCTGGGTGGCTCAGTAAGTTAAGCGCCTGACTCTTGGTTTCAGCTCAGGTCATGATCTCACGGTTAGCGACTTTGAACCCCACAACAGGCTCCATGATGACAGCTAGGCACCTACTTGGGATTCTCTCTCTCCATCTCCCTTGCTTGCACTCTTACACTCCCTCTCTCAAATAAAAAAAGTTAAAAAATGTAAACATAATGAGGGTATTGTATAAATTAATGTTGTCACACCATAAAGTTTAAAAATCTTTGTACAACATAAAGAAAGAAAAAAAGTCTCTGCCTTCAGCAGTCTGGAAAGCTGTTAAGAACAGGCCCTGTGTGGAGCTTAGACTGCTGTCAACATTCAGAGAATGATCATGTCTTCTGTGATATCATTAACTCCCAGGTGGATGAGGAAGGGAAGCAGCCCTGTTCTTGAAATTTTCAATTGCTTTTTCTGTTTTTCTTTCTTGGTTTATCCACATCCATCTCGGTCCCCAAAGACACTGCATGTCAGATAGTACAAGGAATAATTTTCAACTAGCTTCTTTGCTGTCTTAGAAGAAACGTTTTGCGGTTTTGTTTCCTTTGGGTTTGGTCACTTTTTCTTGGTCTTGAGCTTTCTATCAAGGGAGTGAGTATGTCATAGTTCCAGTCCATATAATCTCTGTAGAGTGAAAGATGGGACCTACAACACTTTTCTCTAAGCTGAAGGCTTGCTCTGTTGTGGCATATTGTTTATTCATTATGGAGGCTGAAGTCCAAGATCAGGGGTCCTTCTCTAGACAGCAGACTTCTGGCTGTGTCCTCACAAGGAGGAAAGCTCTTTGAGTCTTTTAAGATATTCCATTGTTACCTTCTGTTGTTTTTGAAAAGCCTAGTGCAGGTCAGATTACTTTGCTCTTTTAAGTTATTTGGTCTTTTCGCCTAGAAAATTTGAGGATTTCCTATAGGACCTAAAGTCATGTTTGAAATCAAACAGTTTTTGTATGATATGTCTTGGGATGATTTATTTGGAGTTAATCTTACCAGTTACCTGGTAGGCCCCTTCAATATGTAGAATTAGCTCTTCTTTTTTTCCCCCAATAACTGTTTTCTTGGATAAGTTTTGAGTGTTAGCTACACCCTATTGTTCTGTTTTCTTCTTTAAAGACTCCATTTACACATATGGCTATTTCCTTTTTGCTTACCTTCCATTTCAGCTATTTTCTAATTCTTTATATTCCTTGGATGTTTTCTGCCTTTCTTTCATATCCCTGATTAAATTTTCATTTGAGTGTATTTTTCTTGGGCACCTTGAAATTTAGTCAACTCTAAATTTATTTTTTCTTTCATTTCTTTCCTGCATTCAATTTATTCTTTTCATTCATTTCTGGCTTTTACTCTACTTCTTTTTAACACTTGAGTATCTTATGCAGGGTGTTTTTTGTTTTTTGTTTTTTATAGCTCCAAATGTTTGTCTATTTATTCCAGTTTGGATTAAAATTAAAATTTCCTTCTGCTTCAGGGGTGCCTGGGTGGCTCAGTTGGTTAAGCGTCTGGCTCAGGTTATGATCTCACAGTTTGTGGGTTCCAGCTCTACTTCAGGGTTAGCTCTGTGCTAACACCTCAGAGCCTGGAGCCTGCTTTGGATTCTATGTCTCCCTCTCTCTCTCTCTCTCTCTCTGTCCCTCCCCTGCTCACGTGCTCTCTCTCTCTCTCTCTCTCTCAAAAACAAACATTAAAAAATTTCCTTCTGATTCATCACAGTTGTTTCTTGTGCAAAGGGTGTGTCAGCTAAAGTGTTTCAATGCTGTTTTCTAGTAGTAACTTTATAAAGACTTGTATCAAAGTTTCCTTTTCCTTTCTTTCATTTAGTAAATCTGGACTACTTTAAAAGATTTCTAGTCCAGTGGAGGCCTCTTTTGTCAACGTACCAAAGTCCCATTTCTTTCCTGAATTTCCTTTTTCTTTTTTGGTGGTGACATTGGTAGGAGACTGGGTATGAGAACTTTGATTTGTTTTTTCTTTTCTTTTACAAGATCATTTTGTTTTTACTTCCTATACCTTTCACCACCCAATCACCAAGACTATCATTCCTTTTTTGCCTTTTTATTCTCCAGAATCCTACCTTCAAAGACTACCTACTCATGTCATGTACACACTTTCATGTTCTATCCTATAGTCAGTTCTCTGACCTACAAGGAAGGTCAGAAAGGTCAGAATGACCAACTTTCTCAGTATATTCACAACCTGGCAATGGTTTTATCTGATGACTGATGTCACCTATCTGATGACTACTGCTAGCTCCCTTCTTCTCTCCTCCAAGTTTTTTTTCAGACTGCCCTTGCTTCCTATAAAGTTTTATGGTAGAGCTTTGGTGGTTTTTACCTTTAACTTAAAACCCTTTTATCACTCCTATCCTGTAGTTAAGCTATCAACATGTTTGTGTGGTTTTATTTGTTCTTGCTGTTCTATATTTTGGGGGAGTTACTTGGGAAGATTTAGGTGTAAGCATTCATCCAATGTCCATGGCTGCTTAGAAGTCACTGGCTTGAAATTTTTACTACAATCTAGGCAACACCAACTCAGGCTATAAACCTGAGGGCTGGCTTGCAATAACAAATACACTGAAGCAATTTCAAACTGCAAAATATTAGAGTAAAGGGCTATTTTCCTTATAAATTTAGTTGAGGTCCTAGTTCCTCTTTTGGGGGGCCCAGAACTAAGGGCAGCTAGTGTATTAGTAGGGTACCAACTTGGGTCGACTCTGACTTTGTCTTCTTGTACCTTCTACGTACAAAAGCTAATGTTCAAGTTTACACAATTTAGCAACTGTCTATAAGGTCATGGGGCAGCTTCAGTCTTCAGCTGATGTGAGTTCCCACCTACATTCAGTATTTGGCCTCAGGACTTCTCACTTTCTACAAGCTCACTAAAACATACAAATGTTTATTGTATGATGATACCCAGTATGATTAGATTATTTTTTTCAGCAGGAAGGTTAAAATGTCTTACTATTAGGCATGGCAAATTTGAACCTGAATTTAAAAATAAAATAGCCTTCAAAATCTGTGAATGATATCAATTACTTTTTACTTGTACTACAAAAAATTAAATGCCTTCAGATTTTCATTATTTTAAGACAAGTAAGTCTGGTTACTATATAAAATGAATAACATATAAATAATTTAGGTCAAACAATAAATATTACTATGCAAATTTCTACAGTATAATATTTTAAAATTACACCTACCAAATGAAAACTAACAGCAACAAGTACAAACCTGCACTATATGTGGTCTATATGTTCAAGTCTGAAATTGGTAAAATAAGAATTGTAAAGAAATATAAAATCCTTAAATAACAACAAGTTTTACAGAAAATGGAAAAACTGATATTTACCATGTCAATGAAACAAAATATGCTGGCAAATGATCAAAGGAAAAAAAAATCCTGAGACTGTAATACTGAAATCTCACCAAAGAAAGCTGAACTCTACTGAAAAGCCAAACTGCAAGCAAAAAAGAATTTTTTTACTTGATTATAAGATATGTTAAGTTTATACTTAAATTTACCGCTGAAATAATAAACTGAAAATAAATATAACACTTGTAAACTCATAAAAGTATGTTTGTTATTAGAATGAGATGGTAGCACCCAAACCCCAAATTGTGGACAATCAGAAAATTCTGAAATCCATTAAAATCAAAGACATTTTCATATAACATAAACAATTTCAAATATCATTTCACGATGAATTCTTTGTTCTTACTTCTGCCTATGAATATTTCTTTTTTTCTACTAATCCACAACAGCTGAATAAATAAAGCCCCATTCTGAAAGATTTGGCCCAAAATGAGGTCAAAGAAAATTTCTCATGCTCTCCTTAGCACTTTCTTCCTCCTTCCTTGAAATAAGATGCCATAAAATTCTTTAATAAAAACCTATTTTAGGAGTGCCTGGGTGGCTCTCCTAAAATAAGTGGGTTAAGCGCCTGACTTTGGCTCAGGTCATGATCTTGCGGTTTCTGAGTTTGAGCCCCGCCATCGGGCTCTGTGCTGACAGCTCAGAGCCTGGAACCTGCTTCGGATTCTGTGTCTCGCTCTCTCTCTGCACCTCCCCTGCTCACGCTCTGTCTCAAAAATAAATAAAACATTAAAAAAAAAAAAAAAAAAACCTATTTTATTTCTCTTCAAATCTAAATCTGCCATATTTCCTAACTTGTTTTCTGGATTACTAGACAGTATGAAATATTTTAGCCTAAAAGATTCTTGATAGGAAAACAACAAAAAACTTGTGAAAATGAGTCAAATCTTGCACTTCTCCGAGATGTTTCATATTACCACTTCAGGGTTAAAAATATAGTAAGTATTTAGGACTCAACTAATGATGTGTTTGGTGGTGGTGGTTGTTTTATTATAAACAAGAAACTTTGTAACATTTTTCTTGGCTAAAACCACTGCATAAATTCAATTTAAGAGTTAGGAACAATAATTAACACATCAATTTGACAACTTACCTCTGAAAGAGACCATTTACTTCTGTGTTCTAGAAGATGAATGAGTAGAACCCATAATTCTTTAATACATGGACATGGGCAGTGGTGACTCATTAATGCTTCAGAAGGCCTGACCTGTAGGGAAGAACCAAAATGAGTTCTTTAAAAGAGAATTTTATATGCCACATACCTCGTTCCAAATGTTTTAAAAGAATGATTTAGATGACTTAACACTGATGTTCAATTACATAAGTTGTTTATGAAAAATGTGCCATTCCATTAAATTTTAAAATAAATCCCCATTTTAAAACCAAAAGTATACAACGAACTTCATTTTCAAAGTTTGCTTTAATCACTGATGTTTAGCAAACTTTTCCCGTAAAGGGGTAGATAGTAAATATTTCAGGGAGATATAGTCCTTGTCACAACTACTCAACTCTGCATTATACAACATCAATCATAAATAATAGACTTAAATAAAAAAAAAAGGTGGGCTGTGCTCAGTAAAATTTTATTTATAAAACCAGACAATGAGCTAGATATGGGCTCAGGGCATTGATTTCCTAACTTTGATCTAATTCATCAGCCACAACAGAAAAACTTCTAATAAAATGATTAAAAACAAATTTAATCCATTGTAAAGCAAACTAAAAAATTTTTACAAGTCAGAATAAATACAATTGTTGGGGACCTATAAAGGTTAAGCAATTTTAGATTAAGTATGTTTTTATCAAATATACCCTCAATGGTCCTACATAATGCAGAGTATATACACTATACTTGCAAGTACAGCTAGACTTCAGAAATTGATTATGCAATCAGTACTTCACATATACTATATTCATGTTTTTAATGTAATACGGAGTAAAAGATAACTTAAAGTATTACTAACCCCTATTTGGTTAATCCACTAATTACATTAGTTGTAAAATTATGTAGACTAGACTTAAAAGACTTTGGTAATACATAAAACACAATCTAAATTATACAAAATTATAAATCCTCATTTCCTATAAGATTTGTGCTAAAAATCTGAAATAACTGATAATGATCTAAAAATTTCCATTGCTAGCAAATGAGTAGCTATATAGCACCTTTAAATCATTGTCTGCATTAAACACTCTGTTAGACACAATTTAGTAAAAACAAGTAATTCTCCCCATGATTCTAGACCTTTTTTGAAAACAAATAAAATTTCCCTTTACAATTGTTCACTAATTTTAGTTAACTACTCATTTATTGTATTATGTAACAATACATGTATTGTTAAAGGGCTGGACTCTCCTACTGGAACAGAAGTTAAATGTACAGTTATTGTCATAAACATCTTGTTTTTATTTATTTTTGACAAGATGGAAATTAAAAAAAACAAAACAAAACAAAAAAAACCTCTGAAACATTAATTTCAGCCTGTACTAAATGTTTAAATCAAATTCTTTTCCCAGTCAACTCCCAGATAGTAATAAATATAAAATTAGGAGAGTTAACAAGTAAACAATTTCAGTTTAAATTCTTATAAACTACACACATTAAGGAGTACTTCCCTTAAGTATCAAAAATACAAATAAACTCTTAAAGCATTACCTTGTCATACCTGTTGAGTGACAGGCTTATTAAATCACAAAGAAGATTTTCACAATGTTCTTCAAATAGGCTGACATTAGTTAAATTGTCTCCTGCCAGATTCATAAACTGATGACCATATATAACTTGCTCTAAAAACATAATAAAATATATTTTTTAAAACTACAGTAGATTTTACTAATTCAGAAGAAGGGAAAAAAACTATAGACCTTTCAAATGACTTACTACAAAACTGTAACACATAGGGTTAAAAGCAAGTTTCTTTGGAAATAAGTTAAATTTGAGGACAATTCCTTTCTTATATGATCACTAATAAACATTACCTAAAAAAGTTTTCAGTTCTCTCAAGTACCACTTAATAGACTTCTCTTTTCTTAATGTGGCCTTCTTTTTTTATAAAAAAATTTTTTTTTAACGTTTATTTATTTTTGAGACAGAGAGAGACAGAGCATGAATGAGGGAGGGTCAGAGAGAGGGAGACACAGAATCTGAAACAGGCTCCAGGCTCTGAGCTGTCAGCACAGAGCCCGACGTGGGGCTCGAACTCACGGACCACGAGATCATGACCTGAGCCCAAGTCGGCCGCTTAACCAACTGAGCCACCCAGGCACCCCTCTGTGTGGCCTTCTTTAAAAAGCAACAATGCAACATCATTTAAGGAAAAAAAAAATAGAGGGGAAACACTAAAAATCTTCACCAATATTTCTAACCAATAAAGACTTTAAAACATTTAACAAATGCTGATAAACTAATCACATACAATTGTTTCGTGGTATTGCTAGAGAAAACCAAGGTAACAGGTAAGTATACCTTAGAATATTGCTGTAAGGAAATATTTGAAATACAAAGTCCACATGAGAGAATAAATTATGTATTTGTATACATGTTTGCATGTGTATATATGTAAGTGTACACACATACATGTATATACATTTGTGTATTTTTTAATTAGTTCATTGAAAAGCAGGTATTGAGATAATGGATGTCTTTATAACATAAGTAATTGAAAATTCACAAATAATTACAGAATATTGCCAAGTTGTTAATGGAATCTAAAGATACCAGAGAGCAAGACAAAGAAATAAACAGGCAATATATGAAGTAAAAAAGTATTATCCATGATATAGATAAGCTCCTACTAATTTTTTAAAAAAGAAACATTAACAAAAGACAATAATAAAGAAAATATAAAAAAAGCAATAAAATTATGTGAAGATGTTCAACTTCACTGGTACTCAGAAAATTGCAAAATAGATTCAGTATTTTTCATGTATTAGTTGGCAAAAAATAAAAATAACTGATAATATCCACTACTGACAAAAGTGTGAGGCAAAGGCACGCTCATCATTAGTGTACATAAATTGGGGAAAACTATGGCAACTGAGCGTTTTCAATATTAAAGCTGAAGGCGAGGGCGCCTGGGTGGCTCACACAGTTAAGTGTCCGCTCTTGATTTTGGCTCAGGTCATGATCTCACGGTTCATGGGATCAAGCTCCACATTGAGCTCTGTGCTGATGGTGCACAGCCTGCTTGGGAATCTCTCCCTCTGCACCTCTCCCACTCTCTCTCTCAAAATAAATAAACTTAAAAAAAAAAAAAAAAAGCTGAATGTGCCACTCCAATTCTAAGAATGTATTCTACAGAATAACTTGTACATGTATTCAAAGATGTATATATATACAAGGATCTTCTGTGAAATATCATTTGTAGTCTCAAAAAAATAGAAATAACTGAAATATTAAATAGACTTGGCTAAATAAATTGTGACAGAGCCATAACATATAGGCCTTAAATGAATAAAGTAGAGCTATATGTACTAACATGAACACATCTCTAAAAACTATTAAATAAAACATTATACAAAACACTATGACAATACTAATTGTGGTTAGTTAGAAACAAAGACAAAAATTCTACCCATGAGTTTCTATATATGTATACCAACAGAGAGTAAGTATGGAAAGATAAATGGGCCAAACTGTTCTCTTGAAAAAAGGAGTAAGACTTTGACTTTTTACTTTGGTTACTATTTGAGTTAAAATTTTAAAAACTTAAAAAACCCAGAAAGCACTTATTACCTGTAATTTTAACTCCTGAAACCAATATTACATTGTATGTTAACTAAAATGAAAAAAAAAAATCACCTGTAATTTTAAAAAAAATAAAGGCTTAGATTTAAAAAAGAACATAAATTAGAAATTCATAAACTTACTCAATTTTTCACCAAGCATGTGAAGAATTTCTAGCACCAGCCAATGGATATCTAAGTGGAGATGTAATAAATGCCATGATGGTGGAAAAAGCTGTGAATGACATTATCAACTGTGACTGAGAATTCGTAGTACTTTACTAGGTATTTTATAGCATGTCACAACACTCCTCCGTAAGCACAAGGATAAAGAACCAATTAACTACCCACTACTCAAAAGCTCAGGGAAAAACTCTGTCTTGCTCTTTAGAGGACTCTTTCACTAGAGTTCTTTGAAAGCATATTTGCTTCTGATACTTTAGGACAGACTCACCTTGGGGCTGCTTAACAGACTTATATTAAAGGTCCCTTCCAACCAATCTCTGATTTTACTATAGCTGCAAGGCAGTAAAATAATTTTTAACCACTTATTTTCATCATTTTGTTTTAGACTTTCCTATAAAATATTTTAACAGGAGAACTTTAGACTATCATACAGACCCTAACGAGATGCTCATTAAGAAACTGAAGTTAAAAGCAGTGAAGAAATTTACCTTTCAACTCATGCATTAAGATTCAAATCTAATTCTATCTGATACAAAAGCCAGTGCCCTTAACTACTCTGCTGTAGTAGGGTTGTCAATAACCTCCCTCCAGCCAACACTTGGTGTCACCTTAAAAATAAATACAATATACATGTTCTATTAAGAGAACAAGGAAGGGGCACCTGGCTGGCTCAGTTGGTAGAACTTGAAACTTTTGATCTTGGGGTTGTGAGTTCAAGCCCCACATTGGGTGTAGAGATAACTTTAAAAAAATAAAACCTTTAAAAAAAGGGGGGGGGGAGAACAAAGAAGAATTACAGAGAGGGACTTGCCGTATCAACTATGCAAACAAAACAAAATGCTATACTAATAAAACAGTATTGGCTCAGGAATAGATAATAAACAGAAAAACAGACAAACAGAAAAAATAGGCAAAAGAGAAATAGATAAACCTGGTATCTTAAATCAGTGGGGAAAGCATGGGCCATTCAATAAAAGACCATTTATTAACTTACTCATTTGCAAGAAACTAAAGTTAGATTTCCCACCTCACAGCGTATTTTTAAAAAAGGGATGAATTAAAAACATGAATGTTAGGGGTGCCTGGGTGGCTCAGTCGGTTAAGTGTCCAACTTTGGCTCAGGTCATGATCTCGCGGTCCGTGGGTTCGAGCCCCGCGTCGGGCCCTGTGCTGACAGCTCAGAGCCTGGAGCCTGTTTCAGATTCTGTGTCTCCCTCTTTCTCTGACCCTCCCCTGTTCATGCTCTCTCTCTGTCTCAAAAATAAATAAATGTTAAAAAAAAAAAATTAAAAAAAAAAAAGATGAATGTTAAAAAAAAGTATGTTTTTAACAACAGCACAGAGATGATACACAAGAAAAACCTGACAAATATAATTATATACAAAACTGCAACCATCTACCTAGCAAGGCAGCTTAATTGTCGAAAATAAAAAGTGAACTGATGAAAATATCTATAATATGTAATACCCACATTTCTAATAAAAAAAGTATCTCTAATAAAAAAGTTCCTACAAAGTAATAAAAGATGCTTAACAAAAGTAGCAATTAAATCAACACTTCTCATATATAAGATAGGTAAAATCCAAAAAACATAGTCATGAAAGATATTACTTTGTAAGATTTTTTTGTTGTTTCAGAAAAGAAAAAAGTACTTTAGTGTATGATTTTTTGTTTACATGTTGAAGACTACATTGCCCTGCTTTAAAAATTCAGTCTTCTGATTTTTTTTTAAATGTTTTTTTTTTTTTTTTCCTCAACATTTTTATTTATTTCTGGGACAGAGAGAGACAGAGCATGAACGGGGGAGGGGCAGAGAGAGAGGGAGACACAGAATCGGAAACAGGCTCCAGGCTCCGAGCCATCAGCCCAGAGCCTGACGCGGGGCTCGAACTCACGGACCGCGAGATCGTGACCTGGCTGAAGTCGGACGCTTAACCGACTGCGCCACCCAGGCGCCCCAGTCTTCTGATCTTCAAATAACCTTTCTTTTCACATTTGCCTAATTAAAAAGCCTATGAATGGCAAAACTTAGTTTGAGAACCTTTCTTTGGACACAGTCTTTATTTCTGCTGTAGATAAAATATTTTTATTTTCTTATGTACTTGATGAATATTCAGAAAATATAAACCAGTCCAATTTATAGAGGCCAAAGTGAAGGAAAAATATCCCTCCTTCCATAATCTATCCGTGAATTTTCATTAAGTGACATGATTAAAAGCAATTATCTATTTGCTTTCTACAGATTAGACAGATTAACCTGGGAATTCAATTGGGACTCTATTTACTTTTAATATTATATATATTGGTCCCTGATAAGAAGAGTGCATTTTTTTTGTTATTGTTCTATTTCACAGAAATATATAAACATTTATTTGTACATTACATTTTGGCAAAGTTACATTCCTAAAAATAATGTTATTCAAACTGGTAGAGTCAAACAGAATGAAAGAAGTTGAGATTTCAGGGAATATTCCATAGGGAATTACAATTTGCCATTCATATAAGCTCACATTTTCCTATGAAGAATTTGTTAATTACATCTATAAACTGGGTCATGCTATCAGTACAAATTTTTAAAAGCCAAACTTCAGGGGAACCTAGGTGGCTCAGTCAGTTGAGTTCAGCTCAGGTCATGCTCTCACTGTGTTGGGATCGAGCCCAAGTCTGGATCTGCTCTGCATGCATGTGCACACTCTCTCAAAATAAATAAGCTTAAAAACAAACAAACAAACAAAAACCCCAAACTTCAGTAGGGATGATTACCACAGGTAGAAAAAAAGGGCACAATCAAAACAATCTTAAATCCTATTTCAGAAGGTTTCAAAGAACAGACATTATGATACAGTTTTGAAAGTGTAACTTGTATAAGGTGATCTTGAATCTTACTGTAATATAAACTAGGGTTTGCCCAAGCCTTTATCAATGGGAAAAATGATACAAATTTTTAAAAATGGAGGTTATTTTATTTGCTTTGAAACTTTTACTCATTTGCACGTTATAAATTGGAATTGAGAATAGCTATCACCGATTTAGTGCATATTATATTCTAAGCACTTTAATTTTAATGTACTTAATTGTCCTAAATAACTCTAGGAAGCTTTATCAGTTATACAATGGGGAGATTGAGTCAAGAGGTGTTACTTGCCCAATGGCACATAATTAAAAAGAGGAGCCAGAATTTCAACTCAGGGAGTCTGGGCTGCACTCTTGACTAATTTCCCTCATTCTTGAATGAATACTCTTTGTGTGAAGAAAAAACTGATGATTTAAAAATTAAATAAAACAAGTCAAACCTTAATCTGGTTTTGATTTACAAATGCTCCTAGATTAATATTGGCAAGTTCAGATAGATGTCCAACATATAAGAGCAATCCATGAAGCTCATCAACCAACACAGAGGGAAACTGTGCCTCCAAAGTCTCATAGGGATGGACAGGAACATGACTCTCAGCATTCTGTACTTTCAGGTACCTAAAAAACAATTACATACATAAATAACCAGAGTCTGGATGAACCTGAACTCAGAAATTCATGCGGTGATCAAGATACTCTTTTGATATCCTACCTAAAGATGAAAACTTTAACATAATGAAGAAATGTCACACACTGCTGCCTAATATTGTCTGCTTTGCTGTGTAGAATTGATATCTTCCCTGAAACAAAATAGATAAGTGTTATCTTAGTTTAAATAACTGATCAGTGGGCAGTGACCAAAAAAAAGTTCTGTAAGCCATACAAGCAGCAATTCATCATTTGTGATTTCATCCCTTTAAAATTCATCACTATCATACATTCTGATTCCCACCAAAAATAATTACCACTTTCTGCTCCCTGAATTTGTTTTAACATACCTCAGTGATTTTGTTTATACAGTTGTCTCTACCTGGAACTCCTCCTGTCCCCACAACTTTCACCTATTTTCTTCCTCATCTTTGTAGACCAAGATCCGGCATCGCTCTGTGACAGGCACACTAACAGATGAAGCCCCTGGCTCCACAGCAGCTTATACAGGCCACTATTACTACACTTGTCCATGTACCACACTTATCTACGCTCGTGTGTCTGTATGTCCTACCAACTGCAAACTCCTCAGCAGCATATTTTTCCACTTTGATTCATTATCACCTTACACAGTACCTGGCATGCAGCAGGGACTCAGGTGATAAATAATACTCAACATTTACTGGGCACATACCGAGAAAACAAAACAAAACAGCCCTGACAGCTGATAGCTAACAACTAGGTCATGAAGTTCCCTACTGAAATTAAAGTTTCCATAAAATATCAACAATAATCAGACAGGGCCACTCTGTGATTACAGTGAAACAAGACAAAAACAAAACCTCTCTGTAATCATGTCTGAATACAGAAACAAGGCACTATGTAATCACAGAAAAACAAAATACAAAAACAAACTCCTCTTGCAGCTAACATGACTCCTGCTTCTTTACTAATTAGAACCCCCTCTAGCCTTTCTTTGTTCCATCTCCTAGACAAAAATTAACACATTTTTTTAAAAATTTTTTTTCAATGTTTATTTATTTTTTGGGACAGAGAGAGAGCATGAATGGGGGAGGGGCAGAGAGAGAGGGAGACACAGAATCGGAAACAGGCTCCAGGCTCCAAGCCATCAGCCCAGAGCCCGACGCGGGGCTCGAACTCACGGACCGCAAGATCGTGACCTGGCTGAAGTCGGACGCTTAACCGACTGCGCCACCCAGGCGCCCCAAAAATTAACACATTTAATTCATGACACTCTCCCTGCTTAACAGCATCCAATCCAAAATAAAGTCCAAGCCCTCTTAAACTCTACTCCAAATCAGCCAATAGAGTGTAAACACTATCACAAGCCCCTCCCTATTCTCTGAGAAGCCCCAACTGTTCTTCATGATCAGTGAGCTACTAAACCTTTCATTGACCAAAGGTGTGTTCCAGGTGATCTTTAGTTGGTGGGCATCACTAACAACAGATGTTAGCCTAAGCACTTCACATCCGGGATATCATTTAATCCTCACAAGAACTCAATGAGGTGGGAACTAGTACCTGGTGTGAGACCAACAGTTAACTAAGATTGGAACCTGGGCTGACCACAGTGCCATGATTCTAATGACTACACTGTACCAAAACTGACAAAAAGGAGAAGCAGCTAGCCTGCGCTAAACCATACTGCCCTTCAATTCTCTTCACTCCTTTCACTATACTGAACCCTCCAAATCAGTAATCCATTAAGGTCAAAAACAAACAGAAAGAAGACAGCATGAAGTCTGGTGATTTCTCTTATAAGCTCTCCATCCCACTCCCCGCCCTCAAAGCAAGTTGCTAATTCACTTCAGAACTGTTTAGTCTTAAATCAATTTTATCACAAATATGGAAAAATACTATAAATCTCAGCTACAACAAAATTTAAGTGTCATATTTTTTCTGAACACCAAACACTATCCTGAACCTCTAATCTAATGGTTCTTCCTCTGTATTATTATGATATCCCAATAATGCATCATAGACAGATGTGCAATTCACTGTAATGGGAGTACCATTCCTTTTTGCCATTAAACATACTTAAAACTTACCAAAATCACAGCTGGCCTGTAGTAAGGTTTCCAAGTTGTATAGCTGTTGCCTAATTTTAAAAAATTGAAGGTGAGAGTTAATTTCCTCACAGTTTAAAGCATGTAACAGTTAAAGGCATAATGTTTCCAAATCTATTACATAGCCTTAGTGCTACATAGCCTCTCATTGATGGATGATGTTTAAAATACTTTGTGAATGTTTATTCAGATAGCGAAGACTATGAAAAGATAGAACATGCTTTTGTCTGGCCTTCCAAAAAATATCTATTAAAAGCTATATATATGTATATGTAATTATAAATACCATAGATTTCACTATCAATGAGATACTGTGTATCCTTAAAAGTTAATGATACTTATATAAAAATCCTAGGTTAAAGTTATATACTGAAATGTTAAATTGTATCAGACAGTTCTACAACAGTTCAGAAAAGGAACAGAATAATTTAGAGTTATCAAGGAAAGATATATAGATGTCCCCGCTGAATTCTTGATACTAATCTCCTGTCATTCTTCCTAGTTGCCTTTTTTTTTAAATGTTTATTTATTTCGAGAGACAGCATGTGTGTGAACAGGGGAGGGACAGAGAGAGGGAGTGAGAGGGAATCCCAAGGAGGCTCTGAGCAGTCAGTGCAGTGCCCAATGCGGGGCTCAAACTCACAAATTCTAAGATCAAGACCTGAGTCGAACGCTTAACAGACTAAGCCTCCCAGGTGCCCCAGGAAATGCTTATTGAAATATTTAAGAGTGAGATAACATGATGCCTGGATTCTGCTAAAAATACTTAAACCAAAAAAAGGAGGGAAAGGAATAGATGCAGGAAATGCAATAAAACCCTGATGTTTATTGCTACTCAGGGAGGAAACGTGAAGGTTCATTATGGTAGTGATTCTACATTTGCATATGTTCGAAAATTGTTAAAATTTTTAATGTTGTCCAAATTAATCATATTACAGTCTATGTGGACAAAGTCGGAATTCATTCTCTAAAACTCAGTGAAACATTATGACGATTCAGCAACAAAAGTAGTATTTCAGTTTGCTTCCAAAATATAATATAGTTCAAAGACTTAAACATTTGTCTTCAATACCTGATGTCAAATATAGAAGAATAAAAAGTCTGAAAAATAATAAAGACTCACTAAAACAAAAGACAAAACTCATGAAAATCATTCCTCCATCAAACATCACTACTTGATTGTTGTACTGCTAATCAAGAACATGAACAACACTACAGGTGCTTTTGTAATACTGACATTAACAACCACCCAGCAAAGTAACTTACAAAACTGAATAGCATCTACGCTCAAAAGCAGTTAAAAAAAAAAAACAAACAAAAAAACCCAAAACATACCTAAATAAATGGAAGAGCACTCTAGATGAATTCACTAATGCTGTTTCTGTAACCCACTGAATGCCAAATATTTCCACTGTATCTTCTTCAAAATTAGTCGGTAAAGGATCAAGATTCAAAATTAACCTGAAAGGAAAACCCTGATTTAATCTCATAAAAAGTATGCTAAATCCCATACTATGGCATACCTTTTTTTGTCATTATATTAATGCATATTGTACATGACATGTGGACAATAATGTCAAGGTCATGATATGCCTTGATACCTGATACCTTACCTAGTCAGGAATACTACATTTAGGCTGTATGAAAAATTCAGTCAAATACAGTGATTAAAAAAAAAAAAAAAAAGTATAACTAAAGAGCAATGTAACTCAGGGAAAAATCTCAAAAAGAAGTCTAAGGAACATACTTTTGCCTGTGATCTTAAATTGAGGAATTTCATCCTTTGAGGGGACATTTAATTTTTAAAACAGTTGAAAGTTACTCTAAGCCATGTCTGGAGCATAATCAAACTTAGTAATCTCTTTTAAGGTATCAAACAAGGAACAACTATAAAATCAACAAAAATGGTTTCCTTTCTGACTGAAACTGCTTCAGCAGGTACTCCCAAAATATTTCAGTAACTGCAGTTTTACTGCAATTTGTGTACATCTGCCCAAGGCAAGAACTTTGAACAACAGCATTCTTGTGAACTTACACAATCTGGCATAATTTCTTCAAAAGTTAAAACAAAAATAAGTCTATAAGACTTCTGTGTACAGATACACAGAATTAGAACTGGGGCAAAGACAACAAAAAAATGTGCATGTCTAACTTAAGAATTACTGTGAAGCTCCACAATATTATTTCATGTTTTAGAGGGCTATACCATTTCAAAAAACCCAGCTAGTTCGGAATTCAGTTTAAGCAAAAGGGAAATTAATAGCCAGCTTCCTACCCAAAAGCTGAGGTAGCAGTAAAATAAGAAAACATAGGTAGCCAGAATTTCTTCCTAATATCCCAAAATCGTTTAGGTATGCTCCAACCAGGAAACCGACAACAGAACTGACAGCCTGAAACCATATGATATACAAAAACGTTTTATAAAAACGCTGCTTGAACATCGAAGTTTAACGGACTGAAATCATAATTAAGGAACATTCCTCACACACTGCTGAAAAATCTGATAAGGGAAAGATAAAGTCTCCGATTTTTTACCCACCGCTTAAGGGCTCCGCTAGAAAGGTAGGACTCTCCAGAAAAATGACTTCCTCCTCCTCGGTTGTCAAAACCACAGGAAAAACATGGGGGTTTGCACCAGTCTGTCCCCAGCTCCAGTTCCAAGCTGTCAGTCAGGAACATCGACGCGGCGGAACAGTTATCCATTATGTACTTCCTGTCCTGAAATGTTTGGGATTCATAATCATTCAGGACTCCAAAGAAATTGTGATAAGATTCCAGGAGATGGGGCCAAGAGATTGGGAGTGACCTCCGAAAGTTCTCAAAACGTCCCCCCCCCAAGCACAAAGAAAAAAGCCCGAGAAGCCAATTCCTCAACTCTCCCCACACCGACACCCCGATAGAAAGGCTGTTTCTATTTAGGTAGAATGCACCCCCGACTGGCTGTGGCAGGAACTTCTTATCTGCTCTCTAGGTTCATCTCTGCAGCCCGAACAGCGAGAAAAGAAATGTTTGCAGGACAGATCCAGCTTAAACTCCCGACCCCGCCGGGTCCTGCGCAGCCCGCTACGTTACCAAACCGCACTGAACCAGTTTCCCATCAGTGAAGTGGAAAAGCTCCCTTGCACTCTCCGTGGGGCGGGGGGAAGGATCAGGACCGCCCGACGCCAAAGTTTAGTTCTCCCCGCCGGGAGGCAAGTTCCGCCAGCGCGGGCCGGGCACAGATCGAGGGAAGCAGGTGTCCTGCGCACCGGAGCGCCCCTCGTTCGGTGACGGCGTACCGGCTCACACTTTCGGTCCCGGAGATCCGCCCCAGCTGTCCAGTCTAGAACCGCGGCGTCGGTGGGGTCTAAATAAGAAACAGGCGAAATTCCCGCCACGGCGGACGCGCGCTCAGGAAGGGCGGGGCCACGGCGCAGTCCGCCCCGGAGGTCGGCTCGTGACGTCTACGTAGGACCCGCCGGCTCTCCGCGAGTTCTCGCGAGAGTTTGTCTGCCAAGGAATAAGTGCGGCGAGCTGCTTTTTGTTTTTTCAGTGAGTGTGTGCTTGTAGCTTTAATTGGTTCCTTTGGCTGGAAGGTGGGGCCTCACCGGGCAACGAAACTGGTACCGAGGCTGAGGTGAGCAAGGCCTAGGGACAGCTGGGTTTTCTTCGGGCAGGACCCAAGTAAGGAGTATTGCTCAAGTGAGCCCGAAGCGGGTGCTCATTCACACCCAGAGTGGCTCCATAATCACTTCTTGCCGCGCTGGTGCCCGCAAGTCCTTTGCTGAGATCGAGGATGCCTATTGTTAATGTTTTGTGGGCAAGGCAAGTACAAAAATAAACTAATCCAGTGTATGGAAGCACTGAATAGGTCAGATGTCCCTTGCTTTCGGTATACAACTGTTGCTCTCCTTATGTGCAATACATCTGGACATGTTTAAGTCGCTTAAACTTGGTCGCTTTTGTAAAGGTATAGCCCATGTGCAGCATTTTTATCTTTTGAAAGTATTCTTTAAAATCTACTAAGAAGACTTTCCAGTCTAAATCAGAGATAACACTTTTAGGCATGTCAGTCACTTCAAATTCAAGAAAAACAGGAGAATTGCTCATTCATTCGTCTTATAATTTTGAGTGTTCCCCATTGCCCATTGCTCCAGAATAGTTTGTCCTGTGTTTAATTCCTACACAGGGAACCTGTCATAACTCCTCTGTTCAAACCAAATAATGCACATTTTCTAAGAAATGGGATGAGGTGAGGAGAAAAACATAATATGACCTCTATTCTGACTGCAACCTAGGGATACTGTGATGGGTGTTATGTCCATTATGTACAGATGATGTGCCCTGCGGCTTGATGCTTTGTTGGGTACCGCTGCAGCTTTTTTTATGGTTCGTGTGGAGTTCTAGCATGACACATAGTGTCATCTACAACAATCCCTAGGAAATAGTGCCTAGTTATGAGAATATTGGGACCTGGCACTGTGTTTAGGAGAATTGGGTCAACAGATAATTATTTCTTCCTCTAATCAAAACATGCAGATAGATTCCTTTTTCCTTTTTCAAGCATCTGATGAGTGATCAACTTGGTTGAACCAGTGAGTAGAATGAGAAGAACCAAATAATTTCTTTGTAAATAATTTAAGCTAGTACTGTAATGCATATCAGTAGGAATCCCTGACAAATTAACAGCATACTCAAGAGAGGTAATTAAAGATAGTTTAATCAAAGGGCCATTTTTAAAGATATGGACAGGGTTATTGGAAAACAAAAAACTAATGGTGAAGCATCCAGAACTCATCAGAGTCCTTATCATCCTTAAGCCTAAGAGATTTGGGGACAGAGTGATTACTAGAGCCCAAGGAGATGTACTGCTGTGGGAGACATACTGCAGTAGGAGACAGCCACCTACCTGAGGAACATAGCTACGACCAACCTCCAACCCAAGAGGGAGGAGCTAGAAGGATTAAGTACCCAAACCACTTTCCCTCCACACTTCAATGTCCCAACTGGAGTTTTTCAGTGGCTGCAGCCAACCTAAAAACAGAGGGCAAGCATGTAAGCTATAAAGTTCAGGCTCCTAGACTAGAGTCCAGGCAGAAGAGAGATAGAGAGCGAATCTGACAAAAAGGGGTAAATTTTATATCAAAAAGACATAACAATACTAAATGTGTAACAGAGCTTTAATATATGGAAAGGGAAAAATATTATTACTTAGAGGAGAAATACCCAAATCAATAATTGCAGACTTGAACACTTCTTTCTCTCTAATTGGTAGAACAAATAGATTAGTATAGACTTAAATAGTACCACCAACCAACTTGACCTAATTGATAGATTTATAGGTGACTCAACCTAACAATAGCAGAATACACATTTTACAAATGCACACAGAACATTGACTAAGGTAGACCATATTCTTTGCAAGAAATCAAATGTCATCAACTTTAGAAGATTGAAATCATACAAAGTATATTGTCTGACCACAATGGAATTAACCTAGAAACAAATAACAGAAAGATATCTGCAATAAATCTCTCAATATTTGAACATTAAGTAACACACTTCTAATAAACCCATGGGTCAAAGAAGAAATCACTAAGAAAATGAAAAAAAATATTTTGAATTAAATGAAATGAAAGCACAGTAATTTTTTTTATTTTAACTGCTTACGTTAGAGAAGAAAAAAGACCTAAGTTAATGATTTAAATTTCTAAAGAAACTAGAAAAAAAAAACCAGCAAAATAAAACCAAATCAAGCAAAATGAAGGATATAAAGAGAGAAAAAAATGAAATGAAACAGAAGAATAGAGGAAATAAATGCAATAAAAAGGTGGTTCTTTGAAAAGATGAATTTAATTGATACACTTTTTAGCCAGAATTATCAAGAAAAAGGGAGAAAACACAAATTACTAATATCAGGAATTAAAGATCTGTCATCACTACAGACTGTTAGAGACATTAAAAGGATAAGCATATTAGCATTTTTTTATGCCAACAAACAGATGAAATGGACAAATTCTTTGAAAGACACCAACTGCCAAAGCTCACAAAAGAAGAAAAAGAAAACTTGAATGGTTCTATATCCATTATAGTAATTTTAATTAAAAAAAAAAAAAACTTCTGGGGCACCTGAGTTGACTCAGTCACTTGAGTGCTGGCTCTTGATTTCAGTTCAGGTCATGATCTCACGGTTCCTCATGGGGCTTTGTACTATTGGCACAGAGCCTGTTTGAGATTTTCTCTCTCCTCTCTCTTTGCCCTTCCCCTCGTGTGTGTGCACTCTCTCTCTCTCAAAATTAAAACAAAACAAAACAAAACAAACAAACAAAACCACAAAACTGTCTCTGGAGAGCCTGGCTGGCTCAGTAGGAGGAGCATGTGACCCTTGATCTCGAGGTTGTGAGTTCAAGCCCTGTGTTGGTTATAGAGATTACTTAAATAAATAAAACAAGATAAAAAAGAAAACAAAAAAAAAACTCCTCTCTCTTTCTCACCACACACACTCACACACACACACACACACACACACACACACACACACACACACAGAGTTTTTTCAAGGAACATTCCAGGACCAAATGGCTTTACCATTGAATTCTCCCAAACATTTAAAGAAGGAATAATAATCACTTCTCTACTAACTCTTCAAGAAAATAGAAGAGGATGAAATACTTCAAAACTCATTTAATGTGGCAAACATTATACTGATATCAAAACATGACAAAGAAAATTACAATACAATATCATTCACATGGAGACAGAAATTTTACCAAATAAAATCCAGCAATATATAAAAAAAAGATTACCTATACTAATAAAATCAGGTTCATTTTGGGAATGCAAGTTTGGTTAAAGTTTCTAAACACAATCATGGCTGTTCATTATATCAACAAACTAAAAAGACAAACCATGTCCTCACCTTAATCTGCAAAAAAAAAATCACTTGAAAAATTCAGTATCCATTCATGATAAAAACTTGGCAAACTAGGAATAAAAGAAAATTTCCTAAACCTGAAAATGGCAACTTTGGCAAACCTATTGAAATCATGAAAATGAATGCTTTCTCCAGAAGACTGAGAACAGGCAATGATGTCTACTTTTGTCTACTTCTATTCAACATTGTACTGGAGATAACTAACCGATCCAAAGGGTATGAGACTGAAATAGATGGAAAAGGAGAAGGTAAAACTGCAATCATTATCAGATGGCATAATCATTTATGTAGAACATCCTTAAGAAAATACAAAAACAGATACTAGAACTAAATATATTCAGGGTGGAAGCATTCAATGTCAGTATACAAAAAAGGATTGATTTTCTAGACAAGCAATGAACACTTAGAAATTACAATTTAAAAAGCAATACCATTTTAATAGCATCAAAAATTCTCAAAGATAAATCTAACAAATATAAACAGGATTTTGTATGCTGAATATTATATAATATTGCCAAGAGAAATTTAAGAATACCAATTAAATATAAAGATATAACATGATAGTGAATTGGAAGACTCAATACTATTAAGATTTCTTCCAAAATTTATCTACAAATTCAATGGCATGCCAATCAAAATCTCAATGGTTCTTCCTTTTGTAGAAATTCACAAATGCTTTCAGAAATTGATATAGAAATGCAAAGGATCTAAAATAACCAAAACAATTTGGGGTAAGAAGAATGTTGGAAGATTCACAGTACCTGATTTCTGGATTTATTATAAAGCTACAATAATCAAAACAGTATGGTATTGGGGTAAGGATAGACAGTCAATGGAACAGAATAGAGGGTGTATTCCTGGAATATCTGTTTTGTTAGGGTTAGTGACACTGACCCCAAGTACAGTTAAAAATCCACATGTAACTCTTAACTCCTCCAAACTTAATTACTAGTAGCCTGTTGTTGACTGGAAGCTTACAAATAACATAAGTAGTTGGTTAGCTCATATTTAGTATGCTATACATGTTATATACTGTATTAAAATAAGCTAGAGAAAATTTTATTATGTATGAGAGAAAATACATTTACAGTACTCCACTGTAAAAAAATCTGCATGTAAGTAGACCAGCACAGTTCAAACCCATATTGCTCAAGAGTCAACTGTATATCAAATGCTGATTAAGTGAAATAATAAGAGAAAGCAAGTTAATTATTGAGTTTGGCAAGATGTAAGTCCTTATTGATGTTGATAAAAGCCATTTTAGTTTAATAGTAGGGGAGGGGTGACTGGGTGGCTCAGTTAGTTAAGTGTTCGACTTTGGCTCAGATCATGATCTCATGGTTCGTGGGTTAGAGCCCTGCGTCGGACTCTGTGCTGACAGCTTGGAGCCTGGACCCTGCTTCGGATTCTGTATCTCCCTCTCTGCCCCTCCCTCACTCATGTTCTGCCTCTCTCTCTCTCTCTCTATCTCTCTCTCAAAAACAAACATTTAAAAAACATTTTTTTAAAAGAAAAATAGTAGAGTTGTAGGGGAAAATGTCAGATTATACTGGGATGGATAGAAAATGGGAGGTGAGCCAGCAAATATAGAAACTTTACCCAGGAATTTAAAGCAAAAACTGAGGGCAGGAAGGAGATGTGGGCATCAAGAGATGGTGGTTTGAAGACAAGAAATATTAGAACATGTTTGTGAGGCTATGGAAATAAACAAGTATAAAGAGAAAAGTTGATGATGTTGAAGAGAAGGGGAATGGTTGCAGGACTGCGGACATGGAGGACAAGGGGGACTGTTCTCACTACATAGATGATGTATCCTCTAATAGGATCAAGGACAATTTCTCCTTAACAGGAAGAATGAAAGATATCCAGGTAAAGGTAGCTGAAGTTGGTGAACTGGGTGGTTGGAATTTGAGGTAGTGTGTGTTTTATTTCATCCATTTTCTCTGTGAAATATCAACTGGAAGTGAGAGAAAAGAGTGGTTGTTAGAGATTTGAGGAGAGAGAAGATGTGTCATCATCATATTGGTGAGTTTAAAAGGTGTATTAGGGAAGTGTAGTAGAAATGTCTGGGGGTACTGAGTGACTATTTGAGATTTATAATGAAAAATTAAGCATTCAGGTAGCATAGTTTTGTGATTTTCTCCAACAACATTCACAAGGGGAAGACATATGATAGAATTTGAATCTTGTATTAGTGAACCCATTCTGACTTACTGTTTCATTTTAAGTATATATATAAATCATCTATTTATTATTATGTCATCAGACTCAAAGTCAAACAATTTAATATGAATGCCATGTTTTTCATAAGGAAACCTTATAAAATTCAACTGAATCTAATATAACCCAAAGGTTAAAGCCCTCAATTTCAGAAGTGTTATCACCACTTTAATTGAAATCTTAAGGTTTAAGACCATTTGTACCTGAAATGAAACCAAGGGTCATATTACCTCTATAGTAATTGCTTTTGAGCCTAGAATTGGATTTAGCATTTTGGTAAAATCTGACCAATACTAAATCCAGTTCTAATGATCTTAGTATACAGTTGGCCATTGTTGAGGATCCACTAAGATAGCTAACTCAGTTATGAAAATACGGTTTTCTCTACGAGCTATCTATTGCCAGTGTGTATAAAACCCACCTTCAGTTGACTTTCTATCAACTCAAGTATTTTATTACACTAATTTAATGTGGCAGATAATTAATGTTTCAAGTGCTACTCTCTGCATAGATATCATGATTTAAAAGACTACTTCAGTAGCAATGGGGAGGTTTAGTTAGTTGAGAAGGAACAAGTTTTCTGTATAGTAAAAGGAATTTTCCTGCAGCTCTTTGGTGCTTTGGGTCACATCATAGAAGAACCTTAAACATCCGGATCCAGGAAAATTTTAATATTGACCCTCATTCATTTTTCTCTACATTTAGCATCTTTCCCTCCTGCATGTGCTCTCATTCCATTTCATTTTGTCTCCAGAAGCTTGATTCATCAATTACCCCTCTTCTTTCTACCTTCAACCGCTCCCTCTCCCCTGCCCCTTTTCCCTAGGCCCACTGTAGTAGGCAGTTTATAACATGGCCCCAAATAATCTCTGCTACCTTGTATTCATGCCTTTGTGTAATCTTCTCCACTTGAGTGTGGACTAAACCTAATGACTTGCTACTAATATAATAAAGCAAAAATTGATGGCATATCATTTCTATGATTAGAATTCAAAAGACTGTGAGTTCCATCTTGCTAGCACTCTCTCTCTCAATGGCAGTTTCTCCCTCTTCTCAACTTGGTCATTTGGTGAAGTAAACTGCCATGTTACAGAGGACCATGTGGCAAAAACTGAGGGCAAACGCTGGTCAACAGCCATTGAGGAACTATGGCCCTCAGTCCAGCAGTTCATGATGAATCCTAACTAGTGTGAGTGAACTTGGGAAGTAGATTCTTCCCCAGTTTAATCTGGGGGAATCTTGAAATGACAAGGCCTTGGCAGGTATGTAGAATTTAACGTGATCCAAACAGGGATTTGACTTTGTTTTATAAGACTGTCTTTTTGCCTGGGGGTCTTGGGTCATTCTGGATAGGCTGACAGTATGGTTTAGGGTGGACCTGGCCTCATCCAAAGTACCAACAATGTGATTTAGGGTGGGCTTTTGGGTCATGCAGTATCAGTCAACCTGGATACTGAGATAAACCATGTGGGTAATAATTTGATCACACATATGTACAGGAGCCCCAATAAAAACTCGAACACCAGGGCTGGGGCATTTTTCCTTAGTTGGCAATATTCCGGTATGATTACTGAAGGTTGCATTGATGCTCTACTGTTCTTTTCTAAACATTTCCAGGTTAGATTTTCATGTCATACAAGTATAATACATAATTTTTATATATAGAATATACACATAATAATATACTTTACATATTGTAGACAGAATAATTGTGCCCATATCTGTCTCCTCAGTAGACCATTCACTTGAGATTTGTCCATTATTATGTGCTTTGTGTCTAGGATGGTACCTGCATATAGTAAGTAGGTCCTTAAATTACTTTTGACTAAATGAATAAAATATTATATCTGGTGTTTAACTATTAATAATCATATCTTTTGGGGGGAAATATTTTTGAAAGTTGTTATAATTGTACTTTCTTAGCCTTAGAATTTCAGCAAGGCACAAATCTGAGAAGTACTGTAAGGTACCCAATATTCTGACTGAGGTACTAGGTCACTATTGCAAAAGAGATGGCCAAAATTTGCTTTTTATCAGCATTAGCTGAACATTTAATTTTAGTCTATGTATAAAGAAAAATTCACTAGGGGTTGGAGTTTCAAGAGTGAGGGTTTATTTAGAGACTACATGTGGAAATCTACAGTGTCTTCCCCCGCCCCCCCCCTTTTTTTCCCAAGGCAAGGGAGGTGAGCTTGAGAGAACCACTGTGAAAGGCTCACATGTAGCTCCTGGCATTTGAGGTACACAGGTCCCTGTCTTTGTGCTGACAAATATAAAGGCAAAAGGTTGGCTGGCATGTCTTGTGGTGGCAGGCAAAGAGAGAGTGCTGTGGAGGGAGTGAGCTGTACTACTACCACTGTTGTGGGTAAACAGTAAATGGGTCCTGAGGAAGGGAGCCAGACCTGAGGTGTCTTGGGAGCAAGCTTGTTCAAGAGGACCGCCTAGAGGGCTCAGGTGATATCAACAGGAGGAGGCTGGAAGGCCAGTGGAAATCAGGGGTTAGGGGGCAGTCATCTACCGCTGCCAAGGGAACTTGGATCAAAACACTTCCTTGCTTAAAATACTTCAGTGGCCTCTAGCTATAGTTAGAGAGAAATCTAGACTCTTCACGTTTGTGATTTGACCCCTTCCTATGTCCACAGTCTTACCTTACACCACTCTCCACTTCTTTCTCAAATGATCAGCCACATGGACCTTCTTTAAGTTCTTTTCACATATTCTTTCCTGCCTCAAAATGTTAGTGCAAACTGCCTTATGCCAGAACTGTTTTTTCCCCTCTTGCATTTTCTAATCCTGCTGCTTTTCATCCTTGACATCTTAGCTAAAACCTCTGTCCCTCATAGAGACTTCTGTTGACCCTTCATTTTAGCATAAATTTCTATAATAGCTTGAGTTGGGTAAAGCAGCAAATGACAGAAAAAAAAACTCAGAATAACTGTGGCTTAACAAGAAAAATTATCTTTCCCTCTCACATGAGAGTCATAGAATCATTCTAGACCTGGTGGTGTAGCATAGTGGCAGTATCTCAGGAGCCTTAAGTCTTGTGTCTCTATAACATGCAGCCTCTATTTAAAGTTCACCTTTTAGTCCATGAAATATGTTCTTGTTACAGCCAGCACATGTATATTCTAGTTGGCAGGAAGGAGAAAAAGGGAGAAGGGCATGTAAGCCTCTAAATTCAATCCCAGGAGTTGCTCATACTGCATACACTTATATGGATTGCATCCGTATTGGATGGATTGGAAACTGTAATGTCCATACTCAAATGGGCCTAGGCATTTCACCCAGCTTGTGACCCACTTCAGTATTTCATTGTTCTTGGTTTAGCTGTGTCACATCTCGCTACAAGTTAGGCAAGCTGGGAAAGACAATCTTTATTCTAGCTAAAGTTAGTGGATAGACTAATATGAATATAAGAGACAACTAGCAGTTGCCCCCGGTTTATAACCATCAGTTTTATTTTCTCACAGCACCAAGATATAGAGGCTAAAACATTTCCCCCTCATAGAAGCATTCTTTGATGACTCAATCTAAAGTAAATTTGGGGGCACCTGGGTGGTTCAGTCGGTTAAGTTCTGATTCTGATTTCGGCTCAGATCATGATCTCCCGGTTCATGGGTCCGGGCCCCACACTGGGCTCCACCCTAGCAGTGCAGAACCTGCTTGGATTCTCTTTATCTCCTCTCTCTCTCTCAAAAAAAATAAATAAGCTTAAAAAAACATAAAGTAAATTTATATAATAATTTGGGTTGGGTTCAGCTACAAGTGACAGAAAATTCAGCATAAAAGTGGCTTAACAAGAAAACAGTTTAATCCTTTCTCACATGAAAGCCGTGTATTTATTCTAGGGTTTGCATAGTGTTATACAGTGTCTAGAAAGGGAATGAGTTACATTTCATGTCATTCAGTTATGGTAGTTATATCAGTCAGCAAACTGCTGTTTTTCTAAGTTTTATTGGAACTCAGACATACCTATTAGTTAACATATTGTCTATGGCTGCTTTCTTCTGACAACTTCAGAGTTGAGGGTTGCAACTAAGAATGTATGGTCCACAAAGCCTAAACTGTTTAATATTTGGCCCTTTATAGAAAAAAAGTTGCCAACCCCTGAGTGATATTAATAGGTTTGTTGCATAATGTCTATTTAAAGGCATCAATTTCCTTGGAGCTCTAAGATTTTCCCTCCGAAACCTAGCAGTTATAAGTAAAAGTGTTTTCATATGTCCCTACAACACACTCTTCTGTAATTTTCTGTTTTCTATGGAAGGTGAATGAGATAAAGACTTTTCAATTATTTCACTTTGCATTTTTTTTTCTGGCTAATCTGTCTGATGCCACCCTTCTAAGACTCAAAGAGTTCCAGAGCAGAAAAGTACTTTAGAGTCAGTGTGTGGGACACAATAAAAGACTTATTTCCCTAGCTGCCAAAGTGCTGCTGCCAGTTCTGGGCTGTTGGCCCTTTTAAAAATTGCTTTCATTTCTGAAAGAACAAGAGCCTGCTTGCCCAAATTGGTGCATCTGATATCCAATGGCAGTGGCATGGACGTATAAATGCCCAGTCTTCCTTTCTCCTGCCCTAACTTGGGATAACTATGAAGGGTTATCTCAGCTTCAGAGAAACCAGCAGTTGGCTAAGGCCTCGTGGAGATTACACTGCAACTCAACATCTCCCTCTGCCCTGTGCTATTTTTTCCCCTTCCTTCCACCAGTGGTCGTTCCCAATATTACTCCCTAATAAATTTCCTACATACTAATCTCTACGCTAATTCCTGCTTTTTAGGACGCCGAATCTTCTGGATTTTCCAAGGCACAGATTTGGGAAAGGGGAGAGCCAGAACTTTTGGCTCCACAGGTCAGTTTCCTACTACATAATATGTGTAACCTCTGGGGCACCTGTGTGGCTCAGTTGGTTGAGTGTCCAGCTCTTGATTTGGGCTCAGGTCATGATCTTAGCTAGGGTCATGGGATTGAGCCCCACGTTGGGCTGTGTGCCGAGTGTGGAGCCTGCTTAAGATTCTCTCTTTTTCCTGCCCCTTTCCTGCTTGCATACTCTCTCTCACTTTCTCTCTAAAATAAACAAAAAGAAGAAGAAAGCTCTAATTACTGTTTAACCCCTTGAGCTTCTGTAAGAAGCAAAGACTTAAAGAATCTATGAAATACTATAGCCTCCTCTTAATGTTTTATTATTATAATGTCAAGAGGCTATGTCGATTAAGCATCACTGGAATCTGTCCACTGGGTTATAGAATAGGGTGGAGTAGAGATCATTGTTTAAAGGAGAGTTTATGGATCAGCATTCCTGAATTTTCCAGCTATATAATCTTGGATATATTTCTTAAACTCTCTGAGCATCAGGTTTGTTTCTGAGAATTGGAAGACAATGGTACTTATTAGAGGCATAGAGGACCTTCTTATTCTGTACTTTAGTTCCTCCAACAAGTAACATTCATTCTACTTCATTTCATTCTACTCCAGAAGAATTACTGACAGTTCTAAAATATTTCCATCACTATGATATATATTTTTTTAATGTTTATTTATTTTTGAGAGAGGGAGAGAGATAGAGCACGAGTGGGGGAGGGGCAAAGAGAGAGGGAGACACAGAATACAAAGCAGGCTCCAGGCTCTGAGCTGTCAGCACAGAGCCTAATGCGGGGCTCGAACACACGAATGGTGAAATCATGACCTGAGCTGAAGTCAGACTCCCAACTGACTGAGCCACCCAGGTGCCCCACTATGATATTGTAAAAAGCATGAAAAGTCATGGTTCCCACCCTCAAGAGATCTCTAATTCTATCAGAGAGACAGAATTTGAAATATAAAAAGATATATAAAGCAGAAACCAAGTCGAAATGTTATGGAATGGGAGGTATGTTAGGCAATGAGGACTGAGATAGATTTAATATAGGCAAAATTTCCATGCCATCACCTTATAATTGTTCCCTGACGGATCTGTAGGTCAAAGGAAGCAGAATTACCATTTTTCAGGTTACAAGGATAGAAGGAACTGTCCTATTCCATTCTCTGCAGTTCTAAGTAGAAGAAAAGTCATCAATGAAACATTAAACATTAATATAACAAAATATTAAAAATTTTACTTTGCATACAGTAAAATTTATATTTTGTTCAATTTTATGAGTTTTGAAAATATCAGAGTTGTGTAATCACTTTCAACATTAATACACAAATAGTTCCATCACTCCCACCCAAATTCCCTTATACAAACACTGCAGTCGAACCTTTTCGCTTTTCCCAGTTTTTGACAACTACTGATCTCTTCTCTGTCCCTGTATATTTGCTGTTTCTATAATGTCACATAAATGAAATTACACAGTATGCAGCCTTTAACTATGGCTTATTTTACTTGGCATAATGTATTTGGGGTACATCCATATTGTATGTATCATTAGTTTGGTTTCTTTGGGGGTGGTTTCCACTTTTTGGGTATTATAAATATAATGTTATGAAGATTTATGAACAGATTTTCTTGTGCTTTCATTTTTCCTGAGTGAAAATGAAGTGGAAATAGAATTGCTGGATTCCTGGGTAAATTTATGGTTAACCATTTTAAGAAACTGAAAACTATTTCCCAAAGTGCCTGCACCGTTTTATATTTCTACCATCAACATATAAAGGTTCCAGTTTTCGGGTACTTGGGTTGCTCAGTTGGTTGAATGTCCAACTTGTGGTTTCAGCTGAGGCCATGACATCACGGTTTGTGGGTTGGAGAGCTGAGCTGGGCTTCATGCTGACAGTGCAGAGCCTGCTTGGCATTCCCTCTCTCCCTGTCTCTCTGCCCCTCCCCCCCCCCACAAATAAATAAATGAATGTAAAAAAAGAAAGGTTTCAGTTTTTCCATATCCTTGTCAACATTTGTTATTGTCATCTTCTTTATTATAGCCACTTTTGTGTGTATGAAGTAGTTTTCATTGGCATTTCTCTAATGACTAATGATTTGAGACATTGTTTCATGTCCTTATTGGCCATTTGTATATGTTAGATGATGAAATGTTTTATATATATGATTTGTAATTATTTTCTCCCAGTGTGTGGCTTGTCTTTTTCTTTTTTTTAATGTTTATTTATCTTTGAGAGAGACAGAGACAGAATGTGAGTGGTTAGGGGCAGAGAGAGAGGGAGACACAGAAGCAGAAGCAGGCTCCAGGCTCTGAGCTGTCAGCACAGAGCCCAACGTGGGGCTTGAACTCACGAGCTGTGAGATCATGACCTGAGCCGAAGTCGGACACTCAACCGACTGAGCCACCCAGGTGCCCCTCTATTGTTTTTCTTTGTTCAACTTTTATTAATTTCTGTTCTTCTTATTTATTTACTTCTGTTTGCTTTGGTTGTAATTTTCTCTCTAGTTTAAGATGGAAGCTTAGATTATTGATTTGAAAACTTATTTTCTAATAAAAGCGTTTTAGTGCTATTAATTTCCCTGTAAGCAATGCTTTAGCTGCATTTCACAAATTTTGATATGCTGTATTTTCATTTTTACCTCGTTAAAAATATTTTCCAGTTTCTCTTGAAACTTTCTCTTTGACCTATGGGTTATTTTGTAGTGTGTTGCTTGATTTCCAAATTCTTGGGACTTTTCCAGGTATTTCTCTTCTTGATTTCTTGTTTAATTTCATTGTGGTCAGAAAGCATATTTATATTATTTCAGTCCTTTCATATTTGTTAATGTTTGTTTTGTTACTCAAAATATGGCCTATGTTGGTGAATATTTCTTATACATTTGAAAATATGTATTCTGCTATTTTGGTCTAGCTGGTTGTTTTTTTTTTGTTTGTTTTTGTTTTTGTTTTTTGTTTTTGGCTGTTATTCCACTTGCTCTACTGATAACTGAGAGAGGAGTGTTGAAATGTCCAAGTATAAATGAGAATTTATTTATATCTCCTTTCATTTGTATCATTTTTTGTTTCAGGTATTTCAAAGCTCTGTTAAGTTCATTTACATTTAGGATCCCATGTCTTCTTAGTGAATCGTCCTTTTTATTATGATAAAATGTCCTAGTTTATTCCTTATAATTTTCCTTGTTTCATAGTCTGCTTTGTCTGATATTAATATGGCCATTCCAGATTTCTTATTAGTATTTGCATGGAATATCTTTTATAATGATCTTACTTTTAATATTCTTATATCATTGTATTCAAAGAAAACATATTTATATTATTTATGGGTTTCTTACAAAAAGTGGTTTGGTTTACTAACAGCATATAATTGGGCTTTGTTTTTTCATCCAACCTGGCAATCTGTTTTTTTATTGATATGTTTAGATAATTATGATTTTATTTAATATGGCTATATTCAAGTTTACTTTTACTATGTTTCTGCTTTCCCCCCCCCCAGCTTTATTTTTGTTTTTTCCATGTTCCCTCTTTTTTGTATTTTTTTTTTTTTATTATTTGACTGTTTTTTAGTATTCTATTTTATCTATTAGCTTGTTGGCTATATCGCTTTGTAGTATACTTGTAGTAATTTCTCTAGGGATCACAATATGTACATTTAATCTTTCAGAATATAATAAGAGTTAATATTTACTAACTTCAAGTAAAATGTGAAGGCCTTACCACAGTACAGGTTTCTTTACTTTCTTCCTTTTATGTTACAGTTCTCATATGAATTGCACTACAGATGTTGAAAAATTACCCTGGCAACATTATGATTTTTTTTTTATTTCAAGAGTCATCAATATTTTAAACACTTAGGATTTAAATATTTCTTTTAATATTTCTTTTAGAGTAAGACTGCTGCAAGTAAATTAAGCACTTGGCTATTCTTATACACTTCTGTACGTGTGTTTACAAACACTTGTATGTTAATGCAAGTCTATTGGAAGTGAATGTTCAGTTTCCCTTCATCTGATCTGTGGGGAAATAGGTTTTACTTACATAAATCGGTTGGAAAAAAGCTTAGGGCAGAAAGCAACCACATGGGGTGAAAGTGCCTGAGGTTAGGTAGCAAGTTATTGTAATGGGATCACGAGTAAAATTACTTTCCATCTGATGCCGGTGTATTATTGTACTTTGATCACAAATTCCACTTGCCCCCCAGACCCTTTGCTTATTACACAAGTTAATGATTACTGTTTGATTGTTTTCTCCATGTTCACATGTGTAAGATCTTGTCTTCACATTCACCATGTGGGTAAATCTTGTGCTTTCTTCACATTTACCACATGGGTAATATCTTATGAGCTCAATAAATATGGAGATGAAATCCCTGTTTGGGGCTCTCGTCTCCTCCTGGACATTAGCCTGTCTTGAATTCAATTCTTTTTTTTTTTTTTAATATGAAATTTATAGTCAAATTGGTTTCCATACAACACCCAGTGCTCATCCCAACAGGTGCCCTCCTCAGTGCCCATCACCCACTTTCCCCTCCCTCCCATCACCCATCACCCCTCAGTTTATTCTCAGTTTTTAAGAGTCTCTTATGGTTTGCCTCCCTCCCTCTGTAACTTTTTTTTTCTCCGTCCCCTCCCCCATGGTCTTCTGTTAAGTTTCTCAGGATCTACATAAGAGTGAAAACATATGGTATCTGTCTTTCTATGTATGACTTATTTCACTTAGCATAACACTCTCCAGTTCATCCACATTGCTACAAAAGGCCATATTTCATTCTTTCTCACTGCCAAGTAGTATTCCACTGTGTATATAAATCGCAATTTCTTTATCCATTCATCAGTTGATGGAAATTTAGGCTCTTTCCATAATTTGGCTATTGTTGAGATTGCTGCTATAAACATTGGGGTACAAGTGCCCCTATGCATCATCACTCCTGTATCCCTTGGGTAAATTCCTAGCAGTGCTATTGCTGGGCCATAGGGTAGATCTATTTTTTTTTTTAATTTTTTTTTAACGTTTATTTATTTTTGAGACAGAGAGAGACAGAGCATGAACAGGGAAGGGGCAGAGAGAGAGGGAGACACAGAATCGGAAGCAGGCTCCAGGCTCTGAGCTGTCAGCCCAGAGCCCGACGCAGGTCTCGAACTCACGGACGGTGAGATCGTGACCTGAGCTGAAGTCGGACGCTTAACCGACTGAGCCACCCAGGCGCCCCGGGTAGATCTATTTTTAATTTTTTGAGGAACCTCCACACTGTTTTCCAGAGTGGCTGCACCAGTTTGCATTCCCACCAGCAGTGCAAGAGGGTTCCCATTTCTCCACATCCTCTCCAGCATCTATATTCTCCTGATTTGTTCATTTTAGCCACTCTGCTGGTGTGAGGTGATATCTGAGTGTGGTTTTGATTTGTATTTCCCTGATGAGGAGTGACATTGAGCATCTTTTCATGTGCCTGTTGGCCATCTGGATGTCTTCTTTAGCAAAGTGTCTATTCATGTTTTCTGCCCATTTTTTCACTGGTTATTTGTTTTTCGGGTGTAGAGTTTGGTGAGTTCTCTATAGATTTTGGATACTAGCCCTTTGTCTGATATGTCATTTGCAAATATCTTTTCCCATTCTGTCGGTTGCCTTTTATTTTTGCTGATTTTTTTCCTTTACAATGCAGAAGCTTTTTATCTTCACGAGGTCCCAATAGTTCATTTTTGCTTTTAATTCTCTTGCCTTTGGAGATGTGTCAAGTAAGAAATTGCTGCGGCTGAGGTCAGAGAGGTTTTTTCCTGCTTTCTCCTCTAGGGTTTTGATGGTTTCCTGTGTCACATTCAGGTCCTTCATCCATTTTGAGTTTATTTTTGTGAATGGTGTAAGAAAGTTTCAATCTTCTACATGTTGCTGTCCAGTTCTCCCAGCACCATTTGTTAAAGAGACTGTTTTTTTTCCATTGGATATTCTTTCCTGCTTTGTCAAAGGTTAGTTGGCCATACTTTTGTGGGTCTAATTCTCAAGTCTCTATTCTAAATTTTTTTTTCAACGTTTTTTATTTATTTTTGGGACAGAGAGAGACAGAGCATGAACGGGGGAGGGGCAGAGAGAGAGGGAGACACAGAATCGGAAACAGGCTCCAGGCTCTGAGCCATCAGCCCAGAGCCTGACGCGGGGCTAGAACTCATGGACCACGAGATCGTGACCTGGCTGATGTCGGACGCTTAACCGACTGCGCCACCCAGGCGCCCCGAGTCTCTATTCTATTCCATTGGTCTATGTATCTGTTTTTGTGCCAATACCATGCTGTCTTGATTTTTACAACTTTGTAGTAGAAGCTAAAGCCTGGGATTGTGATGCCTCCCACTTTGGTCTTCTTCTTCAGTATTACTTTGGCTATTTGGGGTCTTTTATGGTTCCATACAAATTTTAGGATTGCTTGTTCTAGCTTCGAGAAGAATGCTGGTGCAATTTTTATTGGGATTGCGTTGAATGTGTAGATTGCTTTGGGTAGTATTGACATTTTAATGATATTTATTCTTCCAGTCCATGAGCACAGAGTGTTTTTCCATTTCTTTGTATCTTCTTCAATTTCCTTCATAAGCTTTCTATAGTTTTCAGCATACAGATCTTTTACATCTTTGGTTAGGTTTATTCCTAGGTATTTTATGATTCTTGGTGCAATTGTGAATGGGATCAGTTTCTTTATTTGTCTTTCTGTTGCTTCATTATTAGTGTATAAGAATGCAACTGATTTCTGTACATTAATTTCGTATCCTGCGACTTTGCTGAATTCATGTATCAGTTCTAGCAGACTTTTAGTGGAGTCTGTTGGGTTTTCCATGTATAATATCATGTCATCTGCAAAAAGTGAAAGCTTGACTTCATCTTTGCCGATTTTTATGCCTTTGATTTCCTTTTGTTGTCTGATTGCTGATGCTAGAACTTCCAGCACTATGTTAAACAACAGCGGTGAGAGTGGGCATCCCTGTCGTGTTCCTGATCTCAGGGGTCTTGAATTCAATATTAAGTCCACTCTTTTGCCAGACAAGAGAGAACTCCAGACTCCTAGTCTGTGACACTGATCATGTCTTTATTCACCTTCATTCCTGAAGGGTAGCTTTAGACGATATATTACTCTGGCTTGACAGTTCTTTTCTGTCAGAATTTTAAGGTTCATCATCTATTGTCTTCTGGCTTTGATGTTTTCTGACAAGAAATCTGTAGTAATTTGAATAATTGTTCACTTATGTATAGTATGTCCATCTTCTCCTGTGGTTTAAGACTTTATTCTTTCTCTTTGGCTTCCAGAAGGTTTATTATGTTGTGTGTGGACAAATTTCCTTTAACTTTATCCTCCTTGAGGTTTGCTGGCCTTCTGGATTCTGAAAATATCTGTCTTTCACAAGATTTGGGACAGTTTTAGCCATTATTCTTTTAGATATATATGTGTGTGTGTGTGTGTGTGCGCGCGCGCGCGCATATTTCTGCGTTGATCTCTTTCTTTTTTTTGAGGAAATTCAGTTACATGAATATTGGTGCTTTTGATATTGTCTTATAGGTATATAAGATCTGCTAATCTTTTTAATCTCCTTCTGTTATTCATATTGTACAGTTTTTATTGATTAAACTTCAGGTTCTTTGATTTTTTTTCCCATTCTACTGTTGTACTCATTTTATGAACTTATTTCAGATATTGTATTTTTTGGTTCTAAAATTTCTATTTGATTTTTTTTTCATTTTGTAGTTTTCTACAGAGAACTTACATCATTCCATGTATTTCAAGAGTGTTCACTTATACCTCTTGGGTGGTTATACAGGCATATTGTGTTTTACCTCACTTCATAGGTACTACGTTTTTACAAATTGAAGGTTTGTGGCAACCCTGCATTGAGCAAGTCTCTCAGTGCCATTTTTTTTCCAACAGCATTTACTCACTTTGTGTTTCTGTGTCACATTTTAGTAATTCTTGTAATATCTCCAATTTTTTCATTATTGTTATATTTGTTATGGCGATCTATGATTAGTGATTTTTGATTTCACTGTTATAATTGTTTTGAGACATCACGAACCACACCCAGATAAGACCGTGAACTTAATAAATGTTGTGTGTGTTCTGACTGCTCCAACTGGCCATTCCCCTGTCTCTCTTCCTCTTGGCATGCCTCCCTATTCCCTGAGACACAGCAATATTGAAATTAGGTCAATTAATAATCCTACAATGGCCTCTAAGTGTTCAAGTAAAAGGAAGAGTTGCACAGCTATCACTTTATATCAAAAGCTAGAAAATATTAAGCTTAGTGAGGAAGGCATGCCAAAAGCTAGGATTGGCCAAAAGCTAGGCCCCTTGTACCAAACAGTTAACCAAGTTGTGCATACAAAGAAAAAGATCTTGAAGGAAATTAAATATGCTACTCCAGTGAACAACACATGAATGATTAGAAAGCAAATAACTTTATTGTTGATTTGGAAAAAGTTTCAGTGGCCTAGATGGAAGATCAAATCAGGTATAACATTTCCTTAAACAAAAGCCTAATCCAGAACAATTCCCTAATTCTCTTTAATTATTTGAAGACTGAGACAGGCGAGGAAGCTGTAGAAGAAAAGTTTGAAGCTAGCAGAGATTTGTTCATGAGGTTTAAGGAAAGAAGTCATCTCTATAACATCAGCGTGTAAAGGGAAACAGCAAAAGCTGATGTAGAAGTTGCAGTAAGTTATCTAGAAGATCTTAAGATAATTAATGAAGGTGACCGTACAAAACAACAGATTTTCAATGTAGGTGAAACAGCCTTCTATTGGAAGAAGATGCCATCTAGGACTTTTACAGCTAGGAGGATAAATTACCACTTGGTTTCAAAGTTTCAAAGGACAAGTTGACTCTTACTAGGGGTTAATACAGCTGATGCATTAAACTGATGACTTTAAGTTGAAGCCAGTGTTCTTTTGCCATTCTGAAAATCCTAGGGCCTTTGAGAATTATGCAACACCTATTTTGCTTGTGCTTTATAATGGAAAAACAAAGCCTGAATGACAGCCCATCTATTTACAATGTGGTTTACTGAATATTTTAAACCTACTGATGACACTTAATGCTCAGAAAAAAAGATTCCTTGCAAAATATATCATTGACAATGTACCTGGTCACCCAAGTGCTCTGATAGAGATGTATAGTATAGTGAGATTAATGTTACTTTTATGCCTGCTAACGCAACATCTACATCAACTCTGCAACCCATGGATCAAGTAGTAATTTTGACTTTCAAGTTGCTTATTATTTAAGAAATATATTTTGTAAGGCTCTAGCTGCCATAGATAATGATTCCTCTGATGGATCTGGGGAAAGTAAATTGAAAACCTTCTGGAAGGGATTCACCATTCTAGATGCCATTAAGAACATTCATGATTCATGGGAAGAGATCAAAATATCAACAACAACAGGAGTTTGTAAGAAGTTGATTCCAACTCTCATGGATGACTTTGAGGGGTCCAAGACTTCAGTGAAGGAAATAACTGCAGATGTGGTGGAAATAGCAAGTGAACTAAAATTGGAAGTGAAACCTGAAGATGTGACTGAATTGCTGAAATCTCATGATCAAACTTGAATGGATAAGGAATTGCTTCTTATGGATGAACAAAGACAGTAGTTTCTTGAGATGAAATTTACTCCTGGTGAAGATGCTATGAAGATGGTTGAAATGACAACAAAAGATTTAGAATATTACATAAGCTTAGTGGATAAAACAGTGACAGGGTTTGAGAGGATTAAACTTTTTGAAGAAAGTTCTTCTGTTGGTAAAATGCTATCAAACAGAATCACATACTACAGAGAAATCATTTGTGAAAGAAAGAGTAAACCAATGAAGCAAACTGTATTGTTGTCTATTTTAAGAAATTGCCACAGCCACCCCAATCTTCAGCAACCATGATCAGTCAGCAGCCATCAACATGGAGGCAAGACCCTCCACCAGCAAGATTATAATTTACTAAAAGCTTAGATGGTGGTTAGCATTGTTTAAAGTTTGATATGCACTGGGAAGCCTAAAAATTCATCTGACTCACTTTATTGCAATATTCGCTTTATTGCAGAGGTCTAAAACCAAACCCACAACATGTCTTAGGCATGGCTGAAATAGCTGCTTTAATGTCTTGTCTGGTAATTTTAATATCTTATCATTGTAGAATCTGTTGATTATATTTTCCCTTGAAATTTGGTCAGATTTTCTGGTTCTTTACATGTTTAGTAATTTTGGATCATATCCTTTACAATTTCATTTTTATATGATTTTGGAATTCTGCTAAAATACTTCAGATACTGTTTTGTTTTGTTTTAAGGGGAATCACTGTGTGTGTGTGTGTGTGTGTGTGTGTGTGTGTGTGTGTGTTTGAGAAGCAATGGTTTAGTTAGGTTCAAACTGTTGAGTTTTGTGGGTGAATGTCTGTTCATTTTTCAAAGCATTTGTTATGCTGTTTGGGGTCTGCCCTTTGCATATGCCACCCAGGTTAGTTGAAGCTTGGCAGTGGGTTATACACATGTTCAGTTTTTAAAACCTTTGATTCACTTCTTTGGTTATGTTTCACATATGTACAATTTAGAGGTGAGTCTGAGACTTGTATTGATTCATACACAGCAGTAAATGATCTCCCCCAGCTCTGTCCTCACCAGGATTTCTCCATAGTCTGGCTCCAAGAGGCTCTTTTTCTGGTTCTTCTGGATAGAATGTAATACAGAGTTCTTTCAGATGAGGTCCTCTTGAACTGCCATGTAGTTCCATGTGATGAGGCTCCTCTGTGGAAAAAGCAATGGAAGGAAAGGGGGGGGGGAGGAGAGACATTCCTCTCCCTGACATACTCTTTGCACAACAAAGGCATTTTTTCTTGGTTCTTCTAAGATGTGAAGTTTTACTTAAAGTTTTAGGTGCTCACCTTACCTCCACCATAACAATACAGCTCTGTGATTATAGCTGGACTTGGGGAAAGGCTGAGAAGGGGCCTCTGCTGATCTTTTGCAAGAAAGATAGGTTTTCTTGAAATTTTGCTGTGCGTGCTCACAATGGAGTTTCCCAATTCAGTCCATCCTTGGGTCAAAGCTTGGAGATAAAGGAAAAACAACAGGAATCTCATCATCACTACAGTGATCTTTAAATTTTGGCTTTCATCCCCAATATACCTGGTATTCTTTATGTTTCAGAATCCTGAGGTATTTTTTTGTTTGTTTTTGTCCAGAGCTTTAACTGCACATAGTGGGTAAAATGGGCTCTGGTGGACTTATTCTACTTTGGCCAGCACTGGACATAGCTGAACCTATTAAACATAATTTTCACAGTTGATAGAAGGATGCAGAGACCCTGCTGTGATAGGAAATAACCTGTTATTTAAATTCTGTCTTTTCATTAATTAAGTAGAGATAATGCCACCTTGCTGTTATTTTTTTGTTTAAGACATATTTTAAGTTATAGCTTCATGGGAGGATGAACTCATTTGTGTATTACAACAAAAGTTATGTGTGCAAGATTACATAGAGATCACACACTGCAATAGTTACTAGTTAACATTTGGAAAATGAGATGATGGAAGGCAGTTTGTTATTGTTTAACTCTATACATGTTTGCATTTTTTGAGTATTAGAAATGACTAGGCCAAACTAAGGAGAGAAGAATAATCTTCCTGACCCTAAAACTTCTAGTCAGTGTTAGACTCCACAGATATCCCATTATTTACATCTGATTTCTTTAAAAATTTTTTAATGTTTATTTAAATTTGAGAGAGAGAGATAGAGCCTGAATGGGGGAAGGGGCAGAGAAAGAGGGAGACACAGAATCCAAAGCAGGCTCCAGACTCTGAGCTGTCAGCACGGAGCCTGACATGGGGCTCAAACCCATGAACTGTGATATCATGACCTGAACTTAAGTCAGACTCTCAACCGACTGAGCCACCCAGGCGCCCCTTATATCTGATTTCTAACTGCAGTAGAAACCTTTGGTATTTGTCTGTTCGACTCATCACAACCTTCTTTCTTAAAGAATCTCAACTCCCCCTACTTCTGTCCCTCTCCTTTTCTTCCCAGAGGCCAGGTCACTGGCCCCAAAGTTTGGTAAAAGACCCTACCTCCCTGGCCAGCTAAAGGATTCTCTTTCCTGAGGATTTGTAGTGGGGACTGAAAAGGGCTAGCTTCTTCTGCCCTGTGCATGTGATCTGAGGTTATTCTGATTCAGGAACTGTTGTGGCACAACCACCTTCTACCACATGCAGAAGTAAGTAGAGAAAGTGATACAGCAGAGAGGAGAGAAAGGAGCATGGAAAAGTACAAATGAAAGACCATGTGGCCAGATAAGAGGAAGAGAATTAATTAAATATCATGAGAATGAGACTGAGAATAAATGAATGAATAAACTGAGAGAAATGCTGAGTTACTCCTAAAGGCTTTTTAATTTTCTAGTTCTGATACCTTTTGTAGTGTGTCAGTATTCTTCCCCTTTTATTCAGGGATGCAGTGATTACAATTATCCAATTTTCCTTAAACTGTCTTAATTAACTAAGACATTAGACTTCTCTCTCTACATAGGAAACCAACAATGTCATGGGAAAACTGTGATTTAGTCATTTTGAAAAGATTTGCTTATTACTTTTTAAAAACATTTCTTTTAATATATATATATATATATATATATATATTTAATTTTTAGAGACAGAAAGAGCGAGGGAGGGGCAGAGAGAGAAAGGGAGAGAAAGAATATCAACCAGGTTCCATGCTCAGCTTAATCCCATGAACCATGAGATCATGACCTGAGCTGAAATCAAGAGTCAGACACTTAGCCGACTGAGCCACCCAGGCACACCTTGCTTATAATTTTGAAAAGAAAGAGATGATTGAGACTGTACATATATGAAACAGTTCTAGGAAGGTAAAATCCAGTATACTAACACCCGATTTTATCTTTAATGGGGGGATAGCATGGAAAAAATACTATAGTAAAGATGGGGAGGGATGGGAGCATGTGGACCGATTAGGAAAAAATAATATCCCAAGGATTTTGGAATTAACAGTCTGCTCAGAAAAAAATTAGCTACATTTGTTTGTTCAGCAAATAGTTTTTGAGCAGCCACTGAATACCAAGTATTGTTATAAGTGCTGGAGATAGAGCAGTGAATAATGTGAGGCCTATTCACATGGTGCTTCTAGTGGAGGGTAGGTCTGGCAATGACAAACACACACACAATGCGTGAGGGCTATTAAAAACATAAACCGGGGTCAGAAGTTAGAGAATGCCTGGGCAAGTATGCTATTTTATATAGGAAGGCCCAGAGAAGCCTCACTGATAAGTGGCATACATGTCACTGAGATCTGAGTGAAGTGAAGGAGCAAGCCAGGTTGATCTCTGGGGAGCACGTTAGGCATGTTTGAGCAAGAACAAGATTTCCCATAAGAAGTAAGAAAGGGAGAGAGTGGTAAATGATGAGACTAGGAGGAGGTGTGTAACGGGGAGGGCTGAATCCTGTTGGTTGTAAGAACTTTGGGTTTTACTGTGAGTGTTACAGGAAACCATTGGATGGTTTTGAGCAGAGGAGCAAAACAACCCAACTCTTACCAAATCCCTCCAAATGCAGTGGGGAGAACAAACTTCTGTGCAGCAAGTTTGCAAGTGGGGAGACTGATAGTAGGCTCTTAGAATTCTCCAGGTGAGAGAATTTAGTTGCTTAGACTCAAGTGGAAGTGGTGAGATGTAGTCAAGATGCATTTGAAGGTGGGGCTGACAGGATTAGCGGATGGAACAGTTTTGAGTTGTGTGGGATAAGAATTTCATGTTTTGCTTAAGTTTTTGGCTTAACAGCTGGGTGACTGGAGATGCCATTAAGTAAGATGAAGAGTCACAAACAAGATGAGCTCTATTTTAGGATGCCTATCTGTAGCTAACAATATGCCATTTGGAAGATACCAAACACCGTTATAAGACATACTTTAAATATATTAGTTCATTCACATCTCTGTGAGATAGATTAATAATATTATTGATTAATAATATCAGGAAACTGATGCACACAGAAGTTATATATCCCCTGCCCAACTAGTATAATGCAAAGTTAGGATCTGAACCTGGGGAGTTTAGTTCCAGAATCTGTTCACCTAGGTATCTAAATGGATATATTTAGCAGGCAGTTGGATATAACAATCTTCAGTTCAGGAAGTCAGGTATAAGTAGAGATCTACATTTAAGAGTTATTAGCCTATGGAGGGTGTTTGGAGCCATGATACTAGTTGAGATCATTTAGGGAAAGAGTATAGATAGGGAATAAGTTCAAGGGCTAAATACTGCAGCATTTCATCATATAGAGCTCAGGGATGAGAGAAAGCTCCAGTAAAGAATACAGAGGAATAGAATAGCCCGTGGAATAGGAGAAAAACCAGTACAGTGTAGTATTTGTGAAGCCAGATGTAGAAAGTGTTTTAAGGAGGATGGTCAGCTCTGTCAAATACTACTGATGGCCCGAAAGAATTGGTCAGCAGATTTGGCAACATGAAGCTCATTGGTGACTAAGAGCATTTTCAGAGGAAAGAGGGGTGGATCAAGAGGGATGGAGGAGGTGATATGGAGATCCCAAGCCTGGATGATTTTGAGGAGTTTTTTTAAATGGTAGCATAAATAGGTTAGTTCTCTTTTTCTTCTCTTCTAGTGCCCCCCTACTCACTCCTTCAGACTATGACACTCCATCAGGGCCAAACTGGTGACTCCCAGAGAAATCATCTGTGAGGGCCTTACAAAGCAAAGTCCTTGGAAAAAACACTTGACCAACAGCTAATCATACACTTGTTTTGATCTCTGCCTTTCTTTGGTTCATGGGCCACTTATCTACCCACACCTGGCCCTGCTAACCCAGGTGACTCCCTAACCACAACCTCTTAACCGCCTTCCCAAGCTCCCAAACTGGATCAGGTGTCTATTTTATGATTATGGCATCCTTCACTTCGCTTTATGGAACTTATAACAGTTTGTATTTATACTTATTTGTGTTATTATTTTATTTATGTTCATCTTCTCTACTAAATTGTGCTAAGACTATGGGCTCTGGAGTTGGTAAGGTACAAATCCTGGTCACATATACTAGTGGGTGACTGTGGGTGAGGAACTTAACAACTTGGAGACACTATTTCGGCATCTGTAAAATTGGGGTTAAAGTAGCATTCACCTCATATAATTTTGTGAGGCTAATACAACATGTAAAGGTGCCTGACACTGAATAAATTTTAAAATCATTATGAACATATTAAAGTAGAAAATGCGTTTTTAAAAATATATCTCCAAAATAAGCCATGACTAATCCTTTTCACCTTTTCTCTTTCCTTTCTTCACCCCAGCTTGGCCTTACTGTGTTATATATTAACCACATTTCTTCTTTTACCTTTATTATACTTGAGGGCAAAAACCCATTATCTTATTGAATTTACCAACTGATACATTTTTTTTAATGGAAATGATATAAAATGTTAAAAGATATTCCATCCCCTCCCCCCACAATACAGAAGCTCCTTTCTTGTTTTTCTAGAATATCTACTAAATAAAAGGCACTAATTTGTTGTTCCATTACAAATCACCACTAAACCTAACATCTTAAGCCAGTGATTTATTATGGCTTTCTATGATTTTGTGGGTAAATTGGGCTCATTTCATTAGCTCCGGTTTAGTTTCTCTAATACTGTTGTGGGCCAAAGGAGGCTGGGGTTATAGTCATCTGTAGGCTTGAATGATCTGGATGACAAATGTGGTTTCCTCACTCACACTCACATGTTTGGATGCCTCAACTGGAGTGGATGGAGTAGCTTGAGGCTGGCTGGACACCCTCTTCTTTTTGCTTTGTCTCTGTCTCTGTCACTTTCTTTCAGTTTCTGTAGTTTGTAGCTCCAGCTTTTTAATAGTATAGAGATCTCAGTGTGTTCACACTTCTTACCCAATGGCCACTTGCCCCAGAATAAGTATTGCAAGAGACCCAGGTGGAAACTATAAGGCTTCTTAAGATGTACCCTCAGCAGTCATCACTTCTGCTGCACTCTAGTAGTCAAAAACCAGCCATAGGGCCAGCCCAGATTCAAGGGGAGGGGAATACTCAAGAGTATGAATTCTAAAAGCATGGTTCATTGGTGGTTATTTTTGAGGATGAGCTACTGCCATGAGCATATAAACATATACCATAAAGCCACAAAGCCCCTGCCTTTATGAGCTTATAATATAGCATAGGGCAGGGTTTTTCTTTTTAACCTTGGCATTATTGACTTTTAAAATTTTATTGTATTTATTAAAAATTTTTTAAATGTTTATTTATTTTTGAGAGGGGAGGAAGGGGCAGAGAGAGAGGGAGACAGAATTCCAAGCAGGCTCCAGGCTCTCAGTGGTCAGCACAGAGCCCAACCTGGGGCTCGAATTCAACGAACCAGGAGATCATGACCTGAGCTGAAGTCGAAAGCTTAACCAATTGAGCCACTCAGGCACCCACTGACTTTTTTAAAAGGAAATATTTTATTTTTTAGAACAGTTTTGGATTTATGGAAACATCGCAAAGATAGCACCAAGAGTTCCCATTTACTCCACACCCAGTTTCCCATCATATTAACATCTTACATCAAGATGGTACATTTACTACAATTAATAAAACCATTAATTAATCCATTAGTAATTAGAGTTCATATTCTATTCATTTTTTTTTTTTTAGTTTTTACCTAAAGTCCTTTTTTTGTTCAAGGATCCCATCCATGATACCACATTACATACAGTGTTCCTGTTGTTCCTAGCTCCTCTTGGCTATGACAGTTTCTCAGACTTTACCTATTTTTGATATCCTTGATAGCTTTGAGGAGTCTTGGTCAGATGTTTTGTTGAATATCCCTCTACTGGAATTTGTCTGATTTTTTTAAAATCATAATTTGGGGTTAGGGCATATACATGATTAACATGACTTATCACTGTTGATAATAATATCAACACCCCCACTATGTAAGTTACTATGTGCAGCTCGCACTTAAGGAGTGAAGAGTTATGCTCCATATTCTTCAGGAAGGATTATCCACATAAATTATTTGGAATTCTTCAGCAAGAAAGGTTTGCCTCTTCTCCAGCTATTTATTTTTCAATAATTTTTTATTTCTGTATGGATTCATATATATTTATGTTATACTTTGGGTTATAGCCCAAACAGCTTTATGTATTTGTTGCTCAAAAAGTTACAACTTTAGTTATTGGGAGCTCTTTCAGATGGTTCCTGTATCCCTGTAACATACCCCCATAAACGTGTTCTTTGTTTTTGAACACTTCTTTCTGGCACTATAAGATGCTACAGGTTCACCTAGTCTTTTTCCTACCCTGGACCTAGAATCAGCCTTTTGTCTAAGGATCCCTGGTTCCTTAGTTGTGCTTATTGTTACACTATTGACATCAGATAATTCTTTATTGTGGGGAGCTGTCCTGTGTATTCTAGCTTAACAGCATCCCTAGCCTCTCTGCGTATTAGATGCCAATAGCAACCCTCTTTCTCCAGTTGTGCAAATTAGTAATGTATCCAGACATTGTCAAATGTCCCCTAGGGGGCAAAATGGCCCCTGGTTGAGATCCACTAGCATAGCAACAGTCCTGCTGAAAATTACAATGATATAATGTAATGGAGAACAGTGGGAGCATTGCAGAAGAAGCTTCTGAGCCTGTTTACAGATGTGGAGGAAAGATTCACAGAAGAGGTGGCAGCCGAACTGAGAATTGATTTGCTATTTTTTGAGCAATTGTCGTGAGGCAGACAAAACGTAATGTTTTATTTTTATCATATAATCTTAAACTTAAAAATCAGGTATTTTACAGATGAAGAAGCCAAAGTTGAAAGAGACAGAGTAACTTGCTTAGAGTGCCTGAGATGGTCTTGGAGGACCCCATGAGCTCTGCGGATGCAGGGCTCTGAGGGTACTGACATCTGCTCCCACTACTCACATCAAGACTATGTTAACCACACCTTTGTTCATAAAACTGCAGTACCACCTCATTTTTAATTTTCCCCCATTCAGTTCTGAGTTCTTAAGAGCAGGAACCATGCAGTGTTTGTCTACAATGCTTGCCATGTTATAGGTGTTTGAGAACTGTTTGATGAGGGGGTGAACATTAGTTGATTCCACAAAATTCCCCACTGACAGATTACAGAATTAACTCTTCCTTCCTTCTGGTCCAATTGCTATCCTACCCGCACCTCTGGTGGAGAGCTCACTGCTGGGCACACCAGCTAACCTCCTGTAGTTTTTGGTCACTCGGCCTCGTTGTTTTACCCTCAGCTATCCCAGAGGGAGTAGTTGGCTGGTGTTAGTGACATTGTAGACTGATTATAGCCAGTAGTATTTTGCCTTGGGTTAGAGTTGTAAAAGGTGTTCTCTAAGGAAAACAAAACATGCCTCACAAGATGCAGAATGTATTGCTACTGGTTTCCACAAATAATGCCAATTATCTACTTTTAATTATTCCTTTGTCCCATATGATTCTTCTATTACTTAAGGACAGATTTTACACAGACCATGAAAGGTATTTTTTCTTTTTTTCTTCCTTTCAAATTCTTCACATTCTCATCCAAATTTCCTTTTTGTTGTTGTTGTTGTTGTTTGTTTTGTTTTGTTTTCAGAGAGGCAGGAGGTCTTCTTGTTTATCAAACAAAACCAGAGGGGAAAAATGCCTTGGTTTTTTTGTTCCTTTCTCTTTCCTACAACTTCTGGATCTGCTATTTGCAGATGCTATGAAATTTTAAGTCTATTGAATCAGAAGTTGCTCTTTCTGGTTTCAAGACTCCTTTTCTTCCTTTCCTTTGCTAAAATTCTGGTCTAATTAAAAAAACAGTAGATCATAGTTAAATAAAACTGTACCCAGGATAACCCTAATTTCCATATGCAGATTTATCTGCACTGACAGCCACCCCCCTTACACACACACTCTCGCTCTCTCATTCTCCTTTCCCTCCTCTCCATCTCCCTATTGCATTGTGTCTGACTGATTTTCAGAGCACCTTCGCTGTTTCCCCCTTCTCATTCCCTTTCTGTAAAATATCTAGACAGGAAGGAGGTGGCTGCAGAGGCTGAACAAACAATCTCATATTCTGCCTGCAATGTCATCGTTTCTTTCCCCCATTTTAGGGGGCTGAAGTTGCCCAGGAAGGGGATGCAGAGGAGCTGGAAAGGAAGGGGGGAGCTCTCCAGAGGCAGCTGCGGTCAGGGGCAGGGACTGCCGCCAGATGTGCCTGCCTCTCTGGGCTTTGATTCGAAAGGGGCAGCAGGAGGAAGTATTGGGAGACAAAAGCCCCGGTTTAAATGATCATTTTCTTTATTTAACATGGCAGCAGACACTCTCTGCGTAGGATCATCATGCCGAGCATAAACTGGACTTTCCCACTTGCCTGGCAGGAGTGAGACAGATCACTGTCTGCTAAATGAGCATCTGAGGTAAGACCCACTGTTACAGATACTTGCTTTTTTTCCTAAACAATTAATTTTCTTAAATATGTTTCAGCCTCAATCACAAACAGTATAGTGGGGGCAAATCTGTGTTAATCTGCATCTAAAGAGCCAAGAAAAAGCAGAGGTATAATATATTCAACTCAATTTGGGGAGATAGTTACTTTGTCAATTCTGTGTATGCTGTTTGTTTTTCAGGTAAAATATCTGGTTTAAGAATAGACTAGTGTCATCATAATCCACCACTAGTGATAATACTGGTGTTGAGACTCTTAAAAAAAACTTTGTAAAAAGACAGTGAGCTACAGATGCATGTGCTGTATTTTTAGCTCACATACAAATATTAGAAGTCTTATTAAAATGATAGGTTTTTTTTTTTAGCAGAGGAGGAATGAATGCTGCATAATTAAGTACAGTATTTAATTTGGCTGTTGTGAAGCAAAAGAATAAGGTAATAATTTTTATTGTACTAATCAGTCTCAAGATGTTCTCTGTGTTAATTGGGTTAAAAAAATTGCAGTACTTATTAGAAATTCTAATTTCACAATGCAGCACTGACAATAAGCTCAGCCAGTGAATTATTCACATCTTTAATTTGCTCACTTAATGACAGTGTTCTGTAATCAGAGTGCAGAGACTGCTGCCTATGCATTATGTATGATGCTCAGGACTTAAATGCAGGACATTATGAAGCTCTCAGTGGTTCAGTAATTAGTTTTCCACAAGACAGGATTTAGATATTCACAGATAAAAGTCCACAGTTGGATAATGCTAAGGTTGCAACACAAAATAACAAAGGAAAGGAAGCTCAAAGTTTAGACTGAAACTTTGTCTCTCCGGCCTTGTCCACTATGGAAACAGAATCATGCCACCTGAAATAGTTGCCTAGCTCTGATCACATGTTTGAAAACTGTTTTTGAACAAAGTTGTAGCAGGCGAGGCATTTGAACAATTTCAGTGGACCAGAGGGGAAAGATAAAACCTTTTTAATTAGTGTTCACAGAAGCCCTGCAATATATCCTCCTAATAAGTCTGTAGTATGCATAGCAGGCATTCTCAGTGTGCTTTGTAACTTAGTTAGTGCAAATGCAAATCAGGTTACAGTGGTGTTTGGCTGTAATTGTGTTTGTAAAAGGGTTACATGCCCAAATGGAGATTGAGCTTGCTCATGGTTTTGTTCCAGTTGCTTCTGAGGGAAGGTTTGAAAATCAAATGAGATATTAAGTGAATCTGGACATGAAAGGAAGTAGATCTGAATTGTCAGTGCAACTTTGGGATTTCTTCCACTTGTCGGTTTAGAGTTGTCAGTTTTTCTTTAATGATTCTAGGATTGTTCTGTCATGAGTGATAAAACCTTTGAGACTACCCAGAACTGATAGCAATACTTTAAAAATGTATACTAACTTTGGGAAAACATTTCACAGTATTAATTCTAAAGTTTAATAGCCAGATTGGAAACTTTACAGTGATTTAAACAACAACAACAAAACAAACAAACAAACAAACAAACAAGCAAACAAAAAACATGTTGCCTGGTAGACTTTATGGGGATTTTTGAGGATTTAAACATTAATATTTATTAATAAGATCTCACTGCTTTACCATTTGTTTGTCTAAGATTTGTGCTCATTTCCAAAACCCAAGTGTCAAGATCCTTAATCAAATTTGGCATTTTAAATAGAAATGCAGAGTAATACTTTAAAACTGCCTTTTATAGCTTAGAACATTTTTTTAAGGAAACTTGAGTTAAGATATCTATAGGCAAATGTAATGTTTAGGGAAGGAATAAACTAGCGAAATAAAAAGAAAGTACATTCCACCTTAATTTGAAAAATTCCAAATTAAAAAAAAATTAAGTCACACCTCCAAATTTGACTTCTACTTTCTAGAACTGAAAAGCTACTTTAACAAAATAAAGATGTTTTTCACATATGTTTAGGAAGCTGTTGCCTTTGTGACACTTCAAACATGGTTTTTGGGAAAGGACACTTGGTTAGGGGATGAATTAGGATATTGTATAGTTGAGGAAGTGACCTGACTTGACTTGGATCCAGTATAATATGTGGCAATCAGTTGGTAGCAGTGGTGCTTTTAGTAGCTTAAAGAAATACTGGGAATTAGGAAACTTGAAATTGAGCACCTAAATTGATTTTCCATTTCCTTATCTGTCAGACCGGAATAACAAACTTTTCTAAGATTTAGGAAAAAAAACAAAACAAAAAAAAACCAACTGCCACGTTATTATGGGGAGAAATGAGGTAGAGGAGTGAAAGTTTTTTGAAAACGTAAAAGCACTAGATAAAAATATGAAAGCTATTTTAAGGATTAACAAAACCCAAAATGTGTGTCTTTGAATCTGTATTGTTTATTATGGAAGAGATTCTTATCCAGATTTGCAACACTCTGTAATGTAAAAATGTCAAAATATTGTCAAGTAAATAAATTTAAATTCAATTTAATGAAAATAAGCCATGAAAAAAATGCCCTTCTTAGGTGTTTGGGGGAGAACAAGAAAGCCTTGAGATTCCATGAACATCAGTTTGGTGTCATCACTCCAAAAAGGTTGGCAATCATCTTGCATTGGACATTTCTTTCACTTATCACTGAAGAGACACATATTAATACTGTAACAAGTCTTATGCTTGGAATATCTGCCAGTTATCAAGATTTTGGCCATTCTTCTCATTAGATCATGAGTCAGAATGAGATAATTTCCACCACTGGAATTTTGGAGCTCTTTTTCTCACCAAAAATGGTCAATATACCAACCAATCAATAATTGATAATCTGTTAATTTTTCTTTGGCTGTCTATTGAGCACTTATAATGCTATCAAAACTAACATGCTATCTTGCCCTCATTCTTATGAGGTGGTTGTCTCCTTATTCTAGATGAGAGACTGAAGCACAAAGAAATTAAGTATTTTGACAATACCACATAGCTGCTGAGTAGTAGCATTAGAATTGAACCAGATCCAAGTCCTGATGTTGCAACCAATAGACTACATTGTCAGTTCCCAAGGTCCTGTGCTCTGTGCTGAGATAAAGGAATTGATTGAGATTCCTGCCCTCACATTGCTCACAGTGGTAATATTTGAGTTTCTTCCACCTGCTCCTTGTGGGTCAAGACTTGCTACTCACAGTGTGGGCTACGACAGCATTGGCATTGTTTGCAACCAGGGTTGGGTGCTTTACTAACTTTGATGTGACTTTTAAATCAACTGGGGATCTGGTTAAAATCCGATTCTGATTCAGTAGGTCAGGGATGGGGCCCAAGATGCTTTTCTAACAGGTTTCCAGGTGATGCAATGTTGCTGTTTCATGAGGTGTCCATTTGGTGAGTTCTAGAATTACAGTAGTGCCCTCTTACCTGTGCTTTCCTTCCTGCAGTTACCTGCAGTTATCTGTTATCAACCATGGTCTGGAATCAGATGATCCTCCTGACCAGTTGTCAGAAGGTCAATAGTTGCTTAACACTACGTCACAATGCCTACATAATTCACTGCACTTTATCGCATCACATAGGCATTGTATCATCTTACATCATCACAAGGAGAAGGGTGAGTACAGTGCAACAAGATATTTAAAGAGAGAGAGAGAAAGAGACCACATTCACATAACTTTTATTATAGTATTTTGTTACAGTTGTTTTAGTTTATTAGTTATTGTTGTTAATCTCTTACTATGCTTAAATTGGAAATTAAACTGTATCATAGGTATGTATAGGAAAAAACATGATATATGTAGTGTTTGGTACTATCTGTGGTTTCAGGCATTCTCTGAGGGTCTTAGAACACATCCCCTGTGGAGAAGGGGGGACTGCTGTGTCTTATTTCCCCCATGTTTGGTATCCAGGGAAGGTCCAGTGCATCTACTGAATTCCTCACTGAATTCCACTCTTCCAATTCTGATTTTTTTTGGGGGGGTCCATATAGAAAAGCTTCTACCTTGGTTTCCTGACTTTGCTCTCTGGTGCCCTAAGTCTCGGCCTATATAGCCGTGGCCCTGGCTACCAGTTTAGCTCTGGCAGAGATCTCCTATGGGTCTGATTCCACACGCCCAATTACTAGCATTGGCTGTTCCATCTTAATAGTGCCATCAGCCTGGTTGAGGATCTTCATTCCCATGTCTGCATCAGAATCAGCTGTGAGGCTTATTGAACACTTGCAAGTAGGGGTGCCTGGGTGGCTTAGTTGGTTAAGCATCTGACTTCAGCTCAGGTTATGATCTCATGGTTTATGAGTTAGAGACCCATGCCAGTCTCTCTGCTGACTGCGCAGAGCCTACTTTGGATCCACTGCCCCCTCTCTCTCTACGTCTTCCCTACTTACACTATCTCTCTGTGTCTCTCAAAATAAATGAATAAACTTAAAAAGAAAAAAAAAACTTGGCAAACTCTCTCAGTAACACTACCATAGATTTGATTTATTAGTAAGCTTGGGGTGGGTCTTAGGAACTTTTTTTATCTTTTCTAAAACTTCATCGTTGATCCTGATGGGCAGCCCATGCTGAAAACCACTTTCTTTCTTTCCTTTTTTTTAAACTTAAAAAAAATGTTTATTTTTTTTTTAATTTTTATTTTCAATGTTTTTTATTTATTTTTGGGACAGAGAGAGACAGAGCATGAACGGGGGAGGGGCAGAGAGAGAGGGAGACACAGAATCGGAAACAGGTTCCAGGCCCCGAGCCATCAGCCCAGAGCCTGACGCGGGGCTCGAACTCACGGACTGCGAGATCGTGACCTGGCTGAAGTCGGATGCTTAACCGACTGTGCCACCCAGGCGCCCCAAAAATGTTTATTTTTGAGAGAGAGAGAGAGAGAGAAAGCATGAGCAGGATGAGCAGGTGAGGGGCAGAGAGAGAAAGACACACAGAATCCAGAGCAGACTCCAGGCTCCGAGCTGTCAGCACAGACTCTGACGTGTGGCTCGAACTCATGAACTGCAAGATCATGACTCGAGCCGAAGTCAGATGCTTAACCAACTGAACCACCCATGTGCCCTTGAAAACCAGTTTCTTGGGAGCCCTTGTTGTGCCCTGACCTAACAGGAACCCTTTGGAAAGTGACACTGTCATAGCTTTTGTTCAGGTTTGCCATCTACTGGGAACATTGTCTCTGTGCCTCTATGCTAGCAATGGGCAAAGAACATAGAATTTAAAACTTTGCTGAGTTGCTTTCAGGAAGGCTTTACTGAGTGATTGGCATTTGAATTAGAGAGCAAATGAATGAATAGGTCATTTTTTTTCAAGCCAAAGGAATAGCATTATGCAAGGACAGAGAGATAAAAATGTGAAAGGTATCTTAAATACTGAGACATCCATTTTGATGAAAGTGTTTAACACACAGAATGGGGGCATAGGATATGAAATTATAAAAGTAGGTAGGCTCACTTTTAGGACCTTATGTGTTAAACTGAAGAGTTTATACTTCATTTTACCAGCAGTAAGAATTGTCAGAAGTTAAGATGGAAAGCAAAGTGACCAGACATGTGTTTCAGAAAGATAATCTGGGCGTCAAAGGCATATGAATTTGGTGGGGCAAGATTGAAGGCAGAGACAGGTGAGGTATGTGTGGTAATGGAATACAGGTGAGATGGGGAAGGATGCTTAAGCCATACTCCTGGGCCCTGAAGCTGTCCTCTGTCTCTGACACTGATGATGTTTCTTTATCACACTTTTATAGTAATAACCTGCAATATAGACCTTATAAGTAGCATGGCCTTGAGAATTCAGGGAACTCAAAGCCTTTATGAGCCATCACTGGTTCTTTCTTTTCCTGATTATTTTACCTTACAGTGCTGAGATAGCTAACTCTGGGTTTCTTCCCTCAGGAGCTGCTTAGAGCTTTTAAGGTAATTATTTGGGAGCAAAATCTTCTACAACATCCTAAGGGAAACTTGAAACCAGTTAATGAGCAGCAATAGGAATGCCAATGGTTGGGAAAATTGTGTCTAGGTCTTCTGAACACAGCGTTATTGCCCAAGTTCTGGAGAGAGAGACTTTGCATAGTCCATTAACCTTCACTCAGCTTCATTTTTTTTCTGCTTCTGAATTTGTCCCTTTTCAGAGTGACTGCTTTCTTAAATCAGCATAGATTTATTGTTCCACCAATCTCCATTCACTTACCTCTGCATAGAGAGCTCATTTACCTCTAACAACTGTACATATTGTATCACAGAGTATATTTTGGAAACACTAACACCTACTCTCAGATGTGTTCAGGCATTTCATCCAGTTTTTTGACCTACTCTTACATCCTTGATCTTAGCTAAACTGTGTTTTTTTCCTAACTCTAATCTGCCTATGCTCAGGCTGATTAGTAGCTCCCCCCACCAAAAGATAACTGAGAATCTGTGAGTGTGTTACCATACATGGCAAAAGGTATTTCGAATGTGTGATTGAGAATCTTGAGATGGGGAGATTATCCTGGATTATCTGGCTGGGCTAATGTAATCATAATGGTCCTTTTACGAGAAAGGTAGAAAAGTAGGTCAGAGAAAGAGATTGGAAAGAGCTATCTTGCTACCTTGAAGATAGAGTGAGTGGCCATAAGCCAAGACATGCAGGCATCCTATAGAAGCTGGAAAAGGTAGGGAAACAATTTTTTTTTTCCCTAGAGACTCCAGAGGTAACTAGCACCTTGAGTTTATCCCAGTGAGACAGATTTTGGACTTCTCACCTCCAGAACTGTATGAAAACAAATTTGTGATTTTAAGCCATTAAGTTTCTGGAAATTTGCTACAGCAGCAATAGAAAATTAATATGATGTGCTACATACCTTTATCTGACTTACTCGTTTTGCTGTCCAGTTTGTCTAACTGATAACAGTTTTATTGCCACATTATTGATTTTCCTTGGATACTTCTCTACCAGTAGACTAGAATACTTATTTTTCCCTAGGTTGCAAATTCCTCAATGACCAAGGTATTACCTAGGAGATGAGTGACTAATGGGACTGTTCTGAGGTAAGTGAGATGAGGCTAGTAAAGTGCTTCACACAGTGATGTAGGTTGGGTATGCAATGAATTCACTTCCTGTCTCTTCATGGAGTCCTCGTAAACTAATTGTTGGGTTTTACATGGTATTGGAGAAAGTCAAAAGCTATTTTGAAAATTAATGGATCACAAGGTAGAAGTTTATTTAGAATTTAGATTAGTATGTTCTTAGTGGATATAATAGTTCTTTGATCCATTTGGAATCTCATTTAAAAGATATTTTGATTTTGAATTCCTTTGGGGGTAAAATATTTCCTACTCATAGCCACATGTACACTGTGCAGATTAAACTAGCTACAGTTTAGCAGAGCATCTTTTTTTCCTCTCAGAATTTTCCCCTTTTTGCCCCATTTTGAATGTATTTTTCTACATACACACACACCCCTACACTCACACTCTGTGGCTACTTATAGTCTAGAGTACAGTTAGTGTCCCTCATAGAAAGATGCTAAGGGTTAAATGAGAATGGCCAGTGAAAGTACTCTGTCAACTCTTTTGCTTACACAATGTAAGTTGTTGGTACATCTGCTGTATTGGCAAAGTTATGAACTTGAGGACAGACGTTTCATGTTATATATTTGATCCTTAAAGCCTTATAAGATTTATTAAATAAATTGCTAAATAAAAGTTGGAAAATTAGAGGGGGCTGGGACAAGCCAGTGAAGAAGGGTTGAAGAAAAGAACTAAACTTGGTAGTTCTTTGGGTGGGATCATCTACTATTTGCCTCAGAAATGTCTCCTGATCTCTGCGTTTGAGCCCCTAATCCCCAAACTACATAGTTAATTGTGAACTGTAAACCCTCAGTCACATGAACCAGTCACTCTGACTGTCCAACTAGGGCAGGCATATAAATCATCTCTCCCTTTATTAGCTTCCTGTTGTTGCTGTAACTCACTTCCGTAAACTTAATGGACTAGAATAACATAGATTTTTTTATTTTACAGTACAATAGGTAAGCAGTCCAGGACAGATCTCCCTAGATGAAAATCAGAGTGTTGACAGACTGTTCCTTTCTGGAGGTTTTAGGGGAGAATCTGTTTCCTGCTTATTTGAGTTGATGGCAGAATTTAGTTCCTTTGTGGTTGTAGGACTGATTTTTTTGCTAGCTTGTCAGCCAAAGGCCATTTCCAGTTTCTAAAGACCACTTATGTTCCTTGGCTTATAGTTCCCTTCTGCCATCTTGAAAGCCTGTGATGGCAAGTTGAGACCCTCTCATGTTTCTAATCGGTCATTATTCCTCCCTATCGTCTCTTTGACCCTCTCGTCTGCTTCCCTCTTCTAATTTCCAGTACTCATTTAATTACGTTTTGCCCACCTTCAAATCTAGGATAACCTCACATCTCAAGATTCTTAACCTTAAATTAAGAAAATTTCATTTGATTTTAAGATAATATATTCACAGGTTCCAGGGATTAGGAGGTGAGTGTCTTTAGGGGAGCATTATTCTGCTAACCACAGTCCATAACTGATAGCATTTGCCTGTATTATAGTTGTTCCACACTTTGTTTTCTAATTTGGGCAGTATCTTTGTTGGCCTTTTCTCCAAGCCTCAATTATTCAGTCTCAGAACTACAGTAGGCATCTGATTCAACTCTTTTGCCAACTTAGTTCATCTGATATATAAAGTTATTTTTATCCCAATTTGTTTCAGTTCAGTTAGTTCTGTGAAATTCAGTAAGAATTTATTGTCTACTGAAAGCATTCCTGGAATGATAAGGTAAGGTATGGAGTTTGTAATCTGTGAAGATAAGATATATTCACATGAGATAAAGAAAAACACGAGAGTGTACAATTCCTATGTGTGCATGATGAGGGTGTTAGAAGGGGAATATTCTCATGAAGTGGTGGGATTAGGAAAGCAAGGTTGTGATTTTTCCCAGGCTGAAGTCACTTATAAGATGTGACTTAATAAACAATGGTCAGATATTTCTGCTTGAAAATATCTCTCTGCATAGGTTGGAAATTTGTTGCTTCATTTTGTCACTATTAGATACACTTAGCTTAACAAGCATCCTCTTCTACCAAGCCATCCTGTAGAACTCTTGCTCAGGGAATGTATGTTTTTAATTGTTCATGAAACTACTATTGTTTTTAATCTTTGTACCTTAATCTGTATCAACCTTCTGTAAACCCTTAAAGAATATTTCCTTCTTTAAATTTGTTGTCTTAGTAAACTGATAGAGTTTCTAGCACTAGGTATTTATGGACCTCAAAAGCATGTAAGTGTAGTAAGTCGGGACCAGGTGGGGACAAGGCTTGGGAAATTGACCTGGGCCAGGACTTCTTTTATTATTTCATGATATCCCTATTAACATAGCAACAGGGTTGACCCCTAGGTTGTGTTACTGGAAGTCCATATTCCAGTGTTCAAGGGGAAGTAAGTAGTTCAAGTCTGAGGCAACTACCATTAACATCACAGATATTTTAATTTATTTTTTATGTTTTCTTAAAAAATTTTAAAAGTACTTATTCATTTTTGAGAGAGAGAGAGAGAGAGAGAGAGAGAGAGAGAACGAGCACAGGAGAAGGAGAGGGGCTGAGAGAGAGGGAGACAGAGAATCGGAACTAGGCTCTGCATTGGCAATGCAAAACCTGACATGGGGTTTGAACTCACAAACCGTGAGATCATGACCTGAGCCAAAGTTGGATGCTCAGCCAACTGAACCACCCAGATGCCCTGAAGTATATGCTTTTAAAATGATGAATGGCCCAGCCATAGAGTATCTGGTAAGGGTAGATAATTACAGACAGACAGAGGTAGCTTGTTCTGGGAGAACAGATCCAGATAGAACTAGAAATCTAGGGTCCAGCCCCATTAGGGTTGGGATCCCAGGCAAATGGACTAGAATTCAGGATATGGAGCTTGAATATAAAGTGCAAAGCATGGCCGAAGCCCAGAAATAGAGACTGGTAAGGATGGTGGGGCAAAGGGTCCAGCCTGGGGCTTAGGAACACTGGTGCCAGAGAAGACATGAGCTTTAGCTGACAGATAAATTCCAGACCTTTCAGCTTGTTACTAATATCCAGTCAGACCTCATACTCTTTGGCTCAGGCAGATCAGAGCTCACTGATGGTTTTTCTTCAGGACTTGCACCTGCTCATGGCCAGTTGTAGGCTCTGACTGTCAGTCTGGGGGGAATAGGACAGTTGGTCTCTGCCATATCAAGAACAATACCATAGAAATTTGTTCCACCTGTTCTGTGCAGTTTGCATAATGCCACATGACTCCAGTCTCAATTGAATTAAACTAACAAGTTGTTTGCTTTTATTGAAGTATTATTACAAAGACATTTAACATTAAATTATTTGTTTATTTTGTTAATTTTCTGTTTTTTTAAGTGTTTGTTTTTGGAAGACAGAGAGACAGAGTGGGGGAGGGGCAGAGAGAGAGGGAGACACCGAATCTGAAGCAGGCTCCAGGGTCTGAGCTGTCAGCACAGAACCTGACGTGGGGCTCGAACCCACAAAGCATGGGATCATGACCTGGGTGAAAGTCAGATGCTCAAACCACTGAGCCACCCCGGTGCCCCTGTTAATTTTCTAAGTTAAGAATTCTTCTATTTGGCAGAATAGAAGAAATTCCAATATTCTGTGGTCTCTGAAGATAAAATGAGAGGTAGTGAGTCCCCAAAACATGAAGAATTCAAACATTCTTTAGATGACCACTTGGCAAATATGATGCTGGGGGATTAAATGGGTGACATTTAAAGGTCCTTTCTAATCCTAAAACACCATTTAAATCAGGATAATATAAAAATGTCTAGACTTCATAGACATTATTTTTACTTATTGAACACCTGGCTTCTTTTAAATTTTAGAAAAATACTTACTAATTAGAAAAGAGATATTAAAATGTGATAATTTTCATTAAGCATGCTTGGCCATTTTAAATTACTTTCTTCAATTTAAAATCCCCTTAATACGCTGATTACTTATTAGAGAAACCAATAATCTTCAATAATTTGCAGTAAATTGCAAATTTATGCATAAATATTTAAATGTTACACATACTCCTATTCATTGAGGATCCTTTTTTTGGGGGCATAAAATCCATACTGATATATTTTATTACAAAGTTGCTTATTTTAATACTGGAGTAAACTCAAAATTTGTCTTCTAGTTGTACTGAATTTCAATGGCCTTTTAATTGCAATTAAGCTCACAGTTTTCAAAGTTCTTTTAGAAGAAGGGCCTATCTGTATTTAAAGTGTGTATTGCCTTAAGTAGTGCTATCACCTGAACAATCTCTGCTGTGCCTGGCAGTCAATGAAGAAAAAAGTGCACAAGATTCATATGCGATTTGAGAATTGTGTCTATGTCTAAGACAGACGTCCAGTGAGAGAGGGCTTTCTCAACTTTTGCCTTGATACCTTCAGTCTAAACCTAGAATCACAGAATTTACATGTTTCAAAGGTTATTAGCGATAACTTTCATACCTCATTTTACAGATGAGGAATCTGAGTCACTGTGAGGTTGAGTAGTTTATCTATTCATATATGCATTTAACAGTTCTCCTGCTCCTTTGCCTTCAGTTTGACCCTGACAGGGTGTTTAGTTATTTTTCTTTTAAAGAAGAAAAGAGATGGGCAAGATCACACAGTCAGTAGATGGTGTTTTCATTTGTCCCTGCTTGTGATGCTGGACTATAGCCTTTCATGGTCCTTTTTTTACATCCTTATTTATCTGATGACTACATGATGACTAAATCAAGCCTTATTTATCTGAAGGCAGATAAAATAAAGCTACAGTGTACCCATTCATTGCAAAATGGTGTCTGTAAGATCTGGAAGTGCTGGAGATAGCTTTTTCCTAAGATATTTATTAAACTTATGTGAGGTATGTATTTTATAAATTAATATTAATAAATGTCAGTCACATGTGTTATATATTAATATTTACAGTTTTCAGAATACTTCACATTTTAAAAACATATTTATATTTATGTGGTACTATTTCACTTATTGCCTTGTAATCATTAGTATTGATGAATATTGACATATTTAATCAGAACATTCAGGAGCAGAAACCTGATAACGATTCAGGCCAAAAGTTATGCTAAGAATTTTAATTTTATAATGTTGCACATTATGAATAATTAAATTTATCTCTTTTGATCTCTATGTATTCATCTTTAAAGATATTCTTAATTATATGCCTAAAGCTAGTGGTAGGCAGGAACTTTGATTGCACTCTTCTTATGTCTTGTGTCTTAAGAAGTCACTTCTCCAAGGAAAGACCATCTTTCTTACTTTCCTCTAAGCCCAGATGTAAGGTTCCTGCAGTTTTTCCATTGCAATGTAAGAAAAGTTTCCTAGCATAGGTAATATACTTCGAAGCCACTTGCATGACCTCTGTGACTGCGTCTGTGCCCACTTCTGGGCTCTTCACAACATGCCATGTCTTCTAGTCTTGCAACATCCCTGAGATCTAAGGATTGCTTTAGGATTACCAGTCTATAGGTGGGGAAACTGAGATTCTGAGAGGTGAGTTGTGTGCAAAAGCCATTCAAGATGTCCCTTCTACCACAACAGACTTCTTATTTATTATATTTCCTCTTGAGAGAGAAAGAATAAAAGTAAGATCAATAGTGGCCCTATGCATCCATGTAACAGTTTAGAAATTTCTTTTTACTTCCTACCTGATTGTGTGTTACATGTGTATGACAGTGTTCTCTAGAGGACTGATGTGGTAATGATAATGGTAATATTTGTTAAAAACTTGCTATATGGCAGGCACTGTGCTAAGTGCTTCATATACATTATCTCATTTCATCCTCACAGCAACCCTATGAAGTAGAAATTATTATCCTCGTTTTTAAGATGAGAAAATGAGGCTTAGAGAGATTAAATAGCTTGCCCAAGGTTACTACTGTTTAAACCAAGCAATCTAACTGCAGATTCCAATCCCCTAACTGCTCTGCTCTGTTGCTTGCACTGTATGTAAGGCTTTTCTTTTTTCCATTTTAATGTTTCTTTGCTTTATGAAGGGGTTACAGAGGAATGACTTCCGCCCTAGCACTGTGCCATTAAGAACTGCTGCTACTGACTAATGTCCTCAAATGTTAGTGTGTATAAGAATTATCTGGGTTGTTTTTTTTTAAGACAAATGGTGCCTAACATTTCTGAAATGTTTATATTACTCTAATTATACAATTTAAGTGAATTAGAGTTGCTTAGTGAGAAAAACCCTAAAATTTGGTATTGTCAACAAATGTCTAATAATCATCTGTTAACTTATTTTTTCTAGAAAAATAGATCTCATAAGGTCAATTGCTCTAAGCAAGTTGTGTGGTGCCTTATATTTGTAATTCATATAATCATGAGATATGCTGCCCCTTTAAATTTCTTCAATGGAACCAGCTTGTCTTCTACTAGATGGAAATGTGGCCAATTCTATGGCTTTTCTGCTCTCTCTCAGGGTCTTATAGTGTCTATAAGTCATATATGCAGTCTTAATTCAATAATCTAAAGTGTACACTCTCTTGTATCGATACACACTTCCATCTTCATTCAAAATTGTAGTTATTTCCTTTACCTCAGCTGAAGCTTTTTGTAGGTGGGAGTCCAGGTAGAGAGTGTGGTCCTTCCTTTAACACATCTTTGTATTTACTTTTCCTTCTTCCTCACAGATTTTCCCTTACCTCACTCCTATTTTCTGAGATCACTTTTCCCAAATAAACTACTTGCCTGCAAAACTTTTTTCTCAGGCTTCCAATGGGAACCTAGGCAAAGACACTTACCAATGCTAATCTTAACTCATTTCCTATCTTTTGAAGATTGGTACAAATGTGAAAACTAAAGGTTATAAATTCATATGAAATTGGGGATGTCTACAAGAGGTAATGTCTGCATTTTGTTGGCTTCAATTGAATAATTTGCACCAAGCATTAAAATGGCCCATAAGTAATTCATGATTGTGGGTAATTAAATACCACCAAGCTGCCATCCTTTCTTGGAGGCAGAGGACTGGCCTGAATGACTCCTTTAAAAAAGCATTGAGGATTTCAGTGACTATTTTATCAGAGACAAGCACTTTCTTGTTGGCTTAGGAAGGTATCAAAAAGACTTGTCATTTATTTGGGCTCACAAGCAGCTGTACATAAAAGTGAAATATCCTTACCACTATTCAGAGTTTTCCTAGGTGACAGTGATGCCAATGTCACTTCCACCTGGTTTTGCACTACGTCTGAAACAGTCATACAAGTGTTTTCCCTTTCTTAACCTTACAGGCTCTCATGGTTGCATGATAAGCTAGTCTAGTGGTTCCTAAAAACTGGTCTATGGACTGAGTATAGCAAAATCACTGAGAAAGCATTTTTTTTTTCAAAAAAAAATTTTTTTTAACGTTTATTTATTTTTGGGACAGAGAGAGACAGAGCATGAACGGGGGAGGGGCAGAGAGAGAGGGAGACACAGAATCGGAAACAGGCTCCAGGCTCTGAGCCATCAGCCCAGAGCCCCGATGCGGGGCTCGAACTCACGGACCGCGAGATCATGACCTGGCTGAAGTCGGACGCTTAACGACTGCACCACCCAGGCGCCCCAAGAAAGCATTTTAAAAATACATGCTTCTGAGTTCTACCTCTGGAGATTTGAATTGGTTCCGGAGTTTGGGCAGTGGTGGGTTGGAGCCAGCGTGTTCTGGCTGGTGAGAACCCATTGTGCCCCTATCTTTCTAACTCCACAGTGAGTGACTTCATGTTGGTAGCTTGAAATCAGACCTGATGAGAGTATTGATACTATGGAAATTGGCAAATGGTATAAATGAGAGATTTTTTTCCTCTCTAGAGCTAATGTTAGACATTTACTAGCACATCACTGGATTGGGGACTAGGACTAAGTGCAACCTGTCCCTCAAGCAAGGAATCTGTTCTTTAGAAATGTGTTTTTATTTCTGACTTAATATGAGCTGTTCACATGGCAGTTCTATTAGCACTTTACCATTATATTTATACCATTTATATTTTCTTATAAATACAATTTTTAAGGTGTATCTGTTAACCTTTTCTATTTAAAATACAGTTACTGACATTAGCTTAATAAAAATACCAATTTGACTTGTGCTATAGCAGCTAACGTAAATGACCTCTTCTTTGGCACCTAATTGGGTTTTCTAAAGGAAAACCAGTCCATACTAATTTAATTCTCTGTGTGATACTGTTCTACAAAATTAAAATGTTTATCTGGTTTGGCTAATCAGTTTTTAGAATAATTGTTTTAACAGAATATTGGAATATCATTAGTCTACTGAATATTATAATTTAACAAATGATTGCTATGCTAAACCAAATGGTTACCATGGCAAGATTTCATCTGGAGCCTTGAGGTAGGAGGGCTGTTCCATCAGAAAGGGATTCCTATTTCTCTTTCCCATGGGTACTGCTAATTGCTAAACATTAAACATAGTAAGGTTGGAGAATTTACTGCATATTTACAAAGAGAACAATGATTCTCAACACAATACCTATATATCTGTACCTGGAAACAGTGATTTAAAGGCCAGTTAAGGTCATTTAAGCCATTGCCAATAGAGTTTACAGTGATAAATCTGGAATATAAAAATCACACCTTGGTTTTATTTTTAAAAATTTTTTTTTCAACGTTTTTTATTTATTTTTGGGACAGAGAGAAACAGAGCATGAACGGGGGAGGGGCAGAGAGAGAGGGAGACACAGCATCGGAAACAGGCTCCAGGCTCCGAGCCATCAGCCCAGAGCCTGACGCGGGGCTCGAACTCACGGACCGCGAGATCGTGACCTGGCTGAAGTCGGATGCTTAACCGACTGCGCCACCCAGGCGCCCCATCCTTGGTTTTAATACAAAAGGGGAAATGCCAAATTGCTCATTGTGGTATAATATTTTGAAAATTGAATTACCTGTGAGGAAATATGTATTTTGGCCTCGGCTTTATCATTTCCTATTCAAGCACCATTGGTGAAGTCACATAATCTTTCTTAGCCTCAATTCTTTATTCTTAAACCTACTGTATTTTTATTACATAGCTTATTCTGAGGATCAAGTGAGATAAACATGTGAGCAATTTGAATACAATATTCCTTAAATGTAAGGAATCATCAATGTTAGTATATTTCAAAGACTTAAGACATTATTGTGTTTTAGATGTGATTCAATCTAATCACATTTATATCTAGTGTTGATAGATTCCTTGTTGGAACTTTATATGACCGAATTGAATCTTAATTTGTCATTGACATGTATGGTTACCTTCTTTTGGATGCCATCTTGATGATTATGAACTAATTTCCAAAATTCAAATAAATTTCATATATACATGTATTATTTCACAATTATTTTATGGGAGAATTAGTATGTTGCATTGCTTAAAGTGTTTCTATCTTATGTGAATGTGGTAGTATAAATAAGGACAATAACAGCTAACACTATAATACTATATGCTATATAGCATCCCAGCTTTTTTGTTTTTAAGTTTATTTATTTTAGAGAGATACAGACAGAGAGAGAGAGAGAGAGAGAGAGAGAGAGAGAGAGAGAAGAGAGAGAGAGAGAGAGAGAGAGAGAGAGAGAGAAAGAGAGAGAGAATTCCAAGTAGGTTCTGTTCTGTCAGTGTGGAGCCCAATGCTGGGCTCCAACTCATGAACTGTGAGATCATGCCCTGAGCCAAATCAAGAGTTGGATGCTTAACTGACTGAGTCACCCAGGAGCTCTTAGTATCCCAGCTTTTTTCAGATGAAAAGACATAGAGAGAAGTATCAACTCTTCTAAGTCTTAATAGCTAGAAAATGATAAAGTTAGGACTCAAAAGTTGTTCCACCTCAAACTCAAACCCAAATCCAAACTCTGAACCAAAATGCTAGTATTGCCTCTTGCATTATTCATATCTGCCTTTATTTTTACCTTATTCTCCTTTTCATCACTCAAAAAGTATTTGTGTATATACATATAGAACAAGTTTCCCTCTTAGATAAACAAGATGTTTTGTAGGTTGATGGTGACAGTTCATAGTTGGGACCAATCAGAGTGCACTATCATTGTGTACAACAGTGGCTGCAAAATACCTAATATCCTGCCAGACAGCCTATGATTTCTCTAAATCACATTCATAGTACTTTATAACTGCAATAAATGTTTTTTACACTAAATCCAGATTTGAAGATCAAGTGGAAGTTTCCTCCAAAAGACACTATTATTTGGTTTATGAGGGAAGAGTATTAACAAACATGATTTTAAAATTACTTTTGAATGCTTAGGCATTTATATATTTTTATTTATAATCCTCACAAAAGACATATATGTCCATTTTGCAGATAAGGAAACTGAGCTAGAGAGCACCTCACCTGAGAGTCACACAGTTGCTAAGTGGCAGAGGTGGAATTCAAACTCTAGTCCACAAAACTTCCAGACCCATCATTTTCTCACTATCACATGGCACCACATTGTTGTGGAACACCCAAGGGGTCCTATAAAGGAAGGTTTACAATGTGACCATATATAGACTGAGAAGTTGTCGTACTTAAGAATCACAATGTCTCACATGGAAATCCAAACTTGTATTTTTTCTGGAAGGTCTGGAACAAGGGCTGAGAGGAAGTAGCCTCTGCTCCCTCTAGAATGAAGTCTGAGCTCTCATTTTACCACCTTTCCTATAATTTATCAACCATATTACCTGACCCTATTAGAGTTCATCATCTCTGGATTCAGTTGTGATTCAAAGCTTTGTTGACTAAGGTGGGGGAAAGTTAAGCCTGTGCTATTCTTATGATTAATTAAGAAATTGGGGAGAAAGCTTTTATAGTTTTCAAGATAATATATTTTGGTACCAAACCAGGGCCTTCTGAGATTATATAATACTCTGGGCTCTTCTTCTGGAATTGTAATTGACTGACATAAGCCACTCATTAAAATGTTGATGTTATTCAAATTGTGTCAGTATAATTTTTTAGGATATTTATACCTGGAATTTGGGGTTGGTAAAGAATAATGCTTGCATTATTCTGGCATTGGGGTCTCAAAAATTATAAGATCTTGCATTTTGTTTGGAAACAAATATATTCTAAAGGTAGGAGGTGGATTGGGAAGGGAACACTAATATCTTTTTGTTTATTGTTACGTAACTTAAAATATATAATCCTAAAAATAGGCCTTTAGATCATTATTCAGATGGAATAAGCATTTTTTTATGACTAGAGGATTGTATAGTTCATCTCTCACAGAAATAATAAGTTTTCATATCCAGTGAATTATTTGGGTTTTCTAATTAAAAAGTGAAACAAAGAGTTGTCCTAGAGTTAAGAAAAAATTGAAGAAAATAGACCAGTAATTTAAAATATCAGTTTTGCTGCAGCCCTGGGCGGCTCAGTCAATTAAGTGTATGACTCTTGATTTCGGCTCAGGTCATGATCCCATGGTCATGAGATTGTGAGAATTTTATTCACGTGTAGGCAGTCAAAAAAATGTATCTCCATTTGAATGGGGGTGGGGGATTTTCTTTCTAACACTTGAAGTAAGTGCTACTTTTTGTGGGACAATTTTCTCAGAAATTAACTACAAATGGAGTCCAAAATGTTTAGATAATTAATAAAAATCATTTATTTCTCAATATGGTAATTTATATAAAAGAATTTGTAAGTTTAAAAACAAGAAGCAGATAAAGGACAGTGTTATTATTTAAGCACTTACCCTCCTTAGTATTTCCTAAATTCGTACTATGAATCCAGTACTATTAGGTGCTGTGGAAGATTTATAAACACATTTACTTGTGAATTTTTATTCTGAATAATCAATTGGTTTATAATTTTTAAAAAAGGTACATAATAAAAATACCATGAAAATTATTTTATCTCTATTTCCATCCCAGAGGCAACAAATATTACCTGTTCCTTGTGTATTGTTACACAGACATTTTATGTAGATACAAGCAAAGTGGTGTTTGTACAACATCCCTGTTGTACAGCCTGCTTTATACGCTATGGTAGTATACCCTACACATAGTTCTGAATCTTGCTTTTTCACATGCAGATCTTGGAGATTATTCTAGAGCCCAAGTAGTGAATTATCTTTTTTTTTTAAGACTTTTTTTTTTCTTTTTTGGGTGCTTTATAATTTCACCAGGCATTGGTTGTGTACATTTAGGCAGTTTCCAGTTTTGCTATTACAAACCATAGTTTAGTGAATAATCTTATATAGAGGTCTTTTCACCTGTTAAGTAAATATGTCTTTAAGAAAAATTCCTTGAAGTGGAGTTGAATTAAAAAGTATGTGCTTCTGTAATTTTGAACAATATTGCCTAATTACCCTGCAGAGAGGTTGTGCCAGTGTATACTTTTGACTAGCAGCATGCAAAAATGCCTATTTCCCCACTGCCTGGCCAAACAGCATTATTAATCTTTTGTATTTTTGCCCATCTGATAGGTAAAGAATGGTATGTTAGTGTAGTTTTAATTTTCATTTTTTTAATTCTTATTCATGTGTTTTGGAGTTATTTATGTTTCATTTCCCATGAACTGTCTGTGCACGTTGCTTGCCAATTCTTCTGTTGGGTCATTTATTATCAAATAGTTGGTGTTTATTGTTTATTGGTTTGTGATATGAGTTGTAAATATTTATCCCAGCTTGTCATTTTCCTTTGCCATTGCTTATTTTAGTTTTGCTATGAAGATTATTATTAAATTTTTTTGTGCTGTGGAATTTATCAATCTTTTGATTTATAGCTTCTGTGTCATATTTAAATAGGCCTCTTCTATACCAAGATTATAAAACACTTCTCCCAGGTTTCTTCTAATACTTTTATGCTTTCATTTTTACAATTAAATCTTTGATTCATTTGGAATTTATCCTGATGTAGAATATGAGATATAGCTCTAATGTTACTTTTTTCTAGATGGCTACCCAATAGCATTTATTGAATAATCCATCTTCACTGGTTTCAGAGTCTGCATTGCTACCTTTTGTTATATTAATAATTATGGAATGCACACTATGAATCAAATGTTGTGTTAGGTACTATGGCAAATTTAAAAAGTGTAATATAGTTCTTGCAGCCGGAAATACCTGTCTAGTTATAGCAACAAAACTAACACTCATGGAAAAAATCAAATGGTGAGCTGCATTAGAAGGTTTTATGGAGAGGCAGGCATCAGTTCTTTCCTGACAGTTGTAAATGGAATTAGAGAATAAAAACACACAAAAGAGAAATAGGGGAACAAAATAAAAGGAAGATACCTACTCATACTCATTATCCAAAATGGATAGGCCCAGGCCATAGGGAGGCTGCATGTTGATTAGCAAATGTTTAATGTGGGTATATTTCTACATGGCAAATGCTTTTATTTTTAGAAACACATCTATGATATCTAAGGTGAAAATTACCATTATAAAATGCTGTTGATTTCTTAAATTCTCTTTTTAATTAAGATTAAAATTAAATTCCCTTTATTTTTAATTTAACTGTGAGAGTAAAGGTATTTGTGAAAATGGCTTCAACCTGAACAGCCACTCTCAGAGCAGATATCTTGTTAGTTGATTTGGAATTATTTGGGTGTGTCTGAATTGTTTCCCATTGTATTTTCTTGCCTACTTAATATTGAACCTCTTTGTAGGAAATTGGCCAAATTGGGCTTTGTTACTTTAAATTTGTTAACAATGGGAGATTTAGAAACCCCTATAGTGCATAATACACATAGAGCAGACCCCCTGGCCCTCCACCCCTTATCTGTGGTTTTGCTTTCTGTGATTTCAGTTTCCCAAGGTCACTTGTGGTTTGGAAGCAGATGATCCTCCTTCTGACGAATTATCAGAAGGTCAATAGTAGCCTAATGCTAAATCATAATGCCTACATCATTCACCTCACTTCATCTCATTATGTAGGATTGTATCATCTCATATCATCACAAGAAGGGTAAGTACAGTACAATAAGATATTTTTAAAGATATTTTGAGAGAGAGAAAGACTGCATTCACAATAACTTTTATTATGCTATATTGTTATAATTATTCTATTTTATTATTGTTGATCTCTTACTGTGCCTAATTTATAAATTAAACATTATCATAGGTGTGTGTGTGTGTGTGTGTGTGTGTGTGTGTGTGTGTGTGTGTATGTATTTAGGGAAAAACAGTATATATAGGGTTTGATACTATCAGCTGTTTCAGGCATCCACTGGGGATGTTGAAATGTATCCCCCATGGATAAGGGGGGCTACTGTATATGTATACTCTTGTTTCTAGTTTTAAAATGGAATATTTAAAAAATGAGATATAACTCACATGGCATAAAATTCACCATTTTAAGGTATATAGTTAAGTTGTTTTGAGTAAATTCATGACGTTACCATCACTACTACTTAATTCCAGAACATTTACGTTACCCCAAAGAGAAACCCTGTATGAATTATTAGTTACTTTCTAGTATCCCCACTTGCCAGCCCCTGGCAACTACTAATATACTTTCTGTCTCTATGGATTTACCTTTTGTGGACATTTCATGTAAATGGAATCATATAATATGTGGCCTTTTATGTTTGGTTTCATTTGTGTAATGTTTTGAGGTTCATCTGTGTTTGGCATGTACTTGAGTCTTTTTTGTGGCTAAATAATGGTCCGTTGTGTGGATATATCATATTTTGTTTATCAGTTGAGGGACATTTGAGTTATTTCTTCTTGCTATTATGAATAACTCAGCTATGTCCATACAAGTTTTTGTGTGGACATGTTTTTATTTCTCTTTGGTATATACCAAAGAATGGAATTGCTAGGTCCTATAATAAGGCTATATTTAAATTTTTGAGGAATTGCCAACTGGTTTCCATATTGGCTGCACCATTTTTAAAGGTCTGAATTCCTTTTTTTTAAATGTTTATTTATTTTGGGAGAGACAGGGCATGAGCAGGAGGGAGCAGAGAGACAGGGGGAGCAAGAATCCTAAACAGGCTCTCTGCTGGCATCATGGGCTCAGTCCCCCAATTATGAGATCATGAACCTGAGCCAGAAATAAGAGTTGGACGCCTAACCAACTGAGCCACTTAGGCACGCTGGTTCAAATTCCTCAAATCTTGGCCAACATTCATCATTTTTGATTTTGTAAATTGTAGCCATTCTAGTGTGTGTAAAGTGATATATCATTGTGGTTTTGATTGCACTTCCTTGATGACATAATGAGTTGAGCATCTTTTTATGTGTCTATTGCCATTCATATGTCTTCTTTGTAGAAGTATCTTTATTAGACCCTTTTGGCAATTTTTGAATTAGGTTGTCTTTTTTATTATTTAGTTGTAGGAGTTATTTATACGTTCTGAAAACTAGACCCTTATTAGGTATATGATTTGCAAGTATTTTCTCCCATTGCTGAGTTGTCTTTTTGTTTTCTTGATAGTGACTTTTGACACACAAGTTTTAAAAAAAAAATTATTAAAATTTTAATTAAATTTTTAAATTAACTTTTTATTTACTTATTTAAAAAATTTTTAATGTTTTTTTATTTATTTATTTTTGACACAGAGAGAGACAGAGCATGAACGGGGAAGGGGCAAAGAGAGAGGGAGACACAGAATCTGAAGCAGGCTCCAGGCTCTGAGCTGTCAGCACAGAGCCTGACGCGGGGCTCAAACTCACAGACTGTGAGATCAAGACCTGAACTAAAGTCGGACACTTAACCAACTGAGCCACCCAGGCGCCCCTAAATTCACTTTTTAATTTTAAATTAATCCAGATTGTTAATTTTTTCTTTGATTGCATATGCTTTGGGTGATATCTAACAAACTTTCACTCAACTCAAAAGATTGCCTAACTTGTGAAGATTTACTCCTATGTTTTATCAAGAGTTTTGTGGTTTTAGCTCTTACATTAGGATCTTAATATGGCGTGAAGCAGGCATCGAAGTTTATTCCTTTGTATGTGGATACTAGTTGTCCCACTACCATTTGTTGAAAAGGCTATTTTCCCATTGAATGGTTCTGGCATCCTTGTTGAAAATCAATTGATTATATATATAAAGTTTTATTTCTAAACTCTCAATTCTATTCTATTGATATCTTGATATATTTTCTAATACTACATAGTTTTGTATACTATAGTTTTATAATAGTTTTTGAAATCAGGAAGTATGAGTCCTCCAACTTTGCGGTTCGTTCTCAAGCTTTTTTTTTTTTTGTTCGCTTACTACAGTGAGTGACTTGTATTTCTATATAAATTTTAGGATCAGTTTGTCCATTTCTGCAAAAAAAAGTTATAATTTTGACAGGTGTGGCATTGAATCTATAAAGCTACTTGGAGATTAAATGTTTCTAAATAAGCCTATTTTACTATTTTTAAATATGTAAACAGTCTTATACCTCTATAATTTTTTCCTAACATTTGACCTGACTTTTAAAACTAATATTTAAATTATTTTACTAGATATGAATTCAGTGGTCTTACCAAATGGCTACTATTACTACATGGTTATTTTTTCTGCTTTTCTTCTGGACAACTATTCTGACTTAACCTATAAGGATGATGATGATGATGCTAATGGTGCTGATACTTGTAACAATGACCATGATGGAGAAGATGCCGGTTGTTCCTTGCACATATTATATAATCCTCCAAATAACCTGGTTGGAAGATTAAAGCATCATAAATATGGAAGTGATGACATGGAGTGACTTGATGGGGAATCTGAGAGTCATGAAGATAGGTGACTTTCTTGAGGCCTCAGAGATCTGGTAAAAGCAAAGCTGGGATTTGAAAACTCCCCTTCCTCCCCATTATTCTGTTTTCTTTCCATATAAGAACTCACATTACAAAAATTTCAAACCATTGCACACTATCTGTGGGAGATTTCACTTCATATTAGCAAACAACAAGGGTCAGAGTCAGCAGGGCTAATTCCAACCACCATGCTTATGGCTGTTTTCTTCTGTGCCAGAGAAAGTGCCAAGAGAAAGTAGGAAAGATATTCCTAAGCTAGAAATATCTGTCAAGGGAAATAAATAATCTAGAGATTTAACTTTAGTGAAAGAAAACTCACTCTGGGGATGCCTGGGTGGCTTGGTCAGTTGAGCTCAGGTTATGATCTTGTGGTTCGTGTGTTCAAGCCCTGTGTTAGGCTCTGTGTGGACAGCTCAGATCATCCTGCTTCAGATTCTATGTCTCCCTCTCTCTCTGCCCCTCCCCTACTCATGCTCTGTCTCTCTCTCAAAAAAAAAAAAAAAAAAAAAAAAGAAACAAACAAAAGACAAAACATAAAAAAAGGGAAAAAGAAAACTCACTCTGGTGGGAAATATTGGAGTATTTGGTAAGCCAGAGTTTCAAGGCAGAATATTCATCAAGTACTTCTGGACATTGGGAATGGGAGTCACAATTGGAGGGTTTGATTATGAATAATTCATTTTTTCCTCAGATATGTTTTTGTAGTAATGTAAATCTTCAATCATTATTTCCTATATGAGACATATCAGGTGTGGCCATCTTTGAAGTGTTTGGCTGCAAGGGACTCCTGGAGCTGGGGTTTTCATTAGTGACAGCAGGGTGGCAATCCTTGAGCAAGAAGAAATGGAATCTGGAGTATGCCCTAGGTGATGACCAGTTTTATCCTAATGAGAATGAGATTGTCCTGGGTGAGAAATCTTAAAATTTCTGAAAAACATAGGAAGATCTCCTCAGTTATTTCTAGCCTGGTTTCCTTGGTCTTAATTCTTGCTGCCCGAAATATTTTCTAGCATTTCCCTCATGTTCCTGCTTCCTACTTGGGAATGATGCAGATTTGTGTTTGCTCTTCTCCAGTAGAGAAGTGTAATTGTATCATGTGCAGCATTATTGATAAAGAGGTAGCAACGAAACTCTGTCTATGGTGGCTTCTACCCATCACTTTCCCACCTGTAAGAAGTAAATAAATTATTTTATTTTTCTTTTATTTTTTTTAATTTTTTTAACGTTTATTTATTACTGAAAGACAGAGACAGAGCATGAGATGGGAGGAGCAGAGAGAGGGGGAGACACAGAATCTGAAGCAGGCTCCAGGCTCTGAGCTGTCATCACAGAGCCTGACGTGGGGCTCAAACTCACAAACCATGAGATCATGACCTGAGCTGAAGTCAGACACTCAACCTACTGAGCCACCCAGGAGTCCTAGATTATTTTATTTTTTAAATATTTTAAATTTCTGACTCAGATAGAGAAAGAGGAACCAAATTTACCCTCCCATCTAAAACAACCAAAACAAAAAAAAGACTAGATTTAGGTAATATTGCTTTTAAAGATAGTGAACATCAGGAAGAAAGGGGCAGTAATCTCAGAGACAGAAAACAAACGAGGTAAGCCTTATTATTGGCCTAGATTATGATCTCAAAAGAATCAATTACAAGAATATAAGTTGGCTTGAAGTTACTCCATAGCTCACTGATAATTCTTTTCTAAATATTCATTTTCTGTGTTTCATATTTGAAAGTTCTTTTGCTATATCTTCAAGTTCACTAATTTTTTCTTCTTCAATGTTTGATCTGTTATTAATCCCATCCAGTATGCTTTCCATCTTAGATATTATACATTTAGTCTCTAGAAGTTTGATTTGGGTCTTTATTTATATCTCTACTTATCTCTTTGAACATATAGGATACAGTTATAATCACTTTTTAATGTCCTTTTCTGATAATTCTGTGAAATGGGTCATTTTTTTCTTTAAATTTATTTAAAATTTTAACTCTCATTTTTTATTTCCCTAGATCCCAGAAAACAGAACATTTTTAGATGACCAATGTTTTACTTCAGAAATACAGTCTTAACATCTAATTCATAAAAGGGATATTTTCCAAAGGCATATCTGAGTAATTATAGCAATAGTCTTTCTTTAGGCATTTCAAAATGTGATCAGTAAAAATACACAATTCTTGATAAAGTTTTTGTAAAGATAGTTCCATAATTTTAAAAAAAAGCATTTCTTTTGAAGAATACTTGAGTGTGTGGTGAACGAGGAAAATAAAATGTTCTAGTAGGAAGAGATTATGAAAACTAACCAACACTAGCTCCCTTTTTCTATATCTCTTACATTAATACGCCAAACTCCATCCTTACCTAGAAGCTTCTGCATTTGCTGTTTTTATTCTACTTTTCTTGGAAAGCTTTCTCCAGATATTTCCATGACTGCCACATTTTTTATCTTTGAAATTTTTATCCAAATGCCTTCTCAAAGTGACCTTCCCTGACCACCTCTAGCTAAAATGTCTTCCTCTCTCCCTCTACTGCCAAAGTTATTTTCTGTCTCATATTATATTATAATTTCCATAGTCCTTATAAGTAACTGAAATAATTTCATTTATTTATATATTTATCATCCCTATTCTAATACCAGAATATAAGCTCCTTGGAGATAGGCATTTTTTTTTAAACCAAATAGACTTGTGTCATAGATTTTCAAAAATTTCTTGACCAATTGTGACTAATTGTAGGACTGTTTTCTTGACATATGCATCAATTTGTTCTCCATTTTACTTTCATTTATTTTGGCATATAGTTACTTTTTCTCTTTTTTATAAACTTAGGGTTTTTTTAGGGATATCTCTAAATAAAGAGTTAGTTGTTTATGGTCAAGAAACTCAGGTGTTAAATTATACAAATAAGTTTTCCACCAGTAGAGAATTTTCCCCAAACTATATAAACAACTGTGTTTCTCTTCATTTTTAAATTAATGATGAACTCCCTATGCTAGTTTCTATTATTTTGAACTTTTGTTTCAAATTTTAATTGTTATTCATTTTTTTCTTGTATATTTTGCCTTGTCAATTAGATTATAAGCTACCTGGGGCAGGACACTTGTTCATCCCATTGGATACCTATAGTGTTGAGTAGAGTGATTGAGGAAAATGTTGAGCTACTTACTCATTAAATTCTGCTAAGTTGTCTTCACTGCAACTTAAAGAGAAGAAAGCCAAATCAATGTTATTAATAATGATTATAATGTCTCTGTAGCAAACTTGGTGGAAGAAAGATGCTGACATCATTTCTTAATATGGTTTATTATAAAGCTTTCTAAATCACCCCTTTTCATTATTTGAAAACTATTATTCCTGTTATCATGATGATAATGGCATGGTCTTTATAACTGGTTGCTCTATAAAATTCAAAACCTTACAGGACACCTACAAAAGAAAAGAAATTTGGTATGAAAAGATATTAGAATTACACTTCTACAAGGAAAGGTTTTACTATCTTTAAGGGGGGAAAAAAAGCACCCAACTGAATATTTTAACATCCTACTTGGTTAAGATCCTAGTGGAGTTGAATACATACATAGGTAAACAATATTCTCTCAGGAAATCTAGTATAAAGTTACTTTTTTGCTATAATTGGAAGAGATATTATTACATTACATCATTTGTGATGTACTGAATTTATTTGCAGTGTTTATAATACCTCTTGTATATTTTATGGAAGTAAGAGCTTTAGTATGTGTTTATCAAATTAAAAATTGCCTCTAAGATTGTTCATTCTGTTTCCTAAACTTTATCACTGATTATAGATACAAGGCACTTCTATCATTTATTTTAAAGACTGTTTATTAACTTGTCTTTAGGCTAACTCAGATTGCATATTGCGAAGAAATTAAGTGCTTTGGACAATCAGTAATTTGCATAATTATTGTTTTGGAGATAATTCTGTAGGGAATAGTCTGCTTCTATGAATATTTATAAAGTATCTGATTTATAAGCATAGAAACAATGAGTATAAGGTATTGTTATCTACTTGTTTGAAAGATAATAAAATACAGAAAAAAATGTAATATCTTTGATATGGCTCAAATGATTTCATCAGTAATCATATAATAGAAAAAAAAGAGTAGGAGGAAAAATTTACATTATTTAGCTTATTCTCTCACTTTCAGAACAGTCCTTAAAATACTCATTATAGTACTTTTTCTGAGTATATGTATTCATGCATGTATATATATGGATATATATATCCATGTATATGTGATGGACATCTTATCATGAAGGATGAGAATCTAGATTAAGTTCTGGCAAATTTACTGTCTATGGGTTGAATCTGGCCTACTGCCTATTTTTGTGAGTAAGGTTTTTTTGAACACAACAACACTCATTCATTTGTGTATTATCTGTGGACACTTTCATGCTATAACAGCAAAGTTGAGCATGGCCTGCAAAGTTAATGCCCTTTCAGAAAAATTGGCAACCCCTGATTAGCTAACCCTCATACTTTTAGGAACTCTATGTTACTTTATTTTTAAGTATTCCATTCTCTATATGCTTTTCTTCCTATGTATATGTGACAACTGAATAGGGTCTATAGGTTATCAGCTTAATCTTTCTGATCCTTACTTTCCCCTTATATTTATAACCATAGGCATTAAAACGTAGAGACATATAAAACACATTAATACAGAAATAAAAAAAATTGCCACAAAATGATCTAAATTCTGCCAATGATTTAGCATACTCCTTGATGATATGTATTGTGACCCTGCAAAGCCATCCTTTTATCACAGGAAGCGTAGTTTCTAGGTATTCTCTCTCATTTTAATATTGAGGACAAATGAGGAAAACCAATTCCAATATAACTATAAACAGATTTTATATGTTTATAAAGGCTTCTGGTTTCCATAAAAATAAAGTATTAGATCAAATGATCTTTAAGTGTTCCTTTCAATTTTAAAATTTTGTGATTTTTTTTGCAAATTAGTATAAGGATTTATCAAACAAAAACAAATATACTCTCTTGAAGAATCAATTTAGTTCATTATTAGTAATAAAAGTAGCTCTTTTTCATAAGCTTATTCTATTTAAAGACAGGTCTTAAGGAAGGAAGTAACTACAAAAGAAGAACCAAATAAATGGAGAGATCTACCATGTTTATAGATTGGAAGTCAGTATTAAGATGCCAATTCTTTTTTTTTTAATGTTTATTTATTTTTAAGAGAAAGAGAGCACACGTGAGCAGAAAAGGGACAGAGAGAGAGAGGGAGTCACAGAATTTGAAGCAGGCTCCAGGTTCTGAGCTGTCAGCACAGAGCCCAACGTGGGGTTCCAACTCATTAATCATTAGATCATAATCTGAGCTGAAGTCAGTCACCCAACCGACTGAGCAACCCAGGCACACCATAATATGTCAAGTCTCTACAAATTCTGTAGATTTAGTGAAAACCCAAACAAAATCCCAATAGGTTGTTTTTTGTTTTGTTTTGGTAGAAATTGGCAAATTCATTCCAAAATTTGTATACAAATGCAAAGGACATAGAACAGATTAGAACAAATACTTCAACAATAAGAAATGAATGGCCAATAAGCATATGAAATGGTGCTCAACATCATTATTGAAATGCAAATAAAACCCACAATGAACTACCATTCCGTGGCCAAATTGCTAAAATTAAAAAGATTGACAATAGCAAAAATTGGTGGAAAACAACCTATCAAATTGTTGGTGAGTGTGTGATGTGGTATAAGAATTTGAAAGTAGTTGGGCAGTTTCTTTTAAAATTAAAAATAAACCTAAAGTGCCTCAAAAATCTCTCCCTAGATATCTACCCAAGAGAAATATAAATACAAAAACTACACCATATGTATAGTTGTTTTATTTATAATAAACAAAAAGTGAGAACAGCTCAACTGTTTATTAGTAGAACAATGAATATATTATGGTATAGTCATACAATGTATTACTGTTCAGCAATATAAAGGAGCAAATTACTGCAACATAACAACATGGATGAATCTCAAAATTTTATGTTGAATGAAAGAAAGCAGACATAAAATACTAAACATAATGTATTTAATTTACATGAAGTTTTAACAGGCAAAACTCAAGCAGGAAGCAATCTAAATGTCCATCAACTGGTAAACAGAGAAAATGTGGCATATCCATACAGTGAAATGTAGAATATTAATATTATTCAAAAAAAGAACATCTGATAGATACTAAACACGTAAAGCATCATGCTAAGTGACAGAAGCTAGACACGAAAAACTATATAGTATATGATTACATATGTATTAAAATTTCAGACAGGCAAATATATGATTACAGAAAGCAGATCAATGATTGGATGGGGCTGGGGAGTGGGGAGTAAAAAGGGGCATGAGGGAACTTTTTGAGTTATTGGGAATGAAGATCTGGATCATGGGGATGGTTCCACAACTCTGTAAATGTACTAAAAATCATTGAATTGTACAATTGTAATGGCTGAACTTTATCTTAAATATTTCAATAAAACTGTTCCAAAGAGGGGAAAAAGAAGAGACAAAGCTAACATATGGCAAAATAAATCAGAACAGTGATTATCTCTAAGTGAGGGGCGGGGTTAACTGGAAAGGAAAAGGAGGGAATTTTTCGGGGTGCTAGATATATTCTATATCTTGATTTGCCTGATGGTTCTACATGGGTGGTCTATATTGTCAAAATTCATGAAACAGTACAATTATGATTTGTGTATTTTTATAGTGTGTAAATTGTACCTCAAAAGTTACTAGAGGTTTGGAATTTGTTGAATCAGTGTATACATTAAATTTTGTGTGTTCTGAGGGATAGAGGAAGATACTGATTGTGTTGATTTTATCTTACATGAAGTAACTTCTATTTTCTGGGGTAGAAAATATGCAAGAGCTTGAGGATTGAGAAATGGTAATGATGTAGAATATATTTGCTCCTATAGGTACACATGATTAGTAGAAAGAGGTAAAAGTAAATGTCTTTTATTTTTAAGAGAACACATTTCTGCCACAGAGGCCATTGTTACTTTTTAATGCCAGAAATTTGAAGAGGTTCTTTAGATATACACAGCTCTCCTCAGTTTACATCTGGAAGCATTATACACACAATATGGTAAAAGGTTTTTTTTTTAATGTTTATTTATTTATTTTCAGAGAGAGAGAAAGAGAGAGAGAGAATGAGCAAGGGAGGGACAGAGAGAGAAGGAGAGAATCCCAAGCAGGCTCCATGCCCAGTGTGGAGCCCTATCTATGTGAGGATCCACCTCAAAACTGAGATCGTGACCTGAGCCAAAACCAAAAATCGGGCTCTTAACTGACTGAGCCACCTAAGCACCCTAAATAAAATCACTTATTCTATAGTGCATGCTTTAGAGGCAGAGCCTGAGAGAAGTATTCTTGTTAAAGTGATTAATAGAGGGTATGCTCTCAGGAGAAGGAGAGTGAGGGATGCTGGGTATAAACATGGGATAAAGCTAAGCAGGAATGCATCTCAGAGGGAGATTGGCTTCACTCTGGGATAAGAACTGCACAAAAGAGGTAAGTAGGAGCCTTTTTTCTTGTGTGTTACTTAGTCATTGGTCAAGATTTTGAGGGTGCTGATGTTGGAAGGCATAACCTCCCTGGTGAGGCAGTGCCCTTTGGTGATTTTGCAGGGACTGAGGGCAACTGTAAGCTATTATCAACAGACACTCACAGCAGTTGGGGTGGGGGGAGGAGATAGGAGCACTAGCCTGAAAGGGGCAGGGCTCACAGCATCTACTACAGTATAAAATAAATAACTCTGGAGAGTTATTTATAAGCTTAAATGCATATTCAGTTAAGTGTTTTAAAACTCCTTTCCCTTATGTTTGGAAAGAGCTGTTTTCTGAATCAAAAATCAAGATTTAATTCATATATTCTGATTTTGGATTTAGAAGTATTTATCTTTGGTTTCAGAATTTATTTTTGTGAGACCTATAACATATAAATTTAGCTTACATTTATTGGTGTACTTAACAAACATTAAAATAATACATAAGGATTCTTGAAATTGGGATAGTTTGGAACATAAAAGGCTTATGATTCCTAAGTATTATGTACAGTTGAGTAAAACCAGATTTGATAAAATTTTCCATTTCCTTTACAAACCTCACTTCCTTTCTTCCACACAATTATCTATTCAATTTTCTCTTTATATTTCCCTGTAATTTAAATAACATCTTATTTCTATTTAAAATTTTTCTTTGCAGAAATAATTTTTATTCTTCTTTTGCTTGCTTTTTTAAAGTTTATTTATTTATTTTGAGAGATACAGAGACAGCGTGATTAGGGGAAAGGCAGAGGTAGGGGGAGACACAATGCCAAGCAGGCTCCGCACTCTGAGCACAGAGCCTGTCTTAGGGCTGGAACTCATGGAACTATGAGATCATGACCTGAGCCAAAATCAAGGGTTGGATATTTAACTGACTGAGTTACCCAGGTGCCCCATCTTCTTTCACTTGCTTTTAGGGGTATGGCTAGAGATTTATCAGGAAACTCACTATTCTCATCTATGCTATTTTGTCCATTGATTGTTATCTCTGTCATCATTTTTTCACCTTATTATTCTCAGAATCCAGCCGATGGAAATACACCTAAGTGTACAGGAGATAGATAGTAAAATGTTGACAATGTGTAATGGTGTTTTATTGCCATCATCATCTGTTTATAACTCCTCTGATACCTGTTACATAGGTTTATGAAGCACCAGGGTGGAGAGCACAGAAAATCTGCTTTTGGCAAGCATTTGAGCTTTCTTTAGTTTGATAGAGAGTTTAGAATGGTTACCCAGTAATTCTCAGATTGTTTATACTTAACCATTATTAAATCTTTGCAAATGCTAAACATGGTTTCATGGTAAAAGCCAGAAAAAAAATTTTTAAAAAAAAAATTTTTTTTTCAACGTTTATTTATTTTTTTGGGGGGACAGACAGAGACAGAGCATGAACGGGGGAGGGGCAGAGAGAGAGGGAAACACAGAATCGGAAACAGGCTCCAGGCTCCGAGGCATCAGCCCAGAGCCTGACGCGGGGCTCGAACTCATGGACCGCGAGATCGTGACCTGGCTGAAGTCGGACGCTTAACCGACTGTGCCACCCAGGCGCCCCAAAGCCAGAAAAAAATTTAAATATGCAGGGAATCAAAAGTATTGCGGATTTTATTCTTTTTGTCTTATTTCGCATTTTTCATATTCCTAACATTATTTATCTCGATTTTTTTTCCTGCTGTTCAAGCAGCAACCTCAACATTCTAGAGCCAACCTTCTATTTCTGAACTATATTTGATGCTAATGCATCTGGCTCAGATATTCTTTTATCTTATGATGGCCCCCACTCTTGCCACAGAACCCCTTCCCTATTTCCAAACACACTGAGTCCTCCAGATGCTAAAATTTTCATACAAAGGCTTCAGAGTAGGAGCTGTAGCTCTCAGTTCTTCCCACATGTGATCTCAGGGAGCCAGTGAACTCCACAGTGTCTTTGTGAGGTCCTCCTCCTAAACCTACTTTGTACCTTGCTTTTTTTTAATGTTCTTTTTATTTTTATTTTTTTTCAATATATGAAATTTATTGTCAAATTGGTTTCCATACAACACCCAGTGCTCATCCCAAAAGGTGCCCTCCTCAATACCCATCACCCACCCTCCCCTCCCTCCCACCCCCCCATCAACCCTCAGTTTGTTCTCAGTTTTTAACAGTCTCTTATGCTTTGGCTCTCTCCCACTCTAACCTCTTTTTTTTTTCCTTCCCCTCCCCCATGGGTTTCTGTTAAGTTTCTCAGGATCCACATAAGAGTGAAACCATATGGTATCTGTCTTTCTCTGTATGGCTTATTTCACTTAGCATAACACTCTCCTGTTCCATCCATGTTGCTACAAAGGGCCATATTTCATTCTTTCTCATTGCCACGCAGTACTCCATTGTGTATATAAACCACAATTTCTTTATCCACTCATCAGTTGATGGACATTTAGGCTCTTTCCATCATTTGGCTATTGTTGAGAGTGCTGCTATAAACATTGGGGTACAAGTGCCCCTATGCATCAGTACTCCTGTATCCCTTGGGTAAATTCCTAGCAGTGCTACTGCTGGGTCATAGGGTAGATGTATTTTTAATTTTTTGAGGAACCTCCACACTGATTTCCAGAATGGCTGCACCAATTTGCATTCCCACCAACAGTGCAAGAGGGTTCCCGTTGCTCCACATCCTCTCCAGCATCTATAGTCTCCTGATTTGTTCATTTTAGCCACTCTGACTGGCATGAGGTGATATCTGAGTGTGGTTTTGATTTGTATTTCCCTGATGAGGAGTGACATTGAGCATCTTTTCATGTGCCTGTTGGCCATCCGGATGTCTTCTTTAGAGAAGTGTCTGTTCATGTTTTCTGCCCATTTCTTCACTGGGTTATTTGTTTTTCAGGTGTGGAGTTTGCTGAGCTCTTTATAAATTTTGGATACTAGCCCTTTGTCCGATATGTCATTTGCAAATATCTTTTCCCATTCTGTTGGTTGCCTTTTAGTTTTGTTGGTTGTTTCCTTTGCTGTGCAGAAGCTTTTTATCTTCATAAGGCCCCAGTACGTCATTTTTGCTTTTAATTCCCTTGCCTTTGGGAATGTGTCAAGTAAGAAATTGCTTCGACTGAGGTCAGAGAGGTCTTTTCCTTCTTTCTCCTCTAGGGTTTTGATGGTTTCCTGTGTCACATTCAGGTCCTTTATCCATTTTGAGTTTATTTTTGTGAATGGTGTGAGAAAGTGGTCTAGTTTCAATCTTCTGCATGTTGCTGTCCAGTTTTCCCAGCACCATTAGTTAAAGAGACTGTCTTTTTTCCTTTGGATGTTCTTTCCTGCTTTGTCAAGGATTAGTTGGCCTTATGTTTGTGGGTCTAGTTCTGGGGTTTCTATTTTATTCCATTGGTCTATGTGTCTGTTTTTGTGCCAATACCATGCTGTCTTGATGATTACAGCTTTGTAGTAGAGGCTAAAGTCTGAGACTGTGATGCCTCCTGCTTTGGTCTTCTTCTTCAAAATTACTTTGGCTATTCGGGGCCTTTTGTGGTTCCATACAAATTTTAGGATTGCTTGTTCTAGTTTCGAGAAGAATGCTGGTGCAATTTTGATTGGGATTGTATTGAATGTGTAGATAGCTTTGGGTAGTATTGACATTTTGACAATGTTTGTTCTTCCAATCCATGAGCATGGAATGTTTTTCCATTTCTTCGTATCTTCTTCAATTTCCTTCATAAGCTTTCTATAGTTTTCAGCGTACAGATCTTTTACATCTTTGGTTAGATTTATCCCTACGTATTTTATGCTTCTTGGTGCAATTGTGATTGGGATCAGTTTCTTTATTTGTCTTTCTGTTGCTTCATTGTTAGTGTATAAGAATGAGGGGCGCCTGGGTGGCGCAGTCGGTTAAGCGACTGACTTCAGCCAGGTCACGATCTCGGGGTCCGTGAGTTCGAGCCCCGCGTCAGGCTCTGGGCTGATGGCTCAGAGCCTGGAGCCTGTTTCCGATTCTGTGTCTCCCTCTCTCTCTGCCCCTCCCCCGTTCATGCTCTGTCTCTCTCTGTCCCAAAAATAAATAAATGTTAAAAAAAAAATTAAAAAAAAAAGAATGCAACTGATTTCTGTACATTGATTTTGTATCCTGCAACTTTGCTGAATTCATGTATCAGTTCTAGCAGACTTTTGGTGGAGTCTATTGGATTTTCCATGTATAATATCATGTCATCTGCAAAAAGCGAAAGCTTGACTTCATCTTTGCCAATTTTGATGCCTTTGATTTCCTTTTGTTGTCTGATTGCTGATGCTAGAACTTCCAACACTATGTTAAACAACAGCGGTGAGAGTGGGCATCCCTGTCGTGTTCCTGATCTCAGGAAGAAAGCTCTCAGTTTTTCCCCATTGAGGATGATGTTAGCTGTGGGCTTTTCATAAATGGCTTTTATGATCTTTAAGTATGTTCCTTCTATCCAGACTTTCTTGAGGGTTTTTATTAAGAAACGATGCTGGATTTTGTCAAATGCCTTTTCTGAATCAATTGACAGGATAATATGGTTCTTATCTTTTCTTTTATTAATGTGATGTATCACGTTGATTGATTTGCGAATGTTGAACCAGCCCTGCATCCCAGGAATGAATCCCCCTTGATCATGGTGAATAATTCTTTTTATAAGCTATTGAATTCGATTTGCTAGTATCTTATTGAGAATTTTTGCATCCATATTCATTAGGGATATTGGCCTGTAGTTCTCTTTTTTTACCGGGTCTCTGTCTGGTTTAGGAATCAAAGTAATACTGGCTTCATAGAATGAGTCTGGAAGTTTTCCTTCCCCTTCTATTTTTTGGAATAGCTTGAGAAGGATAAGTATTATCTCTGCTTTAAACGTCTGGTAGAACTCCCCTGGGAAGCCATCTGGTCCTGGACTCTTATTTGTTGGGAGATTTTTGATGACTGATTCAATTTCTTCTCTGGTTATGGGTCTGTTCAAGCTTTCTGTTTCCTCTTGATTGAGTTTTGGAAGGGTGTGGGTGTTTAGAAATTTGTCCATTTCTTCCAGGTTGTCCAGTTTGTTAGCATATAATTTTTCATAGTATTCCCTGATAATTGCTTGTATCTCTGAGGGATTCGTTGTAATAATTCCATTTTCATTCATGATTTTATCTATTTGGGTCATCTCCCTTTTCTTTTTGAGAAGCCTGGCTAGAGGTTTATCAATTTTGTTTATTTTTTCAAAAAACCAACTGTTGGTTTCGTTGATCTGCTCTACAGTTTTTTTAGATTCTATATTGTTTATTTCTGCTCTGATCTTTATTATTTCTCTTCTTCTGCTGGGTTTAGGCTGCCTTTGCTGTTCTACTTCTATTTCCTTTAGGTGTGCTGTTAGATTTTGTATTTGGGATTTTTCTTGTTTCTTGAGAGAGGCCTGGATTGCAATGTATTTTCCTCTCAGGACTGCCTTCGCTGGATCCCAAAGCGTTTGTATTGTTGTATTTTCATTTTCGTTTGTTTCCATATATTTTTTAATTTCTTCTCTAATTACCTGGTTGACCCACTCATTCTTTAGTAGGCTGTTCTTAAACCTCCATGCTTTTGGAGGTTTTCCAGACTTTTTCCTGTGGTTGATTTCAAGCTTCATAGCATTGTGGTCTGAAAGTATGCATGGTATGATCTCAATTCTTGTATACTTCTGAACGGCTGTTTTGTGACCCAGTATGTGATCTATCTTGGAGACTGTTCCATGTGCACTCGAGAAGAAAGTATATTCTGTTGCTTTGGGATGCAGAGTTCTAAATATATCTGTCAAGTCCATCTGATCCAATGTATCATTCAGGGCCCTTGTTTCTTTATTGACTGTGTGTCTAGATGATCTATCCATTTCTGTAAGTGGGGTGTTAAAGTCCCCTGCAATTACCACATTCTTCTCAATAAGGTTGCTTATGTTTGTGAGTAATTGTTTTATATATTTGGGGCTCCGGTATTTGGTGCATAGACATTTATAATTGTTAGCTCTTCCTGATGGATAGACCCTGTAATTATTATATAATGCCCTTCTTCAACTCTTGTTACAGCCTTTAATTTAAAGTCTAGTTTGTCTGATATAAGTATGGCTACTCCAGCTTTCTTTTGACTTCCAGTAGCATGATAAATAGTTCTCCATCCCCTCACTTTCAATCTGAAGGTGTCCTCAGGTCTAAAATGAGTCTCTTGTAGACAGCAAATAGATGGGTCTTGTTTTTTTATCCATTCTGACATCCTATGTCTTTTGGTTGGCGCATTTAGTCCATTTATGTTCAGTGGTATTATAGAAAGATATGTATTTAGAGTCATTGTGATGTCCGTAGATTTCATGCTTGTAGCGATGTTTCTGGTACTTTGTCTCACAGGATCCCCCTTAGGATCTCTTGTGGGGCTGGTTTAGTGGTGACGAATTCCTTCAGTTTTTGTTTCTTAGGGAAGGCCTTTATCTCTCCTATTCTAAATGACAGACTTGCTGGATAAAGGATTCTCAGCTGCATATTTTTTCTGTTCATCACATTGAAGATCTCCTGCCATTCCTTTCTGGCCTGCCAAATTTCAGTAGAGAGATAGCTCACAAGTCTTATAGGTCTCCCTTTATATGTTAGAGTGTGTTTATCCCTAGCTACTTTCAGAATTTTCTCTTTATCCTTGTATTTTGCCAGTTTCACTATATGTTGTGCAGAAGATCAATTCAAGTTACATCTGAAGGGAGTTCTCTGTGCCTCTTGGATTTCAATGCCTTTTTCCTTCCCCAGATCAGGGAAGTTCTCAGCTATGATTTCTTCAAGTACACCTTTAGCACCTTTCCCTCTCTCTTCCTCCTTTGGAATACCAGTTATATGTAGATTATTTCTCTTTAGTGCATCACTTAGTTCTCTAATTTTCCCCTCATACTCCTGGTTTTCTTTTTTATCTCTCTTTTTCTCAGCTTCCTCTTTTTCCATAATTTTATCTTTTAGTTCACCTATTCTCTCCTCTGACTCTTCAATCTGAGCCGTGGTCATTTCCATTTTATTTTGCAGCTCGTTTATAGCATTTTTTAGCTCCTCCTGACTGTTCCTTAGCCCCTTGATCTCTGTAGCAATAGATTCTCTGCTGTCCTCTATACTGTTTTCAAGCCCAGCGATTAATTTTATGACTATTATTCTAAATTCACTTTCTGTTATATTGTTTAAATCCTTTTTGATCAGTTTGTTAGCTGTTGTTATTTCCTGGAGATTCTTTTGAGGGGAATTATTCTGTTTGTCATTTTGGAAAGAACTGCAGGGCACTTCCCCCGTGCTGTCTTGAATAACTCGCATTGGTTGGCAGGGCCGCAGTCAGACCTGATGTCTGCCCCCAGCCCACCGCTGGGGCCACAGTCAGACTGGTGTACCTTCTCTTCCCCTCTCCTAGGGGCAGGATTCACTGTGGGGTGGCGTGGCCCATCTGGGCTACTTGCACACTGCCAGGCTTGTGTTGCTGGGATATTAGTGGAGGGAGTCAGACCCATCACCAGAGGGATGGATCCGCAGAAGCACAGCATTGGGTGTTTGTGCAGTGCAAGCAAGTTCCCTGGCAGGAACTGGTTCCCTTTGGGATTTTGGCTGGGGAATGGGCGAGGTAGATGGTGCTGACAGGTGCCTTTGTTCTCCGCCGAGCTGCGCTCTGTCATCTGGGGCTCAACAACTCTTCCTCCTGTTGTCCTCCAGCCCTCCCGTTCTCCGAGCAGAGCTGTTAACTTATAACCTTCCAGATGTTAAGTCCTGCTCGCTCTCCGAACACACTCCGTCCGGCCCCTCTACTTTTGCAAGCCAGACTCGGTGGTCTGCTTGGCCAGCGGGCCGCCCCTCCGCCCCGGCTCCCTCCTGCCAGTCCCTATAGTGCACACCACCTCTCCGCCCTTCCTACCCTCTTCCCTGGGCCTCTCGTCTGCACTTGGCTCTGGAGAATCCGTTCTGCTAGTCTTCTGGCGGTTTTCTGGGTTATTTAGGCAGGTGTAGGTGGAATCTAAGTGATCAGCAGGACACGGTGAGCCCAGTGTCCTCCTACACCGCCATCTTCCCCCCAACCCTCGCCAGAAGACATTGTTTAAGACACAAGTTCTATACACATAATTACCAGTTGAAGTTTGCTCTTAAATATATTTAAACTGATTGGACCATATATAACCCATCAGAGCTACATTGTAGCTTTTTTAACCAAGTTTTTTAAATTCCTGTTAGTTTATATACAGTGTAATATTAGTTTCAGGTGTATAATATAGTGATTCAACACTTCCATATAACACCCTGTGCTCATCACCACATGTGCACTCACATTTTAACTTCTGATAGGCCAGGTGACTCCATTCACCTAGGACTATTTGCTAATCTTATTTTTTGGGTCTCCTCATCAATTCTGGAAATACATAGGCAAATGGAATGCAAGAGAATAATATTCTTCTAGCTGGAGATAGAATTGACTTAAACCATCTCTTCTGTCTTCTTCCTTCTGGAGTCCATCTAGATCCATTATAACCAGTTCCTTTCTTGGGACTGAGAAATGCAAGAACAGTGAGTGCATGGAGATACATAGGTTTCAGTGGGGAGATTCTAAAATTAGTTTTCAATATTAAATCCCTCCAAAAATCCACTAATTAATTCAAAATACAGTCATGGAACCTGGGAGAGCAGGTTTTTAGCAGACTAGAAAAAAAGTGGAATTCATTAACATAAAGTATTTAAATTTAAGCCCATGGAGTAGATGGAACGCTTTATAGATTAGAAATAGTATATATCTAGGGACGCCTGGGTGGTTTGGTTGGTTAAGCGTCCAACCTTGGCTCAGGTCATGGTCTCACAGTTTGGGGCCCTGCATCAGGCTCTTTGCTGACAGGTCAGACCTGAAGCCTGCTTCAGATTCTGTTTCTCCCTCCCACTCCTCCCCTCCCCAACTCATGCTCTGTCTCTCTGTCTTTCTCTTTCAAAAATAAACATTAGAGAAAAAATACATATCTAAAGTCAGAATGCCTGGGTTTAGATCTAGTTCTATCACATTTTATTTTATTTTTTAATTTTTTTAACATTTACTTATTTTTTTTTTAATTTTTTTTCACCGTTTATTTTTATTTTTGGGACAGAGAGAGACAGAGCATGAACGGGGGAGGGGCAGAGAGAGAGGGAGACACAGCATCGGAAACTGGCTCCAGGGGCTGAGCCATCAGCCCAGAGCCTGACGCGGGGCTTGAACTCACGGACCGCGAGATCGTGACCTGGCTGAAGTCGGACGCTTAACCGACTGCGCCACCTAGGCGCCCCTAACATTTACTTATTTTTAAGAGACAGAGAGAGACAGAGCATGAGCAGGGTAGGGGCAGAAAGAGAGGGAGAGGCAGAATCTGAAGCAGGCTCCAGGCTCTAAGCTATCAGCACACAGCCTGATGTGGGGCTTGAACTCACAAACCATGATATCATGACCTGAGCCAAAGTCGGAGACTTCAACCCACTGAGCCACCCAGGTGCCCCTACCACATTTTAAATGAGGGACCTTTGGTAAGTTATCTATCTGTGATCCTTAGTTTTCTCATTTCTTTTTTTTTCTAATTTTTTATTTTTATATTTATTTATTTATTTTTTCAATATATGAAATTTATTGTCAAATTGGTTTCCATACAACACCCAGTGCTCATCCCAAAAGGTGCCCTCCTCAATATTTTTTTCTCATTTTTTAATGTTTATTTATTTTTGAGAGAGAGAGAGAGAGAACCAGGGAGGGGCAGAGAGAAAAAGGGAGACACAGAATCCAAAGCAGGCTCCAGGCCTGTCAGCACAGAGCCCAACGTGAGGCTCACACCCATGGACAGTGAGATCATGACCTGAGCCGAAGTCAGATGTTCAACCAACTGAGCCACTCAGCTGTTCCATTATTTTTCTCATTTGTTAAATGGGATTTGCTTCAGGTTATCTTTAAGTTCCCTTTTAGCTCCAAAATTTTACTATTTTAAGATATTGTTGAAGGTGAAAGTGCAGATATAAAATATAGAGAACATGTAAATACACAGTAGAATTGAAACTTGAGGCAGATTTCAAAGCTGAAAGCAACTTAAGAATGTGCATATTTGAGTGAGATTATTTGTTTCTTGATTAACACGTAAACTTTTTTTTTGCTTTCCCCCCCTGATGGGTATCAGGACCGAATTTCCATTAAAATTTCCTCTTCACAAGATAAAATGCTGTACTCTATGGAGATTACAATAACTGAGACTAATGATGGCTTAAGCGTCAAAAATTAGAATAAAATGAGTGAATTTTAGGGATGATGTTTCTATGATAAAATAGCAACTGATTACAGCCTGAATGTGGTATGAGAGAAAGCAAAGTCAATTGGTTCCAAGATTGCATACCTATGAGATACTGTAATTGAAGATGTGGCATAAGAGGAAATGGAAATTAAGGAGTGTAATCATATGGGTGTCTTTATGGGAGGTCAAAACACTTTACAGACATCAAATTAATCCTTATTAAAACTATAAGAGGCAGGTAAGAGAACAGGTATTTTCTTCAGTTAGAAATCACGGGCCAGTGTTTATGGGGTAGGCACATGGCACATGCATAAACAGGCAAGTGTCATGTCTAGAAGTATGTGCTCTGCCTTCACGGGGCCAGCATTCACCCCACCAAACACCCACCTGTTGTGTGTCCTTGGGCAAGTTGCTTATTTGAGCTTCAATATTTTTTTCCTATAAAATGGGAATAATAATGATTATTAGTGGTTGTTAGGATTAAATAATATGAGTAAATTGCTTCTAGTGAATGTAGTCAGTATAAATTACTGCTACCACCATTACTTTTGCTGCTATTGCTATAATTGCAATCAACATCATACCGTGATGTTTTGGTACATGTAGGAGGGAATTAATGTTTCTTTATTCTTGTTTTAGGGTTACCATTCTATAGGTGTGGTCTGGGTAGGACTTTGAGAGTCTTGTAGCCACACAGTTTGGTCTCCATGACATTAATACTAATGATACAGCAATACATTTTTGAGTACAGGAAACTTATTTATGACATTTTATGGAGGACAGAGAGAGGTTAATAACAGCGATGTCTTTTTTCCCCCATTAATTTTGTGGTTCTTTTTGTTTGTTTGTTTGTTTGTTTGTTTTCCGTTTTTTTGTTTGTTTATAATTTGAGGGAGAGAATGTGAGTGCAAGTTGGGGAGGGATAGAGAAAATCCCAAGCAGGCTCCCACTGTCAGTGCAGAGCCCCATTCAGGGCTCCAATTCATGAACTGTAGGACCATGATTGGAGCTGAAATCAAGCGTCAGGTATTTAACCGACTTAGCCACCCTTGTGGCCCAATTTTTGTGTTTTTAATGCATAGTGGTAGTAGGAATTGGGTTAGATAGGCATTGTTTGTTTAAAGGATATTTCTTCTTATGAAAGGGTCAATGAAAAGCAAAAGCTTGGAAGATTCTGCTCTAGACTATACCAGCCAGAAAAAAAATTAGTAGGTTATATTGAAAAAAAAAAACAACAAAAAACAAAACACATAAGCAAAGTCAGACCAATGGCCTGCTGCATAGTGTTTTGGCTTCTAGTTCCACCCACATTGTTTCAGGTTTTTTTCTCTGTCTTTTTAGGTAAGCCCTCTACCCTCTGAAAAACTCCTTCCTTAGCTCATTAATCCATGTTTTTTGGTTCTTTCATACATGATTCAAAACATTCTGATTGCCTCCCCTGCTCAGTTCACCCCCTGAATCACCTCAGCATACATATATTATTTGAAGTGTTTTAATTTGCGATAATTTATTTCTTTGGAAGGCCTATTTTAGTCCATTTGTATAGTATGAATAATCAGTACTACTGAAAGTTCCTTGATGTCAGGGACCATATCTTCTATTTCTATTGCATCTCCCTAGGGTACCTGTCATAATGCTCAGAAACATTTATTAAATACTCAGCGATGCTTAATGAATGTTATTGACTGGAAAGACATTTCATGCAGTTGAGATAGCAGTAAGAGATTTGAGAGATTTCTGGGAGACAAGTGGAGAAACAGAGGCCAGAGATGTACAGATTTGAGTTTTATCCATGTAATGAGAGTAGTTTCAGCAGACAGAAGTCCTAGTTTTTCTTAAATCTTTCATGCATATAGGTGTTCCATATCTTTAAGCATTTTTAATGTCTTTTTAGTATACTCTTACAAAATTTGTATGCCTTTTTCTCTAAGAAAGATGGCCCTTATTGAAATGTGAAAGAATACTATAATTTATATAATGGTATTATATTTTCTTCTGATATTCTCTGGTTATGGAAAGCTTTAAGATTGTTCCTGTTAGCTAACTATGCCATGTACCATAATTTTAAAAATGAATACATCTTACCATTTTTATCTTTTTGTGACATATCAAATTTCCAATAGTGTATGTGACTAGCATGTAAAAATCTAAAATCACACATTCTTGAAAATTATTAAGTATATTTAAATTGAAAATGCAATTTTGTATATATCTTGGTTTAATGTGAAAAATATCCGGGGAGACATTTGTGTATAAAAAGAAAACAAAGAAACCTGATTTTTCCTTTTTTAAGTTTTCTTGAACTAGTGCTATAAAAGAGAGAGGATTATGTGAGCAATGCAATATATACTGAAAATACATTTTTGCAAGGAAAAGCTATGATACATGATTAACTCAGTAATTCTGTACTGTGAAAGTAGTCAAATGATTTTCACTTCAGACAAGTCAAAAGGGCCATAAATAGGTGTTCTCACAATATAAATATTCGTGGTATGGTAATACATGTAACATGTATGCATGTGTATTATGTGTGTGTATACACGTTTGTAATAGATTCTGGTTAAAATATTGTGTAAATATAGCAAAACCTTTGCGATAGTAATTTCTTTTTAGAGGACTTTCAAAAAAGTAAAAACTAAGGATAGTGTCACAAACCCTGAAATTTATGTAACATGATTTTTTTTAATGATAATTGTCATTGTTATTACCGTTATAACTCATGGAATATAGTGTGTAAAAGAGGACAATAATACTGAATATAAACAAAATAACATATCGATGGATATATTCTCATATCTGGCATAGGATAAATTTAGTCCTCTCTACAAAGCATATCAGGAAGTCAGTATCCATTATATTTCAGGGACTAATACGTAACGAAGATTAATGGTCCTTGGGCTTCCATCCATTCAGTTATTGTAAGTAGTGAGTGCCTTTCACTTTAGGTGCTATTGTTAATATGCAATATTAAGGTAACAATCAGATTACCATAGTTAAAAATAAGTGAGGGCTTATTTGCCTCAGAGTGATTCTAGTGACTTGTTCCATTTGTTTTCACCTTGCTGCTTTCAAGTATCATTACTTTCTGTCCCTTGTCCAGATGAAAAAGGCATCAGGTCTAATATCAAGAGTAATTTTTGTAGTTCCTGATTTTAGCTCATTTTGAGGGAATTGTGTATTGGGTTGTTTGTGGAACCTGAAACAAGCCATTGAAATGCAAATGCCTGATGCTTTAATTGAAATATCTTTATAAGTTGCCAGGATAATTTTTGCATCTTTTTAGGAGATATTAGAACAGTCTTCCAAAGTTTTGTGCAGGAGTGCTGTGAGCCAAATTTAGTGTTCTATAGAAAAAAAATCAAGTAGGCATATCTTTTGCTTTTATATACTTGAGATGAGAAAGAGTTTCAATTTCCCCCATTCACTGGTGTATTATGTGCAATTCTATCAGTCATGACCAGTAAGTAACAGCCTATGTGAGTGAAAAGCAGAGTTGCAAAAATGCTGGTTAAAGTTTATTTCTGTTGATATTATTTTCTAATTTCCAAACATTAGAATCTGGGATCTGGAAAATGCATAGTAGTTTCATTAGGCAGGTTTATGTGAGAGAAAAAATAAATGAGAAAAAGCTTTGCTTAGATATCTGAAGGCCACCTTGATGATATCTGGTGTTTAATATGACTATGGTTTAGAATTGCTATGTTTTTTTTCCCCCAAAGCAAAAGGTAAATGAGGCAAATGCTTTGAAATTCTACCCGATATATTGGTATATCACCTTAAAACAAATACACACCTCTCGTAAGAGTTTTTCAAATTGTGAATGGCTGGCCATGTGGTAAAAACATGCATATCAAACTATAAAACCTGGCTATATCTATATACAATTTACCTTGATAACATAAAACACAAAAAATTAAAGCATTTAACTGTTCTACCCCACTAACTCTTGAAAGTAATGCCTGTAACCCTATAGGTTTTGACCTAATTTGTCTGAGGTGGAACTCAGGAGTGGGTAGTTTTTTAATACTCTCCAGGGGATTCTGGTGTGAACACAAAACTGAGACTTGCTGTTTTGCACCACCAACCCTGGGAAGAAAACAGAATTTGAGGGTGGATTGACCCACAGTTGAACTTCTGGTTCTGCCAGGCTTTGCCATTGTCTATGTGGCCTTGCACAAGTTAACTTTCGGAACACTCATCAGTGGCATGTAAAACACAAATCCGCTGAATTTCCACGAGAATTACATTTGGTAGTATTTATAAAGCCCTTAGTAAGGCTCAAAAATACTTGCTGTCTTCTATCTGTAGTGCATTGGTTAGTCTTATGAAGTATCAGGTCACTTGATGTTAAGGTGAAATTAGCATTACCTCCCTCAAAATATTATCTAGTACAATTTTCAGCATTTTGGAGAATTCTTTGGAGATGACTTTAATGCATGTAATTATTTATGGCTCTTATTTCCTGCTTCTTAAATTCTCAGTCTGTGCCTCACGTTTTGCTTCTTGCTTCTGACTCTATTTTGCAATGTACCGGTGTATAGGGTACCTATCCTTTTGCTATTGAAAATATCAACTGCAGCTTATTTTAGAGAATGTTTGTAGTTCAGCAAACAAATTAAAATTACACGTTAGATAGCCCTTATCTTAAAAATCTTTCTATTATTGGGGTACCTGGGGGGCTCAGTTGGTTAAGTGACTGACTTCAGCTCAAGTCATGATCTCACTGTTCATTGAGTTGGAGCCCTTCATCAGGCTCTGTGCTGACTGGTCAGCTCCTGGAGCCTGCTTCGGATTCTGTATCTCCCTCTCTCTCTGCCCCTCCCCCTCACATGTTCGGTCTCTCTCTCTCTCTCTCTCTCTCTCTCTCTCTCTCTCAAATAAATAAACATTAAAAAATTAAAAAAATCTTTCTGCTATTTGTGGCTATAATTTTTTTTTTTTTGCCAGTTGTCTCTTGTTCTGGAGGTTTGGCCTTCTTCTGTGTTGCTGTGCTCCCTTTTTTTTCTCTCTCACACTCCATTACACATTTTCTCCAGATTTTTTTCTTTCTAAGATTTTATTTATTTATTTAAAGTTTATTTATTTATTTTGAGAGAGAGAGAGAGAGAGAGAGAGAGAGAGAGAGAGAAATTTTTTCTTTCTTTTGAAATCCTCAGATGTCTATTTGGTCCTTAATTCTCTTTGGCTCACTTCTAGGCTGTTCAGTTATGCCCTAATACACTTTAGCCACAAAGTAGCCAAACAAGACATTTTGCTAAATAAAAACTATTCTTGCTTTAAAGAAGAATTTTGCCAATCATTAGAATAATAATTTTGGGGGCTCCTGTGTGACTCAATTGTTTGAGCTTCTGACTTTGGCTCAGGTCATGATCTCACATCACAGTTCGTGAGTTCGAGCCCCAGATTGGGCTCTCTGCTGTCAGCACAGAGCCCTCTTCCGATCCTCAGTCCCCTTCTCTCTCTGCCCCTCCCCTCTGCTGCTGGTTCTTTGTTTCTCTCTCTCAAAATAAATACATAAACTTAAAAAGAAGTTTAAAAAGATAAAAAAACCCAATAATTTTCCTCACCATGGAAAAATATGATCATAACCGATTATAATTAGTATTATTCTTATATTGATTTTCATTTTATTTCTCTAGAATAAATAGCAGTTGTTGGGTATAAGAATATCAAATGTTAGCGGGCATAGAAATTAGCCTGGGAGTTTGTTAAACTATAGATTCCTGAGGATTGTGCCAGAGATTTTGATTCAGTAGCTTAGCAGTGTGCAAACTTCAGTGAGCATCCTAAGTGATTCCAAAAGGTGGCCTGTGTATTACAACAGTAATAACAGACATGATTTAGTTCAGGTAGATCCTAGTTTATTTGGTTCAGCTAGCACCTGTTTATTTGCTGCTGTGTACCTCTTATTCTACCTTTTGATAAAAGGCTCCCTAAATTGGAGCTGCGGGGAATGACCACATTCTCAGCCAATGTGGTTTGGGTGAGATTTATTCCATCTTAGATCTAGGGGTGTTTTCCATTTGTGTTAAGCCAAGTGACAGGTCACACTGCACTGACCAGAGTGATTGGTTCAGCAATGGGGATGTAGGCCAATCAGAATAATCAGTTAACAGCTGTAACAAATATTTTTAGTGGTTACTGGAAAAGTAGTCAGCTATTTTCATTTTTCCTTTGGATTTGGTAGGTGTGATGCTTGGGCCTGCTGATAACAATCTTGCCCAAAGAGATGGGAAAACTAGAAGAAACAGAGAGAGTTAGAACCTGGTCATATGACCAGCCTTCTGCCCATGGACTGAACTTACATGAACTGATACGTTACTTTTTACTTAACCTAGACTTGAGGACTCAGATCATGGGCGGGGACATCCAAATTTCCTCCCCCATTTTGTTCCATTCAGATCATTGATGGATTGGATCATGCCCACCTACGTTGGTGAGGGCCATCTGCTTTACTGAGTCCACCAATTCAACTATTAATCTCTTCCAGAAACACCTTCACAGACATACCCAGAAATACTGTTTAATCAGACATTGGGGCATCCTCTGGCCCAGTCAGATTGATGACAAAATTAACCATCACACCTTAGACATAACTTTACAATGTTAATGAACTTTTAGGAGCCTTGAGTTTCTTCTATTATACAATATCTATTGTGAACCTTGGGAATAATATGTATAAAGCATGATGCGTGGTATATGATGGGTGCTTAATCCATGTTGCTTTTATGGTCTATATCAACGTAGAGATTTTTCCCTTATGAAGTATCATTTAGTCATCAATCTCATTGGGTATTTTGGTCACCTCTTCTTCACCCCATTGGTGAGGGAGGAATTTCTAACCTAGGGTTATAGGGATCCCAAACACATGACACCTGATACTGAACACATGAGCTTGACAGCAGTTTATTAGTCTTGAGGAAGGAGGACCCTGCATGCCTCCCAAGGCCACACATGGTTGCACCTGGGAACAGAGTGAATAAACAGGAACCATGGGAAGCTGACTTTCTAGTATCAAGAGTTTAGGGTGCCCTTTGGTTCTTGCAGGAGGATGTGATTGGCTTGTTTGAATAATTACATGGAGGCAGGTATGGTGCCTGGTCCCTATGATAAAGAGGGTGTTTAGCTAGGGGATCTCATTTACCTGAGCAGAGTAGGAAGGGGAACCTGTAAGAACTGAGGCCCTCTCAGTTTTACCCAGGTGTCAAAGCAGCACATAATAGTAATTTTACCTTACATCATAGTGGCGTAGAGGAAAAAGCATTTGACTTTGGTTAGAATTTCCAGCTGCCATGTGGTCTATGAAATGAGGATACGCCAGTTCTGTTTCTCTTTTTTTAATATTTACTTTCTGAGAGAGAGAGAGAGAGAGAGAGAGAGAGAGCGAGCATACAAGCACATTTTCAGGAAAGGGGGAGAGGCAGAGAATCCCAAGCAGGCTCCAGTGCAGAGCCCAGTGCAGGAGGGGCTCAAAATCAGGAACCTGTGAGATAATGACCTGAGTTGAAATCAAGAAAGATTTGGACGCTTAACCAACTGAGCCACCCAGATGTCCCTGCTAGTTCTGTTTTTCTTAAAGATCTTTGTGAAGATCATCAGTCATACTGTGTCCAGGAATAAGTCAGATGTTCTTTCTTTTGGTTGCACTGAATGGTAGTAGGAAGAGAATCTTTGTCAGAAGACACTATGGAAAAGTTTACATTGGGACTTTAGGAGTTGGAGAGTAGGATAATGGCCCTGAAAATTGAAAGTACTTAAGAATAACTGTGGGTGCTTATAAAACACACACACACACACACACACACACACACACACACACACACACACCATACTTTACTAATTCACATCTCAGAGCAGTTTCAAAATATCAGTGATTTAACGCAGGGTATTGGTTTAGAAATATGTATTTAACAAGATCCCAGATCATTCTGATATAGTGGTCCTTCAACCAAATAGTGCTAACATTGCTTTAGTGCCAAGGTTCTCAAACCTGACTGTGCATCACAGTCCTTTAAGGGCTTGTTAAACTCACATTGCTGGGCTCCATCCCCGAAGTTTCTGATTTAGTAGGTGTGCGTGGGGCCCCCAAATTTGCATTATCTAACAAGTTTCTAGGTGATGCTGGTGATTCAAGGATCGCAGTTTGAGAAAGGTTTGTGTAGTAATTCTCAACTGTGTATGATTTTGTCCCTCAGGGGACCTTTGTTCATGTCTGGGGACACTTCTGGTTGTCACGACTGGAGGGTGCTACCGACATTGTATGAATAGAGATCAAGGATGCTGCTGCACATCCTACAATGCACAGGGCATCATTTCTTCTCTACACCATGGAATTACATGACCCCAAATGTCAATAGTGTTGAGGTTGAGAACCCCCAACTTAGCATTTTCTGGGGCAGGAGGTATGGAAGTATGGAGGTGAGATAGTCTCTTCATGGTAGCAGGTGCCTATGGTTTGTGTACATAGACACTGGAAGGAGATGGCTTTTCCTGAAAAAAGCGGCTAAGTGGGATTCACCATTTTATAAAAGTAATAGCTTTGCACTCTTAATGAGCCACTCATTTCCTATCTTGCTCTCTACCTTGCAAAGCTGATCTGAATGAAATGATCCTTTTGACATCAATGGAAACTGTATTCTGGATGATCGAGGGGATGACAAGAAACAGCTATATTAATTCTGATTTAACTACGGTTGTTCATTCCTTTTGATTAAATTGGAGGTAAAAGGAAATAGGTGAAATGTTGCTATTGAATGGTACCAAAAATGATACAAATGAATTAATCTGGGGGAAAATAAGTAATAATGGGTGAAACTGTTTGGATTAGCTAATTAAAAAATCCTCTTTGTCAGGTTGCATACAGGTATTTAGACACTCTAATTCAGCAATCTGACACTTGCTACCTTAGGTAGAAATTGAAATAAGCAGTTTTCTTACTTTCTCCTGTATTCACAGCAATCAAATAATTGGGATAACTCCAAAGCTGGCAAAATATTATTAAAGGGTAGAAACCTGATGGGTGAGATTTTCTCAGAGGTTGGAGAAAATATTGGGTTACTTTAAGTTACACATGGTGGCAAACAAAAGTAAATGCATTTTTTAAAATAAGACAGTGCAAAACAGGCCACATTTTTTTTGAGGCTTCTTTAAAGTACTGATGATGCAGCTGAGCACAAGCTAAGCAACATATTCATGAAACCTGACACATACCCAGCATCTAACAGAAAGCAGGCTCTAAGCAACCTCATATGTTGGGCTGACCACATACATTTTGAAAAATAGTACCTAAAATTTTGTAAAAAGCAAATTAGTGAAATATACATTAATTTTTATTCCCCTACTCCTCATCACTTATTAAAAAGGCTAGAAGCTCTTAACTTTTGGGATGAACACTGGGTGTTGTATGGAAACCAATTTGACAATAAATTTCATAATTAAAAAAAAAAGGCTAGAAGGATGGAATTCTTTTTGGAGAGAAAGAAAGGCAGCTAGAACGACCAGTTCCAAGTCAGGAATCCTACCTCGTTCCTTATTTTATCTGTTTTTCCTATACTCACCAGTGGCAATTTCAGTGATTCATCTGTAGTAAATGACCAACAATATTTTAGATATGATGACTATCTCATGATATCATATGATGAATACTTAATGCATGTAAATATATGATCATCATTACCATCATTAATATCTTTATACTTTATACTTTCTTTGCTTCTATGGGTTTTAGTTTCTTTCCATATCTGTAAAATGTTTTTAAAAATAATTTTTCTCCTTGGAATGCTTTTGTCAAATAAGTATGTTAAGATATTTTAATATGTAACTAAAAGCGATTGGCTGCTCTGATTGAATCCTCTTCATTATAACCAGAGGTCGAAGTCAAGACCTCATCCCTTGGTCCTCATAATGGCTCCTGGAGTATTCTGGAGGCTTTAAGATGATGCAAAGCACAGCTTACTCATCAGTGGTCTGAGTTTGTAGATACCCTCTAAAGTCTCTTTAAGCTTGCCAAATCTAGGCACTTACTACCTCTGGAAAGGATTTAAGTGTACTTATGAACAAGATCTTATTATATTTAAAATTAAGGTAAGAAGAAATATCTGGAAATCTGACTCAGAGCTTCACTGTAACAAAGTAAAAAAACAAAACAAAACAAAACAAAACAAAACAAAAACAAAACAAAAACAAAAAAAGGAAGGCAATAGAGTAATGGCTTTCTTTGTCTAATAAATGTCTGAAATGATTGATTTATTACTTGAATCTTTTTTTTAGTAAGGTTATTTAGCAATATACCAGATATCTTCAAGTGTGATTTGGTAAAATATGGAACTTTCCTGGACATACGACCTTTTCTTTTATTGTCAGTCAAGGCTGAGTATGTACAACTGAATCGTGACTTTCAGAAACACAGCATTTGTGAGAGAATTAGGATAAATTTTAGAATGTTGCTTTCTCATGACCTAGCTTGACCTATAGAAGTTATGAGTCACATGTCCCTTAAACTGAAGTCATGTATAAATGTTAATCATCTTGATCTTCCATCACAGGCAAGAATGAGTTCTCTACAAAGTGAATGAAGTACAGATGCTCTGTATTGTGGTTAAAATAAAGATGCTATGTCTTACCTACTTGGTGTCTGGGAGTAAGGATTGGCTGCTATCCTGAGAGTAAGGGAATCTGACCTGCCTGAATGGGGGGTGGGTACCTGTGCATAATGGTTTACAAAAGGGATTCCTGCAATTGAGGACCATGTTTTACTTCAAAACAAAACAAAACAAAACAGAACTGTTTTTAGTATGTATAAATGCTTAGACAATTACTCAATTGAGACAGCAGAATACCTTCCAGAAATCAATATAGAGATGGTTGTATCCTAGAAAATTTTAAGTATTGGTTGTCAGTCTACAAGTTCGACCTTAACTAAATGTAGGAATCACTACATATAACATGATGTTGAATGTCACTATCTCTATGTGTCTTTCAGGGTAAGTTTGTATGCAAAATGTCTGAGAGAATTGACTGTGGGGGGAAATAATATAATGGGTCCTTCTGAAAGTTAGAAAACATCTAGAATACTTTACTTTTTCTGTAGCTGATATCTGGTTATCTCTTTTTTGGTTCTCCCTCTTTTTATTTTAAAAACTTTTTAAAATCTTTTTCATGGTTATACTTGTTAGAGAAAATTTAGAACTTAAATAAGCAGAAAAAAAGAAAAGAAAGATTATCTCCAGTGTCACTATCCAATGAAAATTACCATTCACATTTTGGTTTTAATCTTTCTTTCCATTTTTTCCCTATGCACACTTTCTTACTAATAAAAAATAAATTGGTTGGGTCACCTGGGTGACTCAATCGGTTAAGCGTCCAACTTCGGCTCAAGTCATGATCTTGCCCGGTTTGGTTCATGAGTTTGAGCCCCGCGTCGTGCTCCTTGCTGACAGCCGAGAGCCTGGAGCCTGCTTCAGATTCTGTGTCTCCTTCTCTCTCTGCCCCTCCCCTGCTCACACTGTCTCTCTTGCTCTCTCAAAAATAAACATTAAAAAATTAAAAAAAAAAAGAAATTGGTATAAATACCATTATCTCTCTTTTTTTAAAAAAAAGCCTAATAACATTAAGCAAACATCTTTCCATGTCATTAGATATTTATCTGTAATAGTAGTTTTATTAAAAATTTTTTCTTAATGTTATTTATTTATTTATTTATTTATTTATTTATTTAAATATGAAATTTATTGTCAAATTGGTTTCCATACAACACCCAGTGCTCCTCCCAACAGGTGCCCTCCTCAATGCCCATCACCCACTTTCCCTTCCCTTCTATCCCCCATCAACCCTCAGTTTATTCTCAGTTTTTAAGAGTCTCTTATGGTTTGGCGCCCTCCCTCTCTAACTTTTTTTTTTCCTTTCCCCTCCCCCGTGGTCTTCTGTTAAGTTTCTCAGGATCCACATAAGAGTGAAAACATATGGTATCTGTCTTTCTCTGTATGACTTATTTCACTTAGCATAACACTCTCCAGTTCCATCCATGTAGCTACAAAAGGCCATATTTCATTCTTTCTCATTGCCAAGTAGTATTCCTTTGTGTATATAAACCACATCTTCTTTATCCATTCATCAGTTGATGGGCATTTAGGCTCTTTCCATAATTTGGCTATTGTTGAAAGTGCCCTATGCATCATCACTCCTGTATCCCTTGGGTAAATTCCTAGCAGTGCTACTGCTAGGTCATAGGGTAGATCTATTTTTAATTTTCTGAGGCACCTCCACACTGTTTTCCAGAGTGGCTGCACCAGTTTGCATTCCCACCAACAGTGCAAGAGGGTTCCCATTTCTCCACATCCTCTCCAGCATCTATAGTCTCCTGATTTGTTCATTTTAGCCACTCTAACTGGTGTGAGGTGATATCTCAGTGTGGTTTTGATATTTACTTTTTAAGAGAGAGACACACAGAGTGCGAACAGGACAGGGGTAGAGTGAGAGAGAGAGATACAGAATCTGAAGCAAGCTCTAGGCTCTGAGCTGTCCGCACAGAGCCGGATGCAGGGCTCAAACTCAGGAGCTGTGAGATCATGACCTGAGCTGAAATCAGATACTTAACTGACTGAGACACTCAGGTGCCCCTGTAATAGTACTTTTAATGCTCCCTGTAGTATTCCATTCTATGGATATGTTATAATGTATTTAATTTTCTATTGAACATTTATTTTTTCCCCAAATTTTATTATAAACAACATTCTAGTGAAAACTTTTTTTTTTAATTTGAGAGAGAGAGAGAGAGAGAGAGAGAGAGAGAGAGAGAGAGAATGAATGGAGAAAAGGGAGCAAGAAAGAAAATCTTAAGCAGGCATGCGATCAGCATGGAGCCCGAGGAAGGGCTTGATCCCGTGACCCTAGGACCATGACCTGAGCTGAAATTAAGAGTTGGATGCTCAACTGACTGAGCCACCCAGGTGCCCCTAGTGGAAACTATTTTAGCTAAATTATTGCAAATATTTGGGATAGTTGTTATTTTGTTGTGGTTATAAAACAATGCTTTTATTTTTAAAATAATATTTTTAGATTTTATAATAATATTTTTTTACTATAGTTATAAAAATAAATCATACTCTTAAAAATTTTTTTTTTTTAATGTTCACTTATTTTTTGAGAGAGAGATATAGTGTGAGCAGGGGAGGGGCAGAGAGAGAGGGAGACAGGGAGAATCCGAAGCAGGGTCCAGGCTCTGAGCTGTCGGCACAGAGCCCAACGCGGGGCTCAAACTCACAAACTGTGATATCATGACCTGAGGTGAAGTTGGAGGCTTAATTGACTGAGCCACCCAGGCATCCCAAAATAAATCACAGTCTTATAGAAGGTTACAAAAAACTGTGAGAAGGAAGTAAAAGCTATAGTTTAAAAAAATTTTTTTTAACGTTTATTTATTTTTGAGACAGAGAGGGACAGAGCATGAACGGGGGAGGGTCAGAGAGAGGGAGACACAGAATCTGAAGCAGGCTCCAGGCTCTGAGCCGTCAGCACAGAGCCCGACGCGGGGCTCCAACTCACGGACCGCGAGATCATGACCTGAGCCAAAGTCGGCTGCTTAACCGACTGAGCCACCCAGGCACCCCAAAAGCTATAGTTTTAATAGCTAGAGACAAATATGAACATTTTAGTACGTATTCCTTCCTATGTATTTTTCCCTTTAATTATCTAGTGAGATATGATAATCATTGAAAACATGATGGAGAGAAATCTATAAAGAGGATAATTTTTTTAATCTGAATTCTCTGAAGAGATCACTGTTATATTATAGATACCATATAGTCTTTTCTTCATATATTTTTACTTAGTAAAGCTCATGTTGGTTGGATAGATTTGTGTTGTGATTAATGTGTTACTACTATAGTAAAAGAATATCCCTACGTTATTAAGAACTCCAATACTTAGTGCTGCTTAATAGTCTATTTTGGAGAAGTTATTTTGTCATTCTGCCATTAGCCTATTTTTTGACAGTTTGTATGATTATATGTAAATATTATTAGCATGCTGCTTTGTATACATTAATACATTTTTAACGCACATTAGATTATTTCCAAATGTTGATTCTCCCAAGTGAAATTAGGGGTCAAATGTTAAGAACTTTATCTCATCTGTTTCTCATGTGCCTGGTTAATTCATGCTGGTAAACTCAGATCAGCAGCACAAAGCTGGGTATTCATCTTCCTTTTTTCTTAGGAAGGGTAAATTTAAGTTTCAACATTAGTAAAATTATTTTAGTATAAATTAAAGAGAACCAAAAGCAAGTACAAATATAGTGGTGTGTATAGGTATTTTTTTCTTTTCATTTATTTTCTTGCCTTAGAATTCTCATATTTTTTTCAACTTTCTTTTTGAATTAGCAAATCATGTGGGAAAATACACACTTAATGGTTTTTTTTAAATGATTGCTATATTGATAATGGTTATCCACCAATCAGATATTTTTTTTAACTTTTATGTACTAGTCATGGTCCTATGGGCTGGGTTTATTATGCTTTTTCTCTTCTTATTGTATTTAATTCCATGGAAAATTGAATGATTGTGGAGATTTAAGTAGATTAATTAATTCATTTAATGAATATTTATTGCACACCCTCTGCCACATGAGGGTTAAGTGCTGGTGGTATGGAGATGAATAAGACATGATTCCTGTCTTTAGGAGCTCATGGTCTAGTGGGAGTCAGGGAGTCAACAAATGATCGCAGTCTGGAGTGGGAGATGCTTGAACAAAATGTGCCTGTTGTCCAGGGGAGCGGAGAGCAAGAAGTGATTGCCCTGTAGGGGAGGTGGTCAGGGTAGACTTTGAACAGAAGGAGGCACTAGGGCTGGTTCATGAGGGATATAGGAGTTGGCTAATGTGAGAGGATGGAAGGCAGGGGGATACTTGCTTCTTCAGTCTTGAAATCAAAGGAAGGATCAAAGATACTCAGTGGGTTGGGGAATAACATTAGCCTTGGTGAAGTCAACAAAAGCATTAGGGGTCAGTTAGACCTAGTGATTTTGTGAAATTAAGTTATATGAGATACTTTTGTGTTAAGCTTAATTAGTAGTTATTTGCATGTTTGACAATACAATAAATTAAAACAAACCTTTTGCAGTAGTTCTATTTTTCTGTTTATAAAATACATATATATGCATTGCAAAATTGTGAAAACATAGAAAATAAGGAAAATAAACATCATCCAGGCATAATGACTGTTAACATTTTGATGTACATCTTTAAAAATGATTTTAGGGACGCCTGGGTGGCTCAGTTGTTAAGTGTCCAGTTTCGGCTCAGGTCATGATCTCGCGGTTCATGGGTTGGAGCCCCACATCAGGTTCTGTGCTGACTGCTCAGAGCCTGGAGCCTGTTTTGGATTCTGTGTCTCCCTCTCTCTCTGCCTTTTCCCTGCACACTCTCTGTCTTTGTCTCTCTCTCTCAAAAATAAACATTAAAAAATTAAAAAAATACATTCTAAACAAACATTCTTTAAAAAAATGAAATCAGATAATGCGTATGGCTTTTTACCTATTTCTTTTCATATAATATATCGTGAAATCTTTCTCAAAATAAACATGTGAATATTGCAAATACATATATAATATTCCACTATATGGATATGCCACAATTTTTTTTAAAACAAATTCACCTCTTCTAGTACATTTGAGGTTGTTTCCCCTCTTTTATTTCCCCCCAAATAATGCTATGATAAATAGTCTTTTATAATCATCTTTGTTCACTTCTTTATTAAGAGGAATTTCTGGGTTAAATTGTATGTACATTTCAAATGCCATCCAATAACTGGTCTTCTGAAAGTTTGTATCATTTAATTTGTACTTCCACTAAACAATGTATGAGAGTATCACCAAATCTTACACTGATTAAAATTGCTTTTCTTGTAAAGGTAACATTGTTTTGCTCAAAATAAAACCATCAGTGCCAGTATACTTCAGTTAGGCTTGTGATTAAATTGTAAATAAAATGAGAAGAGATCAGTGTTTCTGTGCTTTTGAATTTCCCTCCTCCAGAATATTAAATGAAAGTTTAACAGACAAAATTAAATGTAAATGCATTTAAAATAATATAATTTTATGTATTTGTGGGACATTTTCTCTAAAGGATTAGTAGAAATTTGCATTTAAGTCTGGCATTTTATTAAGATGTCTTGATACTAAGAAGCTTCACGTTTTCACATGTGTTTCATTATTGAATAATAAGATCATCCTTAGATTTTTTTATACCCATAAGCTAATGTTCTTTGTCCTCAAAGAAATTCACAGAATAAATTTTGCTAGCTCAAATAACTTTCCCTTCCACTAGAGTAAATTGCTACTTATTTCAGTGTCCTAAATTAGCTTCTATTAAGCTCAAAGAATTAAGATAGCTTCTTAAAGTGTACAACTCATTATTGGAGTGTTTCAAACTATAAACAAAACAAAACAAAACTAAGAACCCCCTGTAGGTTTATGTGTGTTTTTGTTATTATCATTATTCAGTATCCAAAGTTGAAAAGATAACTATGTTAACTCCCCAAGATTTAATAGGAACTCAAAGTTCTATATTAATATATAGATCAGTTCTTTATAATTATGATGCACCAGTAGCTTAGCCATGAAGAATTCTTGGTGAATGAAACATTTTAGATAGCCACTTTCTGAATAATTCAATTTTTTCTCCCTCAGAATTAAAGATATATCAGAATTACCTTTCATACATCCTTGCCGTATTTAGACAAGTCTTCGGTAATTGTTATATACTATACTATTTTATTGTCCTCAGGGCCTACTGAATTTTATTTTTGTTCACGCTAATTGATTCTGTATTGCTCTGCTGACAACTCTTGAGCCTGCTTTGTGGTTTTCAGTTTTCTTATGCTATTTGTCATATTTTTCTCTCAGTGAAAACTACCTCTTCTTATTTCTAATTTGCTGGTGCTAATCTGGCATAAATAACTACACTTGTTAAGATTATACAAAGCAAACGCAGAAGAGTCCTGAAGAAGGAAATAACAGCTTTTTCCTGAGTAAAGAATAAGAATTTTTATCTATAAATATATATTTTTATTAACATATTGACTGGGTAAGGAGTCTGTTTTTCTAATTTCTGATTCTGGCTCAATTTTGAATAGGTAAGCTGTGTTTTTTTTTTTTTTTTTTTTACTCCAAGTGAAAGTGAGTTCTACAGAAGGCTTTCATGCCTTTCTCCCACACTATGATCACATTAGGGTGCAACTTTACCTTCAGTTGCACCACCTGGAGTCTGTATGTGCACATTTCCGTTATTTCTGGGCTCTTCCAAGCATCAGTTGGTCTTTGCCTGTGAGTGTCTGAACATCAGCTCTTGTTTCACTCCACTTGTCTCAATTCTCCTTTGATTTTTCTTTTTGGTAAAAATTACCACATGTTCTGGGACCTTAGCTCATTTTTGGCAATATCTGTGTTAGAGAAGAACTCATTCTATTGTGATTTAGCAGAAGTAAGCATAGTATGTATTTACGGAGTGGCTGGACTGAGTTACTGGGTTAGATTGGAGTTAAAGTTCCCATCTGAGTTTGACTTCCTTCTTGAGTAAAATATGCCTACCAATCGTCCTTTGTCTAAAAGTGAGTTAGAAGAGGCTGGACAATGCACTTGAAGATGAGGAAAAAGAATGCTAGAGGAATCATTGATCATGGATATAAAGTTTCAAAAAAAAGTTAGAAAGCATGCTTAATAATATGTTATGATAAAAAATAAGTTAAAAAAGAGCCCGATCTCCTAACCAATGTTTGATATTGATTGTTTTTTGTTGTTACTTATTTTAGGGAGTATAATTATGAAATAAATCAAAAGAAACAATAGCTTCAGGGAACATTAGAAATGACATTTAGGTATTGCATATGACATTGAAGCATATGAACCCTGAGGCACCCCCTTATTTAATTTAAAAGAAGACTACATGGCTACAGGTGAGTATATTATTTTCTAATATGCAAGAAGTTGTTTATTATTAGAAAACTCCAGCCTAATTTGTTTCCCATTTTTGCTAAGAACAGAATAAATCACACATAATAGTCCATTATTCTTCTAGAACTCTTTTTGGAATAGGCCTATAAGAGGCAGGGATTCTAAGAGCCTAATGGTACTATTTTTAAAATAATGAACAGATATGAGCATTTTCTGATTTAAATGATACATAAAAAAGAAGATCTTATTCAATTCTAGATTAAAGATGCTGGTCATTTTATTCCCCACTAGCAGTGTTGCTGATGGAGAGCACTGACCTTGAGTTTTCTCCTTTCCATTATCTCCAAATATGTCACTTTTCCATTTCTGAAAGAAGTGTTTAACATACTACTATATGAAACTATGACCAAGGTTTTGTGGTTACTAATTTTTTTTAAAATTATTGTACACATATTCATGTGGTTTTAGAGAACTCTTGTATTTCAGTTTTATTTCAATTTGTAAAAACTACAACATGAATACTTATTTATTTGAAAGTATAATATACTATGGTAAATAATATATTTAATAATAAATAATAGATGTAAATTCTTTTCATGTGAGGAAAACTGATGGTCATGTTTTTTATCATTCTTACCATTCTCCTCTGTGAATATCTTTGATAAAGTATGTGGCAATTTATTTTATGCAGGAATGAGTTATGCATTGTACAAGTATTCATTTTTAAGTATGGTTAAATCAGGATGATTATTTAGCAATATTTTATGCACTAATAGGTTGACTAATCATCAGACCACTTATAACAAAAATGGCCACCTATCGACTATATGTCTGCAGAGTGTTTTCAAATATATCAAAAAACTGTAGACTTTATTATTATAATACAAAAATGAATTCTAAATTCTCAAATTACAGCCTATTCAGAAGATGTACCAGCATCAGTAAATCATAGAAAGCATCTTTACAACACATATATAACTATAAAAAGACACATGGAATAGGATTTGTGACAGCAAAGCTTAGTGGTAAAGAGCACAGACTCCAGAGCCAGACTATGAGCCCTTCCGCCAGTTACTTTGCTGGTGTATGCCTCAGTTTCATCCTCTGTAATATAGGGATTCACAGTATTATTCCCACATAGAGTTGTTGAGAGAATTGAATGAGTTAGTACATGTGAAATGCTTAGAACAGGGCCTTTCCAGGCAAATTCCACAAGAGTGCTGACCGTCATGATTATGTACAAGAGAGTTATTGCAACAATACCAATGTAATGCCTGAACTTTGCTGGGGACTGGGTCAGACACCTAATTTACATAAAACTTCAAATCCTTATGACATTCCTTCAAGACGAATATGCATAGTTTATAGATGAAACTGAAGTTTGAGACAAGGCTGCATTGTCAGCATCTAATAGAGTTATAATTTGAGTTATGGTCTGTTTACGTCCAAAGCCTGATGATCTTTCTGCTAAAAGCCACGTGGTAATTATAATCCTTTTTACATCATAAAATTATTTGAAAATTGGAAGATACTGTTCAAATGCACAGAATATATTAAATATTAAAATTAAATATTAAATATGTAAATATCTACAAACCAAAAATTCAGAGAAATCAATAATCCTATAAATATTCTTCTTTTTCTACTATATTTATTTTTTACAAATAGCTGTTAATATAGAAATTGTTGCAAAGAAAATTATCATTGGTACCTAATAAACTTGAATATATTCATTTAAAAAGAAACACTATTTAATTGTTATTGCTTGTTATATAATCAGACCAGAAGTCAATTCTCTCAGCCGTTTTCTTTTCCAGTTACTATTCTTTTTAAGTTTATTTTTTTGAGAGAGAGAGAGAGAGGGAGAGTGAGTGCAAGCACAAGAGGGGGAAGGGCAGAGAGAGGGAGACACAGAATCTGAAAGCAGGCTTCAGGCTGCTCTTAGCTCTTAGCTCAGAGCGTGATGTGGGGCTCAGACCCACAAACCGTGAAATCATGACCTGAGCGGAAGTCAGATGTTAACTGAGAGCCACCCAGGGGCCCCTCCAGTTACTATTTTTCACTGTAGAAAGTTTGTAATCTTGTAGTATTAATCATCATGCTATATACAAAGCACAACATAGGCAGTTGTATCAACTTCCTATGAAAATCGGTTTGACATACTGATAATTCATCAAAAATTATCTACTTCCAAAATGAATAACTTTATAATAAAAATAATACATCCTAAGACAGAATCTTGGAGAAAATTCAAATGCTGTATGAAGAATAAATAAAAAATACTCTAAACCTCACCTTATAGAAGCTACTGCCATTAATATTCTGATTCAGATCTTTCTAGACATCTTTCTGTTCTTAAGTTAGATAATTTTGTCCATGTCAGCACATATAAAAACAATATGGTCTATTTATTTATGTGTTGAATAGTATTTTTCTAGTTTTCATTATTGATTAAAAAAATGCTCTGGTGAACATCCTACAGATGTGTTTTAAGTTGAATATCGATCTTGATTTGAATTTATCAACCCCCTGTCCTTTGTGTATGTAACTGATTTTATTTATATTTTCTGGGCAAAAGTCTCCATTATTATGGCAGATCACCATTAAAGAAGTCCTCTTAATTCAATTTTGGGGCCCTTTTTTGCCTCATACATTCTTTTTCTTGTGAAACAAATTGAAACTGTGCCTATTACCTCCTCTTTTGTGGTTCAGTCTCTTCTACTAGCACAGTTCTTATGTGGAAACTCTCCAAGAAATTAGGGTTTTGATAGGGGTGGAGTCCCTCTGTAGGGTTGGAAGCAGCATGTACCAGGACTTCCTGGTATCACAGAGAGAAATCAGAGATGAGGGAATGGAATTTTCCCTAATTAACACATTCATAAAGTTAGAGATGGAAGGGTTTCTAAATATCCTCAATCCTGTCCATTTTATAACAGCAAAATGCAAGAAAAGAAAGACTGACTTTCTCAAAAGCCCCCAGCTGGCTTGTGGCAGAGACAGTGTGAGGAAGGACCCTCTGATTTCTGATTTTTCTACCACTACTCATTGTGTCCTCAACACCATGTCTGATTTTTGGTGTTCTTCCTCCTCCATCCTTTAGGAGAACTCAGTTACACAGTGGGAATGGAAGCAGAACAGAAATAAAGAGCTCAGGGTAGGGTAAAGTGGTGAATTTAATTGTATTAATGGAAACAATAACAATGGATTTTAATCTGTTGAATTTATTTTTTTTTTAAGTTTACTTATTTATTTTATTAAGCAATCTCTATACCCAATGTGAGGCTCGAACTCATGACACCGAGAGCAAGAGTCACATGCTCTTCCTACTGAACCAGCCAGGTGCCCCTAATCTGTTGAATATAAATTTTTGAAATATTTATTTGATACTACCTTTGGCTGTCAGTTTCTTTGAATAGAAGCTTAGTATCAGAGTAATGAAAATTATGTGTAGTTTCTAAGACCAAATATTTGAGTTTCATAAAGAGAAAATAAGGTTATTTTGTTGTTATTACATAAAATGGCGGTAATTCAGTAGAATAGAATAATGGGTACATCATTAATTTGAGTAGATAGTATTCTTATCTCATGATATGGGCAGGTGATTACATATGTACACAATGATGTTCAGGTTTGTATTACAAAATAGGCTAAATGATCCTTACAAAATAAAATTATATCATTATAAAACATAAAGAAAATATATCATCAAGACCAAGAGTTGGATTTGTGGATATGCATGGTCAAATTTGGGTTTGTGAAAAAATGCATTAAGTGAATGCAAAGACAATGTAATGAGTAAAGAAGTTCAACCATTACATAGAATTTTAGAGCAGTTTAATTACTTGAGTGTTTATCAGTAGTAAATATCAATCATCTTCATTTATTTCAAAGTGGAAATACCAATTCAGAAAATGGAATTTTGAATGTGATTATACTTCACTTTTTTGAAAACTTATTCCTATATTGTTTGTTCCTATTGCATTTTAGATTTCCTATGTAATGTTTATGAGCATTAAAAAATTGAAACTGTTATGACTACATTCAAGATTAAGGTCTTTGAAGTTTAGTTCCTTTGTAAGCAATTAGGTGATATTAATGGAAAAAACATGGATTCTTTCTTTAGCCTTTGGAATCTTTTTGTGCACATTTATTCAAATACATAGGAATGTCATTATGGTGTTATTTTCCATGGAACACAATTCTAAGGCTTGTCTTTACTGAATGTTATAGGCTCTAGATACTGGATTAGCTCTTTATAAGGGGTTTTACTTAAGGCAATATGACATTACAGACTCCAAGGATAGTTCTGTAGCAGGGTTATAATAATAGATGCTCACATGCATATAAATATTCATGAATTATATACAGGTACATATGTATATACATTTGTTTACAAGTATACCAGTATACTGTTTTGTGGGTTGTTTAGAGCGCTCTGTTACAGCGTCAAAAGTTCTCAGTTAAATTTTGATCATGGACTCTTCTTGTTCCAGATTGCTGGATAGAAATTAATTGGCACATATTTATTACTTCTCTTAGTAAAATTTAAATTTCCCAGAAACTGTGTACAGAATAGGTGAATGACTATTACAGGAAAATAATTCATGTACCTTACTAACAATTTTCCAAAGGTATCACCTTTGACCATTTATAATGAAGAAAGCTGACCTACATATATTTTTGTTTCAAACTTTTGATCATGCTGCTGCTGACAAATTTGTATGTGTATAAAGCCAGTGAGTGACTATAAATCCCTTTCAGGTTGAACATTTATTTCTTTAATCATTTTTAACACATTTGTGCACACATTTAAATTTATATGGAGCCAAATTTGTCATTTTCTTAATGATTTACTCTATTGCCTTTAAGCACAGAAAGGCCTTTTCCTTAGTTTATATAGATACTCATATGTATTATCTTCTAAAGTTTTAATAGTTTGACTTTTTACATTTAACTTTCTTTTTTTTAAGTTTATTTATTTGAGAGAGAGTGAGAGAGAGTGAGCACAAGCAGGGAACGACAGAGAGAAAGAGAGAGAGAGAGAGAGAGAGAGAGAGAGAGAGAGAGATTGAGAGAGAGAATCCCAAGCAGGCTCCATGCTGTCAGCACAGAGCCCCACATGGAGCTCAGTCTTATGAACCGTGAGATCATGACCTGAGCCAAAATCAAGAGTTGGACGCTTAACTAACTGAGCCACCCAGGCACCCTACATTTAACTTTCTTATCATCTGGAATATATTTTGAATTGGGTAATGATATGTCCCTAGTGTTGTTATAGAGATCAAGCATATGTGTACAGTATCTAGAACTAAGCACTGTGCCAAGCTTGTATCTGGTGCTCAATACATCTTGTGAATTTCTCCTTCTGCTTTCCTATAGCCAACCAGGGCATGTACCTGACCAATATTCCAGGGGACAGCCTCTAACCTAAAAAGGGCCCAGTTCCTGATGCCAAAGTATTCACCAAAAAGTAGGGAAGGAAAGGCAAGAAAATGACTATAATAGAATACAATTCTGGTGGGGCAATAAGACAGAGAAACTTCCAATGGAGGCATCCTTATGATGCTTCCTGAGAGATGAGTTGAAATTTATGAAATGAATGAGAGGGAAATGATTTTCAGGAGGGAAAGTTTCTGAGAGTGTTCAGTATGTTCAGAGACTTCTAAGAACAGCAGGGTGCCCATACCACTGACAGGAGGTGGAAAGAAGGCCTAGGCCTAGGCCAGATGAGAAAGGCCTGGCGAGCCACACTGAGGATTTTGGTCTCTAACTAGGATTACTTGTACATGTAAATGCTAGTAGCATGCTTCATTCAGAGGTTTTCATTTTTACATATTTTTAGGGCATGCATAAAATTTCTGTCATGCAGTTTTGTATCCGAATAATTAGCAGTCTACAATATTACAGAATACTCCCAAACCAATTGAATATCTAATTTCTTATAATGCTCAGAAAAGTTTGCCTAAGTGTCCCCATTGATATTTTCATTCAGGTATAGTCTGTTTCCTTAAATGTTTGGAGAGATTTTTGTAGTATAATCTTGGAATAGCACTGTGGCTTTGGAACATGGGACTGTGCCATATAAAATACCTTTGCTCTGAGACAGAAAAACTATAGTGAACTATACAAAGACCTTTTTGCTTTTTCACAGGTTTTACAAATGTATTTGGTACCATTAGTATTTATTAAGCAAGTTTGGCCAAAAATGAAGTTTGTTAGCATCCTGAAATTAATTTCCTAAGGTATTACATGGGCATATCAGAATATTTGTTACTTCATCTAGTTTGTTCCCATCCACACATGGAATGAGGCAATCCTCACCTTTAATGTGTATCTACTATACATAAAGAGTATATTTATATAAGCATTATCTCTAAGGATTATCTGTTATGCATTTGCTTCAAGATAACACATGATTTTACTGTTCTAGTAGAATTTGAGAATGAAGCATTTATGTGGATTGGTTTCCTTGGTCTCTGAGGCTATTCTTAGAAACATAACTCTGGCATTCAGGAAGCCAAGGCTGATACACTGAGTTAAGATGAAGGAATATGGGGAAAACCAAATGTTAAGAAGGGACTCCAGTGTGAGTCAGAGAGAACACAAGCTGTAAGAAGAAAGTTTGGAAGTAGGAACTGCATTACAACAGAACAATGGCAGGGAGGAGTAGTTCTGAGGATAGACTTATTGCTGTTACTTGAAACTATTCCAGCCCAGCTATTTCTCTCCTCAGATGAGAAAGTCTATGACCATGTAAAACTAAATGAGCAGCAATAGGGCTAAGAATCATCACCTCCAAAAGAGTCCAATACAACGAAGAGAGAACAATTTCAGTTCTCATTTTTTGATAGAGTAATGATCAGTTCTTTTTTTTTAAAGTTTATTTATTTTGAGAGAGAGAGAGAGATAGAGAGAGCATTCACGTGCAAGTGGAGGAGGGGCAGAGAGAGATCTCACTAATGGTGAGATCACAGCCTGAGCTATATCAATAGTTGACACTTGGAGCCCCTGGGTGGCTCAGTTGGTTGAGCGTCAGACTTCATCTCAGGTCATGATCTCACAGTTCATGAGCCCAAGCCCCATGTTGGGCTCTGTGCTGACAGCTTAGAGCCTGGTGCCTGCTTCAGATTCTGTGTGTGTGTGTGTGTGTGTGTGTGTGTGTGTGTGTGTGTGTTCCTCCCCACTTCTCTCTCTCTCTCTCTCTCTCAAAAATAAATAAGGAATCTAAAAAAATTTTTTTAAAAGTTGAGCCGTAAACTGTCTGAGCCACCAGGCTTCCCAAGCAGTGATCAGGTCTAAGGCAGAGTAGTCGGCCAGCATCAATTTTTGTGATTAGCAGCCTAAGCACTGAGCAAGATTTCTGCCCATTCATATACCAAGAAAGGGAGTATATTGGATGGAGTGGTTCTGGATCCTCATGGCAGAGGTGTATTTGAATGCCAGGATGTGGCCTGGTGGTATGTCACTGGTGTTTGTGAATGGTGGTTTTCAATCACCAATGGTGATAAAGTTGCAAATTGAATTTTCCTGATTTGTAACTAAGGTATTGGGGACTGATCCTTTTGGGGACTCTTAAATCATTAAGAACTGAGATGAAAGGTATACTGAAACTGTTATAACTGGTGTTGCATGTTGACATTATCTACTTTGTAAGCTCATGCTCGTGTGGCTTTAGAATATTTGAGTTACACACTAGTTTGACAAATATTTTGACAAATGCCAATTGTAGTTTCAAACTGATGGCTAGGCTGGACATAAACCAAGTTGAATAAATTAGACAAGGTTTGCTTAGCTAAAGAAGTGTTTCCCAACCTTCTTCACATCACAGAATGCATTGACAATGATGTATATGTTTGGTATACCAGGGTAAAATGGAGGTATAAAAAAGTTTTTCTTTATGTTATGTGATTACAATAAGAGAAATAAATACAAAATATTAGAAAAGACAAAAATTGAATGTGTGTAAAACTTTCAAATAAATCTTTTCAAAATATTAATAAACTCAACTTGCTTTAGAGAACACGTAATTTCTGATCATGACATTAATGCTAATCTCAATACTTGATAATTACATAATATAGATGAGAAACTTTGTTTTAAAAGTCTTACTTTTATAGTAACCCCAATTTTTTAACAACTAAAATGAATATTTAAGGAATCCTACAGCTCTTCTTTTTCTTTTAATGTCAAACATAATGCTAAAATATGCCAGAATTTCTTGTGAACTCAAATAAATTTTGATTCAAATTGTGGGTTTTTTGTATCAAAGATTTGTAACAACAATTAAGTTCTAATTGCATAATGTACATAGATTTTTACTCTGTAGCCAGCTTAAATGCCCCTAAATGGACACAAACAGAAGTATTGTATATATGCAAAGACAGAGATTAGGAGTTAGGCTTGCAGCTGTATCAGCCAGGAATTGGGCTGTGTTCTTTCACTCTTGAGTATTAACTCTTCCATTAGCTTCAGAGGCCTCTTGAGGAACATGAGGGATGATGTGGTTGTTCTTGGATGATAACACTGATGTCCAGGTAATAGACAACTTTTCTGGGGAAGGTCATAATGCTATAGAGGAATAGTAAATGCAGCATGTTGTCACATCTTGTACTTCCCATCTGTGTGACCACAGTGTGAGCCTGATCACAATGTTTGACACTTTTCTGAGGAGTCCTGGAATATATTTATTGAAGTCAAAGCCACCCAATGAGGGAGCTCTAGCCCCTAGACCTGAGTGAATCAGCATTTCCACAAATACCACTAAACCACTGGATGCACACCAATGCCAGTTCAATAATTGGGAGCTCTGGTATAAGTCCTACAGAGAGTAACACAGAAGGAATATCAGCAATAATCTCCAGTGAGAGATTGAAGTGTTTCTGGATCTTCTCCAAACATTTCACACAGTTGCAGTTTAAAAGTTCTGGAAGCTTAGGGGCACCTGGGTGGCTCAGTCGGTTAGGCATCCGACTTCAGCTCAGGTCATGATCTCTCAGTTTGTGGGTTCGAGCCCCATGTCAGGCTCTGTGCTGACAGCTCAGAGCCTGGAGCCTGCTTCGGATTCTGTGTCTCCCTCTCTCTCTGCCCCTCCCCTGCTCGTACTCTGTCTCTCTATCTCTCTCAAATATAAATAAACATTAAAAAAAAATTAAAAACAAACAAACAAAAAGAAGTTCTGGAAGCTCAAATGCCCCCCCCTCATGGCCCAACCTTAATTATAAGAGGTTAAAATATTCTAAGATACAATTTTTCTGGAATATATGCTAAATATCTTTACACCTAGGCCAAGGTACATCATTAATCTAAGAACTGTGTACAGTGCACAGTATACTTGGCCTTGAATAAACTCCTTGCCCATCACCATCAGCTTCCCAATAAGACTCAGACGGTGCCAAACACATTTTGGTTCTATGGAATTTGAACAAGTGGCAGTTACCACGGTTTCTGGAATCCCTTCTCATATGTTTTGAGACCAGCCAACAGGCCATTTGTGCAATATGTGATCTGTACAATTTCTGGAAAATTAAAAAAATATAACTGGCTAACATAAAAATTAATGGTAGGCAATATTTATTAGAATTTCCTAGGCTCTCAAATTGAGAATATTTTCCCTGTTTTATGGACACAATAGAAACAGGCAGAAATGTTCAAACTTGAAGATTGAGTTATCTTTTTTCTTAACATTTAGACACATAGATTTATTTTTTTATTATTAAAATGAAGATAATAACAAGAAAAAATTAGAAGCAGGAGATTATATTAAATATACATTAGTCTTTCCATGGAAATGGCTACTCACAGGACATTGGAGAACCTTATTCCCTGGGGAGACTTTAAAAAAAAATGGTTTGTCAAATATCTTATAAATGTTAGTGTCCTGAATCTGAATGCAGCCAGGAGATGCTTCTGGCAACTGCAAAGTTTTAACATCGCTGTCTATAAAGTTAGCTTATGCCCTGGAGCTCAGGCACATTCTGCTTCTTCCTCTGAACTTTCTGGGTTAATTAAAAACTATCATTATCACTGTTTCAGCAGCTGACATGCTATAAAAAAGAGCTTTAGCAATGGATTAATTGAAAGGCAGAGAGATATTTCAGAAATCTTAAGTCGAGAAGGAATGTACTTCCTGGACTATTAAGATCATACTAGAATCAGTTCACATGGAACAAGCCTAACTGGGCCCACAGATGCCTTCCAGGCTCTGTGTCTTTGAAAACTTTACATTTATCCCTCTGTGGATGGGTTCCTTATTCTGATTCTCAGAGGTTGGAGTCATAAAGGAACTACTAAAAGACATCTGACATTTTGCAACTACAGCATGGAACTTTGTAGAGTCCTCACAGTTGAAGGATCAAAGTAGGACCTCTCTAATGTCCTCCCTACTGCATTAGGCAGATCCTAAATCCTAGGAATATCCTGGGCCTTTACTCTTGACAGCAAGTCGTTTTTATTTTTTGAGACTTCTTTTTCATTTTCAGGATCTTAGAGACAATTCTCATTGTGTGGTGGGAGAAAATTCTAATTCTGACTTTTCTCCATTCAAACTCAGGCTAAAATGATTTCTGTTTTTGTTGACGTGACACAACTGTGGTAATTACGCCCTTCGTCATATAATTAAGCTTATGTAAAGTCATGTTGTTACGTTTCAAAATTGTGCTTTAAATTAAATGTCTCTTGACAATTTTTGGAAACTTAAAAAATCAGATAGTATTATATTACAGACATCCGTCTTTAGGGAAAAAAAAATCTTAAGCACCACAGGAATCTCCTTTTGAGAGAGTAAATTCAATGTAAGGGCTTCTCAATGTTTCAGTTCCAGATCAACTGTGTTTTTTTTTTTTTTTTTTTTTTTTGTGAACTCTTTCTTAGCTCTCCAGATAAATTTCCCCTCCACTGAGCTCCAAATATATCCTTTTGTATATATTTGTGTCATAATATGTATCACACTAAGCTATAGTTATTTGTTTAAACACTTTATTCTCTTACTAGACTATACACAACTAAGGGGCAGTATCTTTTTTTCTCTTTATATTCTCAGAGTCTAGCACCCAGAGAGGAATAAGGATTGAATGGATGGAAGAACGAATAATCGTTCTGTAATGAACCCTAATCAAAGGGTTCTAGTTCCTTAGATAGCAAAAGAACTTTTGACTTATTAGGGTATGGAGCCTAAGAACATTGCTCTATTGATATATATGTGATACATCAAGGCTTTTATTTTATTTATGTAAATCTATATGCAGAGGAAAATATTTGATCCTAAGGATTTTTTAAAACTTCTATTTTTAATAGAATATACAAGAAAATACAAGATGCTGCCATTCTTGTATTTATATATTTATTTTATTTTTTTGCTTTTAATTTGAGTATAGTTGACACACAGTGTCACATAGGTTTCAGGTATACAACATAATGATTTAACAACTCTGTATGTAATGCTATGCTCACCACAAGTATAGCTACTATCTGTTACCATGCAATACTATTATAATACCGTTTTCTATGTTCCCTGTGTTGAACATTCTATTCTCATGACTGATTCATTCCATAACTGGATTCTGTATCTCCCACCCCCCCTTTACCCACTTTGTCCATTTCCCACTCCTTCTCTGGCAGCCATCAGTTTGTTCTCTGTATTTACAAGTCTGATTTTTCTTTTTGTTTGTTTATTCATTTGTTTTATTTTTTTAGATATAATATATAAGTGAAATCATATGCTATTTGTCTTTTTCATATTTATTTCACTTAGCCTAATACTTTCTAGTTCCATCCATGTGTTTGCAGATGGCAAGATCTCATTCTTTCTTATGTATTGCATTATGTATATATACTACATCTTCCTTATCCATTCATCTATCTTGGGTTGCTTGCATATCTTGGCTTTTGTAAATAATGCTGCATTAAACATGGGGCTGTATGTATCTTTTCAAGTTATTGTTTGTGTTTTTGTTTGATCAATATCCAATAGTAGAATTATTGGACCACGTGATATTGTTATTTTAAATTTTAAATAATTTGGGGCGCCTGGGTGGCGCAGTCGGTTAAGCGTCCGACTTCAGCCAGGTCACGATCTCGCGGTCCGTGAGTTCGAGCCCCGCGTTGGGCTCTGGGCTGATGGCTCAGAGCCTGGAGCCTGTTTCCGATTCTGTGTCTCCCTCTCTCTCTGCCCCTCCCCCGTTCATGCTCTGTCTCTCTCTGTCCCAAAAATAAATAAACGTTGAAAAAAAATTAAAAAAAAATTTTAAATAATTTAGTATTTATTTATTTATTTATTTATTTATTTATTTATTTATTTTTGAGGCAGAGAGAGACAGAGCATGAGCAGGGGAGGGGAAGAGAGAGAGGGAGACACAGAATCTGAAGCAGGCTTCAGGCTCTGAGCTGTCAGCACAGAGCCTGACACAGGGCTTGAACTCACAGACTGTGAGATCATGACCTGAGCTGAAGTCAGACGCTTAACCAACTGAGCCACCCAGGCACCCCTGTGTTTATTTATTTTTGAGAGAGAGAGTGAGCAGGGGAGGGGCAGAGAGAGAGGGAGACACAGAATCTGAAGCAGGCTCCAGGCTCTGAGCTGTCAGCACAGAACCCGATACAGGGCTTGAACCCACGAGCCATGAGATCATGACCTGAGCTGAAGTTGGACACTTAAGCAACCAAGCCACCAGGCACCCCTATTTTAAATTTTTTTAGGAACCCCTATGCTATTTTCCACATTGTCTGCACCAGTTTGCATTCCCACCAACAGTGTACAAGGGTTCCTTTTTCTCCACATCCTTGCCAACACTTGTTTCCTGTGTTTTTGATTTTAGCCATTCTGACAGGTGTGATATGATGTGTTAATTGTGGTTTTGTTGTGGTTATGTTGAGCATCTTTTTGTGTGTCTGTTGGCCATCTGTATGTCTTTGAATACATATCTGTTCAGGTCCTCTGCCCATTTAAAAAAAAATTTTTTTTTCAACATTTATTTATTTTTGGGACAGAGAGAGACAGAGCATGAACAGGGGAGGGGCAGAGAGAGAGGGAGACACAGAATCGGAAACAGGCTCCAGGCTCTGAGCCATCAGCCCAGAGCCTGACGCGGGGCTCGAACTCACGGGCCACGAGATCGTGACCTGGCTGAAGTCGGACGCTTAACCGACTGCGCCACCCAGGCACCCCCCTCTGCCCATTTTTAAAATCAGGTTACTTGTGAGGTGCCTGGGTGGCTCAGTTGGTTAAGTGTCCAACTTTAGCTTATGTCATGATGTCATAGTTTTGAGTTCGAGCCCCACATTGGGCTCTCTGCTATCAGTGCGGATCCTCTGTTTCCCTGTCTCTCTGCCCATTCCCCCTTCTCAAAAATAAATAAAAATTGAAAAAACTGCATTTGCATTTAAAATCCGATTTTTTGGTGTTGAGTTGTGTAAGTTCTTTGCATGTATTGGATATTAACCCCTTATCACATATATCATTTGCAAAAGTCTTCCATTCAGTAGGTTGCCTTTTTGTGTTGTTGATTTTTTCACACTGTGCAAAAGGTTTTTATTTTGATGTAATCTCAGTACTTTATTTTTACTTTTATTTTCCTTGCCTTAGCAGACATACCTAGAAAAATGTTGTTGTGTCTAATGTTATAGAAATCACTGCCTATGTTCTATTCCAGGAGTTTTATGGTATCAGGTCTCACTTTTAAGTCTTTAATACGTTAATCCATTTTTAGTTTATTTTTGGGAGTAGTGTAATAAAGTGATCTAATTTCTTTCTTTTGCATGTAGCTGTCTACTTTTCCCTCTATTGAAGAGACTGCCTCTTCTTTATTTTATATTTCTGTCTCCTTTGTCATAGATTAATTAACCATATAAGTGTGGGTTTATTTCTAGGCTCTCTATTCTGTTCCATTGATCTATGTGTCTATTTTTTGGGGGCAGTACCATACTGTTTTGATAACTACAGCTTTGTAGGATATCTTGAAATCTGGAATTGTGATACTTCTCGTTTTGTTCTTTTTTTCCTCAAGATTGTTTTTGTGTTTCCATATAGATTTTAGTATTATTTGATCTAGTTTTGTGAAAAGTGTTGTTGGTATCTTGTTAGGGATTGCATTGAATATGTAGATTGCTTTGGGTAGTGTGGACATTTAACAATATTTTTCCAATCCATTAGCATGGACTGTCTTTCCATTTGTTTGTGTCATCTTCGATTTCTTTCATCAATATTTTAGTTTTCAGAGTACGGTCTCTCACTTCCTTGGTTAAATTTATTTCTGGGTGCAGTTTATTTTTTGGTGCAATTATAAATGGAATTATTTTCTTAATTTCTCTTTTTGATACTTTGTTATTACTGTATAGTAACACAATGGATTTCTGGCTATTAATTTTATATCCTGAATACAAATGAATTTGCCGAATTCATTTTCTACTTCCAGTAGCTTTTGGGTGGAGTCTTTAGGTTTTTCTATGTGTAGTAACATGTCATCTGCAACTAGTGACAGTTTAACTTCTTCTTTACCAATATGGATGCCCACCCCACTTTTTTTCCTTATCTGATTGCTGTGGGTAGGACTTCCTGTACTATGTTCAGCAAAAGTGTCAAGAATGGACATACTTTGCTTGTTCTTGATCTTGAAGGAAAAGTTCTTAGTTTTTTACTATTATGATATTAGCTTTGTTTTTTTCATATGTGGCCTTTATTATGTTGAGGTATGTTTCCTCTAAACCTATTTTGTGGAGAGTTTCTATTATGAACAGATGTTGAATTTTTCAAATGCTTGTTCTGCATCTATTGAGTTGATTGATTTTTGTCCTTCATTTTATTCATGTGGTGTATCATGTTGACTGACTTGTGAATATTGAACCATCCTTCCATCTCCAGAATAAATTCCACTTGATCACAGTAAACGATTCTTTTAATTTAGAAATACTGCTATTCTTGTAATAGCTTATTTTGTTAGTCACATTAGATTTAGAACTTTGAGTTCGCTGATATGCAAAATAATGCTGGAATATACTGTCATCCTTATACTTAAAATGGGATGATGTAGGTCTTGGAACTTGACATTTGCTAGAATATAATTCTAAAATATCATATATATTAGAAATTGATTACTAATCTTTCCTTTATGTAATTTAGTAAAAATTGCTCCTTGAGAAGTACTGAGAAAAAGAACTTTGAGAAATTAACTAAAAAAAAGATTCTGGGGACACCTGGGTGGCTCAGTTGGTTAAACATCTGACTCTTGATTTTGCCTCAAGTCATGATCTCATGGTTTGTGAGTTCAAATCTGATGATGGATTCTGTGCTGACAGTGCAGAGCCTACTTGAGATTTTCTCTCTCCCTCTCTCTTCCCCTCCCCAACTCACAAGCATGCACAAAGTCCCTCTCTCTTTATCTCTCTCACACAAAGTAAATAAAAAACACTAAAAAAACACTTTGAAAAAGTATTCTGAACTCTTTCTAAAAACCTAAGCCATAAGTCATAATATTTTTTAGTAGTTTTAAGGAAATATTCAGAATCTAGGCCAACAAAAGAGAAAAAAGAATAGTTTGGGTTTTTTCCTTGCCCCTACTCTACCATTTGCATATAAGTAAGATCTCTGACACATTTCTAGATATTTTATGAGAGAATTGTCAAAGAGTAAGGGGATTAGTCACCAGTGTAGTCATGATGTAGGCTGGAGCATTATATTTCTTTAGGCAAAAATATTATTCCTAAAAGAGCTCATTTTTTTTTTGAGAGAGAGAGAGAAAGGGAGAGAGAGAGAGGCAGAGGGAGAGAATCTTAAGCAGGCTCCATGCCCAGAAGAGCCTGACACAGGGCTTGATTTCACAACTGTGAGCCAAAATCAAGTGTTGCATGCTTAACTGACTGAACCACCCAGGTGCCCCAAAAAGCTCATTTTTTCCCCTGACATTGTCTGTAAAAATGATTTTATTTTTCATTAGGTTGAGTTAACAGTTAACCAAACTATATACTTATATTGAAGATTGTAGGATAAAATTAAAATCATCTCCAAATATATGCAAGTTGCTGGATAAGCAGGAAAGGGAGAGATATTGATCTTCAAAGTACTTTCAGGGAGAGATGAAAAAACTAAGATGTTTAGGTTACACAAAGAGATTGTAGTCATTGTTGCAAAGGTAGTACATAACATCACAAATTATCATAGGTCATTAAATGTTCAATGTCAAATGAGTATGTAGAAAATATACTTTAGGCTAAAGAAGTACTCATTGAGAAGGCTTTTGAAAAGACTTAGGCTTTAAATGGGAAGAACACTTACTGGGTACTGGATAGCTACAGTGTGGAGATATTGTGGTAAGTGCTTTTATTACTCTTCTTTACTGAACCCTTGAAAATAGGTAGTACAATAAATATATTATTTCTCTTATAGATGACATGCTGAAGTCCAGAGAAATTAGGCAACTTAATAATAATGATGGTTTGTATTTATTAGTGCTTTTTGTGTGTTAGAAACTATGATAAAGGCATAAATATATTTGGATATATTTATGTTGGTATCTATCTTTACCATCATTATGTTCATCATCAGCCCTTATTTTAAACATAAAGAAATGGGGGGGTGCCTGGGTGGCTCAGTCGGTTGGGCGTCCCACTTCAGCCCGGGTCACGATCTTGCGGTCCGTGAGTTCGAGCCCCGCGTTGGGCTCTGGGCTGATGGCTCAGAGCCTGGGGCCTGCTTCCGATTTTGTGTCTCCCTCTCTCTCTGCCCCTCCCCCGTTCATGCTCTGTCTCTCTCTGTCCCCAAAAGAAATAAACGTTAAAAAAAAACTTTAAAAAATAAACATAAAGAAATGGAGAATTAGGGAGATCAAGTAATTTAGCCAGCATGACCCACATGATGTAGTAGCCCTGGACTTTAAACCCAGAGATTGAGTCATGAATCAGTGGGCTCAACCCATACACTAAACTGTTCTTTTGAGTCATTCGTAGCCAGTAAGAGATAGAGCTGGAATTCCTATCCTTGATTTGTCTGACTTCCAAGCCTATGATTATTTTCTCTTTATCTTTGTTGTCAGTAAAATTTAGAAACAAGCTAAATAAGAGATAGAGTATTTAACTTAAAGTGTTGGGGCTATAATGAGGAGGTAAAGTAATGTTCCAGAAATAAATTATCCTCAAAGGAGGTCATACAGCTGGAAAGGCAGTTACATATCTTGTTAAGTGGTCATGCTCTTATTGACTTCCATTTCCCAATTTGATAGACAGGAATTTGCCTTTCATCTGTTCCTTTTCATAAATTTGTCCCAGACCCTCCACAATTCTAGATAATTCTTGCTCTAGATAATTCTTGGCACTGCTATGTTTCCTCTAATCCAACTTTCTCTTTTATAATCCTTTGACCTTGGATTCTTTATACATTCTTGGAGGATCACTAGCAAATCCAATAAGCCAACATGTGACAGAGGATTAATGGAAGATCGACTTGCTAAAATGTAAGCATTCTCTCCATGGTCTTTTAAATCACTTCTATCTAAGGGAAATAATTATAATGGTAAGGATTTCAAACATGGTGGGAGAGAACAGTCCTATGGCATGGGGTCTCCCTTGGTAAAACCACAAGGCCGGTCACATGAGATCTCACAGGAGTGAACATGAGTGCCTGTATGGATTATTAAATAATAAACCTAATATCAGATGCCATCCTGCTTTGCTTCCAACCAAGTCATGAACTAAAAATATCTTGAAAATTTTAGGAAGCAAGAAGATTTCTGTCTGAAAGATGTCTCGTCTCTTTAATGTTATTATATCAGAAAATACCATTCAATATGCCTAAATTATTCCAATCTAAAATTGTCTTACAATTCTTTGAAAATTGCTAATCCGTGTGTACTTTTTATGTAATTTTGATGAACTAGAAGACAACAGCCTGTTGCTGGGCAATGTTTTGTTGCAAATAAAAAATATGGATATTTTAATTTTATCATTCCTCTTTTTATTTATTTAATGATTCTTTCTCTAAGTGGATATAGCAAAGCAAAGTTAGATAGGGCTAAGTCAGTTTATAAGAGACAGTTTCTAACATAAAAGTCTTTACAATCTAGTTAAGGATATGACACACACAATAGAAGAGAACCTTAATATTTTAATACAGTATTTTAGATATAAAGGGAGCGTCAAAGTCTTTAAATCATTATCTTTCACTGGGATTCCTCAGAGCCTTCTCAGAGGTTGTTTTCAGAGGTAGAGTTTAGGGAGGGGAAAGGGGGAGAGAGCCAGCCTACAGAGCGCTTGCCATTTTTACTACATTCAGCCACAGGAACCCTACTTTCACCTATTTTGAGTAAGATTTAGTTTGAACAAAGAATTGCAGTCTTAAAAAAGTGTAAGGCTCACTGATATATACCAATACTATTGTTTTTACAGATGAGATAGTTGCCTGAAGCCAAGATAGGTTACAGGACTGTCCTAGCCTGAAGAACTTCCAGTTAAGGGAAGACTTGAAACGGGTTCAGTTATTGTCCTGGTATTGCTTTAGTGAGTGTCAGTGTTTTGATATCAGACATAAAATGTTTTGTATAAATTCTCCTTTATCTTTAACATGCTTTATATAAATGCAATAGATATTAAAAATATGGAGTACTCCCCTCACATCTAAAAAATTAGCATTTAATTTTTCACTTTCCTTTCTGGTCTCTTAAGTATAAGTGATTTTTATATAATTTGATTCATACTATAGATATATATTTGGACTTATTTTTTTAACCTATAGGTGTTTCTTCATGTTGCCACAGGCTTCTTATTTATAAAGTTTACTTATCCAATGTCCTATTATGCTGATATAGCATACTTTACTTAATCATTTACATATTGTTGGACATTGAGGATATTTTCCATTTCTTTTCAGTTCTGTTACATTCCTAAACCTATTTCCCTTTTGAGTTACTTTTTAAAAGTTAACTGTGAGGATGGGACACCTGGGCGGCTCAGTTGGTTAAGCATATGACTCTTGATTTCGGCTCAGGTCATGATCTCACGGTTTCGTGGGTTCGAGCCCCGTGTCAGGCTCTGTGCTGGCAGCAGAGTCTGCTTGGGATTCTCTCCCTCTCCCTCTGCCCCTTTCCCACTCTCACTGTCTTTATCTCTCTCAAAATAAAAGAATAAACTTTAAAATATCAATATAATTAATTACAAGGAGCTGTATTAATGTATCAAAAGTATATAAGACTTATAAAAGTATATATAAAATAATATATACTTATAAAAGTATATATAAAAGTATAAAAGTATATAAGTATATTTTTGTGACCCTTTCTACATTGCTCTCTGAAAGGGTTGTGTAAGTATCATTTTATCATTGCTTCTCTCCTATATCAGTGTTTTGAAATTTTGTTACTTTAGGTGATACCACATTGATGTTTTGCTTTGTGTTTTGATCACTAGTGAAGATTCTTATTTTTATCATCATACCTATGTGGAAATTATCATCCTTTGAGTGAACTATTGGTTTATATCTTGTTCTCTTTTATTTTGTGGTTCTCTTAAGTTGTAAAACCTTGTATATTTACTAATAGTTTGTTTCGTGGAAAGTATATTCATAGCTTCCAATATTTTTAACCAGTAACTTTCATATGTTAACTCAGGTTACCACTGTCATTGACGCTCTTAACTAGGCTCTAAAAATTAGGATTGAAATGTGGTTTTTTTCCTTTGTTAGGAATTATCTTATTTTGAATAAAAGGAGAGTATACTTTTAATAAAAGAGTTATATTATCTAATAAATACAGAAGATTAATTTTTGGCTAGATGATTTGTGTAGATAAGTAAAGTTTATAAAACTCAAATCTTTTGAATTCCTCCCTACCACTTCTCATATAAAATACATATATTCACAGCTAGCTTTATCCTATTTTTACTAGCAAATTTCCTTTAAAAAAAAAACCAGTTCATATCACTGGCAATTCTATTCTTACACTTTTATCATTTATAATTCTAGTCCTCAAACTGTCAGAATCAATGAAAACTCCTTATTCCAGTATTCCCCAAACAAAGAATTACCTAAATAAAGTAGAAAAAAGGCAGAAAATCAAACAGTTCCATGCAAATAATTCTTACCTTACATGTTTGAGTTAGTGAAGTTTAGAAGGATTCTTCATTTGCGAAGGAGTATTCTTATTTGATAAACAATGAATGCATAAACCAGCAAGCATTATCTTCCCCCCTTTTTGTTCTCTTAACCCTACAGAAAAAAAAAGACTTTGCCTTGAGAATTTGATACTTATGCACATATTCTCCCACTGGTGTTTCAGAGCTTCCAGAAACATCAAATCAGTTGGAAGATGTTCAAAACCATATTTGCTTGCTACTGCAACTAGTACAGTGAACTAATTTTTTTGAGGTGATTGGCCCCTAACCTGAATTTCTCTTCAACTGCCTCCATCAAACAGAGTTAGAGTCTTTTCCATTGCTGTGAGGTTAATAGCATTTTCAGATTCTAATCTAGTCTCTGAAAAATTGTCTTAAAAAAATTAATCAATAATACTCATTTTTACATCAGTATGTCAAACAAGGCAGAGTCTACCACACCAGGCATTTCTGTCATTAACTGTCCTATCCAGTACATATTCCTACACGACAAAAGTCAATAAACTCGCCATGCTTGCAGCATTGCTATTTGTTCATGTTTTTAATTCACTCATGTATTAAAGCTAGCCTGGAAGACTCACTGGGTGAAGACATTAAATTCCCCTGAAGCAAATATTTTCAGGAAAAAGGCTTAAATACATTTTTATGTCTGCATCCTGATTTATTCTCCTTAGGGATACTGGACAAATGCTTTCTGAAGACAGTTTATGTATACTGCCGTGAAATAAATAACCAATTAATGTATTTATTTTCAAAGTGACCTGGAGGCCACATCAACACAGATCTATTTAAATAAGAAATGGAAAAGAATTGTTTTGAAGATTGAATTAGATAATCACATGAAAGCGTAAAGTCTAATGTCAGGCAAGTGATAAATGCTAGATATTAATAATAATGAGCATTATTATTATTACTACCATTATATGAAAGAACAATTATAAATTATAATTGGGAGTCTAGAGAGGGTGATATCAAGCATAACTATTTCTATCATTGGTCCCTCCTTAGTAATATTGAGTGTTTAATGGTAATGTAAGTGGAAACCAGGAATAAGATTGTTTCTTTTTGCAAAGAAAACCAAGCTGGTCAGAAATAGAGTAATCTGTTAATGTAATTACTCATGGAAAAGATTTTTTATTAAACGATTATGGAATAGCATTTTTAGTTCAATTAAAATGATGTTGAGCCCCTGCTATAGGTCAGGCACTATCCTACTCTGGTACAAAATATAACTTTTAGTTCCTGTTTTTAAAGAACTGTAATGAGTATGGGAGATAGGTATATAAGTTAATTATATTGCAGTCTGGTAAATGAAATAATATAATATGTGAGGTACAGAAGACAAAATAATTACTATCAGCAAGATCAGGAAAGACTTCCTGGAAGAATATCCAAATCGGACTTTGAAAGATGTAAAAGTTAGGAAGCATGGTCATGACACAAGGTATGGTTGTGCAAAAACTTAGAGGGTGGAAGAAGTCTGGTACTTGAGGGAAATTTAGGATGTTGCCTGGCAAGTGTGAGGTGATGGTGACTGAAAAGAGATGAAGCTGGAATGCTAAGTAGAGGTCAGATTTTTGAAAGCTTTTGTAACTATGTTATGGAATTTGAACTTAATTTCGAGGTCAGTGGGGAACCACTGAAAGGTTTGAAACATGAGATAGACCTGATTTATAAAGAAGACCCCAATTCTGAAATGTGAAGAAGAGATGGTAGAGAAGTGAAGATGAAGGGAAGAATTTGTAGTTCTTGACTTTATTTACTGCTATAGAAACTTATAAAGTCAAAAGTTATGATGTACAAAAATTCCTGTACATCATTGGATTAATTGATCAGTCGTTTGCAGCAATAGTAATAATTATTTCCCCTTCTTTGGAGATTACTATTGAGCTCTCTCTTAGTACACTGGCCTTGTGCTTTATTTTTTATTTATTTATTTATATATTAAAAAATTTTTTTAACGTTTATTTTTGAGAGAGAGAGAGTGAGACAGAGAGACAGAGCACGAGTGGGGGAGGGGCAGAGAGAGAGGGAGACACAGAATCTGAAGCAGGCTCCAGACTCTGAGCTGTCAGCCCAGAGCCCGACGTGGGGCTCGAACCCACAAACCTGTGAGATCATGACCTGAGCTGAAGTCGGAGGCTTAGCGACTGAGTCACACAGGCGCCCCTATTTATTTATTTGTAAATGTTTATTCATTTTGAGAGAGAAAGCATGAGCAGGGGAGGTGTAGAGAGAGAGGGGGCAGAGGATCCTAAGTAGGCTCAGCATTGACAGGAGAGATCCCAATGTGGGGCTCAAACTCACATACTATGAGATCATGACCTGAGATGAAGTCAGACTCTCAACTGACTGAGCCACCCACGTGCCCCTCATGCTTTATTTTTATTTTATGATCTCAGCAGAAGTTTTAGGAGACCACTAAATGTCCGGGACAGAGATAATGAGGTCTTAGTTTACAGCAGGGCAGAGAGTTGAGGAAGGTGACTGAAGATAGAAACGTGGCAAGAGGGATATGAATGTGGGAGCAAGAAATGGGAAGGGAGAATAACAAAGATGAACAGAAATGGGTTAACAGTCAAATGTCCTGAAAATAAAACACAAATTATCAGTTCCTACACAAATATAGGAAAATAATATTTTAATATAGAAATTTGTTGTCAAAATAGAAATAGTAAATTAGAATGCATATTATATTATATTATATTATATTATATTATATTATATTATATTATATTATAACATTCAATGTATAGATATTAATTTTAAATCATGTAAGTAGAGCATTCAAAGACATAAGGATGAAGGGATAATTTTCAAAAGGAAACCTCTCAGTAAAGAAAATCAGATTGCCTGCTACTTGCCTTATTCCAAATCAAAACTATCTATTAAAAAGAAGTATCTAGGGGCACCTGGTTGTCTCAGTGGGTTAAGCATCTGACTTGGGCTCAGGACATGATCTCGTGGTTCATGAGTTTGAGACCTGCATCGGGCTCTGTGCTGACAGCTCAGAACCTGGAGCCTGCTTCAGATTCTGTGTGTGCCTCTCTCTCTGCCCCTCTCCTGCTTGCACTTTGTGTCTGTCTCTCTCTTTCACAAAAATAAATAATAAACATTAAAAAAATTTAAAAAGAGGGATCTATATTTGCCTAATATCACACTTTCTTCATCTACTTAATATATTAAAATTCTACACAAGGTATGATGCAATAATTTTTTTTGGCACCTTCTGATTTCCTGTTTTTCACTCAAATGGTTTAAAACTGTTAAATTCCTTTGTCCTGTTAAAATGTGAAGCCTGTTGCTAAGTGGTTGAGTTATGTGTCTGTTCCTTAGTAAATAATTGTATTTTATTCATAAATGAAAAAGTTCTAATAGAAGGAGCCAGTGTCATGAAGAAAAACAAACTCTTTATGTGTAAGAAGTAGATCAATGGCTTCTTTGGACTGGGAGAAAGAACAACTCTTCCAGAAAGGAAGAAGGGCCACTTCCTTGGTCATAAATGGTATTGTGTTGCTTGAAAGTAGATTTGAGGTCTGTGAGGTAAACAGCATTAGTGAAGCCATTAGAGAGGTGTGGACAACCTCATTTTTCTTTTCTTTTTTTTTTTTTTTGAGGCCTCTTTCTTAAACTGAGAGAATGCAGACAGGTGACTAACCCAGCAAGGAAGGTGGAAATTGTTTTGATCTTAGGTTAAAGAGTCGAGAGTGAAATATAGTGCATTCCATTTGGGAGTCTTTAGGAGCAGACTGGGATGCTAATTGGATAGCTAACATATAGTGAGGCAAGATATCAATTAAGTATCATAAGATTCAAATTTGTCTAAAAAATTAAATATATTTGATATTTTTTCAAATAATTACATTTTGAAATAATTTTCAAAAAAGAAATTTATCTATATTTTTAATCTGTAAGACAGCAGGTGCAAAAAATCAGGAGTCGAGCACAGTACCTGAAAAAATGATTCCTAGGTTCATTGAATGAATGAGTGACTGCTTCTTAGATGTAAGCAAATTGAGGTGTTTCAGCCACTTAGATTACAGCATTGTGCCACCTAGTGGCAATCTACCTGGAGTACATGGGTAATTAAAAAAAAAGAAAACTGGCCCTTCTGGAAGGGAATCAAATGTACTTTGACCCCTTGCCTACATTAAATTATACCTTCAACTTTATTGAATTTACTGAAGTGAACAGCCTGTAAAATCCAATTCTGAATATTCTATGAAAATGTCATTGAAGATTTTGTTCATGACAACACTCATGAGTCGTTGGAGCTATTGAAGCTACAGTCATTCATTTAAAAAAAATTGTGCCAGAAATGAAAGAAAAATCATTTACAGGTAAGAAAAATATAAATTTCTAATAAATACATATGTGCATTTTCAACCTTCATTAGTAGCAAATAAATGTACATAAAATACCATTTCTTCCTATCAAAATAGCAGATTACAAAAAACAATACTCTGTTGGTAAGGCAGAAACGAGGGAGATACTTTCAACAGTTATTGGTTCCGGGAGAATGAGTTGGAACAATCATTTTTTTTTATTAATTTTTTAACTTTATGTGAACAATTTCATGTTTATAGAAAGATTGCAAAAATGTGATCAGTACAAAGAACACTTGCATAATTTTTACCTAGACCCATTTATTGTTAATATACTACTCCATTTGTTTTATACCTATCTTGTGGAACTATTTGAGGCTAAGATACATACATCATGACCCTTTAGACCTGAACACATCATAGTGTATTTTCTAAGAATAGGAATATTCTCTTACATATTCATGGTACAGTTATTGGTGTTAGTGAATTTAATATTATGTGATAATTTTTATCTGATCTACCATTCATTCTATAATTTTCTCAATTGACTCTATAATCTTTTATAGCAATTTCTTTCCCTTCAGTACAGAATCCAGTCTCAGATTAGGTATTATTACATTTAGTTGTCATGTCTCAGCCTCCTGTAATCTGGAACATTTCCACAGCCCTACTTTGTCTTTTTGACCTTGACATCTTTGAAGAATATAGACTATTCATCTCTTCTTTAGTAGAACATTTCACATTTTGTGTGCTTTTCTAATGATTCTCATTATTCTAATCTATACATTCTTGATTGAAACCTAATGTGTATTTCTCAGATTACCACATCTGAAGGTACATGATGTTCATTCAGCTGACCCTCATTGGTAATGTTAATTTGTTCACCTGGTCGAGGGTGGTCTAATTTCTTCATAGCATAATAATTATTTTTTCTGTGCTTTTACAGTTTAAGACCACACAAATATTCTACTCTTCATAAAAATTCCCCTGAGATTTAGCAACTGTTGATGATTCTGATCTTTCCAAACTTCAGCATGTTCATTTTCACCTTCAGTACTCCCTTTGTATTTATCAGTTGGCCCTCAGCACTCTACTGTAAATAAAAGCACATTTTCCTTTATCCCTCATCTGTCTGTATGTATTCATGAATTCCTATTTTAAAAAATGGCTTGCCCTTCATTACTTTACATATTGTTCCAGATTTGAACAGTGGAAGCCCCTTTAAGATGGGTTTTTTTCTTGGATAACAGAGAAAGAAAAATAAGGAAAAATAAACATGTGATTTTTTTTATACTTTGTTTTTTTTTTTAAATCCACCAATAATTTATGGAAATCGTTTCATATCAGTTCAGAGTGGTATCTATTCCCCACTTTTTTTTGCACAGCTGCATCACAATCCATTGGGACAACCCACTGACCAAGTAATTACAATTTTGGGAGTATCTCCTAAAGGAAATTCTCAGAGATGAAGGTAAAGTCTTATGCATAAAGGTTTTCAATAAAACATTATTTTTTTAAAGATTTTATTTTTTTAAAGTAATCTCTACACCCAAGGCTTGAACTCACAACCCTGAGACCAAGAGTCACATGCTCCACAGACCAAGCCAGCCAGGTGCCCAATAAAGTATTTTTATAATGGTAAAAACGTAGAAATAATATGAATAGCTTACATTAAGGAGTGGTTAATATACTATATTCACATAGCAAAGCATTATCCAATCATTAAGAAGGTTCATTCCTTTTTTTTTTTAGTATGAAATTTTTGTCAGATTGGTTTCCATACCACCCAGTGCTCATCCCAACAGGTGCCCTCCTCAATGTCCATCACCCACTTTCCCCTCCCTCCCACCCCCCCATCAACCCTCAGTTTATTCTCAGTTTTTAAGAGTAAGAAGGTTCATTTCCTAATATCATGTTAAATGAAACAAAGATGTCAAAAGTAAATACTTTGATTTGAATCATGTGGAATGCACAGAAGAGAGATTGGAAGGGAATATCCTGAAGCAATAAAAAAAATGGATGCTTCTGAGGGTAGGATTTCCCCCCTCTCTTTTCTATAGTTTTTTATAGTTTCCAAATTATCTTCAGTGAGCATATAGTGCTATTACTTTCAGAAAAGTTGAAATCAGTAACTAGGAAGATTTTTCTCCCTTAGAAATCAGAATACTTATTTTCTGGGGTCATTATAAGTCTTTATTATATTGTATTTCTCTTTTTACTCTGGGTGGTAGGAACCAAATTTAAAACTTAGTTACAACTGCTTATAAAGCAAACCCTTACAATTAGCACACTTGAGTTCTCTGTTCCCTTTTCTTGATTTTATGTGTGTTTTCTTAATCTTATGATGTCTTTTATTGAAAATCTCAAATCCTATTTATTTATTTATTTATTTATTTATTTATTTATTTATTTATTTTTAAAGTTCTTAAACATTTTTTTTTTTAATTTTTTTTTTCAATGTTTATTTATTTTTGGGACAGAGAGAGATAGAGCATGAACGGGGGAGGGGCAGAGAGAGAGGGAGGCACAGAATCAGAAACAGGCTCCAGGCTCTGAGCCATCAGCCCAGAGCCTGACGCGGGGCTCGAACTCACGAACCGCGAGATCGTGACCTGGCTGAAGTCGGACGCTTAACCGACTGCGCCACCCAGGCGCCCCTTAAACATTTTTTTTAATGTTTTTTATTGTAGGGTAAGAGAGAGAGAGAGAGAGAGAGAGAGAGAGAGAGATAGAGATTATGAGTGAGGGAGGGGCAGAGAGAGAGAGGGAGACAGAGAATCAAAGCAGGCTCCAGGCTCTGAGCTATCAGCACAGAACCCAACTCTGGGCTCAAACCTATGAACCTTGAGATCATGACCTGGACCGAAGTTGGATGCTTAACCAACTCAGCCACTCAGGTGCCTCAAATCCTTCTAAAAAGAGGTGGGGTATAAATAAATAGAACACAAATGGAATTCCTACATAATAATTGTCTTCAAACAGCTAAAGTAGACATTATGGATACATAATAGATTTTGTTTGAATATTTAAAATGTTGTATTTCATGCTACAGCAACCAATGCTAAACTTCTTCAGTGCTCTCAGTGGCTGTGGTTGGGGAGGAATTTACCCCAGATCATTGTTTTCCAGACAAATTAAAGAGAGAGAGAGAGAGAGAGAGAGAGAGAGAGAGAGAGAGAGAGATGAAATCAAGATACTGAGTTAACACTATGGAAAATGTACTGAAAAGCAGATTAAAATGTTATTTTCAAAAGTTATGTAATATTGGGGTCTCTGGCTGGAGTGTGGGGCCTCTGGCAGTCTGTAGAGCATTGTGGCTCTTGATTTGAGGGTTGCAAGTTTGAGCCCCACTTTGGGTATAGAGATTACTTACAAATAAAATCTTCAAAAGAAAAAGGCTATGTAATATTTTTGGAATAGCAAACGTCCCCTGTCAGGGTAAAATCTACTTCCACTGGGTACTTCTGTTCTCGGACATCCAACCCTACTAATATTAAATATGTGATCGCTGACCTGCTCTGCTTTCCTCTGCTGGTTATTTAGGAGTCCTCTAACCCAGATTTCCATGTTCTCACTTAAGCTAGTTCTTTGTGGCATTGGCCTCTGAGGACATGTAGAACAACTGTCTAATTTCCATGCAGTGTTCTTTAATAAAAATGAAGGTAATTGTTAAAGCCAGCTCCTCCATTCCTGTCCCACTCTTTCAGAATAAATTTGAATGAAAGATAATGGATCCTTTTATTTAATTGTAGAGAAATGAGCACCAGCTAATAGTGGTAGGGCTTGCAGGGTCTTGAGAAATCACTGAGTTTATTCCCCCATATCCACACAATTTCTGACACAAGAGAATGTTACCTATTACTGAAAAAAAAGGAAGAACATTTTTCAATTTAATTTTTAGGGTAATCATTTATTTAAGAACTCTCTCAATAGGACTCCCCCTGCCTCCCCTCCAATCTAACCAAACCTTTATGCTTCAACTTGAGTTTCTTTGTCCTCAGTGGAGGCAGAAAGAAGGAAAATTTACATAACTGAATTCATCTGACAACTCTTATTAAGCTTATTTTAATTTTTTTTGTTTGTTTTCTAGGTTAAAAAACATGGTCCTTTATTTTTTTCTACAGATGTTATTTTCCAACCAATTAACCATATTTGTAGCTAGCCTATGAATCATTTCCAAATTGTTCACATGATTTCTTTGTTATGTATCTAAAACAAGACACCGTACTATAAGCATGAAGCCAGTGGGGAAACTAAATGAAAATATCTCTCACACATTCTGTGCTCTTTCTGTTACTCATTTTGCTTTTGGATTTGGTTTTATGAAGAAGCTACTTTATTACTGATTTCTGTTTAAGTGTGCTAATCAACCTAAGATCATAATCATTATCCAGACTAGTAGCCATCTACCAGTGTCTGGAGGTGAGAAACCATATTTGTTTTGCTAATTATTATATCCACAGTACCTGTCACACAGAAGACATACAGTATTTGTGGACTGAATGGATTAAGTTTTATGCAGCATTTCATGATTTGCAATGCAGTTTTTAAAACTGCATTTAATTTAATTTTCTTTTTAAAAAAATTTTTTTTTCAACATTTATTTATTTTTGGGACAGAGAGAGACAGAGCATGAACGGGGGAGGGGCAGAGAGAGAGGGAGACACAGAATCGGAAACAGGCTCCAGGCTCTGAGCCATCAGCCCAGAGCCTGACGCGGGGCTCGAACTCACGGACCGCAAGATCGTGACCTGGCTGAAGTCGAACGCCGACTGCGCCACCCAGGCGCCCCTAATTTAATTTTCTAAGCTATTTCTAAGGTGGCTATTATGAACTGAAGGAATTGGAATTCAAGATAATCTAACCAAGAAGTAGTGGAGATAATTCTTTGCTTACCACGCTGTTCTGTGTGGAGGTGGCATTCTGCCTTGCAAGTGCTGTAGTCTCAAGCTGCAGGGCGGCCAGCCAGGTCACACTGAGTGTCAGTGTGTAACAGGACAGGTCTAGTCAATGGTACTGCAGAATTGGTATGGAACCTTAAACAAAATTATCTTCTTCTGTATGTTGGTTTCTTGGTATCTCTAAGCCTCAGTTTCCTCATCTGCATAATGAGGGTAATTATGATACCTATTAATTAACTCACAGAGCTGATGCCATGAACATAAGCATACAGAGTTCATGAGTTTGAAAACACTCTATAGACTGTAAAGCGCAGTGCTTATGCAGAGTGGTAACACCACTTAGTATGTGGCTAACCCATGGTTTCCCAGAGAAATTGCCCTTTTAAGGACAGGAGGTATTCACTACATCTGATCAACAAATACGATCTAAACTATATTTCCAGTTGTCAAAATCTTTCTGTGTTAGGCTTCTCTATCTTATGGGCTTTCATCACCAAAACACAGAAACAACTCCTTACTCCCACCCCACTATCCCGATCCATTAAAATGAGAAGACAGAGAACTTGGCATTACTTTAGGTGAGGCAACTGTGAGACCTTTAAATACAAATACTATATGTAGTAGGTATTTGCTCATACTGGTGCGTTCAATGTTTTTTTCCAGTATATTTCATGATCTATAAATTCTTAAGTGATTTAGGTCTTTTTTTCTATATGGACAGCTCAGAATAGCTACAGCACTGTGGAAATTAATTCTGAGGTTCATTACCTGGTGACAAGAAAACTTGTGGAATTTAGTGTAGGCTTAATTATTCTTGGCAGGAAAATCCAACCTATTGAGTTTGGGAGCATCTTTACAAATACTACTTGGTATTGTAATATATGCTGATGGCTTCTGCTGCTGTGTTTTATGTGTTTTAGCTACATTTTTTATGTTTGCATTGGTGCCTTTGGGCAATTTAAACCTGAAATACATACATTGATAAGTACAAAGAGACATAAAAATAAGAAATTAAAAAAAATATATAAATAAATCAACTCCCTTATGAACACAACCAAAATATGAACAACAAACCAAAACGATTTTTAAATGGCCTTTTATAAGCTGATTGGAAGGGTTAATGTTTCCTTTCACTGGGGTTGTTTGTTTTAATATTCAAGGATTATTTTAAAGTGTGCACTCCCCTATGATCTGGAATCACTGGCTAGTAAGCCGCTATTTCTGACTTTGTTGTGTTTTTCAGTTGGGTTGGTGTAGCAAAGGCATTTGAGAACAAGTGATTTAAGATAAATGTAATGACACTATTTTATAAAATGCAGTCTATTTGCCAGGATGCCAAAGGAAGAGAGAGAGAAAAAAGTAGAAATTATACTGTGAATAGAAATGTATCTTTAGGTAGAACATAGTAATTTTAAAAGAAGTGTAACTAAAGAAAATTTTGACTTGAAAATAATATTAATATCTTCAGTAAAAATGTCTGTTCCAACTTCTAAATTGCTAAATATTTTGGATACTTCAGTTAAAGATCAGAATAGAATTTTCCTCCATATTTTCTTAAAAAAGAACTTGTTTAAGCTAAATGCAGTGGTTGAAATGATAGTGTAAGGGAATATTTATAAAACCAAAAAGATCTTTGGAAGAATTTAGTCATTTAAAAAATGAGAAAATGTCAATATATATGAGGTTAGCATTATTTGCACTGATAAATAATAAGTTAGTACCTTTAGAAGTTGATACAGGGGGCACCTGGGTGGCTCAGTCGGTTGAGCGTCTGACTTCGGCTCAGGTCATGATCTTGTGGTTCATGAGTTTGAGCCCTGCATCAGGCTCTGTGCTGACAGCTCAGAGCCTGGAACCTGCTTCGGATTCTGTATTTCCCTCTCTCTCTATTTCTCGCTTGCTCATGCTCTGGCTCTCTCTGTCTCTCAAAAATAAATAAATGTTAAAAAAATTCAGGAGGTGATACAGAATATGCATATTTTTATGTATGTATGTGTGTATTCTAATGGAATACACTGAAGTCTAAAAAAAAACAAATAAACCCTTAGTGATTCTACAAGTAAATAAATTAAATGAATTATTAAACCTTAAAAAATACTATGCACTTTGGAAATAAATTGCACAACTTCAACTTAAATGTGAGAACTCAAACACTGTGGATGGCCCTTTGCAGTATCTTTGATGAACAAAATCTTTAATTGATGTTCAGTAAAGCAAGATATTGTTCCACTTTCAGCTCACAGCACTTAGGAATTCAGTCTGCAAAAGTGTTGGCCGTGACCCAAGACTTCACTGAACTGCCAGTTCATGTGTGAGAGGCCCTTATGTTTGCCCTTTAATGTCTTGGGGTTTAAAGAAGGACAGAGAAAATCTGGCTTGATCACCAGGCCAGCAGCAGGGCCACAGATCAGAAGAGTAGATTTTTTTCTGCTGCTCTAATGTTCACAATTCCTTCTGAGGTTAATAGGTTCCCAGAGGTGTTTTCTTCAGTAGAAGTTATTTAGGGTCTCATTGAGTACTTCCTGTCCTTTTTTTTTTTTTTTTTTTTTTTTTTTTTAGGATCTTCTTCAACCCAGACGAAAATGCTTCTGCTCAGTGGTTAATCTGCTTCCCTTCATTACCTTTCTGTCACACAAAAAGAAAAAAAAATCTTAAGATTCTTTGACCAGACTTTGCTCCTGATGATAGAATCTTCAGTAACTGTTGCTTCACCACAGGGTGAATGCTGGCTTTCTCATAAATCACATTTCTTCTGAGAGTCATGGTTCCCGCAAATTAGTCACATATATAGACAAATTAACCATGTTTTCAGCTTTCACTGAAGTTCTGTCACCTGGTGAATGAGTTTTTCACTAATGGAACACTCACTTATTGTAGATTTACCAATGCTTAAGATCTGAGCCCCTGTGGGACTGTTGCATTTTATATTCTACTTTTTAATTAATTCTAAACTTGTATTTTCAGACAACAATCAGCTCCTAAGAATTTATATTTTCATTCTATTATATTTGCTAGCAGTTACACAAAGAAGCAAAGCTAAAATAAATACACCGATCACCCATAAGCATTACTGTACTTGGAATCATAAGTCTAGAGCAACAAAATCAGACATTGAATGTGATAGAGAGCTAGGCTTATCCATATAGCTCACTCTTGCTTGTCTGAAATCGAACCCCTGCCTCTGACAAATCATGGATGACTCCACATTATATATCTATAGGATTGTTTGTAAATTGTTTAATCCATCATGAAGGATTATCTTTGGTTGGCCCAGTTCCAGGTATTAAACGTTCTTCAGAATAATGAAATTGTATTTTAAGCTTTTTATAAAGTTTCATTCAATTATTTATTTAAATGGGTAATTATTGAAATTAAATTCCAATGTGTGGTGAAGCAAATACTTGAGTTGTAGGTACCTTTGTATACAATTAAACCTGACTTTTTTGTAACTTTTATGTTTTACATAGTGGGAGCTCCTAGAAGATTAAAAAAAAAAACCAGATCTTTGTGAAATTAAGTGAGGTATATTTTTTCCACCTGCATTTTTTCCCATAGAAACATGATAATAATCACTCTTGTTAATGATCTGAGAGCTGGATATTAACACCCTTAAAAATGCATTTTCTAGATCTCTAACTGGTAATGTATGGTTTTGTGATAATCTTTTGAATGGTCATCATTTAACTCCTATCAATTTATCTTTTTTTCCAAATATCCTCTTATCAACATTGTATATATATTAAATAATTAATTTTTTTGAGTAAATATAGAGTACAACTTTGATCTTAGCTTTAAATGAAATGGCTTCAATATAGTTTTTTTCAAACTTGGACTTAAACTTTTCATTGATGGTATCATTAAAAAATTATTTTCTCATTTAGACTAAGTACTGAGTCCTTCTAGTGGGTGGGTTTCTAGTTACATTTTTAAAAGTACTATGAAAAGCATTGTAAGGTATCTAAGGTAGTAGGTAGTATATATTTAATTTTACAAAATTTAAATACCTACCCACATTTAGTGACTAATTTAATGGATGGGGATCAGGTAGAACTTGACTCATGAAGAGTTTTCGCTTCAATAGCACTGATTCTCTCCTTTTATTTGATTTTTAAATATTGTATACTTTTTGAAATGAAATACCCAATATAAATATAAATTTTTTCCAACATCTAAATTGAATTAATTCATTACAGTTCAATAAATCCTCAAATATGAAAAGGGTAATTCATTTAAAAATGATTGCTGCTTTCTGCGCTTTTTATGTTTAAAGCTAAAAGAGGTAAGCTTAAATTCTCCCCATAGAAGTGCCTTTTTTATGTGTCTCATACACTTATCTGCATCTCAGATCCTTTTAATGTCTATAGAAAATGTACTGACACCACCAAATGTTGAAATTTGAGTCACTTGGAGAGTTTATGCCTGTTAGTTTATAAAGATCACTTGCATTGTGCTTAAAGGCACATGATGACGTTTGTTTTTCTTCTTAAAACTTACTTTATAAAAAGGCATGACAACTTAATTTCAGTAGTGATCATTTAGGGCTGTGGCTTTTGAATATAAATCAGAAAACAACATGGTTAGTCTGCTGAAGTTCTAGTATCACTGTTCATCTGTGAATGAGAGAGTTTGGGAAATTTTGTTCCTTCTACAGACTTAGCCTAACATTTTGTTTATCATCTTCTTTATTATATTAGAATATAATTTTGTGTTATCGAGAGAACAAAATTCTTGAGGACTAATAAAATAGGCATATGATAGTATTTTTTAATTTAACGATAATAATAATTGTTCTAAGGACTTTATAGGTATTAAATAACTGATGCTTTATAACAACCCAATGAAGTAGGTAGATACTATTATCTCCAGTTTACAGATCAGAATCCTGGATCTCAGAGATTAGATAACTGCCTAAAATTTCACAGCCGCTAGATGGTAGAGTTGGGATTAAAACCCAGAATATTTGGCGCACTCCTTGGGTTTTTAAACTTTGTGTTTTATAATACATATATTGTATGCGTATTTATAATACAGTTTATTTAATTATTCAATGAGAATCTCCAAATAAGTTGTGTTGAACCCAATTACCTTTCAAGAAAATAGATTAGTTTAAATTGGTGATTAAGTGAAAGACAACCACTTTTCTGGCTATATCCTTAGGTTGAACATTGAACCTAATAGTATGGATATGGTTAAGGCTTAAGAATCAGAATATATGTTTAAGATGTACTTTGTCACTAGTTGAAGTTGTATATGGGGAAGCTATTTAACCCTTTAAATCTTGTTTACTCATCTGTAAAATGGGGTTAGTATTTCTATATTTCTGATAGATTTCTTGTGAAGACCAAGTGAGATAGCACTCATAAAAGGCCTTTAGAAACTTTATTGCATCCTACATCGTCATCATCATCATCATCATCAACACTATCATAAATAATAACAATATTGATGCAAAACCCAAAGATATATGTGGCCAGGGATAGAGATGGGCATATAGGCGGCATTTAACTGTCCAAAGGCAGAGTTTATAATTGCCTCTGACATTACCTAGTGCCTGCTCTTCTCTATCCTCAAATGCTTTGGACTCCTATGCCACTCTTTTATTAACCAAAACTATTATTACTTTTATTTTATTTCATTTCATTTCATTTCATTTCATTTCATTTCATTTCATTTCACTTCATTTCATTTCATTTCATTGTTTTTTAAAAAAAACTACTCTTACTTTTGTTCTTCATGTTCCAAAGCTTGCTGGTTATCTTCACTGATAGCTCATATGGACTACAAATTCAACATGTCTAAAGCTGAAGTCTACATTCACAGCTAGTGAGTAAAAGAGGTGATAGTTGAACCCAGGGTTCGAGTTTCAGAGTATTTGTTCTCACAAACATAGCATACTGTATTTTTGGTGTGTTTTGAAGAAAATAACTCTGGAGGCAGTATAGGGAATAGATTGAATAGGAAAGAAATGGGAAACACGGAGAATCACTTTTTAGTGGTCCAAAAGGGAGATGCTTAGAACCTGAACCAGGTTAGTAGTTGGAGCCTCCAAGGTCAGATGGGAGAATTTAAAGGAACTGTATGTAACTGGCTCATTCTGGTGGTCTATGTACTAAGGGGTGTCCAAAAGACCCTCTTATGGAGATTACAAATTCAAACAATTAAAGGAACACAGGTAATTAATTTAGTTATTGGACCATATGAAATACACTAGGGAGTGGTAGAGATTGTGGTAAATTGTAGAGCACATGTCTGGTTTAAAGAAGGCAGTTGCCTTGAGGTTTCAGTGAATTTCTGCCATTTAAAAATGTGCCCTGTGCTACCTTATGTTGTATTCTGTTTTCCAAAAGGAGTTTTAAATTTGGCTTTTCATATAAAATCCACTCATTTTGAAATGATGGTAACTAATTTAAAAACAACAGACAAACCTGTATGACTTAGTCAAAATTTATCTTCCACCTGGATTAAGTCTGTAGGTGTCAGTTTACAATCTCTGCAGTGATTCCGGATTTGGCAAATAAAAGGATATTAATGCCTATAGAGGATGTAGGAATAAAAGCAGGCTGGAGGATAGGTGAAAATGTATCAGGAGTATGAATATCTTGGTTGGTGGACCAGATAAATGATTGGAAGCAGACAATGTCATAAAAGAGAGGGCAGGATAATGGTTTAAGAAACATAGTGTGATAAAAAGAAAGAAATTCCTAAGGGAGATGGTCAGTATAATCAACATAATCATGCTGTCATTATATTGAAGGTTCACTCTTCTTTCAAAACACTGTATGTATGTATGTATGTATGTATGTATTTATTTATTTCATTAATTCATTCATTCATTTATTAAGTAGGCTCCACGCCCAGTGTGGTCTTGAACTCAAGACCCTGAAATCAAGAGTCAGAGGTTTAATCGACTGAGTCACCCAGGCCATCCACACTTTATTAATTTTACATTTAAGTTTACTACCAGGCACTTTACATACATTGTCTTACTTAGTCTTAAAAACAATCTTCTGAGGCAGGCATTATTATTTTATACCTAGTTTACAGATGAAAATGAATGAATGGCAGAACTAGGATTTATATCCAGGTTTTACAAAAGTTAGTATTCCTCTAGAAATATCAGACGGAGCTTAGAGAAGAGCATCTAGAAGTGTGCAGTGCCAGCTTTCTACATACCATTTTTAAAAATTATTCCTTTATTTTGAAGTTTATTTTGAGAGAGAGAGAGAGAGAGAGAGAGAGAGAGAGAAGAGAGAGCAAGCGAGCATGCGCAAGCAGGAGAGGGGCAGAGAGAGAGAGAATGAGAGAATCCCAAGCAGGCTTTGTGCTGTCTGTGCAGATCACAAACCTTGAGACAATGACCTGAGCTGAGATCAAGAGTCAGATGCTTAACTGACTGAGCCACCCTGGCACCTCTTAAAATTATACTTTTTTTTTTATAGAAAATTATACATTCCCATACAGTTGTAGAAATAATACACAGAGATCCGGTGTATGCTTTACCTAGCATTCCCCAATGGTAACATCTTGCAAAACTATATTATATCTTAACTGGGATATTGACTTTGATACAGCCAAGATATAGAATATAGAATAGTGTAGTCCTATACATGTTCTAGATGTACACCTAAGTATTTACATCGTTTTGGTCTGGATATAAATGGTGTTATTTTAAAAATCTTGTCCATGTGTTCATTATTAGTGCATAGAAATAAAATTAGGTGTTTTTTTTCTTCTATGTTTAGCTTATATCCTATGACCTTGCTGAACTCACTTATTCATTTTAGCAAGGTTTTTTTTTTGGTAGATTCCTTGAGATCTTTTATGTACACAATCATGTTTTTGGCAATTAAGAACAGTTTTCTTTCTTCCTTATTGATCTGGATGCCTTCATTTCCTTTTCTTGCCTTATTGTACTGGATATAATTTGTAGCATGTGTTGAATAAAAGTTGTTAGAGTAGACATCCTTGCCTCACTCCTGATACCAGAGGGAAAGCATTCAGACTTTTATCATTAAGTGTAATGTGAGCTATAGCTTGTTTTGTTTTCTTTTTTATATAGATGCTCTTTATCAAGTTCAGTAAATCCTCCTCTGTTCTTATTTTTCTGAGAGGGTTTTTTTATTATTATTTTAAATGAGTGATGAACAGTGTCAAATGCTTTCCCTGCATTGGTTGATGTGGTCTTGTGATTTTTCTTTTTCTTTTTTTTTTTAAGTTTATTTATTGAGATAGATAGAAAGAGAACATGAGCAGGGGAGGGGCAGAGAGAGAGAAGGAGAGAGAGAATCCCAAGCAGGCTCCTTTCGTCAGCGCAGAGACTGAAACGGCTCTATCCCATGAACTGTGAGATCATGACATGAGCCAAAATTGAGTGCTGGATACTTAACCAAATGAGCCACACAGGTGCTCCAATCCTGTGATTATTCTTAATGTGGTGGATAAGCAGTTATTGAATTTTGAATATTGAACCAATCCTGAGTCCCTAGAATGAACCTCACTTGACAATGGTGTATAATTCTTTATATATTGTTGAGTTTTATTTGCTAAAATTTTGTTAAAGATTTTTGTATCTGTATTCATGAGGAATATTGGTTTAACCTTGCTAATGTCTTTCTCTGTTTGCTATCAAGATAACATTGACTTCGTAGAATGAATTGGGAAATGTTACCTCTTTTATTTTCTGGAAGAGATTGTTTAGCATTAGTATTCATTTTTTTTTTTTTTTAGTGAGATTTAGTAGAATTCTCCAGTGAAACCATTCGGTTTTGAAAATTTTTTTGCGAATGTTTTAAATTGTGAATTCAATTTCCTTAATAGTTATAGGGCTATTTATAGTACCTATTTCTATTTGGGTGAGTTTTAATAAATTGTGGTTTTCAAAAAAATGGTCCTTCTTGTCTACATTGTCAATTTTATGTTTATAAAATTCTTTGTAATATTATTACCCTTTTGATGTCTTTAGAGTCTGTAGTGATATCCTTTGTTTCCTTACTGATGTTGACAACGTATGTCTTTTCTTTTTTCTTTGTTGGTCTTGTAGATGTTTGCCAATTTTATTGATCTTTTCAAAGAAACAGTTCTTTGTTTCATTCATTTTCTATATTGTGGTTTTCAATTTTATTGATTTCTGCTCTTATTATTTTCTTCTCTCTGCTGGTTTTGAGTTTATTTTGCTATCTTTTTATAAGTTCTAGAAGTGGGAGCTTAGATTACTGACTTGAGATTTTCATTTTTTCTAATATATGCATTTGGGGTTATAAATTTTCCTCTTAATACTACTTTAGCTGTGTTCTACAGATTTTCATATATTGTATTTTAATTTTCATTCAGATAAATATATATTTTATCCCTTGAAATTTCCTATTTGAACCACAAATACTTCAGAAGTGTGTTGTTTAGTTTTTAAATGTTTATAAATTTTATTATGCTTCAGTTATTGATTTCCAGTTTGATTCCATGGTAGCTACAGAATGTGCTTTGTATGTTTTCAGTTCCTCTTAGTCATGATGTCTAGTTCTTTTTATATGTTGCTAGATTCAGTTTGCTAATATTTTATTGAGCATTTTACATCCATATTTATAAAAGATTTTGGTTGGTAGTTTTTTTTCTTCCACCTAGTAACAGTTATTACCCACACTGATGGTAGTTGATTTCAGTCCTTAAAAGTGCTAATCGGCTTTGTAAATTTACATCATCTTGCGTGCTTTGCTTGATTAATGGCCCCTCCCCTTGAAGGACTGTTACTGTGAAATCAGGGACTATGTCAGTTTTTGGTATCACAATAAAACCATGAAACCAGTTGGGAAGTGCTTCTTCCTTTCATCTTCCTTGGAACAGTTTATGAAGAATTGTTATTAATTTTTCGTCAAATGTATGGTAGAAGTCAAAATAAAGCTGCCTGGGCCTGGGATTTTCTTTGAGATTAGGTTTTTGATTACTAATGCAATCTCTTTATTTGTTGTAGGTCTGTTCAGATTATGTATTACTTCATGTCAGTTTCAGTATTTGTGTCTTTTGGGGATTTGAACATTTCACCTACACTGCACTAATTTGTTAAGAGTACAGTTGCTCTTAGTATTCCTTTTATTACATTTTATTTCTGTAGGGCAATATTAATGTTGTCACTTTCATTTCTAATTCTAGTAATTTGAGTCTTCTATGTTTTTGGTCAATTTAGTTAAAGTTTTTTCAGTTTTCTTAATTTTTTTAATAATCAGCTTCACTGATTCTTAAAAATTTTCTATTCTTGGTTAATTTCCATTCTAATCTTTATTATTTCCTTTTTGTCTGCTTATTTTAGGTATATTTTGCCTTTTTTCCCCTAGTATTTCTAGGTAGAAGGTTAATTTATTGATTTGAGATTTTCCTTCCTTTTTATTAGCACTATGCTTTAACCAACTGAGTTAACTGGCTGCCTTTTTCTTCTTTTTTAATATGGACATTTACAGCTATGCATTTATCTCTAAGCACTACTTTAACTCCATTCCATAAGTTTTGTTATGTTTTATCTGGATTTTCATTCATATGAAAGTATTTTCTAATTTCCCTTTTGATTTCTTTCATCTAGTAGTTATTTAGGAGTGTGTTGTTTAATTTCCATGTATTTTTGAGTCTTTCAAATTTATTTCTGTTACTTATTTCTAATTTGTTCCATGGAGGTAAGAGAACATACTTTGTACAATTTCTGTCCTTTTAAAATTATCAAGTGTCATTTTGTGGCCTAGTATATGGTCTGTCCTGGAGAATGTTTCATATGTACTTGATAAGAAAGTATATTCTGCTGTGTTAATTTCTTGTGGCTGCTGTACCGAATTGCCATAAGTTTGGTGGCTTAAAACAATAGAACTTTATATTCCCGTATAGTTCTGTTGGCCAGAAGTCTGAAATCAAGGTACTGGCAGGTTTGTGCTTCCTGTAGGGATGTGAGGGAGAAATGTGTTCCTTGACTCTTCCAGCCTCCAATGGCTGTTGGCATTCCTTAGTTTGTGGTTGTGTCACTCTAACCTCTGCCACTGTGGCCACAGCCAGACTTGGAAATTTCTATCACTCTTTCTTCCACTTCACTGGATCTTTCCTTCATCCCTTACATTCTGAACCCATCTGAGTTTTTTATTTCAGTTTTCGTATTTTTCAGTTCTAAAATTTCCATTAAAAAAACCCTGATATTTTGTTGCTGAAAATTTTTTTTCATTTGTTTTAAGCATGTATGTAATTGCATGTTGAAGCATTTTTGTCAAGTGTGCTTTAAAATCTTTGTTATTTAATTTTAACCTCTTTGTTAACTCAGCGTTGGCACCTTTTGGTTGTCTTTCTTTCATTCAATTTGGCATTCTCCTGGTTCTTGGAGGCACAGTGTTTCTTTGTGGTGTTTGGCTGCAGTGGGGTGTTATTATCTAAAAATTTTGACTTGCTTGATTGCCCATTTTGTCATTTTCCTAGAGAGAGTAGCTTTTTTGGGGGGCTTTTTGATCTGCACCTGTTTGTGCTTCTAAGTTTCTAGCTTCTTCACCTGCAAGTCTGGTGTATATGAGGCAAAAAGAAAATTCAGGAGACCCAGTACTGTACTGTTGCTCAGCTTCCAATGTTCCTAGGATTCTGCCATCTTTTTACTACCATTTTCTTACATTTATTATATGTATATATATAACGTGCAGGATTTTCAGTTGTACATAAGATTAGGAATAAGGAAAAATGAATCTATAGAATCTTGCCAGAAGTGGAAGTACTATATATGTATTTGAAAAATATTTGCTTTTTTTTGTTTATAATGGAAAATTTCAAATATATGCACAAATGAAGAAAAGACAACATAATGAACTTCATGAATCTATCATACAACTTCAACAATGATCAATATGGTCTTTTTTGCTTCAGTTTTTTTTTTAACTCAAGACATTTTTGGGAGAGGTTAGGATAAATAAATCAAATTTTATTCAACTGTAATACTTTATATGATCGTCTTTGGCTTTTCATAAATTTTTACTTAATATTGCTTTGCACAAAATTCATTGTGATTCTTCCTTGAGATATTTATGTATATTATTAATTGAAGCTGATTACACACACACATAGAATATTCTGAGCCACTAAAGCGGTATCATATATGTTTGATGGACATGACATGATGAGAGTTCTGGTGACTTCAAATAAATGTAGTTAATTAAATGTTTAAGTTTTAAAATGCAGAAATGCACATTTTATCTTTGCCTAAAAGACTCAGAACGCTGATTTAGGGAAGTCTTAATGCAGAATTATGAACTTGAATTTTGTGTTAAACTTTAAAACACAGATGCAAAATTTAAAAAGTTGTCTGACTAGCAAAATTTGGAGGCAACTCTTATCTGTACCAAGTAATACTTTTAGTAAATTGCTAATTAATTTTAAAATACATAATTAGTCTTTGGAATCTGAAATGCAAAAGCTGATTGAACAAAAGTCCATTCTACTGAAGCAGAATAACTGTAAAATGTGGCACTGCCACTGTTCTCACTGAAGAGACTTCATGTAGATTCAAAATCCTGCACTGTGTAAGAGAACATACCAAGGAGTTTAATCCAAAAATAAGTCAGGAAAAATATGTAGTAAATAGCTTAACAACGTAACCCCTAAGGGTAAGGATAGCTTTAGTCATAATCATGGGTTAGTGACAGCCCATGCAAACTGACTCCAAAATCTTTACAGGTATCTGAACAGTATTTATCCCGACAATAATGCAGGTTGTGTGAGTGTGTGCCAGTTGTGGAGCCAGCATTTCAGAAGAGTTAACACCTATTACCCAGTTCTCCTACCTGAAGGTTTTAGGTCTAAAAATACTAGTATGGAACAACTGCATATTTTAAGGGAGGGCAGATGTAACCTTCACCTTTTCCTGCTTTTTTACCTTTTCCTTTACTTAAAGGTGCATATTCTAGAAGATTAAAGGTGCAGCAGATTTATTTTTCTTTTTTCTTTTTGGAAATCTATAGAATAAAAGCTTAAAAAAAGAGCTATAGATTTCTGGTAAGTATAAGGCTCTTGGAATAGCTTTTCTCTTCCCTCTTATTATTCTGTGTAAGTTTAATATCACTTCATTAGTAGCTTTTAGGTTTTGGAGTTACTTCTTTAAGTTAGTTATTCCTGCTTCTGTTCTCTCATAGTCCTCTGTGTTAATGTCCATATTCTATCGTTCTGGCTCACTGTATAAGAGGAGAAGTTCATTTTGCTAGTGAGATTTTAAGCACTCTGGAATTTATCTTACTTATTTAACTTATTTTATTTTTTAATTTACATCTAAGTTAGCATATATTGCGATAATGATTTCAGAAGTAGATTTCAGTGATTCATCCCCTATGTATAACACCTAGTGCTCATCCCAACAAGTGTCTTACTGAATGCTTAGCCTTACGCATTTAGCCCATCCCCACCCACAACCCTTCCAGCAACCTATTTTTTTCTCCATATTTAAGAGTCTCTTATGTTTTGTCCCCTTCCCTGTTTTTATATTATTTTTATTTCCTTTCTCTTATGTTCGTATGTTTTGTATCTTCAATTCCACATATGAGTGAAGTCATATGATAATTTGTTTTTGTTTTGTCTGACTAATTTCACTTAGCATAATACCCTCTAGTTCCATCCACATTGTGGCAAATGGCAAGATTTCATTCTTTTTGATTGCTGAGTAATACTCCATTGTATATATGCATCATATCTTCTTTATCCATTCATCTGTTGATGGACATTTGGGCTCTTTCCATATTTGGCTATTGTTGATAGCACTGCTATAAATACTGGGGTACATGTGCCCCTTTGAAACAGCACGCCTGTATCCTTTGGATAAATACCTAGTAGTGCAATTTTTGGGTCGTAGGATTATTTTGAGGAACCTCCATACTGTTTTCCAGAGTGGCTGCACCAGTTTGCATTCTCATCAGCAGTGTAAAAGAGATCCTCTTTCCCTCATTCTCACCAACATCTGTTGTTGCCTGAGTTGTTAATTTTAGCCATTCTGACTGGTGTGAGGTGGTATCTCATTGTGGTTTTGATTTGTATTTTCCTGATCATGAACGAAGTTGAGCATCTTTTCATGTGTCTGTTAGCCATCTGGATGTCTTCTTTGGAAAAGCGTCTATTCATATCTTTTGCCCATTTCTTCACAGGGTCATTTGTTTTTTGGGTGTTGAGCTTGATAAGTTCTTTATAGATTTTGGATACTAACCCTTTATCTGATATGTCATTTGCAAATATCTTCTCCCAGTCCATTGGTTACCTTTTAGTTTTCTGATTGTTTCCTTCACTGTGCGGAAGCTTTTTTTTTTTTTTTTTTTAATTTTTTTTTTCAACGTTTATTTATTTTTGGGACAGAGAGAGACAGAGCATGAACGGGCGAGGGGCAGAGAGAGAGGGAGACACAGAAATGGAAACAGGCTCCAGGCTCTGAGCCATCAGCCCAGAGCCTGACGCGGGGCTCGAACTCATGGACCGCGAGATCGTGACCTGGCTGAAGTCAGACGCTTAACCGACTACGCCACCCAGGCGCCCCATAAGAAGCTTTTTTATCTTGATGAGGTCCCAATTGTTAATTTTTGCTTTTGTTTCCCCTGCCTCTGGAGATATGTTGAGTAAGAAGTTCCTGGCTCCAAGGTCAAAGAGGTTTTTGCCTGCTTTCTCCTCTATGATTTTGATGGCTTCCCATCTTACATTTAGGTCTTCCATCCATTTTGAATTTATTTTCGTGTATGGTGTAAGAAAGTGGTCCCAGTTCATTTTTCTGCATGTTGCTGTCCAGTTTTCCCAGCACCACTTGCTGAAGAGACTGTCTGCATGTTGCTGCCCAGTTCTCCCAGCACCATTTGTTAAAGAGACTGTCTTTATTCCATTGGATATTCTTTCCTGCTTTGTGAAAGATGAGTTGGCCATACATTTGTGGGTCCATTTCTGGGTTCTCTATTCTGTTCCATTGATCTAAGTGGGTTTTTTTGCCAGTACCATACTGTCTTGATGATTACAGTTTTGTAATACATCTTGAAGACTGGGATTGTGATGCCTGCAGGTTTGGTTTTCTTTTTCGGGATTGATTTGGTTATTTGGCGTCTTTTGTGGTTCCATACAAATTTTAGGATTGTTTCTGTTCTGTGAAGAATGCTGGTGTTATTTGACAGGGATTGCACTGAATATGTAGATTGGTTTGGGTAGTATCAATATTTTAACAATATTTGTTCTTCCAGTCCATGAACATGAAATCTTTTTCCATTTTTTTGTGTCTTTTTCAATTTCTTTCATAAGCTTTCTATAGTTTTCAGTGTATAGGTTTTTCACTTCTTTGGTTAGGTTTATTCCTAGGTATTTTATGGTTTTTGGTGCAATTGTAAATGGTATAGATTCTTTGATTTCTTGAATTGCAACCAATTTCTGTGCATTGATTTTATATCCTGTGACTTTGCTGAATTCGTGGATCAGTTCTAGGAGTTGGTGTGTGTGTGTGTGTGTGTGTGTGTGTGTGTGTAATCTTTTGGGTTTTCCATATAGAGTATCATGTTGTCTGTGAAGAGTGAAAGTTTGTCTTCCTCCTTGCTGATTTGGATGCCCTTTATTCCTTTGTGTTGTTGTCTGATTGCTGAGGCTAGGACTTCCAATACTATGTTGAATAACAGTAGCAAGAGTGGACATCCCTGTTGTGTTCCTGACCTTAGGGGAAAAGCTCTGTTTTTCCCCATTGAGGATGATAATAGTGGTGGGTCTTTCATATATGGCTTTTATGATCTTGAGTTGAGGTATGATCCTTCTATCCCTACTTTCTTCAGCATTTTTTATCAAGAAAGGATGCTGTATTTTGTCAAATGCTTTCTCTGCATCTATTGAGAGGATTAAGCACTCTGGAATTTAGAGACTATGTTGCTGTTTGTATTCTCAGCAGATAGCACAGTGAGAGGGCATATAAAGGGCTTTAAGTGGCATCTGATTTTTAAATTTGAGATAGGATGATTTGAATTGAATGAGAGGTGGAACTATGGTTACTGGGATGAGTGGAAGGGATGGATAATCCAATGGAAAAGGGAAAAAAAAGGTGGTTGGAAAAGTAAGAGATAGAGTTAACTGGGAAGAAAGATGCTTGAAAAAAATGATCTGAATCAACATCTGTATGCATGAATTTTGGCTTTCAATAATCTTTCTTTCATCTCCAAACAAAAAACTCACAAAATGCCCTAAAATGAAAATCCTTCTCAATTAATTAATTTCTCATTGTCAACTATAGTTCTCTCCCAGCTGGACACCTGATTTGGAAATAATACCTATGAATATAGGTTAAATGTGAGTTAAAGTCAACCTCCTAGAGTCTCAACCTGTAGGAGCAATTCCAGAGTCATTCTGAGGTATCTCTGTTTCTCCTTGCTAAGGTTTCTGTTCTTGCTCTCACCTGCCTTGTCAGCAGAGATTCTATGAGTTTTTTGTTCCCTCTCCCTGTTCCCAACTGTAAGATCCAGAGCATGGCAGAGAGACAGTGCCTATAGCTATTTAAGTAGTGGCCAAATCCAGCTTTCTACCTGATTAAGGAAGTATATTAATGTACTTTATAAGAAAAGGAAGCCATATTTTCCTTTAGCCTCTATAATTAATAGCTAAAGTAAATCGGTTGCCTTTCATCCTTTCTATTCTTGATTTTCTATTGAATCTCAAGTGGAACAAAGCTTGCTATGCTTTTATGGGACTTTAAAATTAAGCTTAAGGGGAAAAATAAAAGAAGTATTGTGTGGAAAGTTATTCATCTTTACTTTTAGAAGCCTCAGATGACTTGACTGTTTCAACGGGATTTTCTTTCAATATTATCCTATTCACAGAGGCTAAAAGAATCTTCTCTAGTATCCCAAATTGATTGAACCATGTGTAACCAAGAGACAGCTATATGCCATGGCAATCATTTATTGAATGTTAGTATGTTCCAGGAACAATGCTTGGTGGCACTGGGGAGACCAATATGAATATGTCCCACATCCATAGCCTTAAAGAACTCACAGAATAGTGAGGAAAGAAAGTTGTGAAAAAAAAGTGCTAGAATGGTGGAAGGGGGTAAAGTGAAATAGGACTATAATGGAAGGAGCTATTGCTTCTTTCTGATGTAGAAAGTCTGATGTAGGAAGTCAGAGCATTCTTCACAGTGTACATTACATCAGGACTCAATAATAAAGAGTTTAGGATGAGTGTCTGGGTGGCTCAGTTGGTTAAGTGTCTGGCTTTTGATTTTGGCTCAGGTCTCATGGTTGTGAGATTGACCCCTGTATCAGGGTCTGCACTGACAGCACAGAGCCTGCTTGGAATTCTCTCTCTCCCTCTCTCTTTCTGCTCCTCCATTTCTCTCTTTCTCTCAAAATAAATAAATAAATAAACTAAAAAAAAAAAAGCATAGGAGATAGTAATTCTACTAGAGGTACCCTAGAGGACCAGAGAGGGTAATGATTGCTGACACAGCCTGAAGGATCTGTTGGGCATCTTCTCAGAGATTTTCTAGCACCTAGAACGGGTGTCTCATACCCACTTTCCATCTCTAAGGGTTGTTTTGGGTTTCCAGAGCCAATCCATTGTTTTGGTTTCAGGTGGAGATCCCTTGAACTAATGATATTTCCCATTGAACTGTTCTCCCCACCTGAGAGGGGAAATTATGCCACCCAAGGGAACCCTAGAGAACATGAGTTGAAGCTCACTTTTCTTTTTTGTCTGGTTCTGGAAAATTCTGAGCTGACCTAGGAGAGCAAACAGGCAAAAAGCATCATGACTGGAGTGATATAATGCACATGTAGCAATGATCTGAGGGGATATATGTCCTTATATTGAAGAAGTGCTTTCAGGTCATACAAATATAGCTAAGTATAAACAATAACATTTACATGAGTAAAATCTCTTTTTCTCTTAATAAGCCCACCTAGCATAGTGCTTAATACATACTATTCCTCAAGAAATATTATGGAGTAACTAGTGTCGATATTATGCTTTTGGCTGATAGTATGAAGGCTTCTATTCTTAAATAAATCTAAAAGGCTGTGTATTTTGATTTAAAAGTAAGAAGAATTAAGTTTCTAGCTTTAAAAACCTTTGACATCCACCTTAACCAAGTGATCAAATTAGCATAACTAGTTATAAATCATATAGGAACAGGAACCCCAGATTTGATGCACTGAATGGAATATGATATCCCTTCTGTGGTCATTTGATACAAGGAAAGACTGAGGAACAATTACAGATTGGAGGAGACAAAGGAGGGAAACAGCTAAATGCAAATTGGGTTTCTAGATAGGGTTCCAGGACAGAAAAAAAACATTAGTGAAAAAAACAGTAAAATTTGAATAAGTTCTGTTGTTTAGTTACTATTATACAAATGGCAATGTCCTGGATTTGGTAATTGTACTATGACTACATAAGATGTTAACTTCAGGGGACATTGGGTGAGTGTATATGGAAATTTTTGTATTATTTTTGCAACTTTTTACTAAGGTTCAAAATTCGTTATAATTAGTTAAAAAACTTATACCTAAATTCCATCCAAAGACATACTAGAAATGTGTAATTATTATTATTATTATTTACAGTTTGATAGTTTTATTAAATTTTTCCAAGTACAGAGATAGGACCATTATGTTTGTCAGGGGGAGGCTGGTTTCTAAATATTCTTTATTATTTTTTAAGTTTCTATTGAAATCTCACTTAGTTAACGTACAGTGTAATGTTAGTTTCAGGTGTATAATGTAGTGATTCAACATTTCTGTACAACACCTAGTGCTCATGGGAACAAGTGCATTCCTTAATCCCCATCACCTATTTAACCCATCTCCCTACCCACCTTTTCCCTGGTAACCATCAGTTTATTCTCTATAGTTAAGAGTTTCTTTCTTGATTTATCTCTCTCTCTCTCTTTTTTCCCCCTTTCCTTATTTGTTTTGTTTCTTAAATTCCACATGAGTGAAATCATATGGTATTTGTCTTTCTCTGACATATTTCGCTTAGCATTATGGTCTCTAGATGTGTCTATCTCTTTGCAGATGGCAAGATTTTAATGGCTTGCCATTTTAATGGCTGAATAAAATATTCCATTTATATGTATACCACATCTTCTTTATCCATCCATCAGTCAATGGATAATTTGGCTATTGTATATAATGCTGTTATAAACATCAGAGTGTATGTATTCCTTTGGATTAGGTTTTCTGTATTCCTTGGGTAAAAAATAAGTAGTAGTGCAATTGCTAGATCATAGGGTAGTTCTATATTTATCTTAAAAAATTTTTTTTTACATTATCTATTTTTGAGAGACGGAGAGAGGCAGAGCACAAGTTGGGGAGGGGCAGAGAGAGGAGACACAGAATCTGAAGCAGGCCTCAGGCTCCAAGCTGACAGCACAGAGCCTGACGTGGGGCTTGAACTCACAAACCCTGAGATCATGACCTGAGCTGAAGTCAGACTCTCAACCGACTGAGCCACCCAGGTGCCCCTATATTTAACTTTTTGAGGAAACTCCAAACTGTTTTCCAGAGTGGCTGCACCAGTTTGCATGCCCACCAACAGTGCAAGAGGGTTCCCCTTTCTCCGCATCCTCACAAACACCTGTTTCTTGTGTTGTTGCTTTTAGGCATTCTGACAGGTGTGAGGTGATATCTCATTACTGTTTTGATTTGTATTTCTTTGATGATCAGTGATGTTGGGCATCTTTTCATGCATCTGTTGGCCATCTGTGTGTTATCTTTGGAAAAATGTCTATTCATGTCTTCTGCCCATTTTTGATTGGATTATTCATTTTTTGGGATGTTGAGTTTTATAAGTTTTTTAATATTTTTTGGATACTAACCCTTTATTAGATATGTCATTTGCAAATAGCCATTCTGTAGGTTACCTTTTAGTTTTGTTGTTTGTTTCCTTTGCTGTGCAGAGCTTTTAATTTTGATGAGGTCCCAATAATTTACTTTTGCTCTAATTTCCCTTGCCTCAGGAGACAGATCTAGAAAGAAGATGCTATGGCCAATATCAAAGAGGTTACTGCCTGTGTTCTCCTTTAGGATTTTTATGGTTTCAGGTCTCACATTTAGGTCTGTAGTCCACTTTGAATTTATTTTTGTGTATGGTGTAAGTGGTCCAGTTTCATTCTTTTGCATGTTGCTGTCCAGTTTTCCCAAAGCCATTTGTTGGAGAGACTTTTTCCCATTGGGTATTCTTTCTTGCTTTGTAAAAGATTAATTGACTATAGTTGTGGATTCATTTCTGGGTTTTCTGTTGTGTTCTGTTGACCTATGTGTCTGTTTTTGTGCCAGTACAAATACTGTTTTGATTACTACAACTTTGTACTATTGCTTACAGTCTGTAGTTGTGATGCCTGTAGCTTTGTTTTTCTTTTTCAAGGTTGCTTTGGCTATTCAGGATCTTTTGTGGTTCCACACAAATTTTACGATTGCTTGTTCTAGCTCTGTGAAAAATGCTGTTGGTATTTTGATAGAAATTACATTAAATGTGTGGATTGCCTTGGGTAGTATAGACATCTTAACAATATTTGTTCTTCCAGTCCATGAACATGGAATGTTTTTCCATTTCTTTGTGTCATCTTCAATTTCTTTCATCAGAGTTTTATCATTTTCAGCATACAGGACTTTTACCTCTTTCGTTAGGTTTATTCCTAGGTATCTTACTGTTTTTGGTGTAACTGGAAATAAGATTGATTCCTTAATTTCTCTTTCTACTGCTTCATTATTGGTCTGTAGAAATGCAAAAGATTTCTGTATATTGATTTTGTATTCTGTAACTTTACTGAATTTGATCACCAGTTCTAGCAATTTTTTGGTGGAGTCTTTCACGTTTCCTAACACAAATCATGTCATCTGCATATAGTGAAAGTTGGACTTCTTCCTTGCTGATTTGGGTGCTTTTTATTTCATTTTGTTGTTTACTGTTGTGTCTAAGACTTTCATTACTATGTTAAATAACTGGTGAGAGTTGACATCCCTGTCTTGTTCCTGACCATAGAGGAAAAGCTCTCAGGTTTTCCCCATTGAGGATGATATTAGCTGTGGATTTTTTGTATATGGCCTTCTCATGATGTTGATGGATGTTCCCTCTGAACCTACTTTGCTTAGGGTTTTCATCATGAATGGATGTTGTACTTTGTCAAATGCTTTATCTGCACCTATTGAAATGATCAGATGGTTCTGATCCTTTTTTTTTTTTTTAATGTGGTGTATCATATTGATTGATTTGCAAATACTGAACCATACTTGCAACCCAGGAATAAATCCCACTCGATCATGGTGAATGACTTTTTAAATGTATTATTGGATTAGGTTTGCTAGTATTTTATTGGATATTTTTTCATCCATGTTCATCAGGGATATTAGCCTATAATTCTCTTTTTTAGTGGAGTCATTATCTGGTTTTGGTATCAGGGTAATGCTGGCCTCATAGAATGAATTTGGAAGTTTTCCGTCCTTTTCTATTTTTTGGAATAGTTTCAGAAGATAAATATTAACTCTTCTTTAAATGTTTGATAGCATTTACTTGTGAAGTTATCTGGCCCTAGACTCTTGTTTGTTGAGAGTTTTTTGATTACTGATTCAATTACTTTGCTGGTGATCAGTCTTTTTAAGTTTTCTACTTCTTCCTGTTTCAGTTTTGATAGTTTATATGTTTCTAGGGAATTATGCAATTCTTCCGTCTTGTCCAGTTTCTTGGCACTAGTTTTTCATAATATTTTCTTACAATTGTTTGCATTTCTGTGGTGTTGGTTGTTATTTTTCCACTCTCATTTGTGATTTATTTGGTTTCTTTCTCTTTTCTTTTTTTTTTTCTTTTAGAAAGAGAAAGAGAGTCAGGGTGAGGGACAGAGGGAGAGAGAGAGAATCTTAAGCAGGTTCCATGCTCAGTGTGGAGCCCAGTGTGGGGCTCATTCTCATGACTCTGGGATCATGATCTGAGCTGAAATCAAGAGTCAGACACTCAACCAACTGAACCACTGAGGGGTCCCTCTCTTTTTGATAAGTTTGGCTAGATATTTATCAATTTCATTATTATTATTAGTTTTTATTATTTTAAAACAGCTCCTCATTTCATTGACCTGTTTTATTATTTTTAATTTGTTTTGTTGTTGTTGTTGATGTATCATTTATTTCTGCTCTAATCTTTGTTATTTACTTCCTTCAGCTTTAGGCTTTGTTTCTTTGTTTTTCTAACTCCTTTAGGTATAAAGCAGATTTATTATTTATAGTATTATTAACAATGCCAGTGATTGTCAGTGTCATTTTAAGCTAGAGGTCTTTATATGAATACTTATATTATTAAATTTGAAAGAAGTAAAAAATTTTATTCATGTATACTCAAAAATATTTTTTTTTGGAGTGGGTTTTGATTGGAGTTCCGACTACTTAAGCTATACTATGTGGATGTTGTCCTAAGTATTGATAATTATGTCTGTAGTAGACTATAGTACAGATACTATCAAATGTTTTGGCTTATGAACAAACCTAATACTTTTTGAGGATTTATACATATAAAAGTGGCTGTCAGCCCTTAAAAATGCCATATTATTAATTTGCTTGCCTTTTTAAAAATTGTTTACCCTCCTTTTTTAGCCACCAAAGTACGTATTTCTATATTTTCTACTGCCCTCTAGGGGTAGACTAGGGAAAATTGGAGTCCTGAACCTCTGAATATGTAGATCACAGGAAAAAATAGAAGAAATTTGAAATTTCTGTATTTGGTGGAGATAAATATGAATTGCTCAGATACATATTTTTATAAAATATTACAGTATAATTTTTTATCTAGAATTGCTAGCATGCTGTTTTGAGACCCAGTATTTGTTTCAAGTGTGTAAACCACATTAGCCTTGTGCCCGGTAGAGTATTTCGGGCATGGTAGATACTTTATTCAATGAGGAGGTGCTATCAATGGAAGGCTTTAGCATCCATCTCTCCTCTGTGATCTTTCCTCCTTCATCACATACAGTCCCTTAGATGCCTCAAACTCTTTGTTCCTCTTGCTACTAATAAAACCTGCTCTGATAGCTCCTTTTCAGAAATAAATGATAGTGAAGAATGAAAAATATTACTTCATCTAATTCTACCTTGGGGGACAAATAAACACGCCTGTACTAGTAATAATGTATTTGTCTTCAATCATTTGTGCGTTTCTTCATCTTTGTGCTCTCCTCTAGGGTTCCAGATATTAGAATTAGTCACATCATATTTGCACAGAATATTTTCATTTGTTAACTTAAGAAGCTTCAGGAGATCTTTTACCCTTTTTTTTTTAACATTGCACTTTTATTAGTGTTAGTGAGAATTTATCTTCTAGAAATAGAGGATAAAATGAAATTTTAGTCACATATCAATAGGTTAAATATTTTAACTCTTGACTGAAGAAAAGTTTTCCGAAATACCTTAATTTATGAATACATACAAGAAATGCACATGGGTTAAGGAGAGTTTTGAATTGATGATTTTTTAGACTATAAGTTAACTGAGGCTAACTAGACTTGCTAATTAGTTGACTATGTTATTTTTCAATAGAGAATTGTAATATTATTTCAAACTTATTATTAATATTATTATCATTATTGTTTTCCTGTGAGCATTACAAAACCCACCCCAATGGGGAGCTGGATGGTTTCAATAGCTAATGACTGAACTTTTCACCTCAGACTTCGGTTCACATTAAGCTGTGATTTTAAGTGATTGACAGCCATTTTATAGTAACCTGAAATGAATTGGGGGTCAAAATCATCCACATGATGGAGAGAAAATGCCCCCATTAGAAAAAAATAAAGACAGACGTAAACTAACCAGTGTAGTTGAAACTAATTGGCCTCCTTATTGGCAAAGGATTGAACAGGCACAGGGACTGAATTAATCTCTTGAATTTGGTGGCAGATCCTTGCAGGTTGAAATTGTGAATTGGCAGGTTAACATAAGGGGAGGCTATATCCCTCTCACATGTGATACTTCTGTTCTGTGAATTTCCATTTTGTGGAGCTGTCAATCTGAGGCTTTTGTGAGCATTAAACTTTCTTTAGAAATAGCACGACCAAAAAAAAAAAAAAAAAAAAAAAAAAAGGAATGACCCCCACCTCCTAAACTACCACATAAATCAGCTTGATTAGTAATCTCCATTAAGAGACATTGAGTTTTGAATAGGCTGGGTATTGTAGGTCCAGAATGAAGGACTTGGCAGGGCCAAATAGGGAAGTTTGAACAACATCTGCCCTACTCCTTCCTAGCACTTCTCCAAGTTTTAAGCCTATTCACAAATGACCCAAATTATAAAAGTGCAAATTGTAGTTCTCCACAAGCAGTTCTTCAAATAACATCAAAAGGTGAATATATATAGTATTAGTATTTATTAAAGGCATAGAAATCCCACAACCTATATTAAGAAGGAAGCTAACAGTAACAGACCTTTATATATGGGTCTATTAATACTAGCTTTCTATTAGCATTCTTCTTTTCTTTAACAAGTGAAGTTTGATCTTGAATTTTTATTCAAAGCTCTGTGAACCAAAGCCACAGATGGGGTATTGCTGTGTCATTTCCATGGCCTTATACAGAATGTATGCAGCTGTCCCATACTCCCTTAATAGACCTTCAGCTTTTCAATACATCTTCCACTGATGGCGTTTCTGTGGATAAACATCATTTCAGAATGAAACGTGCCAGATGTCCTGCAGTGCACTTAGGTACAACAAGGCACTTTTAAAAAAAACCGCGCTTATATTATTTACTCATTTAGAGGGATGTGACTTCTGGGATATACATTGGAAATCCAAAATTTCCTGAATGAGAGAGGAAATATTATAAACAGGTTCCAACTCACTTGCACCTTAGAATTCCCCCACACACATTTTTTTTTCAGACCATAAAGAAATCAGTATTTTATATCCAGGTTTCTCATAATTTCTCCCTGTAGGAGGCATAACTCAATCAAAACCTCTGGTTACTACTGAATAGAAATAGTCTTTTTTATTGAGGTTAAAAATTGCTAGATCAGGGATTTGGAATATAGATATTTTTATTTTTCCTTTAGTATAACTAATTTTAAGAATCATTCTTCCAAACATACTTGAGTTTTATATTCCCACCACAAAGCAAATATTATTTTCAGTTTTTTGTTTCTGTTAAGGGATTAGAATTGGTGATCTAAATGAAAATAAAATACTGGTGGGAAGCGGTTATCCACGATCATTCCAATACCAGCATTTGATTCTATCATATCAAGTGCAACTATACTACATGCTCAAATGCTTGACTGACTTTTTACTTGTGTTATTTTATTTTGTTTTGCATATATACCACTCTCTTTGAAGATTTTAAAATCCTTGACTATAAGGATCATATCTCCAACATGAGAGATATATAGTATTAGTATTTATTAAAGGCCAACCAAAATATTTTATGTTAAGAAGAAAGGGAACAGTGACAGACCTTTATATATGAGCCCATTAATACTAGCTTTCTTTTAGCATTCTGAGCACAATGGGAGGGAGATCTTAGTCAGTGCCTGTTGAGTTGATGACTACATTTATGTCAAAGTGGAACAAGGAAATAATGTGTTACATTTTACTATGAGATATTTTGGTTTCACTTAAAAGTGCTTATAGATTATGGCGTAGAATTTAAAAGACTATAGATTTTGCTTAACTTAATTGTGATGTTGCAAATTGTGGTAGCTTTATTATTCTTCAAAATGTTTTGCATGCATTGTCTCATTTTTTTAAGTGGTTTTTACAGGCAGACCAAGCAATAGCTAACAGAGCTGACACATAGACCTTTAGGGTAGCCCACTGCTTAAGGACATTGCACTAGGCAATATTTTGAAGTTTCTTATGACTCCTAGGAATCATTTAAAAGAGGAATGTTCTTCAGTATTACACAAACTAATTATTGATGAAGTAGTTATCCTAAGCAAAAAATTAAAAAAAAAAATAAAGGAAAATGTCACTCGAGGAACATTGGCAATTATTTAAAATCCCACTCTGTATTTAACTCAAAAGGTGTGTTTTTTGAGGCTGTGTTCTTTTTTGTGTGTGCATCCTAAGAAAACTAGCTGAGACTTTTAATGATTTTTAAAATCATTGAATAATTTTGTATATTTTCAATTCACATTCTCCTAACAGGAATACTCTTCTTAACACAAAATATATTGCTTTTACCAAAAGGAGACATGTTTATAGTTTATCTTGCCAGCAAGTTTTAAAGCAAATATAGATCAATGCTTTAGCTCTGCCTCTGATGGCTGTGTGGTTAATTTTTCTGTCCCATGGTGCGTAGCTCTCTCTCTTTTGGTGCTGCTGTATGTTTGCAGCCATGCTGTCAACATCCACCAGAGAGCAGAGCAGCTCCAACACCCACATCTTTCACGCTAGAAATAGATGGAGACAGTAACACAGTCAGATCCGTGGCCAAACAACGTGGATTGCAGTTCATTTCAAAGGTCAGCGCATATTTAAGCTTGCTTCATTACTGCCACCTTTATGCCTGAGATTTTCATTTAAAAAAAAAATCAGTTTACCTAGGTTCCTTTAGAGACAGAAAAATGAAAGTGCTGAGTCCTATTTTCATTTGGGGATATCAAGCTTTTTATCAAATTATAGAGGTGGCGTTTCAGAATATTTCATATCTGATCAAGAGGAAAATCCAAAAATAATTTTCTTTTTATTCAGGAGTCTTTCAGGCAGGAGGACTGCTTTATTTTTTACTTAATATTGTGCTCAAGTCAATCATTTTGAATTCAGAGAGAAAATAAACATTTAAAAGCAATCCATAATAAAAAATTTGGTGAGTTCAACATTTTTATTTACATTTCCTAATGAAAACACAATTCATACTCTTTTGATATGTTTTTACCCATCACCAAGTAAAATAAGTTAATATATACTTTAATTTTTTTATATTAAAAATAGTGAACAAGTGAGTAATCATAAAACATTTACTTTTTAGTTAAAAAAAAGTAAATTTCTTGCCTTTCAAGAATAAAGCAAGGATGGCTTATCTTATATTTAATTAAACTTGTGCTCTTCCTAATTGCTTTAAATACCTAATATACATAGGAAGAATAGGATTTGGCATATATATTAGGAATATTAATATGGCCAGTGCATATTTGTGGATTCCAAATGGGTTTTGTTACATATCCTTTTTAAAAAGACTAATAATTTAATTAAAACAGTTAATTTTGGGAAGGAGTTTTATATACTTATTCTCTTTGAGAAAAAATAGAGCTCTAGAAAATAAAAGCAAATCATTCTGAGATATGACATTTAAGCCACAGAGAAAATAGACTTTCAAAATAGTGTTTTTACAAAGCCCTTTGACATCAAAATGTGGGGAAAAATGTCATCAATCATTGTGTTAATTATTTGGAATTAAACTGCCTATAAGTAAGTGTAAAACATGATTAACTTAACATATGTAGTGAAAAGTTTTTCAAACTTAGATGTTATGACCATTTCCGGTCATGGAAATTTATACTTGTGACACATTGTAGGAACTTAATTATGGAAATATCTTAAGAGTTTAAAAGGAGTATCTTAAGACTGAAGGCTTTCTAAAAGAAATACATACTCAGATTATATAGCTGTAAATATATATGTATATATTTTACATATCTTATATATGTAAAAAAATATATATAATTTGGTGGTAATTTTAACTAGGTTATTTTAATTTTGGCATTCATATATTTCTGAAATGAATATTTAAAATACATTATAACTGTGACTGAAAGAGGAAAAACATCTATATTTTAAGTATAATTTTAGGCTTATAAATAGACCTTATAAAAACATTTTGACTATTTCATTTCTTTATAAGCATCATTAATATTTATAACTTATTTTAAAATAATTAAGAAATAAATATAGCTAAAAATCCAATCATCTGTTGTATTCAGACCTGGGCCACTTAACTCAATTCTGTAGTTTGGAATTGTTGCTTTTTCTTCTGTTTTCAGGAGAAATGTCCTATAGAAAGTGTATGAATGGGATCCAAAAAATACAATAATACAATAATAGGGCCTTACGATAAAAAGAAATGTAAAAAGTGAGAAAACTGGGAGAAATAGGACCTCTAGTCCCTTAGGCCATCCACATGCATCTTTCAATCCCTAAGATAGGATGAACCCATATTCCTTCTCTCTGTTTCTGAAGTTAGATGGTGATGGTTTTACTTGTTAGGAAGTATAATATGACTGAAGTATGGTTTCTTTAGTTTTTTCTCAAATGCTACTTAAAACAACAAAAAAGAATATTAGGTATCTATTGGAGAGCATATTCATATTGTAAAGGAAGGAAAAAAGTTATTGCTTTCCTGATTGTTTGCCTAGCAGTACACTATTTCATTTAACTTCAGCATCACCTGGGAGCTGGGTGGTGGTAGGCCCATTTTGCAGATAAGAAACTTAAACATTTAGGAGTTTGGTGATTAACTCTTACCCAGCCAGGGCTCTGTCCCAGGTCATCTGACTCAAAATTCCATTTTTCCTCTTTGCTATATTGCAAATTCTGGACTAAGACAAGGATCCTTTCCTTTAAGGTTTAGAGATACATGCATTTGGATTGCCAGCAGATAAAATTTAGGAAGGGCCATGATTCTTATTCTTATTTTTCAGTTTGTGGCTTAATTCTGTAGTCAGTTATCTGAATTAAAATACACCCCCCCCCCAACTTAGACAGATTTGCTAATTATCAGGTATTTATCTAACACCATCATTACTAACACAGAATACTTAAACTTATTTTAGCATACGTTTCTGGTATATTGGTTGTAAACATGAGGGCTTTTACACATGAAAAAATAACACATGCCATTTTGGGATAAATAAGGACAGACAATTGTATGTGATATATAAGACTGATTTTTAAATATGTCATGAGAGTTTTAAGGGCAGAAATATAATTTAGATGGGCCCTTTATAAAAAAAAATCTGAGTTTAAAAAGTTTAATACATACAAATGATACACAATTACCTTACTGTTAACTTTTTCAGTCTTTTTTCAAAGACTCTAGGCTCAAATACCAGGGGCTAAGAAAGTCAGATAAGCCAATTTTTCCATTCTTCATTATGGTTTCTACCTCCCTGCTCCCCAAATTTATCATGGCCCTGATTTGAAACGATGAATTCAAAAGCAGTTTTTCAAAAAGTCGTTTTCTTTTGTACAAATGAGAAATCAGTTTCCAATGATGGTTTACTGATAGAAGTGATCTTTTAGCCTTTTCTTAGAGTTTGAGTTAGGTTTACATGTAGAGATAAGTGACCTTTGGCCTTTCTTTAGAATTCAAGTTACTATTTTTTGAAAGCCTAACAGCACTTACGCAAACTCTGCGTTTGCTGTAATACAGCAACCAAAGGATACTTTAACTGCTGCCGTGATGGCTTCTTTTCATTATGTGCATTTGCTTATTAATATGAAGGTGCTTCACAGCAGAGTGGGAAAATTTAAACTAATTCTCCAAAAGGCCATTTATGTGATTGTGTTAAAATATGTATTTTCCCCCTAAGTGATCTGCAAACCTGCTATTCTTCTATCCTCAGAAGTTTAAAAATAAACCTCCTAGGCATCAAGCGGAATAAGTATTTGATACATAAATAAAGATGAATGGAATTTTTCCTAACAATATGGTTATTGTCTTTCACTGGGTTCTAAGGATGTTAGTATTAAAGTTCTTACAACTAAACCGCCTTTTAAACTCCATGATAAGAAACTAGAGCATTCTGTGGAAAGCTCTCAAGGAACTGGCACACTGAGAGATTTTTCAAAACTTGTGTTTTTTTGTTGGAAGTTGTGCATATTAAAGAGCTTGCACTTTACAGTGTAAGTATTAGAAGGCATATTTTGAAAAGAGCTAGAATGTGTTTAAAGACATTTATTTATATTTTCTGAATTGACTCTATCTGAATTTTTAATTAGATGCAAAAGCAGAATCTGACATATCATTGTTAGGTCAGAGAACAACAGTCCTTTGCAAACGTTCAGGTGAAAAATTTGGTAACATCAAATTGTTCTCGTATTCTTAAAATTTAAGCTGAAAACGAAGGTCCAGTGTTCAGAGGCTTCAGGAGTTTTACTCAAAAAAGCTACTAGGAAAAGAAAATAATATATTTTTAAGGAGGAACATGAGAATGTGTTGGCTCTATTTTAATTTTGTTTTCAGTGATTTAGACTTCTATTATATTTCTATAGAATTAATACTGATCATTTCAGTGTTTGTTTCTCAGAGTTCCTGTTTTAAGATAAAAAGTGCATCTATGTAAAATCACAAATACTGCACAGTTTATATATCTTGTTTTTTAGTATTCATTCGAAAGTGGTATTGTTTTCAGCTAGATATCCCTATGTTGCTGTTTGTACACTTAGAATTGTAGATGATATAGTTTAATTCATTTCCTTAATATATCCCCCGATATTTTAATATAGGAGCTTGTATATTGTGTTCCAAATTTATTTTATGATGTCAGCTTCACACTTTATAGTACATTATTAATCTAGTGGGCTAAAAATCTAAGTCTATGAAGCTTCAAAGACATTCTAAAAAAACAAAATACTGTTAACTAGAAGCATGATTCTAGTAGGGAAATTTTCTGAGTTGTTTGTGGTTCATATAAATATATTTTGAGAGAAGTTCTTATACTAAAGTTCAAGGTCCTGATATTTACATAGTTCCTTTACATAGTGCACCACGTTTATTTTTTAAGGAAATGAAGGGAATTTAAATTAAAATTTTAGACCATGAATGTAAAATTGCTGGATATTTGCACATAGTACAGGTTTGGGGGGAGATTTTTTAAAGTTATCCATATGGCAGCAGAACTTTTAATAAACAATAGTTCTAACACAGAATCTTTATGGATACAGAAAATGGGATTTATGAGATGACATTTTGAGTATATAAAGAAAAATGAAATAAGATTAGCTTTATTTTCCTATTTCCCCCCAGCCTTGCGAAGGTTTAGTGGCTGAATTACCACTTATAATTTGTTTTTTCATTCCATGCATGCATTTCATTAACCTATTCCTGGCTCTGCAGCCAGCCTGCAGAGAAAAATTCAGCAGAAGGATTTCTGAGCAGATTGGCCACAACACGCTATAGGACATGCTTCAGAATCCAAGGACAATTTGATAACTTTTACTGTGCTTTATAATAATAATGTGAAAAGTTTAATTTTGTTTAAGTGATAATTTAGAGAATTAATGTTCTTTAAAGTTATTTAATAATATTTAAGAAAAACTTCAATAGATATCTTCAGACACTCAGCATTTAGCAAATAGTTCACTGAAATTATTCTGACTGCTTCAAACCTGCTTTAGGATTAAATAGATTAGTATTGAAGTTCAGTTCTGGGATTTTGCCACTTATTCAAAGAACTATTGAAATAATAGCAAAAGTTTTCCTAATATAATTGATTTGTCTCTGAAATAGTTATGAGATTCATGCAATAGAGACTGGGAGGTATTACAAACAGATGTAATTCAATTGTATAATTTGAATATAACCAAATGCCCCTTTCATTCTTTTTCTTTCTTTCCTTTTATTTCCTTCTTTTTTATATTTATGAGAAAGCTCAATTAGGTATGTTAATCCAATGGCACAAATGGGCATACATTATTAAAATTGGTGTTGAAATGCATAAAATTATGTTTCATGTCAGTTACCTTTAAAATTATATTTTGCTTGGACTTTAATTTTATAAATTTGTATTCCCTAAAAGAGAATGCTCAGAATGGCTCAGAATGCCCCAGGTGACAGGATGAGATGAATCTGGGACTTAAAAATTACAGTGACTCTGAAAAGAAAAATTAAAAAAAAATTGAAATGTCTATTTTGAGAGAGACAGAGAAAGAGTACGAGTGGGGGAGGGGCAGAGACAGATCTGAGCTGTCAGCATAGAGCCTGACGCAGGGTTCGAACTCCAGAGGGAAGCAGTGAGATCATGACCTGATCTGAAGTCGGATGCTTAATCGACTGAGCCACCCAGGAACCCCTGAAAAGAAAAATTTTAAACTTTGAAGGCACTTCAGTTTAATATTCTGTTCAATACTTCCTTAATCCTCCCTAAAAATCCAGCATTTTCTGATACTCTTTTATAGCTTATTATCTGCTTTAGCCAATGATTGTACCCTCACTACCTCTCTGCAAACAGCAGCCTCCTCTTATGTTCTTGATTATTTTGAGCTCAAATCTGCCCTACAATAATTTCTATTTGCTGGTTGTCTTTTGTAGAGAAAGGCTGCCAGAATGCCACTCATTCTCTATATAAAAGACCATTAAAATTCACTATTGCTCCATTTCTCAGCTCTATTTTATAGCAAAACTGAAAAGAGTCAGTTCAATTCGAAAAATATTTATGGAGCATCTGGCACTATATCAGGCTCTTAGAATATAAGCAATCAAACAAAGACAACAAAACAAAGATCTCTACCTTAAGGAATATTCTATTCTAGTTGGGATAAGAAAACAAAAATCAGTAAATATACTAAATGACTTAGAGGCACCATTGGCTCTACTTGCTCTCCTCCTCCCTGCCCCCAGCCCTGCTTTTTCCATCCCCATCAGGCTTTTGTCCCTGCCATTCTTCTGAACCATTCCTAATTAGAAAACTGGTATCTTTCTTTCTTCTTCATTCTCAACCTTCATTGTCTTTTATTTTCTCAGCTGTATCTGACACAACAGATCTCTTCTTCCCTCCTTTTTGAAATAATTTTATGATTTTCAAGATACCACTGGCTTTTAACTCTTTTTCATGATTCACTGGCCACCCTTTCAGTTCTCTTTTGCCAGCCTCTCTCCTTCCAGGTCTATAAGTATCCCAGGCCTCCGTCCCCAGGGCCCATTCTTCCATCTTTTTCCCTCTCTACTTTTACTTACTTCCTGAGTGATCTCACAGTTCCATGGCTTTAATGCCTTCTATATTTTGATGTCTTTCAAGCATTCTGTAATTCAAAGGATCTAAGATCCTATTGATTATAAGATGCATCATTATTTCATATACTACTAAGAAAGAAAAAAATGTCAATTTTCATTGTAAGACAACATTGATTATAAGATTGTAAGACACACCTCAATTTCAAATATACTAAAATATGAAAAAAAACATATCATAGAATCAGTGAAATGTGACATAAGTCCTTACCTCACCTCTGAGATCCAGACATATATCCAACTGGGTTGTCTGACAAATGTCTCAAGGTAGCATTTCCTAAATAGAATTCTTGATTTTCACTCATTTCCAAACTTGCTCTTCTAGTGTCCACTTCAATAAATGACACCCTATTCATCCAGTTGCTTTGCTCAAAAACCCAGAGATAATCTTGAATCTGGGTTTTCAACCTTGGCACAAACCCTATAATCAGCACATCTTTTATCTTCAAATACATCTCCAAATTGGATCACTTTTTACTACTTCCACTATCACTCTTGTCCAAGAAACCTTTGTCTCCTGCCTGTATTACTGAAATAGCCTCCTAACTGGCCTCCAGAGTTGACTCTTGCTCCTATCCAGTTATATTTCACACACACCAAGCTTGAGTATTTAAAAACAAACATCAAATCACACTACTCCCAACTCAAGCAGAGGCTTCTCTTTATACTCAGGATAATGTTCTAACCTTTCCCTTGGCTTTGCATGTCCATCCTCCTCCTTCCCTCTCTTTATTCCCTATCACTCTTCACTGAGTTCAGACATTTCTAGCCACTCGGTTGTTCTTGTTGTTCCTCTAAGGCACCAGGCTCATTTCCCCTCTGTTCCCAGAACATTGGAACATCGTGTAACTTGAAGCCTTGCTGTGTGTCTTCATGATCCATCTCTCTTCTTCCCTCTAAGAGATAACTAATTATTCCCTAGCTTTTATTTATAGTTTTACCATATATATATACCTCTAAAACATATATAATTTTAGCTTTGTTCTTTGTAAAAGGAATTATACTGTATGTGTTCTTATGTGACCTAGTCGTTTCATTTCACATTATGATTTGATATCCATCCATATTGCTGTATATAGCTCTACTTTGTTCATTTTCTCTGCTGTAGAGTATTTCATTGTATGGACAAACCAAATTCCTTTTTCATACATTTAATCATCAATGTATTTGGGGAGGGTATAGATTAACAGTTGTTGCTGTGAACGTTCATATCCATGTTTCAAGATGCAAGTGTTGAAATATTTCAGTGGAAGTGGATTTTGGATCATAAGGAATGCATGTCCTTAACTTTAGTAGGCAATACTAATAATTTTTCAGAGAAGTTGTACCCTCCAGCAGCATATGAAACTACCTATAAATCAACAACCTCATGAAAACTTGATAATGTTAGACTACTACTTTTTTCCCCCAATCTGATGATGTATATAAAATCATATTGCATTATTTTAGTTTAAACTTATTGGATAATTTTTATATCTATGTATGAAATAACATATATGAATGATACCATTAGTATTTATTTTTCTGTTACATTTGTATTTGTGCCTTTACCAGTTTTTCTGTGGGATTTTAAAATGATTTTAAATTTCTTCAAAGGAAATTTTCCCCCTCAGGCTAGTATTTTGTTGGTTAAATATTCCACATGCACTTCCCATTAATTGTTGCTTAACATTCTACTTTCTTTACGGTAAGTTTTGATGAGTAGTAGTTCTTGATTTTACCATCAAGGATTATCATTTCTTTTATGACTTGTACTTTTTGCATATTGTATAAGAAATTATTCCCTACTCTGAGATTTTATAAATATTTTCCCATATTTTCCTCTAAATAGTTTAAAATTTTGCTTCTTCATTTAAGTATTTAATCCATCTGGAATTGATTTTTGTGTTTAGTGAGTGGTAACAATTAAATTTCATTTTTTTTTCATTTCATATGGAAAACCAACTATTCCAGCACCATTTACTCAAATGATCATCTTGTGAAGCCGACTCTGTCCCAAATCACACTTCCTTATATGGTGAGACTCGTTCTGGCCTCTTTATTCTGCTCACCATTGGTTAACTTGTCTGTTTCTCTGACAATACAGTGCCTTAATTATTATAGGTTTAAAGTAATTCTTCATACTGGTAAAACAGTTTCCCTGACCTTGTTCTTCTCTTTCTGGAATGTTTAGGTTATTCTTGGCTCTTTGATATTCTGTGTAACGTTTAGAATCAGATTATCAAATTCAGTGAACAAATCTATAAAGACTTTCATTGGAATTTTATTGAATCTATGGGTCAATTTTGAGAATCTTAACCATGACCAGCCTCCAATTAAATCCCTGGGCACTGAGTCTTTAATGAGCTTCTCTAGTAGACAACATTTTACAAATTCTGTTATAATTCATTGTTTTGAGAATTAAGCATGCCTTATGTGACTCCATTGGAAGAAGACTCTTGGAAGCTTCTACTTGACTTTCTCTGAACTTCTCTTTGCTAATTTTCTTTGTGTTTTTTTTAATGTAATAAATCTTAGCCATGAGTAGGACTATGTGTTGAGTCGTGTGAGTCCTTGAAGTGAACCTTGCACACTGCCCAAATACCTGTTGTATTTTTCCATTAAATATGCTTTCAACTTTTCTATGACTTTATGGTTAGTGTGTCTTTTGAGAAGTGAGTACAGCTAGATTTTGTTTTTGTTTATGGTCCAATCTTAATATTGTGTTTTTATCCAGAGAGTTTGCTAATTATTATTAATAATGACTAATATATTGCAGTTCATTTTATGTTATGCATTCATTCTGCTTTATTCTACTTGCCTTTTTGTTTCTCTCTCTCTCTCTCTCTCTCTCTCTCTCTCTCTCTCTCTTTTTGCCTTCCTTTTGAAGAACAAAAAAATTTTTTTTCTCATTCCTAATTTCCTCCTTGACTAGTTTGGAAGTGGTAGATTCTATTTCTATTCTTTTAATGATTGTCCTAGTAATAATGATACAGATATTTAATTTAAACCTAAATTTAAACAGTACCTTTGCCTTCTTTATGTAATACCAAAGAAAAATTTACTATTGTTATCCCTCTATTTATATGAATTTTAATTCCAATATTTTTTGATAATGAAAATTAGGTATCTTTATTATTGGTTTTGGTAGTCCACATTTTCTATTTGTCTATATTTGACTGTTATCTGCAGTCATTTTTCTTCTGCTGCCCCATGAATATCTTTTATAATTTCCTTAATTTGGGTTGGTAGATGGTAAAATCTCACATCTTAATTTCTCTAAAAATGTCACTCTTTTGCTTTTGTTTATTTTCAAAGAATTGTTTTTTTTTTTTTTTTCTGGGCATATGATTCTAAATTGAAGTTTTTTTCTCTAAGCACTTTGAAAATATTAACCTGCTGTTTTCTGGCTTCCACTGTGCTGGTGAGAAGTAAGCTGATAGTCTTTTTAATTTATCTGTCTTTTCTCTTTGGTTGCTTTTAAGATCTTCTCTTTATCTTTGGTGTTCTACACTTTCACTACATCTGTCTAGGTAAGAATTTATTTTTATTTATTTTTCTTAAAATTCAGTAGGCAGGTTAAAAAAATACACTCCTTATTTTAGAATAGTTTTAGATTTATGAGCAAGTTATAAAGGTAGCACAGAGTTCCCATATGCCCTACACTTAGTGTCCCTTATTGTTAACATTTATTACATTAATCAAATCACTTTTGTCCCACTATTGAACTAATAGTGATACATTAACTAAACTTCATACTTTATTTCAATTTTCTTTGTTTTTATTTAATGTCCTTTTTCTGTTCCAGGATCCCATCTAGGATAGATACCATAATACATTTAATTATGTATCCTTAGGCTTTTCTAGACTGTGATAATTTTTCTGACATTTCTTTGTTTTTGATGACCTCAACAGTTTTGAATAGTACTCGATGGGTATTTTGTGGAATGTCTCTCCACTGGAATTTGTCTGATGTTTTTCTTGTGATTAAACTAGGGTTATGGGTTTTTGAGACTATGACCATAAAAGTAAGTATAAAGATTATTTTTATCACACATGTTGAGGGTATGTGCTCCCAGCGTGACTTAGCATTGCTAATATTAACATCTATTACCTGGCTGAGGCAATGTTTGTCAGATTTCTCCACTGTAAAGTTACTCCTTTATTGCCCTTTCTATATTATACTTTTTGGAAGGAAGTTTCTTTTCTTTTTTTTTTTTTTTTTTTTTCCTGGGGACCATAGGATAGCAGCTCTTTGTGTTCATCATTTTTTACCATAAGAAATAAAACAATAATTAAGTGATGGTTTCTTGCCTTTTTTCCTCCCTATCTCTTTACCACCCTAATATCTACCCCAAGAATATTTAGGGAGGTCTCTGAGTTCTTTATTTGCACTTGTTCATGCGTATCCTGATTATGGAACTTGGCATTGGTTTCAGCCCATATTGTTCTGTTTATGAATTGAGCAAGGCATGGATCTGAGCAAGACATGAATCCCAGGCTCTGGGGCTTAGAAAAAGAAAGTTATGAAGGCTTTGGAATTGCAGGATAAAATGGGACCATCCTTATACAATTCTGAGGATTTAACTAGTTAGAATTTTAGGATAACGAAGGAAGATATAGGCTTAGTCAGTTTAGGGAAGAGATTTGTACTTGGTCTTGGGTTCTGCAGAAGAAATCTCATTCCATTGGTATTTTCAGAAAGCTTTTTGATTACAGCAACTAAATTTTCAATTATCTAATATGGTATTTGGTCATGTAAGTAAGCATATCCCTATAAGATTCCTTGATGGGAAGGTTTTATAGAGGAAGAAGGGAAGAAGGTTAGCTGGTCTATTGACTTTTAGCAGAGACTGGGGGTATTTGTTACATGTTATATATCAGATGTTGTGCTAGGCTCTTTATATTTGTTATTTTATTTTATACTTGAGAAAACCCTGTGAAGTTAAGCATTTTAAAAATCCCTCTTCATAGATGAACAAACAAGGCTCAGATTAAGTAATTTATGTTTAGTCACATATCTTTTGACTATAAAAACTTGCTCTTTTATAATGCATGCCAACCCCTTATTCCATCGATTATACACAGAATCAGTTCTAGAGGAAATGGGTGCCATGTAGCTCACCAAGGCAGAAGCGTGGACAGAAGAGGAACTGGACTAGTTAATGCAGTTCTCTAAGGTGTTTGGTGAAAATGCTTTAAATCCCTCCACCTCAGCTCAGTATTGGCCTGTAGTCTCTAGGGAATAGAACAAAGCTGACCCCATTGCTGAGGATCAGGTAGATTCTGTGAGACTTAGAGCCTGGCAGAAGCAACAGAACAAAAAGTGTGTATAAATATGGACAGGATTCCCAATAAATGGCTGATCAAAGTGGGAAAGAATTAATAGGGGAAGAGATTTGAGGCAGGAAGGATTTGGATGTGTCTAACAAGTGTTTATCAAATGGCTGCTTTTCATATGACATTTTGCTTCAGGACAAGTGAAACTAAGATGGTAATGGTAACTTCTCTGCCCTCAAAGCATTTATATTACACAAATTACCTTAATATGGTGGAATGAGAGAAATATCAAATGGAGAACATGTGATCTATGGAATCATAGAGCAATTACATGACTGGAGCATTAATTGAAGTCTTAACAAAAGAGAGGACATATAAACAGGTTATTAAAAGATAAGCAAACTTTTTCAAGTGTCGGTGAGCATGTGACCCAGGTCTACCAAATTAGCATATTCCTTTCCTGACCATGGTTATTGTTTCAAAGGTGGACATGTGACCTGTCAGTCCAATAAGATTCAGTCCTAGGGTTTTCATGGAATTATTGGAAAAATAAGATCTCTTTCTGCTGACGTTGCTATGATGTGAGGATATGCTCCTTAGCATCCAGGAACCACTGTAAATGGAGAGCCTGCCTGAAAATGAAGTACCCAGAGAGAAAATGAGAGCCAGTCATCACAGCCAGTGTCCTGAAGTTGCCCTGAATTTTCGGTTATGTGAGACAGTTGCCATACCCCTCCACTGTTTTTTTTTTTTGTTTGTTTGTTTGTTTTGCTTGAGTTTATCTGAACTGGGTATAAATGGTTCACAAGGAAAACGATCTCTTGGCTAATGTACAAGATTTAGAGGCCTCATCTTGGAAACTGTGAGCAAAGTAGAATAAACAGTTGAATTAATGGAAGCAGTTGGGCCATGTTGAAGCTAGTGAGAAATAAGACTGGAGAAGTATGATAATACAAGTTGGCACAGAGCCAAGGAGAGGATGGATAACAAATAGGAGTCATTCCAGTGTTTTCTGAGCAGTACACTAATGCAGTGAAAATTTTTAATCTTTATTTCTTTCTTAGGAGTAATTTTTTAGTTTTCTTCTTTCTACACTATACTCTGGCATTGACTGTATTTATAGCAGTGCTGGTTTTGTTTTTTATGGGTGTCTTCTGTTGTAGAATCTACTACTTAAGTTGATCAGGACCCTAGATCTAAGATATCGTGCCTCTCTAGAAAAAGACAAGGAGAATTTCCTAGAGATGATACACAGCAAGCACAGTCTCACTAGATACCTCTCACTTGGATTCTATATTTTCCTCTTCCAATACAGAATTAGTATTTCTGTCATGGTAACAAACCCAGTGTGACTTGGGCTATTGTTATATGGGCACTTGTCTTCAAACTATCTAAACCCTCTCCCTCTCTACCAGATTATAACCTCCTTGGTTGGCAAGTACTAAACATTGTGCATATTTCAGAAGAAATTTTTCACAGTGCCAGTCCATTCTCTTGAATACAATAGGAGGTCAAATGCTTGTAAAGGAAATTTTCTATTAAATAGAACAACTATTACATTTTTATTAAAGCAGGTATTACTATCTAGGCTTAGAGAATGGTTACCTGTTAGAAAATTTGGTTATTCTTTGAACAGTTAAAGAAAGAACTCCCAGAAGAGACTGTTTTGACATTTTGAATGTGCACATATATTTATCCTAAGAATAGGAGATCCTATTGTCTCCACAGGTCACAGAAATCCTTGGATGTTTCTGGGAGTATAATTTTCTTCTCTTCATGTCTCCTGTTCATGTCTCCTGTTCTCTTGTTATGCTACACTCAATTTTCTTTTTCAAAAAATTGTTACCTATGTGTAGATACTTCCCTCTACAGGAGTTGGAGCTTAATTCTGCCCCCTTTGCCTTACACACTACACTCTTTCCCCTTGAGAGTCAGCTAGACTAAGTGACTCATTTCCTAAGACTAGAACAAGGAAAGGGAAGACAGTTAACTTTATTGTGGAGAGCCATGACAAGCACTGTCTTAACCAAGTGATGAAAATGAACATCAACAGTGATGTCATGTGGATAACAATACCCCTGATGTGATGTGATGTGATATGATGTGATGTGATGTGATGAGAAGAGTATATACTTCTGTTGTTTCCTTTCCAAACATCTGTAACCCCAATCTAAACATAAGGGAAACCACAACAAAGGCCAGTAGGAGACATTTTAGGATCTTTGTCCAGTAGTGCTCTAGACTGTGAATATCATGAAAAACAAGGAGAGATTGAGAAACGATTACAGACCAGAAGAGCCTGGGGAAGGCATAACAACTAAATACAATGTGGTCCCTACATTGGATCCTGGAGCAGAAATAAGGCATTAATGGAAAAACTGGTGAAAGGCAATTAAAGCCTGGAGTTTGATTAGTAATAATGCACCCATGTTAGCTTTTTTGTTTTGACAAATATTTCATAGTAATGTAAGATGTCAACTAATATAAGATGGGGAAAACTGGGTGAAGAGTATATAGGAATTCTGTACTATGTTTGCAACTTTTTCATACATCTAAAATTATTCCAAAGTGAAAAGTTTATTTAAATATTGTTATGAAATATTTCAGTAATTCACAAAGTTAAGAAGAATGTAATTGACACCATATACTCATAATTCAACTTAAGAAAGAAAAATTAAAAATATAGTTAAAGTCTTCTATGTATGCCTCCATAATCCTGATATCTTTTTCTTGATTCCATTCTAAATTTGTCTATTCTAAATTTGTCTTAATCATGTCTGTGCAGATCTTTATTTTTTTCTATGTACATATGAATCTATAGACTATATTTAATATTATGTTATATATTTTAAACTTAATGATATCATGTTGTATGCATATTCTTTTAGGCTTGCTTTATTCACCCCGTAATATGGTTTTGAATTTCACCTATAAGATTAATGAAGCTTGCTCCAATTATTCATTCAACAATCGTGTATTGTGTTTCAATTACATGCCAGGTAGAGTACTAGGTGCTAGGGATTCAGCAGTGAATCAAATATTCTGGCACTGTGCCCAAAGATGGATATATAGAAAGTGTTATTGAAGGGCAACAGTCAGATTAGGGAGTTATCACACAATGAGACTGTGGTATGGATATTTGTTTCTAAATTCAGTGTTGTCTATGAATGCTGCCTGTGTTAGAGATTATATCATGATGCCCTGCAGACATGTTTTGTTTGGTCAATTCAATGCCTTTTAAAATTCTGCCTTAGTCTCAATAGCATTTAAAAATGAAGAGATTTCTTATAGTGATTTGGATTTGCACCGTTTCCTGAAAAATCTGGCCCCATGGGGCTGATTCCCACATGGTTACCACTGGGAGGAGCAGGGGAGCTGCTGCTCTCCAGGTCTTCACAGCCCACTTTGCTCTTTACATAACTGCCCTACTTCTCACAGAGCTAGGGAGGCATGTGAGGTTTGAGCCTTACAATAGGTATTTGTGTGTCCCTCATTATCCACATATAGTCTCTTAAATGTTATCACTCACAGCGTCGATACGGGAGAGTGAAAAGATAGATGTGTATGTAACTACACAATGCTTGAGATTTTCAGCCTTGTATGTGCTTTGGCAGTCTTTTTTTCACATCCCCCAAAAAGAGGGATCTCATTTTTTATAGGCACACAATCCTTTTTTTTCTACAAGTTGGTGCAGTTTTCTAAATTTCATGCTGTTACAGCAGTTTATTCCACTGTTTCTTGAGGGCCTAGTACGTACAGAACATGGTTCTAAGTGCTGAAGTGATTCAGAGAAATACATAGCTAGTCCCTGCCTTCACGGATCTTGTTAGGATAGTAAAACACCTCAACATTTAACTTTGTAATTCAACATATTTATTGAATACCTGCTGTGAGCTAGGAATATGGAAAGGGAAGTTGTACATGCAAAGAGAACAATATGGGTAGATAAGACATGATTCTTGACCTTAGGTACTTTATTCTCATCTAGGGCAGTGGTCCTCAGAGTTGCATGTGTGGGCTTGGAGATTCCTGAGTTCTCACACACAAGATCCAAGTTAGTGATTTTGGAAAGGTCTGGGCATATTTTTTTTTAATTATTTTATTTTTTAAATTTGTTTAGTATAATTTATTGTCAAATTGGCTGACAAACAGTGTGTAAAGTGTGCTGTTGGTTTTTGGGGTAGATTCCCGTGGTTCATCGCTTACATACAACACACAGTGCTCATCCCAACAAGTGCCCTCCTCAGTGGGCATCTCCATTTTTAACAATTGTCTCAGACAGAGGCAGATTCACTGTGAAGCTAACAGGGCTTAATTGACAGAGCTTCTCACTTCAGTGGCCCTTAGAATTCTGGAATTTGCTAGATGTTATAGAGTATTCTAAGTGGAGTGGGGAGCCAGGTTTTTACCAGGAACTATTTTTATACAAGCACTGTGGGTGAATTTCCCGAAGTGACCCTTGTGGTGATTTCTTGTGCTAAATGTTCACATTTGTTTCTAACTTTGATTCCTAATCTTGTGTTTGTTTTTCTAAAATGAGTTCACCAAACTATACAGGCTTCAGCTGCTAGCTTCCGGGGATTCTGATACGTGTGGTCCCTGAACCACTTTTGAGAAGTGCTGATTCAGGGTTTATGGAATAGAGTGGGAGATAGAATATCAAGAACTACATGTGATGCCTGTGAGACACTATAAGGATTGTCCTTATAGAGTTAAAGATAATACTAGAGGTGAACATGGAAGTAAAATTTAATTTTGACTGGGAATTTTAGGCTTTATGCCTATCAAATATGTGACCACTTGATGCCAGCCTGCCATGCAGTGGCAGTTTGGATAATTTCACTCATTTGCTAAATATAGTCATTCCACAGGGATGTGTTAGAGGAGTGTCTAATTATGGGTATCTATTTTTTAAAAATTATTTGAATATTGTTAAATTGATGGGAATGTTCCTTTATAGTCCACCCCCCAATTATTCTGCCTTTGTTCTCACCATCTGTAGTTTTTCATAGTTGAGTTCGCTGTTTTCCATACTACGTCCCCTCCCACCTGCAAGCTCAGTCTCTCCCCCTTTCAGAGGCAGTCCTTACAGAGGCAGAAAATATTTTAATAGTCTCAGCTCTTCACTCCACAGTATAAATTAGTCTTTCAGTTAAAACCATAGGCAGGAGTTGGGGGGGGTCACCTAGGATTGCTTAGTTCTACATCTTAGTCATTTCTCAAGATTTTGCCAAAGTAGATCTGGGGTCCAGGAGTTATATTTGTATGTGTTATACCTCTATCCCTCTCACTCAGAAAAACCTCACTCTGAGTTCTGGCATACCATAGTCTATGATTTGGCTTAGTCCAAACTGAACTTCCTGGAGTTACAATTCCTACTGATTGTCAGCTTATGACTAGCGATGAACAAGATTTGCTAACAATCAGGCTGTGGATGATCTGAAGTGATTTTCTAAAGTAGTATAGAAACATTTGGCCATGCTCCCTCTTCTTTTTATTTGCTGATAATAACCATAGTGCAACTCTTAAAAGCAATAAGTCTCATCAGGATCGTGCTAAAAACAGAGCTGAAGGAGTAATCCCTCATTCTCTTCAAGATAAATAGGTACCATGATTTCTAGTTATTGTTGTATAATAACCTATTAAAACTAGCAAAGATTGGGGTAAGAATGAATGAATGATTGGATGAATTGGGAGTCCTGATAACTACTTATTATTTAGCATTGTTTGAGCACCTTTTGCATGCTAGGCATTTAATGAATGCTTTACGTATGTTATCTTAATCTTTTATGTAGGTATTAGCAAATTCATGTATGTGACAAAACTGAGATTTGATGAGAGTGCATATCTCACCCAAAGCCGCAGCAATAAAGAGAGCTGAAATTTGAACTCAGATCTTAGGGACTACAAATTCATTGTCTTTTAGAAATCAATGGTTTTTGTCTTATGACAAAATACTCCTCATGGGTTTGAGATATACTCCTCATGGGTCTGTATGGTTTATATCTATGCACAATTTCTATGCAAAGTTCCAAATTGATAAAGAATTAGAATTAATCTGGACCTGTGTAACGGAGGAAAAAGGATCTTCAGCTGTGAGTGCCTTCTAGAATCGTAGGAGATTGGGTGGATATTTGAGAGGACCCAGGTAAAGGCAACAGGATTTCATCATAGATGTGCAAATCTTTAAGGATGTTTTACTCTTGACCAGGAAGAAGAAAGTTTAGTACGAATCCTAGTAGACACATGGTAGGTACCATTATTTCTACTAACTATGCTGACTTTAAGTTATCATGACCATATTTGGATTCATCCTAATTCATGTAGTAAAATAACAGAATAGCCAGTGATACCATTTCCTAGGATTATTACAGAGCATTTGGTTAGTTAACTCCTTAAATGGTAGCCCTGTTAATTCTTTGCCTTTTCTGCGTTTGGTAAAAGGATCATCATCACATCACTTGACTTATCTGCTAAAAGGTCCCAGCACAATCACCTCAGGAGATGTTGGGGCTACTGAAATATAAATGCCCAAAGAGCCATAAACTTTGTCTCCTCATTGATACTCTTAAGGTGGAGTTGTCTACTGTGATGATTATAGCATGGCAGCTCCAGGGGAAGGCAATAGATTCATTTCTGGCAGAAAGGAGATGTCATCAAAGACAAGAGATCTTTGCAAACAGTGCTACTGGCTGTACTTTTAAAGCTGTATAACCTGGGAGTATAGATTCTCACAGCATAATAGTGCTGGTTCTATCCAGTAGCTATGCCTGTGGACCCAGATCATACTTCTCTGTCGGTAACTATTTCTCTTATCTCACAGACCTCTGGTGTGCCATAACTGGCAATGGGTCTGTCTTTTTTTCCACTCACCCTTTGAAAGAACGTATTTTATTTTTCTTTGTATAGCATAAGATAACTCCACTAAATCGCAGTTGTCTTTAAGTCTGCCAAGCCAGATAATGTTTGGCTTATTTTTCTAGCCCTTTTTCCTGGAGGGAAAAAATAGTGAAATCTCAGGAAAGGTTACTAAGGTATGCTATATGTTTCTTAACAGTGCTGCTGCCTCTGGAGAAACAAAATGAATACTATCCAAGGCCAAATGTCCTTTGAGAATGTGGATGTGTATCATTCCTTTCTAGACTGCTGGATAACTATGATCAATTTTTTATTTTCTGTTTGGAATTTGAAAAGGCAATATTTACCTGTCAAAGGCTTTGAAATCCCTTGGTTTCAAACCAGAGAGGATTCATGTGTGCCCTGGGGGATAGGGATTTCAACTTCCTTTTCTCAGGGTCCTGCACAGTGCCTGGTATGTAGTAGGCTTCGTGGGGGTGAATCACACTGGAAGGCATCTAGTGTGTTTCATGGTCCCTTCTGTATGCCAATAGACACTTCCTTTTGATACTGAATGAGATTTGCATCAAGGCATATGCACATTTATATTTACCCTTCTTTCAGGGACAGTGCAGCTCCAAGTGCCCTCTGCACGTGTGATTAAATATTAATTAGGCTTCTAATATGAGCAAGTGAGTTCACAGGCCCAAGTGTCACATGAATAATTTATGAGGCACCCGAAGGCTCAGCCTAGAAAGCTGATTGGCCACCTTGGATTTGTATAATTACAAAGTTTCATTATTAACAGTGGAAGTGGTGGAGAGATTTGCCTAGCTTGAGGGACTTTGAAAGCATAAGCTGTCTCATTAGGGTAAAAGGGAATAAGGCAAAATATGCAAACTTGTTAACAGAAAAGAATGGGGGGGGATGAGATTTAAACTGAGCCTTCAAACATAACTCTGTGTGCATTTAAAACTATATAGTAAAATTGGTATTCTGATTGATAAGCATGTTTGCTTTAAATTTTTAGTGTATTTAGCAATGCTTCAAAGCTTTTGTTTTAAATTGAAGGCCAAAATCTTTAATATTTTACTAAAAAAGCCACAGGTAGCCTAATGGGCCCTGTGGAGTGAGGTTTGGAGGTAAAAGGATGAAGACAGTCCAGGGCTCTTGCTGGAATGTGTGTTGTGCATGCAATTAAATCTCAAGGTCAAACAATTTACAGACAATTACTTTTCTAACATCTCCAGAAATGCCTGCTTACACGTCTTTAATTTTAAATGATACTGATATTCCAATTCTCCCCAAAGGTTAATGCTGACTAAATCCAGCTGTGACCTGACACGATGCGACAGCACAGTGCCTAATTATCCTCTGGATAGTCATTTACTTGAAACCATTAAAGGAATAGGCTGAGAGGAAGATTTAGGACCCTGAAAAAATGTTAGCCTGACTTCTTTCTTCTTGAAGATGGGATGGGCTGAAAAATAAAAATAAAATCCTGCTAAATGTTAGCCATTTGCTTTGATGGCAGAAAATTGTTCATCCCACTCTGTTTTTTTACAGGTTAAATTGCTAACTAGTTCATTTTATCCATTGCCTACGGCTGGCGCTAAATGTCAGTGACAAATTTTGTACTTGTCTTGAAGAATGAATTAAGTTATGCACAAAAGCTATAGTGCTCTTTTAAGATGAGTGAATTGCAGAAGGAAAAAAGTTGCTCTTTTGAAAAAGGATTATTTTGATTAAAGGCCTTTTCTATTGTAGCTGAAGACAGGTAGTGGTTTAAGATAATTCCAACAGTTACCTCCCACAGAGGCTGCAGTCCTTTACCAGAAATTTCTTTAAGAGCACTTGTGTCAGATTATATACTATGATTATTATCATGAGACCATTAGTGACAGTAAAAGAAATTACTAAAAAAATTAAAAGAACACCTAGTTTTTATTAACTAGAATAAAAATACTGGTTTTCTGTTGTGGGATCAGCATTCCATCACTGTTACATAAACCTTTCACAGTGAGTTACAGTGGAAATGAAAGAGGGACACCTATGCTTGCCAAAATGTTACAAAAATGAAATCCTAGATCCTTCAGTAACATACAATAGGGTAATATGACAGCAGCTGGTAGAGACTTTTGTCCCTCTTGTTTTTAGTTATGTGGCACTTTTTTGACTCATCATCTCTCAGTAAAACTAGCTAGCAGAAATTACTGATGTTCTATTGTAGACTGGTTTATTATAACTAACTTACATAAAAGGAGATTTTCATCAGTCCTTTTTCTGGTTTTCATTTTTTTTTACAAGGAATACTTTTGCTTATTTAATACACAGTTTATAGTAGTAATTTATCATAGTCCTGAATTATTCTAGTTAAATTTTAGCACTCTTGATGAAAAAAATGAATAAAATACAGTGTTAGTATGAACAAAGAAAAGTTTTGGACACCTGAAGGGGATATTTCACCTTCAGTTCAAACTGATGGGCATTTGTTTGGGTGGTGATCAGATTTACTAGAATGAACTTCAAGATTGCAACTATGGTTAAGTTATAATTTCTATTCTGCTAGTCCAAAATGTTTACTTGAAGGAGCAAAAATATATTGATGGTGTCTTGATAAAGTAGTAAGAATACAAGGTCTTTTAGTTAGAATTGTCATTTCATCATTAAAGGACAAGTATAATCATGCTTTATTGTAACATACCATGCTAGTGTACTGTGAAAGTATTACAGGGAATTTGATTTTAAAGGAAACTGTAGTGATTAGTTTTAAAACCTTAGTTAAATAATTACTTACTTGGGATCAGCTCTTTTAAATTGCATTTAAATTAATGAAATGAGTTGTCAAATCAGCTCTTACTGAAGTGATAGATAAATATAGGTGTTTGAACTTCTGTTAAGACCCAGTATTCAGCCTTGGTAAGAAATGGCTTTTATGACCGAATGGTTTTCTCCTTTACTCTCCAACCCCCCACCCATTCTGTAACCACTGTGATCCTGTTCTATAATTATGAATGATGTGAATGGCCTCTCAGTTGGAGTTGTCATTATTTTCATCCTTCCCAGCAAGAGTTTCATTCTGATGATGTAGAGCAAGATTCTGAGGAAATAGCCCAGGCCTCAGGATTAGGGGAAAGAACTTTCCCAGAATGTTGTTTAGGATAATTCACTTTATCTTAAAGAAAAATTGTGTGTCTGTGTCTGTGTGTGGTGTGGTCTGGTGTGTGTATGTGGGGGTTGGGAGGAAAGTGCCAGCTGAAATGAAATAATTTTATCCAAAAAAGCTGATTCTTATATGCCTTCCTGGGTGTGGGCTCAACCATCTCTTTGACTAATTCTGCAGTTGGCAGATGGTCTCGCTATCAGCAGGGACTATATACGTGTGTTTTCAAGACTGAAGCCTCAGGAACTTGGGCACTACCTAATGGAGGTCAGGTGGCACAAGCCCCTCTTTGGATTAGAGTGCACTAGCGTAGTGCTGATTTCACCTGGCTTCCTTCTCTCCTTTAAAAAAAATTTATTGTTCATATGGTTGTCACATTAACCTTATAGGCTTAAATAAAATGTTATTTAGTTTTTAATAAATGACTGTTAAAGAGTTTTACACCTGTACAGTACTTCAAAGTCTTCCCCCCCTTTACATTAACTGCTTGTCATAGATTTCCATACTTTTAAATTTTTATTAAGAAAATAATAGTAAAGTTAAATCAGAGAGCTCAGTTATTTTCTGCTGAGTTCAGTGATGGGTGTTTGCTAGGAGGGTTTTGTCTTCAAATTGTTCCCACTGTGACTTGTTGGCATTAATGAGGCTATTGATAGGGTCGGAGGGAGGAGCAGGGAGCATTCTTTTCCCTAGTGAGAATCATCTCTGTTATCTCCATATATGTGGCTGAGAATGTAGACCTACTACTGGAAAGTATTCAATATTGCAGGAGGTATGTAGGGGAGCCTAGAATGTATTTTGGCATTTTGCTTCCACATGCAGCTTCTTGTATAATCAATCCCACTGTGTTCAGAGGTGAACACTTATTATGCTTTTTTCCTTTTCATGAAAACAGTGGAATTGGTTGGGAAACTAGAAACTTGAAGAGTAAAGTCTTTTGCCAAAATGTAGCCTCAGAGCCAAAGCAGTTCAATTTGTGTATAATTTGGAAATATAATAGCAAACTATCTTTTTGTGCTTTAGCTGTGAATTCTGTCCAGTTACTCTTGTCATCAGTCAACATTTCTACAAAGAGTGCTTTTCTAGTGACATTTTGAGCTTAAACATTTGGAAAAATTTCAGCACAGTATTAACAAATGTCCATTTGAAAAATAATTTTACCATCTCTACTTACTTGGCAGGGACTGTAAATTGTAAATTGACTTCCAATATGATTTTTAGTTTCATGATTCTCTTGAAAACATAAAGTGAATCAATGCAATTCAAGTTAGTGAATATTTTTTTGACTTTTTTAATGCTTATATTGCTGTCTTGTATGCAACTTTATATGTGGTCGCATGTACAGCAATTACAAGTTCAATAGAAGGAATGGAGCATTGACAGAGGATTGGGTATCTATCCATAGGACATTTTATATTTGATTTCACTTTGTTTTTAAAGTTCCTATTTTATATAATTTGTTGTCTCTTTTAACCTCATGTACTTTTCATAAAGGTCTCTTTCTCTCCTTTATTGCATGGACTATTTTTTCAATGATCCCATTTTCATCTTGTATTGCTAAATATTATACTAAACATTCTGGAGAATAATGTACTGTATTTTCACTTGCCAAATCTAAAATCCTGTTTTTATCCCCGTTACTTATTTTCAAGCTTGCCAAGTTTAAATTGTCCCCTTCCCCTCTCCCCATGGGTTTTCAGACCACAAACCTTTTCATAAGTGATATATGGAACATAAAGGATGAGTCAAATATATTGAAAAATGACTTCACTTATGTAACCATAATATAGACCTAACTTCATACAAAATCCATAAGTTATCACTTCCTTTCCACTGACTTGGACATTCTAATTGCCACGTGTCATGGTTGTGGTATACTGTTACACACAATGAAATAATCAAGTGAAATCATTACTTTTTTTTTTTACCTAAAAGTTGGCTAGCTGATTTTCTTCTTCCAGCTCAGCAGGCCCCAGCACATTGTCCAAAAATAGGGACATCACACTGAACTCATAGTCAAGTTTGTCAAACTTAGATTTCCTCTCAGTCCAATTTAGATCTCTTGTTTTCCCTTGAGTATGTCTTTCTCTGTTTTGACAGAAGATGGGTCTTACTAAGTCAGAATCAGGCAGTTTGTCAAGGGATGCTAGCTAAGAGACCGCAAATAGGTATAGATCTTATATGTCCACTTAACATTTATTTTATTATTTCTCTGTCTGAAACAGGAAATAGCTTGGAGTGTAGATGTATTGCTTCAAGTAGATCCAATAGCTGAAACATACTGTTTTACAGAACAAGCACGTTACTAGTTATTTGCTTTATATTACTAGTGATGATAGCAATTGCAGCTATATTTTTTGAGCACTTACTGTATGTTAAGCATATATTAAGGATTTCATAAAATGCTCTTCTTTAATCTCCACATTTACGACTCTGCAATATAGTTATAATTTCTGTTTTACAGATGAGAAAACTGTCATTAACTGCTATACAATATATATAGTGAATCTATTACATCTCAGTTACTATTGCGTTAATTTCAGTTTCATCTGTGTTTAGAACTACTCTATAACTAAAAAAGTCTAAATTATTTGGAGTGAAAGTTTATATGTATATTTTTCTTATGAGATTCAAGTTATGGTTCTGGCTTTTAGCTTTCATCTCTACCTCCTTGGAATGTTTTGCTATGCACATTTGAACAGCATCTGTCTATCAGACCATTTGTGATCTTCAGACCAAGTAAGGCCACTGAAGATTTGTAGAAGAATAACTTAGTGTCGTGATTTTATTTGGCACAGGTGACTTAGAAATAATAGGTATGTTAGAATTTTTTTAAGGAAATAATACTGGTACTTACTAAAGTACAAGAGAAATTTCAGATTAACTTCCTTTTAGATATTGTCTGTTAAAGCCTTCCTGGGATCTGATTTATGCTGACATTGTGGGCACTACATAAACAGTATGTTGCAGTGCTCCTTCTCTCCTGGCTCCCCCACTTCCCTCTCCATCCCAGTAAATCCTTTGAAGGTTTTATTATTCAGGGGTGGGAAGATTGGAGTGAAAGCTACAGAATGATTTAACACTGTGGGAACTTAATCAATAAGAGTGTTGCCCAGAGCTCCCAGGATAGGGTGTTGTTTTCCATCCAGATGATAATGAGGCCGAGTAGCAGCAACCTCTGGAGGAGGAGTGCTAGGGCAGCGATTCTTTGGTGGTGCTTTTGCTGGTTGCTAATTAATAGTTTTGAGGCCAGTGGGGCACCTTTTGGCCTCTCTGACATTTGCAAGCTTTTCTGTGGCTTGTCCCACATGTCTTTCCACCATCAGGGGTCACTCTCAACTGGATTGGAGTCTGACAAGTCTAATTGGCTCAAATCTATGCAGATTTAAACATCTAGCCCACATGCCAAAAATCTGATGTTTTCTCATGCTGCTTCGGAGTTCCTGGCATTATGGGATCGGTGCATGCCTGAATTATTATGTACCAGCTTATCCTTCTGTTAGCATGTTAAAGAGTAATTAGCTGGATGTGGTGTAAGAAATAGGGGAAAGAACTTCAATGCAGTTCAGTTGTAAATGCCTTTTATACTTAAAAAAACTGTCAGACCATTGAGCATTACTAGTTGGAAAGAGGATTGAAACGTATAGTCAAATTTTTTTAAAGGATGAATAATTTCCCGAGCGTTGGTTAAAATAAAAAGATCCTTGCTGGGCAAACATACAACGATGGTATAATGTAAATCACCCAAACATTCTTGATTTACTTATGCTGTCCAATTTCCTTTCCTTAATTTTATACTTCTCTCACATTCTAAATTTTTATTATTGAAAAAAAACCACCTTCCTTATAACTGGTTAGATGTATTTTCTTGTAGATTATATTTTTTCATCACTGCTAGTATATAGCATCCTGAATTAATGGCATAATGCTGGGCTAGCTGCACTCACACTCAACCCAAGTCATTTGGATAAGAAAATAAATTCTTGTTTTCTTGGAAACAGTTTATTTTAATTGACCATTAGACACACACAGAATAATATATAGGTATGTTGATATATGATTTTATGGTTTATAAAATGTTTTGTTTAATCTTTATAATAATCTTGAGAAAATAGTAGGTCATGAAAAGTTAATATCCTTAATTTTATAAATAAATATATTGATTTTCAGAACATTGGGTGACTTGCCCAATGTGCCCCTGCCATTGAAATGGCAGAGATGATTTTGATCTCATGCTACTTTTCATAACAAAATGTATGTATAAAAATATTTTGTTCAGATTATTTTATAAATGTAGACCATAGAATGTGTACTATTTTTAATGTGTTGGTTTAGTCTTAGAACTATCCAATTAGTTTATGAAAGATAGCAAAAAGTGATGTCTAATTTTACCTATGTGTCATTAAAATTTTTTACCATCCAAATACTCTAGCGACTGACTTTTCATTTGATTTCTATTTTCTCAGAGCTTGTATTACTGTTGGTAATTTACTGGATGACATAAACTGTGCTTTACTACATATGAAAAATATCAAATTAATCTTTAAAATTAATCTTAAAAATCTTTAAAAATAATTTTATAAAAATATGTATAAAAATCTGTTTACTACTAATAATTTAAAATACCAGTTTAGTGCTATTTTTAGCTTTTGTCTCAGACACTTGAGAAATCTGAGAGTATCTTTTATTTATTTTTTTTAATCATAAAATGCAGTCAGATTTTTTTTTACAATTCTTCAGTATCTCAAAACTGCTGGTGTCTTAAACCCCCTTTTCTATCTCCTCACAATTTATTCCAATTATAGTTACAGTTTTGGAAAGAAATATTGTAAGATAAAAAGAAATGTGTGTGTGTGCAAGTGCTTGTGTGTGTGTGTGTGTGTAGTATAGTGTTGTGATGTCATAATAATTTAGAATTTTCTAGTCTTCAGTAAAATAGATACATGGAGTATGGTGAACTCTATTTGTTCCTTGCTTTTGGTTTCTATTTGTGTAGTGTTAGACACTCTTAGAGTCATAGACATTTAGAGATCAAACTTATAGAGAACATGGATATCATTGGTTCAGCTCCTCATTATACATTGTGAGGAAAATTTTGTTTTTCTGTTTATTAGAGAGAAAATAATTTGGGACCCATTGATATAAGAAGAAATAGGATGATAAATACTTTAATATGTCACCTGTGGAAATAATTTGTTATGACATTCTCTGACATTTCTGTTAGAAAATAAACATTAGTTTTTAACAAATTTTAACATTTGGCTAATCAGTTTTAATGACTAGTGCTCCAATCTTACTATTCCAGATAAGAGTGAGACTACATCTGGTTCTGGAAGGAGAAATACGCTAACACTTTAAAAATAACCACTATTTGTTATGTTGGGTGACCAGAGATCCTAGTTTGCATGGGACAGTATGATTGACCCTTGTTCTGGCCTAATTACTTTGCTTTAGTTTCAACCCATATGAAATATATGAGTTGAATGTACACCTTCTGTCTCCTTTCTCTGAACATCCTCTAGTGGAACTAAGTCACTAGAAAATGTGGGTTTCTAGTTTGGATTTGCCAGTAACTAATTGTGTAATTTAGATAAAAATTATTTACCTCTTTGTAAAGCAGGTTTCTTATTAGCAGAATAGGGATGGCACACCTTTCCCATATAATAATGGTGATTTTCTAGAACTTCTATGGCTAGTTCTCTTGGAACATATTCAGAGAGGCCTTATTGTTATCAGACAAATTATTATTTTAAGGTAGTGTCAAACGTTTGAAGGTGTATAATGCCTGGGCTTGCACAAAACTTTGGTTCAAATCTTGGCTCAGCAATTTACCAAATATGATTTCTTAGAAAATTTTGTCTGGGCTGTGGTGTTTTTCGTTATTGTTGTTTGTTTACTTATTTTATGGGCATTGTTTTGTTTTTCATCTGAAAATAAAAGGAAAACAGCTAATACTCCTCACCTTTCTGGTACAGACTTGGTAAATGATAGGTACTCAATAGATATTAGTTTTTACTTCTCATAATTTTATAAAAATAATTGCACAACTAAACTTGCAGTCATATGTGTGTGGCTTATCATTGTTGTTATATAATAATGATAAAATATTATGTTCCACTTAATTTTGCTCACTCATTTACATCGCTGTATTTATATCTCTTTGATCATTATGGTCAAGCAAGGATAAAAGATTCAAAATGACTCTGTATTGCATATAGATCTTGTATAGGTCAAGGGAATTGAGTAGATCTAGGAAGGTTATTATCTACTTGAGCCTAAAGGGATGCAACTTTTGTGGATTTTAATTTTAGATGAAAAGATGAGAGTAGGAGACAGACCAACTGTCCAGAAATTAAGGAGAAAGAACATAGGCAGAGACCAAGCTAAGATGGAGTAGGGTGGGGCACAGTGTGATTTGGGCACTAGATGTATCCCTTGGCTTTTACGAGGTCTAGTTTGGAGTAAAGATCAATCTTATGTTGTAAGTAAGAGAAGAGGTTTAGAGGAATGGTAAACAGAGTTAGGGAAATTTCAGAATGGGCTTCAAGCTAGATACTATGAGAAGGCCCAAGGCTTTGGTTGAAATCATTGGCAACTCTGCCTATATTATGAGCTGGAAAATAAAGGTGTGGGTGAAATCAAGAGTTGTTGGGTAAATGTGTTATTCAATGGTACTTCTACACCAAGTGCTAATTGAGAGCTGAGTATGTGAGATTTTCTTTTGCACCTGGGTGCAAATGAGTAGACAATCAGAATCATGTACTAATACGGGGCTAGAGCTCTATATCAGGCAATTTTATTCACCGGTTTCCTCTAGGCTCTATCTAAAGACAATAAACAGTTAAGCAATTATTAAAAAATTTTACACTTATTTTCCCCTTAAAATTCTACTAAAGGGCATGCTTGGAAATATAACCTAAATGCCTATTTAATGTACATTAAGTTTTCTTTCTTTCTTTCTTTCTTTCTTTCTTTCTTTCTTTCTTTACTGAAGAGGATCAATCTCTCAAGCCCACAATCAATTGTGACTACATCTATGAAACTAACAGTAAATGTACATTTTTTAAATTGAAAGTCATTATAAAACAATGTAGGCCACTGTAAATCATAGCTAAAAACAGTCATAATGGAAATCTTTTATCTATGTGTGATCCACTAACATGTCGTTATTCTGAGAACTAATAACTTTTTCTTGGAGATAGAGCCCCAAATTCAATTTTATAGCTCACAGTCCCAGTAAATAGAAGAAGTCTGCCAAATCTGCCTTTATAAATCCTAGTGATTTCATGTTTTTACCATGTGTATTGAATGAGAAAAAATGGAACGTAAGGTTTGCTGGATTTTTACTTGGCCAATAAGTTCTACTATGTTTGTACATCAAGTTTTGTTAATAATATCTTTATATTATTTCAGAGGTATTATCTAGCATTAATTATTTCAGTAAAATCCAAAAATACTTGAGAGAAATATTTGATCCTCTCTTAAATTATAATTTGGCCTCAACTATTTGAATAGGCCATCAATTCTCATTTTCTACTCATTGAGCAGCTGGGGTACAATAATTGACTTCTGCCCTACTGTTATTAGGAGAAGGGAGTGCTCAGTTCCTGGCATTGAGCCTTATTGATGCTTCTGATTTCCAGAGGAGAAACTTACTGAATAAAGCGCAGTACTCTGAGAAAAGAAAAACTTGAAGGACAAGTCTGCTTCTTTTAAACTAAGAAACTGACTTCTCATGAAGAAGTTCATATTCCAATGCTGATATTAGCTTCTGACATTGTTTAGTAATATTTTCAAAGAGTTATTTCACTTTTGTTTAATCAGTCTTTAATTTTGTCAAATTTATTATTCAAGAGTTAAATAATACTTCTCATCAATCAGAGATTTTTAGCTGTGCACAAAAGAATCCCACTGGCTAACTTAAGGCAGAAAAGGAATTTGTTAAAAGGATACTGGGTATTACTTAATTATTAAAAGGATATTAAAGGCAAGCTCCAGGAAAAAAACCTAGAGATTCAAGTTTGTATTGTGGATTACACAGAGACAAATCTTTTTTTTTTTTCCAACGTTTATTTATTTTTGGGACAGAGAGACACAGAGCATGAACGGGGGAGGGGCAGAGAGAGAGGGAGACACAGAATCAGAAACAGGCTCCAGGCTCTGAGCCATCAGCCCAGAGCCCGACGCGGGGCTCGAACTCACGGACCGTGAGATCGTGACCTGGCTGAAGTCGGACGCTTAACCGACTGCGCCACCCAAGCGCCCCAACACAGAGACAAATCTTAAAGTTATTTTGCAGAATGAGTGATCTATTGGGTTCATATATGGACGTTTGCATTCTTGACTATGCCCACCTTAGAACTTGGGTGCTGCTACTAGAACTACTGACTCTGGAATCTGGATGTAGTTATTGCTGCTACTGCCCCTGTGTTCACTAGAATAGATTCTGCATGTTCATTGTCATAGGGAAGTGCTCTGCTACTTGGCTGTGCTGAACATTTTAGCATCCTAAAGACTAACTCAGAGATTTAAGTAATGAAAACTCTACAAAAATGCAGTGGATTGTCTTAGGGTTGTAATCTTCTATTCACTGGAAATGTTCAAGTAGAAATAAGATTAACACTTATTAAGGGTTAGGGAATTTTAAAGGGGATTCTTTCATCACATAGGGTTTGAAATAGATCTTGTTAAATCATAGTTTAAGTCTGGGAAAAGTTTATGATATGTTTATTCTCCCATTTATCATGTTCCTTTCTTACTCTTCCCTCTGTTGATTTGCAAGGGTATCTGCTGGAAAAGCACTCTGTGAATGTCCCTTTCTAGGTACTAGTACAGGTCAATGAAGGTTCGATATAGGTTTGTGTATAAGAAGGTTTGTCCTATCACTTTCATACTTCGAACAATGACTTCTCACTTAATAAACCCAGAAATAAAGACAAAGTATTATTGATGTTATGGACTTTCAGTTTAACATGTTCGATAGAACATAAACTTTTATCTTTGCTTCATGAAACCCAATTAAAAAAACAGAAGATTAATAAGTATATAAACATACATGGACAAAAAGAATGGGAGAAGAGAAGAAAGTAGATGGGAGATGTTCCTGATTTTGGAATATAGAGCAGGTGTTAAAGTGGTACCTAACTAACTCATACAACTCAATAGCAACAAACAAACAAAAAACCTAATTAAATAAATGGGCAGAAGGCAGATTTCATGATATACTACAAAGTTCCAGTAATTAAAACAGTATGGTACTGGCAAAAAAATAGACACATAAATCAATGTAACAGAATAGCTAGCCCAGAAATAAACCCACACCTATATGGTCAACTAATCTATTACAAAGGAGGCAAGGATATAGAGTGGAGAAAAGACAGTCATTTCAATAAATGGTGTTGGGAAAACTGGACAGCTACCTTCAAAAGAATGAAACTGGATCACTTACACCATACACAAAAATAAGATTAAAAAGCATTAAAAACATATGTGTGAGACCTGAAACCATAACATTCTTAAAAGAATACATGGGCAGTAATTTCTTGGCCATCACCCTTTGCAACATGTTTGTCGATATGTCTCATCAAGTAAGGAAAGAAAAAGTGAAAATAAACTATTGAGACTAAACCAAAATAAAAAGCTTTTGGATAGCAAAGGAACCCATCAACAAAACAAAAAGGCAGTCCAGTGAGTGGGAGAAGATGCTTGCAAATGATTTATCTCATAAGGGGTTAATATCCAGAATATATAAAGAATTTACACAATTCAACACTAAAAACCAAACAATCCAGTTAATAAATGGACAGAAATCCTGAATAAGCATTTTTCCAAAGAAGACATACAGATGGCCAACAAACACATGAAAAGATGCACATCAGGTAAATGCAAATCAAAACCACAATGCGATATCTCCTCACACTTGTAAGGATGGCTAGTATCAAGAAGATATGAAATGACAGGTGTTGGTGAGGTTGTAGAAACCCTTATGCACTGTTGGTGAGAATGTAAATTTGTGTACCACTCTGAAAAATAGTATAGAGTTTTCTCAAAAAATTAGAAATTCCAGATGATCCAATAATTCTGCTACTGGGTATTTACACCCCAAAAATGAAAACAACAATTTAAAAAGATATATACAATCCTATATCAATTGCAGCATTATTTATGATAGCCAAGATATAGAAGCAACCTGAGTGTTCATTCATAGATGAATGGATAAAGAAGATGTGGTGTATATATATATATATATACATACAATGGAATATTAGTCAGCCATAAAAAATAATGAGATCTTGTCATTTGCAACATGGATGGACCTAGAGGGTATTATGCTAAGTGAAATAAGTCAGATAGAGAAAGGCAAATGCCATATGACTTCACTTATATGTGGAAGCTGAAAAAATAGAAATGAAACAACCCAAGCAAAGAAACAACCCAACAGAAAACCAAACTCAATTACAGAGAACAAAGTGATGGTTGCCAGAGGGGAAGTAGGGAGTGGGATGAGTGAAATAGATAAAGGGGATTAAGAGGGTACAGATTTCCATTTATAAAATAAATAAGCCACAGAGATGAAAAGTACAGCATAGGGAATGTAATCAATAATATGGCAGTAATACTGTATAGTGACAGTGACCACACTTACCGTGGTAAGCATAGCAGACTGTATACAGTTGTTGAATGACTATTTTTGTACTAATATAACATGATAAGTTAATTATACTTTAATTAAAAAATAAGCAAAAGAGTTGAATAGGCTTTTTTTTTTCCCAAAAAGGACCTACAAATGGCCAACAGGTATGGAAAAAAAATGCTCGCTATCACTAATCATCAGGGAAATGCAAGTCAAAACCAGAGTGAAGCAATCACCTCACACCTGTTAGAATGGCTATTGTCAAAAAGACCAGAGACACTAAGTATTGGTGAAGCTACGGAGAAAAGGGAACCCTTGTGCATTATTGGTGGGAAAGTAAACTAGCATAGTCACTGTGGAAAACAATATGAAGTGTTCTTAAAAAAAACAGAAAGAAAGAAAGAAAGAAAGAAAGAAAGAAAGAAAGAAAAAGAAAGAAAAAATAAAAAAAGAACTACCTTATGATCCAGCAATTCCACTCCTAGGTATATATCCAAAGGAAATGAAAACACTATTTCGAAGAGATATCTGTATCTTTATGTTCATTGTAGCATTATTCACAATAGCGAAGATAGGGAAACAACTTAAGTGCCCAGCAACAGGTAAATGGATAATAAAAGGTGGTATAATATATACAGTGGAATATTACTTAACCACAAAAAGAACAAAATCCTGCCATTTGTGACAGTGTGGATAGACCTGGAGGGCATTATGCTAAATGAAATAAACCAGGCAGAGAAAGACAAATCCTGTATATTCTCACTTTTGTGTGGAATCTAAAAAATCTGAACTCAAAGAAATAGAGTGTAATAGTGGTTTCCAGGGGCTGGGAGGTGGAGGAAATGGGGAGATGTTGGTCAAAGGGTACAAACTCTCAGCTGTAAGAGGAATATGTCATGGGGATCTAATGTACAGGATGGTGACTATAGTTAACAGTACTATATTAATACCTGAAAGTTGAAAGAGTAGATCTTAAATGTTACTACTACCCCCACCCCAGACACACACAGAGTAATTATGTGAGTGGATGTAGGTGTTAACTACCCTTTGTGGTAATCATTTTGCAATATATACATGAATCAAATCATCACATCATACACTTCAAACTTATGTTATATATCAATAATATCTCAAAGCTGAAAGAAAAAGTGTCACCTAAGTCAGATGTAGCAAGAAGAGTAAGCTGACTGATAGTCCTATATCGTATAGTTCTACGAAAAATGTCAGAAATTTCTGGCATCAGATAATTCTGGTGTGTGGTGTAATGTGGGCATAAAAACAGAAGGAATTATTTTAATTGGTAAATGGAATATTTAGATTTGAGATTTAATAAAAATGGAAACAAGTGACACAAATCTTGAAAAAGAAAACTTTTAATATTAGGCTCAGAGAGTAAGAAAGACCAAGAATAAGGAGAAAGAAAATCACATGTTGTTAATAGTTCACTGACCCTTCATGAAGAAAAGTGAGCTCAAGTTTGAGAAGATGAAATATTCTTCAGATTTGTATATACTATGCAGAAGTCCTTATGCTCCTAGGAATTTGAAAAAAACAACAACAGCTATTCTAGATATTTTAGCAAAGCTTTTGAAATAGTACTGATTCTGTTGAATTCATTCATTCATTTGTACATTCATCTAATAATTATATGTTTTCCCATTAAAATAATCAGAGGCTGGGAATCAGCAGTAAACCAGATAGGCATTATCTCTATCTTTGTGAGGCTTACAGTCTTGAAAAGAAGACTAAATTTAGCCTTCTTACATAGCAAGTTCTTAGAAAAAAGGATGTGCCTCATAATGTGGTAGGTGTTTTAATATTTAATCCTAATAGAGACTCCATGAGGCTTTGTTATTGTTTTGGATCAGTGTAAAGATTAAATAAGTTGATGGGCATCCTTAGTTTAGTGCCTGCCACTAAATAGTCATTCAACAATTGTTACATATACTTAATCCTTTTTGTTGTTCTTGTGATTAGGTAGTTATGCTTTAGGACTGATGAAGGAAGTGAAATGTAAGGAGGTTGAGTACCATGCTCAGTGTCCCTTTGCTATCATGTGATGGAATCAAGACTTGAATCCAAGTCTGTCTTACTCCAAACTGCATGCTCTATTATAAAAATTCTTCTGGTGCATTATATAAAAATCTACCTTTTCAGGTTGGCTAACTATTGCAATAGTGTTTATGCAATAATCTCTATAGAAAAATATGATCAGATTTTCATATTTGGGGAGACAGAAGGAGAGTCTTAAGCAGTCTCTGCACCCAGTGGGGGGCCTGGCATGGGGCTCATTGTGTGGAGCTTGAGCTCATGACCCTGAGATCGTGACCTGATCTGAAATCAAGAGTTGGACACTTAGCCGACGTTCCTATCTTCCCAAATAATGGGTGAAGTACCTCTTTCCACTATAGTAAAAATTCTATGTAGGAAGATGAGGTTCTTTTTTTAAAAACCATTTCTGATATGATCTGAATGTTTGTATCCCCTTAAAATTCATATGTTGAAATCCTAACCCTCAAGATGATGATAATAGGAGGTGGGCCTTTGGGAGGTCATTAGACATAAAATTAGTGCTGATTAGTGCTCTTATAAAAGAGACTCAAGAAAGCTACCTTGCCCCCCTCCACTATGTGAAGATACATGAGAAGTTGGCAGTCTGCAACCCTGAAGAAGGTCTTCACTAGTATCCAGCCGTGCTGGCACTCTTATATTGGACTTTCTGCCTCCAGAACAGGGAGCAGTAGATTTCTGCTGTTTATAAGCCATCTAATCTATGGCATTTTGTTAAAGCAGCCCAAATAGACTAAGAGCATTTCCAAAGATAGGTTTCAGTGAGATTGAGAGCAGACACATGGGTCCTCATGGCACTGTATTACTAAGATTTGGTGATTAGGACTTCTGAAGCTGGAAGGCAGACTGGCAAGGTGATGTAGTGGAATTAGGGAGAATGAGACTGGAACCCTACTCAGAAGGGAAGAAAATACAGAGCAGAGCGAAGTAGAAACATTTTCATGACTGTCATGTGAGAAACAAAAGTGAATCCAGTTGGTTGTAAGCGATTTATGTCTGTTTCTTTGATTTAGAGGATTTTAAGGAAGCCCAGAATCACTCATATTAAATCCACCTAATGTAAGATGGTGAGAGTAGATATTCTACCCAGACTTCACTCAGCTCTACCAGTAACCAGGTGTGAGAAAAGGTATTTAATTTTTTTGAGACTCATTAGAGCCTCAATTTTATTGAGGCAAATTAGAGATACAACCTAGTTTTTCTTTCTCTCTCTCTCTCTTTTTTTTTCCTTGCGGAAGTGTTGTGAGGATGAATCAATGTAAGGCACATGAAAATCCCTTGAAAAGTCAAGCACCATACAAATTAGCCATATTGCTAGTAGTAGGGGACCCTTAACAGCGCCCCTCCAAACTACCCAGGAGGTCAAATGCCTGTATATCTTGATTTCTTGTATACTTTTTCTTTAAGAAAACCATCTTTTTTTTGCCTCTGAAAAGCCATTTGGTTTGGCTTTGAGGAAAGTAGAAAAGAAAAAAAAAAGCTGTGGATGTGAAGTACCAGCAAGAGTGCATACTGAGTGTCATTACTGTGTGTTAAAATGATGTATTTTAAAGATAATAATAGGGGCTTACATTTGTTGAGAGTCTGATGTATAAATAGAAATTATAATAAATAATTTATATAGATTAACACATTTAATTCTCATAGCAGTACTATGAGACAGGTGCTATTATTATCCTTTTTACCTGTGGAGAGACAGACATTGAAAGATTAAGCTTTCTGGGTCACAGAGCTATTAAGATACCCAATGTGGTTTAGAACTCAGGCATTCTGTCTTTAGAGACTGCACTGCTAACCACTACATCATTCAGGCTTTGGTATTGAGACTATGGACTCTTGTTACTGATTTCCGTAAGCTCCTGGATACATGTGCAGATCCTTAGAAGATAAACTTTTTAATAATTTTAATTTGGGGTATTTTTGGATATATATAAGAGTTGCAAAGATAGTACAGCATTCATATATACCCCTCACCTAATTGCTTCTAATATTAACATTTCACATAATTATGTTTCATTTAACAAAACCAAGAGATTAATATTGGTATTCTAGTTTGATTTCACTAGTTTTCTCTAATGTTCTTTTTTTATTCTAGGATCCCATCCTGGACATTGCATTTTGTTGCATGTTTCCATAATCTCCTTTGCTTGGTGACACTTTCTTAGTTTTTCCTTGCTTTTCATGACCTTGACAGTTTTGAAGAGTGCTTGTCAGGTATGATATAGAATGTCTTTCAATTTGAGTCTGATGTTTTTCTCTTTGTTACATTTGGTTTATGTTTCAGGGGTAGATGAATACCACAGAGGTTAAATGCCTTTCTGATCTCATTGTATCAGAGGGTACTCGATGTTAACATGACTTATTGCTAGTGATATTGACCTTGGCCACTTGGTCAAGTTAGTCTTTGCCCAGGTTTCTCTACCATAAAGTTCCAATTTTTTACTTTCTGTACTCTGTTCTTTGGTAGTAAGCCACTAAATCCAGCTTATATTCAAATGGAAGCAATTAAGCTTCAACTTCTGGAGGGAGTAATGTGTGTGTATGTATATAGACATATAATTTGGAATTCTTTAGAATAGAATATTGGTCTCTTTCTTCCTTATTTTTTTAATTTAAATATTTATATCAGCATAAACTCATATACTTATTTTAGATTTTGATTTATGATCCAATACTATGTTATTTATTTCATTGTTTATAATTTTTTTAACGTTTATTCATTTCTGAGAGACAGAGAAAGACAGAGAAGGAGGGAAGGAGGGGAAGAAGCAGAGAGAGGGAGACACAGAATCTGAAGCAGGCTCCAGGCTCTGAGCTGTCAGCACAGAGCCCGACACAGGGGGTGGGGGCTTGAACTCACAAACTGTGCATGACCTGAACCAAAGTAGGACGCTCCACTGACTGAGCCACCCAGGTGCCCCTATTTCATTATTTATAATTTTAAAAAGAGTTTCTTCCTGACTTAAAAAAAAATTGGCTCACACTATTTCATAGCTTGACATCTGAAATCTATTTTGGGTGTAAATAGATTCTGGTCATTTCCTAGTATTAAGTGAACTTCATTTTTTTAGCACAAATAAAATAAGTTGTAATGAGCTTTATCTTATCATATTCTATCTTATCTGATCTTATCTTGGTAAAGCACAGAACATAAATTTACCCTCAACAATTAAAAAAAATTTTTTTAATGTGTATTTATTTTGGGGGGGGGAGGGGCAGAGAGAGAGGGAGACGCAGAATCTGAAGCAGGCCCAGGCTCTGAGCTGTCAGCCCAGAGCCCAATGCAAGCCTTGAACTCATGAACCGATCTGTGAGATCATGACCTGAGCCAAAGCTGGACTCTTAACCATTGAGCCACCCAGGCACCCCAAGTCCTTTTAAAAAAGATTTGGGGTATAAATAAATGGAACACAAATGGAATTCCTACGTAATAATTGTCTTCAAACTGCTGAAGTAGACATTCTAATACCATGAAAATTTCTCCCTATTTTTTTTTTCTACGGGTTTTATAGTTTCAGGTCTTACATTTAGATCTTTAGTCCATTTTGAGTTAATTTTTGTATTATAGTGTAAGAGGTCATCTTAATTCTTTTGCATGTGGATATCCAGTTTTCCCAGAATCATTTGTTGAAGACATTATTTTTTTTCCCTGTTGTGTATTCTTGACACCTTTGTTGAAGATTATTTGACCATATATATGGGGGTTTTTCTGGGCTTTCTATTCTGTTCTATTGGTCTTTGTGTCTGTCTTTATGCTGATGCCATACTGTTTTGGTAACTGTAGTTTTATAATATGTTTTGAAATTAGGAAGTGTGAGGCTTCCATCTTTGTTTTTCTTTCTCTTTGGCTTTTTTAGGGCCTTAGAGATTCCACATAAATTTGAGGATTTTGGGGGACATCTGGCTGGCTTGGTCAATGGACCATGTGACTCTTGATCTAAAGGTTGTAAGCATGAGCCCCATATTGGGTATAGAGGTTACTTAAAAAAATAAAATTGTAAAATTTTTTTGAGGATTTTTTTTTCCATTTCTGCAAAAAAAATTCTATTGGAATTTTGATAGGTATTTCATTGACTATAGATGACTTTAGGTGGTATGGACATTTTAATAATATTAAGTCTTCCAGTTTATGAACACAAATGCCTTTCCATTTATTTGCATTGTCTGTAATTGTTTTCAGCAGTGTTTTATAAGCTTTCATTGTATAAGTCTTTTACCTCTTTGGTTAAGTTTATTCCTAAGTATTTATTCTTTTGGATGTTGTTTCCAATGGGATTGTTTTCTTCATTTTCTTCTCAGATTGTTCCTTGTTAGTGTATTGAAAGGCAACTTTTGTTTGAGTGTTGGTTTTGTATCCTGAAACTTTGCTGAATTTTTTTTATTAGTTCTAATTGTGTGTGTATGTATGTAATTTTTAGTTTTTTTTTTTTACATATACCATTATGTCATCTGCAAAGAGAGACAATTTTTCTTCTTCTTCTTTTTTTTTTTTAGTTTGGATGTATTTTAATTTCTTTTCTTACCTAATTGCTCTGGCTAGGACTACTACTTTGAATAGAAGTGGCAGGAGTAGACATCCTTCTCTTGTTTCTGATTTTAAAGGGAAAACTTTTAGTTTTTCACTGTTGAATATGATGTTAGCTATGGGCTTTTCATACATGACCTTACTATATTTAGTAGTTTTCATTTGTTTCTACTTTGTTGAGTGTTTTTTCACCATGAAAATGTTGAATTTTGTCAAATGCTTTTTCTACATCAATTGAGATGACTGACATGATGATTGTTATCAATTGAGATGATTTTTGTCCTTTCATCTATTAATGTGTTGTATTATATTTATTGATTTGCATATGTTGAATCATCCTTGCATCCTAAGAATAAGTCCTACTTGGTCATGGTTTATAATCCTTTTAATATGCTGTTGAATTCAGTTTGCTAGTATTTTGTTGAGGATTGTTGTATAAATATTCATCAGGAATTTTCCTCCTTTATTCCTGCTTTCCTTTTTCCTTCTCTTCCTTCCTTCCTTCCTTCCTTCCTTCCTTCCTTCCTTTCTTCCATCCATCCATCCATCCATCCATCCATCCATCCATCCATCTTTGCTTTGGTGTCAGAGTAATGCTGGCCTGATACAATGAGTTTGGAAGTCTTTCTTCCTTTTCAATTTTTTTGAAGAGTTTGAGAAGGACCGACATTAATTCGTCTTTAAATGTTTGGTAGAATTCTACAGCAAAGCCATGTAGTCCTGGGCTTTTCTTTATTGGGAGGTTTTTGATTACTAATTCAGTCACCTTATAATTAATGTCTGTTCAGGTTTTCTATTTCTTCATGATTTAGTCTTGGGAGCTTGTATGTTCCTAGGCATTTATCTGTTTCTATTAGATTATTCAATTTGTTGACATAAAACTGTGCATAGTAGTCTCATAATCCCTTCTATTTACATTGAATCAGTTTTAATGTCTCCTTTTTCGTTTATAACTATGTTTATATGAGTCTTCTCCCCTTTTTTTCCATACTTAACCTACATAAAGTTTAGTTGACCTTTTCAAAACACCAACTCTTAGTTTTGTTGATCTTTTTCTTTTGTTTTTCTATTCTTGGTTTTATTTATTTCTATTGTAATCTTTATTATTTTCATTCTTTTGCTAACTTTGGATTTAGTTTGTTCTTTTTCTAGTTCCTTGAGATATGAGTTTAGGTTGTTGATTTGAGATCTTTCTTCTTTTAATTATATCTTATGGAATTGTTTTTTAAGTTCTATACCAGTATTGTTTGTTTTATGTTCCATTATTACAATATTACAGTATATTGTACTTGTTTATATATTTACAGCTTTGTATTTTCATTTGCTTTCATATTGCTCTCAAGTGCCCATTTGATGTAACTTGTAGGTCCCTTTAGCATTTCTTTAAGGCAGATGAACTCACTCACATTTTATTTATGTGGGAAAGTATTTCTTTTTCATTTTTAAAGGACAGTTTTTCTGGGTATAGTATTATTGCTTGGCAGTTAACTTCTTTCACCACTTTGAAAACATCCCATTTCCTTGTGACTTATAAGGTTTCTGCTGAGAAGTCTGCTGATAAAATTATGGGAACTGCCTTTTACATACAAGTTACTTTCCTCTTGCTGCTTGCAAGATTCTTTCTTTTCTTTAACTTTTGAAAACTTGATTATAGTGTATCTTGATGTGGGTCTGTCTGGGTTTATCCTGGTTATAGTCTTTCAAGATTCTTGAATTTGGATGTCTTTTTCCCATTATTTATCTTGGCTATCTTTTTAGCCATTATTTCTTCAGTGAACTCTGTCCCTTTCTCTCTTTTTTTTCTTCTGGTATTCTCATAATGCATATGTTGATCTATTTTATGGTGTCCCATAGATACCTTACACTTTCTTTATTTTTCTTCATTATTTCCTTTTGTTCCTCTGACTCAATAATTTCAAATGATTTGTCTTTAAGTTTGCTCAATCTATCTTCTGTTTGATCAGGTCTTCTGTTGAACTCCTCTAGTGAATTTTCCATCCAGATATTTTATTCTTTAGCTCCAGAATTTTTTTTCATAGTTTCTTTTTGTTGATATTCTCATTTTGTTTATGCATTATTTTCCTGATTTCATTTGTCTGTTTTTTCTTATAGATCACTGAGCTTCCTTAAGGCAATTATTTTGAATTCTTTGTCAAGTAATCAATAGATATCTGTTTATTTTTGTGGATTCTGGAAATTTATTTTGTTCTTTGATTCAGCCATGTTTCCCTGTTTCTTTGTATAAGTTGTGATTTGTTGCTGAGATTATGTATCTGTGCAAACAGACATCTCGCCAGTATGAATGGACTGGCTTTGTACATGGAAGACTTTTACCAATCAGCCCAGCCACAGACTCATAGAGCCTCTGAAACCTTTTTGGGGGCGTTACCTTTTTGGCATTGTGTGTGTAGTTTCCAAGTTAGAGACATTCCTGCCAGTTGTTTTCCCCCCTTGCTCATGATCTCTTGTTCCCTCTGGTGTCTATTTGTGGTATTACAGGTTCTCTGGTGCTACAAGCATAAACTGCCTCACTCTCTTTGTTTTAGCAGTCCCACAGTCATCCAAAGTATGCCTGCTCTCTATCAGCTCCCCAAAACAAATGAGACAGGTAACAGGCCCTTGGGTAGCAGTCTGAGAAGTTGGAATTCAGGGTGCACAGTTTAATTTTTTTTCCTCCATACCAGGGGGAAGCCACAAGTTTGTCACCTTCTGTTTGTGCTGAGCTGTGATGGCCTTAGCTGCAGAATTGCAGGCCCTCTGATGCAGCAGCAAGCCACTCCCCTCCACTCCTTCACTTTCAGCAGCCTCCAGGCATCTAGGCAAGTAGAAACCAGTTCTTCAGGCAGTCCTCGAAAAAGTTGGATCTTTGATTTTGATTGTAGGTTCCACTTTTCTCTTTCCCTTGAAGGAAAAGCTGTGAGCCAATCTGAGCGATGCTAGCTTGGGGCAGCAGTCATCTCATTTATTTTTTATTTTTTTTATTAAAAAAAATTTTTTTTAACGTTTATTTATTTTTGAGACAGAGAGAGACAGAGCATGAATGGGGGAGGGTCAGAGAGAGAGGGAGACACAGATTCTGAAATAGGCTCCAGGCTCTGAGCTGAATAGGAGCTGAAATAGGCTCCAGGCACAGAGCCGGACGCGGGGCTCAAACTCACGGATGGCGAGATCATGACCTGAGCCGAAGCGAAGTCGGACGCTCAACCGACTGAGCCACCCAGGCACCCCAGCAGTCATCTCATTTAAAGTGAAATGGCTCTTCTACCTGTTTCAATTTGTCTCTTCTCAGCTTTGTGTTCACCTGAGTACTTCTTAATTGGTTTCTGAAGTTCTCATAAAAGTCTTTTGGTTCATATACTGTTAATTCAGTGTCTCTGTGGAAAAGACTGGTGCTTTCTATTTTGCCATCTTCCTGATGTCACTCCAATTATAATGGGCTTTCTTAAAGTTTATGATGGGTTTTTTACCAAATATTTGATGCAAAGAAACTTTCTTGAAGTTATTGTTTACACTGAAATTGAGGGAACTAATTATCATATAATCCACAGTTTTTAATAGTGATTGCTGTTTAGTTTTATACAGATAGAAAATCTAGTTAGAATTTCTTTAAACTTGACTATTCTAGCAGTATTTTACTTTGAACTTTAATAAGATGAACACTCAAGAGTTATCTACGGAAGAGTATCAGTTATAAGATTTCTAGCTTTTAGATGAAAGAATGAAAAAAAAACCCAAGATCATTGTCTAAATGTAAAGGAGTTGTTCATCAGCTAGAGGGAAAAAAAGATCTTGATTTAGGATTTGAAAGGTGACTAGGGTTAGTTACAATTGCTAGAGTTTAACCACTTTGGGGATTATGTTAAAGAGAAAGAGGGATTTTATACTAGTTATAGGAAAAAGAAAATATAGAAAATCCAAATATAATATATCTTAGAATATGCACTTTTAAAAAATTTAGTATGTAAATATTTAGTCTATTGCTGGAAGAAATTCTACAGTGATTGAGAAACAGACTAGATGGTTAGACCAATATATTTTACCTTCAGTTTCCATGCCTGTTATGCACATGTGCCAATTATAAGGTCAGTATTTTATTGCTTTGTCAAAGGTCATTAAAGGATCTGGGGAGAAGAGAGTAGAGTATTATGGATACAAGATGATTTTTTTCTATGTACAACAAGGTTACATTTTAGTATAGAATTCAAAATAAAAATTAAACCAATGACATAGTTATCTGCAATTATTAAATAAATGGTGACTCTAATTTTTCAAAGCATCCCTCAAACAGAGATATTCTGAGTTATAATCACAGGTTTCCTAGGGAGTAATTTACTCTTTTCTTCAGGTATTTCTAAGGAGGTTTCTATGTAAAAATCTGTGAGCACATTCTAGTATCATTCCAGGTACATAGAGTGGATTAGCAGATTATAAAAAGAGTCTTCCAAAGTGCATTGTGCAAGATAATCTGTTTTGATTTGAGAAGATATTAGAACTTCCACAAATATTTTTGACTTCATTCCTTTAAAAACTTTGTGTATGTTTGCATATCAATTCAAAAATTGTCTAGAATACATTAGAACATAGAATTATTTTAAAAAGTTATTAAGGGGCACCTGGGTGGCGCAGTCAGTTAAGCGTCCGACTTCAGCCAGGTCACGATCTCGCGGTCCGTGAGTTCGAGCCCGGCGTCAGGCTCTGGGCTGATGGCTCGGAGCCTGGAGCCTGTTTCCGATTCTGTGTCTCCCTCTCTCTCTGCCCCTCCCCCGTTCATGCTCTGTCTCTCTCTGTCCCAAAAATAAATAAAAACGTTGGAAAAAAAAATAAAAAATAAAAAGTTATTAAGTGTATTGGAAGACTTTTTACAAATAAAAGTGTGTATTAAATTCAGTTCCATTGAGATACGAAGACATGAACTTTTAGATTCTATCATAGCAATGACTTTTTAAAAGCAGTTTATCAAGGTGTATTTTACATACCATAAAATCCAGTCTTTGTAAACATATAATTTGATGATTTTTAGTAAATTTATTAAGTTATACAATGACCACAATAAATCAGATTTAGAGCATTTTCATCACCTACAAATTTCTCTAATATCAAATTTCAGTTAATCCCCATTCCCTCCATTTTCTGTCTATAAATTTGCATTTTTTGGACATTTCATATAAATTGAATTGTACTATATGTAGTCTTTTGCATCTGACTTCTTTCGTTTAGCATAATATTTTTGAGGTTCACCCATGTGGTAGTATATATTCATATTTCATTCCTTTTTATTGCTTAATAGAATTATAATATATGGATATACCACTTTTTATTTATCTACTCTCTAGTTAATGGACATTTTGATTATTTCCAGTTTGGGGCTACTATAAAGAATGTTGCTATGAATATTTGCCTAGATGCATTTGGGTGAATATGTTTTTACTTATTTATTTTTAAAATTTTCTTTGTTAGATCTCTAGGTATGGAATTGCTGGATAGTATGTTAACTTTTGTTTTTAATTATCTGAGACTTCATGTCCTTACTAACACTTTAATCTGTCTTTAAGACTAAAAGCCATTGTAGTGGGTAAATAGAGGTATCTAACAGAGGTTTTAACTCAGGTTTCCCCAAATAATTATTTTGTTGAACATATTTTTATGCACTTATTAGCCATTCTGTATCTCTCCTAAAATATCTGTTTAAATACTTCATCCATTTTTAGTTGGGCTGTCTTTTAATTCTAAGCATTTTTAACATATTATGGATAAAAATCCTTTAAGAAATATAATCGGAAGGTATTTTCTCCAAGTCTGTAGCCTCTTTTTATTACATTAATGGAGTGTTTTGAAGTTGAAAGAAATTAATTTTAAGTAAAGTCATTTTATCAACTTTTCATTTTGTGCATTGTGCTTTTGTTTTCATATCTAAAAAACTCTTTCCCTAATTTAATGCACAAGATTTTATTCTTCGCTTTACTTCTAGAAGTTTTATAGCATTAGCTCTTATATGAGCTAATGGGTTATGATCCATTTGAGATAATTTTGGGTATAATAAAATAATAAAAGTAGGAATCCAAGTTGATTTTTTGACATATAATTATTTAAGTACTCTAGTACCGTATATTGAAAGACTTTCCTTTTCTGATTGAAGTGTCTTGGCACTTTAATTGAAAATCAATTGATCATATATTGACTATATCTGGATCTCAATGCTATTCCATTGATCTAAATGTCTATTCTTGGGGCGCCTGGGTGGCGCAGTCGGTTAAGCGTCCGACTTCAGCCAGGTCACGATCTCGCGGTCCGTGAGTTCGAGCCCCGCGTCGGGCTCTGGGCTGATGGCTCAGAGCCTGGAGCCTGTTTCCGATTCTGTGTCTCCCTCTCTCTCTGCCCCTTGCCCGTTCATGCTCTGTTTCTCTCTGTCCCAAAAATAAATAAACGTTGAAAAAAAAAATTAAAAAAAAAATAAATGTCTATTCTTATAAAGATATTATCATACTCTCTTGTTGTCATAGCTTTCTGGTAAGTTTTTTTTTTGTTTTTTTAAGAAATAAATGAAAAATTTTTAATTCAAATAATTTTTTATTTTTTTTAATTTTTTTCTGGTAAGTTTTGAAGTCAGATAATCTATTTTTGTAAAAAAATGTCTATTTCTATATAAATTTAGAGATTAGCTTGAAAACAGATCTACAAAATAGATTTCTTGAATTTCAATAGCAATTGGTTTGAATCTATAGATCATTGTGAAGAGAATTGCCATTTTAATATTAAGTTTTTCTATGAACATGTAATAGCTCCTTATTTATTTAGATCTTTAATTTCTCTCAGCAATGCTTTGTTTTTTGTTTCTGTCATATAACAGATTTTTTATGAGAAGTTTTAGATTCATACCAAAATTGAGCAGAAGGTATAGAGATACTCCTACTCCCATAGTTGTACAGCATCTCAAACTATCAATATCCCCTTGTAGAGTGGTACATTTGTTACCATTGATGACCCTACACTGACACATCATTATCACTCAAAGTTCATAGTTTACATTAGGGCTTACTCTTGGTGTACTGTGATTTGGTTTGGTGTTTTGGTTTCTGTGTTTTGGACAAATGTATAGTGACCTGTATCCACCATTATAGTATCATATAAAATAGTTTCACTGCCCTAAAAATACTCTGTGCTCTGCCTCCTTATTGCTTCTTTCTCTCTAATCCCTGGCAACTACTTATCTTCTAATGTCTCCAGAGTTTTTCCTTTTCCAGAATGTCATGTTGGTTGAAGTCATGTAGTATGTAGTCTTTTCAGAACGCTCCTTTCATTAGTAATATGCATTTAAGTTTCTTCCATGTCTTTTCATGTCTTGATAGCTCATTTCTTTTTAGCACTGAATATTATTTTATTGTCTGGATGTACCACAGTTTATTTCACCACTCACCAACTGAAGGACATTTTGGTTGCTTCCAAGTTTAGTCAGTTAGACATAAAACTGCCATAAGCATCTGTGTGCAGATTTTTGTGTGTCATACATTTTCAACTCTTTTGGCTAAATACCAAGGAGTGCACTTGTTGGATTGTATGATAGGGGAATGTTTAGTTTTATAAAAAACTGCCAAATTGTCTTCTAAAGTGGCTGAACCATTTTGCATTCCTAACAGCAGTGAATGAGAGTTCCTGTTGTTCCACAAGTCTCACCAGCATTTGGTGTTGTCAGTGTTCTGCATTTTGGCTTTTCAAAAGGTGTATAATTGTATGTCATTGTTGTTTTAATTTGCATTTACCTGATAGCATATGACATCTAGTTTATTTTCATGTGCATATTTTCCATCCATATACCTTCTTTGGTAAACTGTCTTTTAAGATCGTTGGCCTATTTTTTAATCCAGCTCTTTGTTTTCTTATTGTTGAGTTTTAAGTGTTCTTTGTATATTTGGCTAACAGCCTTTTATCAAATATGTCTTTGCAAATATTTTCTCCCAATCTGTGGTTTGTCTTTTCATTCTCTTGGTAATATCTTTCACAGAGCAGGAAATTTTAATTTTAATATTAAGCCCAGCATATCATTCTTTCATGGATTATACACTTGATATTGTATCTAAAAAGTTATTCACAAACCCAGGGTCTTCTAGATTTTCTTCTGTGTTCTAGGAGTTTTATAATATTGTGTTTTACATTTAGTCTATGATCTATTTTGGTTTACTTTTGTATTTTGTGATGGGTGTAAAGTCTGTGTCTATACATTCAGATATATTTTTTGGCCTGTGGATATCCAAGTGTTCTAGTACTATTTGTTGAAAAGACTATCTTTGGTCCAATGTATTGCCTTTACTTTGTCAAAGATCAGTTGATTATGTTTATATAGGTCTATTTCTAGGTTCTCTGTTACGTTCCACTGATGTATTTGCTCATTGTTTTGCCAATACTACATTGCCTTTATTACTTAAGCTTTATAGTAAGTCTTGAAGTCAGCTTGCATTAGTCCTCCCACTTTGTTCTTCCATATTATGTCAGTTATTTTTGGCTCTTTTGCCACTTAATAAACTTTAGGATCAGTTTGTTACTACACACAAAATAACTTGCTGGGATTTTGATTGGGATTGTATTGAGTCTGTAGATCAAGTTGGGAACAATTGACATCTTGACAATATTGAGACTTCCTATCAATAAACATGGAATATCTATTTGTTTTGTTCTTTGATTTCTTTCACCAGAACTTTATAGTTTTCCTCATATAGATCTTGTTCATATTTTCTTGGATTTATACCGAAGTATTTCATTTTGGGAGGTGCTCATGTAAATGATATTTTGTTGTTATATTATTTTATTTATTTTTTTAAGTAGGATCCACACCCAGTGTGGAGCTTGAGCTCACATCCCTGAGATCAAGAGTCACATACTCTACCAACTGAGCCAGCCAGGTGCCCCTAAGTACTGTGTTTTAAATTTAAAATTCACTTGTTCATTTCTTGTATATAGGAAAGCAGTTGATTTTTGTATGTTAATATTGTATTCTGTAAACTTGTTGTAGTTGTTTATTAGTTTTAGGAGTTGTTTGTTGATTCTTTTTTGGATTTTCTACATGCTTTATAGGTTTTAATATACAAGTCTTGCACTTCTTTTATTAAATAAATTTGCAAGTATTTTATTCATCTTTATGCTATTGATAATGGAATTGTTTTAATGTACTTTTGGATTGTTCTTTGCTAGTATAGAGAAATACAAGTGATTTTTTGTGTAAATAAATATTTATTTTTTGTCCTATGACTTTGCTGAAGTTGTTTAATAGGTTTGTCTCTTTCTTTCTTTCTTTCTTTCTTTCTTTCTTTCTTTCTCCTTGGAATTTTTTAACATGCAGGATTGTCATCTATCAATACAGGCAGGTTTACTTCTTTTTCAATAAAGGTGCCTTCTACTTCTCTCTCTTCATCTCGTTCTTTCTTTGCTTCATTGCACTGAGTAGAACCTCAATAAAATGTTGAATAACAGTGGTAAGTTTATATATTTGTGCCTTCTCCCCTACCTTGGTTGGGGGAGGGGGAGGTAAATTCACTCTTGCACCATTAGATAAATGATGTTAGCTGTAGGTTTTTTGTAAATACCCTTTATCAAAAGGTTCAGAAGGTTCCTTTCTGTTTCTGGTTGTTAAAAGTTTTATTATGAATAGGTGTTGAAATTTGCTAAATATTTTTCTTTATCAATTGATTATATGTCTTTTATCCTTTTTTTCTACTAATATGGTATATTACATTAAATGATTTTCATATGTTAAACCAACCTTGGGTTTCTGGGATAAATCCCACTTGGTCATGGTGTATAGTCCTTTTTATATGTTACTGGTTTCATTTTGTTAAATTTTGTTAAGGATTTTTTGCTTCTATGTTCATTAGGAATAATGGTCTTTATTTCTTTTTCTTATGATATCTTTAAAAAAATTTTTAAACGATTATTTATTTTTGAGACAGAGAAAGACAGAGCATGAGTGGGGGAGGGGCAGAGAGAGAGGGAAACAGAATCTGAAGCAGACTCCAGGCTCTGAGCTGTTAGTACAGAGCCCGACAAGGGGCTTGAATTCACAGACTGAGACCATGACCTGAGCCGAAGTCAGTCTCTCAACCTATTGAGCCACCCAGGCACCCCTCCTTTTATTATGATATCTTTATCTGTTTTTGGTATCAGAGTAATTGAATAAGTTGGAAAGTTTTCTCCCTTTTTAAATGCTTGTGAAGGGTTGGTTTCTTCCTTAAATATGTAAGAATAATTATTGAAGCTGCTGTTTAATTTTTAAAAATAAATAGGAGTATATTAAATCTTTGTTTATTTACCAGGAATGGCTTCACATTAAATACAGAATAGATTTCCAATTCCTTACCATGGTCTACAGGCCCAATGCATAGGGGCTCTATCTATATCTGATCTCACCTTATACCTTATACTCTCTTACTTGTATGTTACACTCTAACAACATGGGCTTTTTTATGTACCTTGAACTCTCTAGTCTTATGGCCTTTTCACTTGAAGTTCTTTCTACTGCTCTCTTTCTTATCAATTATACCATAGCTTAGATGTAATTCCCTTGTTCTTCTCATCCATTCACTTTCATTGCTGCCCCAGTGACCCTCTAGCATCCTAATCTGTTTTCTTTTTTTCCCCAGCACTGTTTACTATTTGAAATTATTTATTTATTTGTACATTTAGCATTTATTTTCTGTCTCTACTCCCTAGACATAAGCTCTGTAAAGGCAGATATCTGGCTATTCTCCTTTATTGCTACATCTCTTGCACCTAAACAGTTTGTCACTTAGTGAAGCCTCAATCTTTGTTTGTATAATAAATGAATGAAATGAATTATCTCAGGATCTTATGTGAATTTTGGAAATCTGATTAGTGTGTTCTTTCCTGATATCCCTTAATTAAAAACCTTAAAAGTAGATCAAATAACTTGACAAGTAGAAATCATCAGAGATCTATTTTTGTTGGTAAATAGCATTTACAAAAGTGCAGTTTCAGTGTTGTCATATGAGGAAGCAGAGATTTGGTTGGGTTCCTTAGACTCCATCCCTTCCTCCAACAATGAAACTAATTAAACCTATAATTCCCTGTGCTTATTTTAAAGATCTCAAGAGATAAATATTCTGTAATATCATTTTGTGGCCTGTAGTAACCTTAGGTACATTGAAACTGGGTTTTCTTCCTCATTTTCTTCACTTGTTGAAATATGTGAGCCTCTAATAGAAGATACAGGGCAATTCTCATCTTCCTAATGAAAAGATCACCTGAAGTTTTTGGCTGATTTAAAATTTTAGGCTCCTAGAGATGTAGATGAAGCCATGTAATATCTCCTTACAATATTTTATTTAGAAATTTAGGTTTGTTTATTTTTAAAGCATTAATTACTAAATATTGATTTTTTCCATTCTCACATATCATGGAGTTATTATATTCAAATATATCTCAGTCATCTACCACTTTCCTGTTTTTATCAACATTCCAACCTATTTTTTGAGTCATCCAATACTACTTTCTAATAGATTTCTGAAGTATATCATCTTACCTTTAGTATAGTTCGAGATACAGTAATTTTGCAATCCAGCATTGATACCATGCCTAAAATTCTATTTCAAACTACTAGTAATTATTTCATAACATTATAAAAGTTTTTATTTCTATTCACTCCTTTTAATATATATTTGTTAATAAATCACTTTGTATAGGTGAATGCTGCATTTGTTTTTGTAACATGATCTTTAAAAAGCTAGTTTCCTTGGCCATAAATGTGTTCAAATTGTGAGAGCCTATTCCAGGTGTAATTACTGAATTTGCATTTGATTTTCTGTTTCTTTTCATTGTTTTTGTTTGTTTAATCAATCCCATGAGTTGACATATTTAAGCATGCCAAATTAGCATAGATTATAGGCTAATGCGTCTTTCCCAAGCTATACTTGGTTGCTTAAAATAAATATTAAGAATGCCATTAATATAAAAGATTTTGAAAGCCCTCTCAGGTATATTGTGTCTTTTTTGCATGAGATCGTTTGGGGAGGGAGTGGGGAATCATGCTTTGAATTTGGCCAGATAAGAATTTTAAAGAATTTTTCTTTTCAAGTTTTCAAATTTCCAGGAGCATAATAGGTTTTTTTTCCAGTTGAGTGAAGATTTTTTTCTCTTATTTGCTTTTGAAATCTGTGAATAAATAATCATTTTATTTTATGTGATTTCTTATTTTTCTGTTAACCACCACTGTAACGAAAGGTTCTGAATTGGTGGTACATTTTTGAAGTGAATTTCAACACTGTGCTTTGTGAGAATATAAGATCTATAAGAGTTGACCTATCTTAAAAATTGACTAAGAGCAGATCAGTGACTTATTTTAAGTATAAACATTGTATTTGACCTATTATGGTTAGTTTTGTATTTTTAGGTGTGTAACTCAAATTTTAGTTAAAGTAGGAAATTTCAGCATGTGTCAGAATTTCTTTCCTTTCTAAGGCTGAATAATATTCCATTATGTGTGTATTTGTGTGTGATATGCATACATACCCCATTTTATTTATCCCTTCATCTGTCAGCTGACATTATGCTGTTTGCACTTTGAGCTAATGTGACTAGTGCTTCTCTGCATATTGGTATACAAGTATCTGAGTCCACGCTTGCAACTTTCAATTTGTTTGGGTATCTACCTAGGTACAGGAAGCATTTTATCATTAGGAAAAAAAAAATGGAAGGAACAAAAAGAAAGCTCCTACCTTCTAGGAGTTCTCATCCTTAAGTCCATGGATAGAATTCAGGGGATATGTAAACATGGCTGTGAGAGAAAATGACATCTTCATGGTCACTAACATACAACTGAAATGTAATCTTTACTTCAAGGATGACTGTAGGTTGATGTTGCAGTGGCATTAGCAGTACCTCTGACTGGGTCACCAGTAGGAATCACACATGTTTTCATATCCCATTATGGTCATTGTGGGTATCTCAGAATATCATTACATTTGTCACTACTCCAAATTTATGGTAGTTATCAGACCTAGAGCTAGATCTTGTTATTTAATGCAGTAAGTAGTCATCTTTTGCTCTAGCACAGATTTTAAGAAATATTTTGATAACTTTTTCAGTATGATCAGTTCCCTTCGCAATCCTGTGAATTTATTTTACACATTTAGGAAGACTACTCTAAGGGGTCCAGATTCTTCACTGGAGAGCCAAAGGTTCCAAGGCAAAAAAAAAAAAGTTACTACTTTTGAAAGTAACAATTAGCTGAGAAGATTGATCTGAATGCATTTTCTCTTTTGCAGATTCATCGTGATTTGCAATGCTGTCTCTTGGCCTCTGAGCTGACTGACGCATTATTGTACTTGCTAAGCAAACTCATCTCTAATTACTACATGTCTGTATAATTCATTATTTGAAATTGGAACTTGATAAAATACTTTTAAGCATTTGAAAGATTTTCTTTCTTTCTTTCTTTCTTTCTTTCTTTCTTTCTTTCTTTCGTGATTTTAGCTTTTCAAGGAAAATGCTGTGAAACTAAACCTTCAATTGTTTTCTTGCACTATCTAAGCAAATTGCTTAATGGTTAGTATATCAGTTTTGGAATACTGCACAGCAATTCTTAGGCGTTTCCTCCACCTTTCTTTATTTAAATTTTAGCTGGTTAGAGTGGTGCTTCTCAGACTTGAATGTGCAGATGAATCACCTGGGGGGTCTTGTTCAAATGTAGATTCTGAATCAGGTTTGTAGTTAGGCCTGAGGTTCTGCATTTCTAATAGGCTCCCGAGTTTTACTGGTACTGCTTATTTCAGATGACACTCTGAGTAGCAGGGATTTATATCATAAAGAAATATTCCAGGGCACCTGGGTGGCTCAATTGGTTAAGCATCTGACTTCAGCTCAGGTCATGATCTTGCGGTTCGTGACCCCCGTGTCGGACTTGTGCTGACAGCTCAGAGCCTGGAGCCTGCTTCGGATTCTGTGTCTCCCCCTCTCTCTGCCCCTCCCCTGCTCATTCATGCTCCGTCTCTCTCTGTCTCTCAAAAAATAAATACATGTTAAAAAAAATTTTTTTAAGAAACATTACATGCAGATTAAGCTACTTCAGAGCACTGTTCCTTGACCATTGCTTGGAATCTATACTGATTATTTACTATCTTCTGCATTTAACTTCATGTGCTGAGTTTAATCCATGATGGACTGATTATCCTTATAGCCTTGTAGGAGATCTGCAAGAATGTTAATGGATTGAACCTGTGTACACTAGTGTATGTTCTTTAGAAAGCCTTATCTTGGGTGTCACAAGGAATCCGTATTTAGGGACTGTTGTGAAATATTTATTTTGAGCTGGTTAGTATACAGACAGTTTCAAAGTTCTAAATGGTAAAGTAAGTATTTGGAAAAAATTATCTTAGACCTTGGGTTTTAGGACCTTCCTTCCTCCCCCCAGTCCAATCAAGTAGATAGAGCAATTAAGATACAGTAGTATGTTTACATGCAGTTGGAGACTATCTTGTGCTTTGGCAATTTCAAAAATATTTAAATGTCTACTCCAGGATATTTGTTTCCTTCTTTTTTTTTTTCTGCCTTCCTTTTTCCTCCTTTATTCTAGGTTGTACTTCTGAGATGGTTTTCTACAGTAGAGAGAGGGGAAGAAAAAGCATATGAAGGAAGATAAAGGACCAGTGCTTGGGACTACACTTGTTAGTTCTAGGCATATTTTTTTAATTGAAAAATTCTGCACGCAGTTGTAAGGAATATTATGTAGAGATGCATCTACACTGTGGATATAAATGAAGTGACTACCCAGATGAGAACAAATAGAGGCTATTTATTTGTTCCAAGCTTCCTAGCCAGCCACCATCACTTGAATTCAACAGGTATTCAAAGGCAGGCAGGGGAGTAGCAAAGCTTTATGGTAGAAAAAATGGAAGATCCCCAGTAGCTCTGGCTGGAGATTGTTGGCAGGAGGAAACTGGAGGTGGGTTAACTGGAAGCAGGGTACATTGGGTGTTTGGTTTGGAGGGCATATGTGACTTTTACTACTTGATCCTTATTTGGAATGGTGGCAAAAATTCAGGAAAATGGAAGTTACTGAATAAATCTGGACTATTCTGGGACAATTGCTGCAAAAGTTTGGTTTCCCATGGTGGTTGCTCCAGAGGTTATGGGTCAGAGTTCTGTTGTCTGACATTGTCTTGCCATTATCTATTTGAAATATAGTCCCTCAACACTTTATTTAGTGTCTCCCAATGTTAACATTTTTGCCAAACTATGATATAATATCACAACCAGGATATTGACATTGCTACAATCTACTGATCTTATTCAGATTTCTCCAGTTTTATTTATACTCGTGTGTGTGTGTGTGTGTGTGTGTGTGTGTGCGTGTGTGTGTTCAGTTCTATATAATTTTATCACATGTGTAGGTTTAGGTACACCACCATAGAAAAGACACTAAACAGGACGGTTCCATGAACACAAGGATCTCTTGTGTTGCTGTTTTATAGTGACACCAACTTCTTTGCCATCTTTAAACCCCTGCAACCACTGATCAGTTCTCCATTTGTAAAATTCTGTCATTTCAGAAACGTGTAATATAATGTATAATATAAATGGAATTATGCAGTACGTGACCTTTTGGGACTGGCTTTTTTTTTTTTTTTCATTCAGCTTAATCTTCTGGAGTTTCCTTGTTTGCTTTCAAAACCATTTTAATTACTCATGTAATACATGAATAAATTCTCCTTGTGAAGCATTAAAATAGTTAAAATAAGGTTAAAGTTTCCTTTAACTAAAAACACTTTGAATTCTCATCTCCTCCCTTGAAGCAATTAAATATTTAGTCATTCTAAAATGCTATAAATATTTTTATGTATATCATATATATATTTAGAATATGTATATATCCTATATATTTTTTTTTCAAAATTCTGTTGCTGCAAAAAAGCTTCAGTGGACATCCTTGTACATACTTCCTTGTTTGTTTCTGCCAGTTTTTTGTTTGACACCTAAAAGTGGTATTGTTGGGTAACAGGAAATGTACAGTGTAGATATTGCCAACTTTTCCTTCAAATTGGCAGTACCTATTTATATGCCTAGTTGTACCCCAAAATGAACATTCCCTCAGATTGTCCAATGTCTGATAGATTTAGAACTTAATTCTTTTCTGCCAGTCATCTAAATGAAGAATGCTATCTCATTCTTGTTTTAATTTATATTTCTCTGGTTAATAATAAGTATCTTTAAAAAATGCTTATAATCATTATTTGCCCTATTTATAATTCCTGTCTTGTGGTATTCTCTTCATGTTCTTGGTCTAGTTTTACTGGTTAGTTATCTTATTGCCTTCTCGTTTATTTTGGCTAGTTGTCTTATTTTTCTTCTTGATTTAGAAGAGATTTTAAAAACAATGTGTTCTGCACACTACTTCATTGTTTATTGTACATGTATGTATACATACACAGTTTTATTCTATAACAAGTCTCTTAGCACATTCAGTTTTGTCATTTTATTTATTTATTTATTTATTTATTTATTTATTTATTTATTTAATTTATTTTTGAGACAGAGAGAGACAGAGCATGAACGGGGGAGGGGCAGAGAGAGAGGGAGACACAGAATCGGAAGCAGGCTCCAGGCTCTGAGCCATCAGCCCAGAGCCCATCGCGGGGCTCGAACTCACGGACCGTGAGATGGTGACCTGAGCTGAAGTCGGATGCTTAACCGACTGAGCCACCCAGGCGCCCCCAGTTTTGTCATTTTAAATTTGATGTTCAATTTATCACTTTCTGTGTCTTTTAATTTTTAAAAAATTTATTTTTTAAATTAATTTTTAATTGTTTTGAGGGAGAGAGTGTGTGTGTGCATGCAAATGAGTAGGGGAGGGTTAGAAGGAGAGGGAGAGAGAATCTCAAGCAGGCTCCATGCCCAGCATTGAGCGTGATGTGGAGCTCGATACCAACCTGAACCAAAACCAAGAGTTGGTCGCTCAACAGACTGAGCCACCCAGGCACCCCTCTTTTTGTGTCTTTTTGGAGAAAGTCTTCCTCCTTCTCATTTTTAAACCTTACATTTTCTCAAAGTGGTGGGATATTTTGTGTTTCCCAGGCTTCAGGGCAGGTTTTCCCAGGTACCATGTTCTGGTTCAGGTCTCCTCTGGTTGCTATCTTAGCTATGGTGTCTTCTTGATCTTTTCATCTAAAGTGTCTTGACTTATTTTTGATCACTTAGGGGATGTTGCAAATATTACTCATCAAGAAGAGAGAGTTACCTTATATTCCATTCCAGTCTCATTTCTTTGTGATTCATGTGGACAGCTCCACCTTCAGAAAAGCCTGATAACATTGAAAGTACATAAAATTCCAAAGACAGAATTTTTAAAGATACCAGATATGTGAATAATAAATTCCAGAGGAATGTCAACAACTAAACATCCAGATAGATTTTAATTCCTCTCAAGACAGATCAATAAAGACAAACTTGATGATTATAGGTATGGCTGATTTTGAGCTATCCCCTTAAAACCAACTTGCTATCTATTTTCTGTAGAAATGAAAAATTGCCTGACTTTTACAGTAAACGTTACTTAAAGAAAAATTTGCCCTATAGTTTTTGGCCAAATATCGGGGGTCAGATGAAAGCCTTTGGAAGCTAACAACTTTGGCAGACCCCCAGAGTTTAATAGTATTAATGTTGTAGTTTTGTAATAAAAGTTTAAATTTATTTAAATTCTCAAATAGATTATGTCATTTGAAGAGATAGGATAATGGCAAAAGGAATGTAACAACCTTGAGATTTTTAAATATTGATTTTGGAAACACTTCACACTAAAATCATTTAATATAATAATTAGTTGATCCAGTTTTTCTTCCCATTGTATTCATAATTCTTACGGAAATATTTTAAAGCATAATAGGTTGCCAGCAGGAGTTTAAGTAGTAAAAATAAAGAATGGGTGTCATTATAATAATTTTTTTGGGGGGGGGGATTTCCTCCAACTCTATTTCTGTATTCAATAAATGTTTATTTGTGCATTTATAGTTATATTCATCACTATGCCTTTTACCTAAATTTGTTTACTATCTATAGACTCAAGTATAACTGCTAACACATTTTCACTGAGAGATGACAAATTTGTTATTTTTATACTCCAGTTGTTCTTCTGCATTCCCTAATTTTGCCAATGGTGTCACCATCCATTATTCACTTAAATAAGAAAACTTCCTGTTATATTTGGATCCTCTTCCTCATCTCCCATATCCAATCAGCTGCCATGTCCCTTTGATTCTGCTTTTTAATTTCCAAAATGATCTTTTCTCCATCTTGTTACTATTGCTAGTTTTCAAACTGGCTCCCTACCCTGTGTTCTCATCTCAACCCTCACCTAACTCAGCTGTCTTGTATTTCATTTTAGTCTAGGTTTTCCCCTAAAGCTGATCCTGAGAACAGGGCTCTTATGCAGATGGTTTATTTTGGGAGGTGATCCTAAGGAACATGGGTGAGTGACTGAGAAGAGTGAAATGAGCAAGAAGGGAATGGTGATCCATGGATGTGTTATTGGGCTGAGTTTCATTGTGGGTGTTTAGGGTTCTATCCTGCTAAGCAAATCCTAAGGAGCCCTGTAGAACATTCCCCAGAATTTTATACCCACAGGATGAAAGAGGGGAGTATTTATCCACTAGCTTTCATCTCCCTCTGCTCAAGATTTGCTTAATAGGTATTAACTTGTGCCTTTCCAGTTTAGTTGGACAAAGCTAACATGGGGCACAGCAGAGAAGTTTGATTACAGAAAGCAAGAGAGTAGGGCTGGCTTTGTGGGTGTATTATCTGTTAGTGATCTGTGAGGTCACAGGGGGCCAGACTTTGAAGGTCCTAATGCTTTATTTAATGGTATGCTCTCGTTGTTTTGAAATTCATAATTAGTTATGAACAAGAGATATTTTCTACTAGACCCCACAAATTATCCAGTCATTCTTGCTAGAGACAGACAGTGGCCCTGAGATAAAGGTCTGTCATAACAAAAGTTGTAGTGAAAATTTTAGCCAAGAAAATGTGAAGTGAGGCTTAAGAGGTATCTAACACATATTCTGGGTAGTGTATCTATAACTATGTTTCTACTCAGGAATGTATTAAGCAGGATGATCTAGCAAAGACCAATAGCCATCCTGCAGAGGAGAGTCCAAGGCTTGTTCTTCCAAATCTATTCAGAGCATGTAAGCCTGGGGCCTCTCTCCCAGAGCAACTTTGTAGCCTGTAATTCAGGCCTAGTGACCACAGTGTTCTGGCCCCTCAGGTTAAATGTAAGAATGAGGGCACAAGGATTTTCTGATAACCCATCTTTCCCTGGCACCTGCCAATTTTGACTTGAAGGGCTCATCTTCAACTTCAGCTGGGAAGAGAGTCCACCCAGGGAAGGGTGGGGAAGTAGGTTTAGACTGGTGGGGTGGGAAGTACACCATTTTTGTTTGCCTTTTTTTCTTCTCCAGTGTGGTGATTGTTTAACCCTGGGCTTTGAGGGAAGAAGGAAAGTGCAATCACCAAGAAGTGATATAGGCTATTTCCTAGTAAGTATGCCCTTCCTATAACATCTTTCTCTTACCTCCTGCATCATTGTAAGGAATGTAAAGGAAAAGGCAAAAAAGGTCTTTGTGTGACTGTATAATCTGAAGTGCTGTATCCTCGACCCTGTAATTTTTTTTTTAATGTTTATTTATTTTTGAGAGAGAGAGAAAAGGAGCAGGAGCAGGCGAGGGACAGAGAGAGAGAGACAGACAATCGGAAGCAGGCTCCAGGCTCTGAGCTATCAGCACAGAGCCTAAAGCAGAGCTTGATCCCACAAACCATGAGATCATGACCTGAGCCGAAGTCAGTTGCTTAACCGGTAAGCCACCCAGGTGCCCCAATCCTGTAATATTTTTGCTGGGCACACTTTTGTCAGCTCTTAAATATCTACGATCTTAGAATGTTTTGATTGATTCTAAGATAAACATTTGTTTTTAAGAAACTAGGAAGCACAAAACAAAAAGAATATATTTTCTCCTTAAATGAGAATTACCCCACAGGTTAGGGACATGCCAAATTTTATTTTTTTTATGGTTGTGAAAACTGTAATGTAGTAGAGTGTAGTGCATAGAAGGTTACTAACTTTTCAATTAGAAGAACATCTAGCATACTAAATATGAGCATGAGCCCAGTTTGATGTTTTGCTCTTTGAATTGGCAGTATTATTTTGGAATTTCAATTGTACCAGAAATGTAGGAAATCATTATCAGTTCCTTACCTTTCTCTCCTTTTTTTTTTTGAGTGTGTGGCTATGAAGAAATGGGAATGACAAATTGTAATTGTTTAGGCCTCTTTAAAGAACAACAGATGCCAAAAATTTCTTTTCTAGTCAAAAGAGCAATAGTAACTACTTTTGCTCAGATTATGGAAGTAGTTGTTATTTAAGTGTTTTTTTTTTGTTTTTATGAATGTCTCTAGCTGTTTACATGTATTCAGGTTACAAGTAAATCATTGAAGAGAAAGGTCAAAGGATTTAATAAGATTTTGTTCATGCTAATATGTACAAACCATGTGTTTAGATTCCTTTTCAGAGTACAAATACAAATGTTACTATGTGTATAGACATATAAATAAAAATAAGAATGATTCAAACATATGGGTATGAGAAGTTCTTTTTTTGGTGTTTTTGTTGTTCTTTCTCTACAGAGGCATATAGCTACACTCAGCTGAACACTGGATTTTTCTTTGTGTCACTGTTGTAAATTAACTTATTGTGATTATCTCCATGAAAACTGATGACAAATTATTTTTGAAAAATGTAGATACATTCATCATCATCAGCTGTGATCAGCTGCAGTAAAGATGCCCTTTGAAAATGAAGTGTTCTGAATTAAGATGCTTAAAAAGTACAAATAACAAAAACCAAGTGACAAAACCCCCAGCTTTTCAAACTTGGTACATGAATGTGTCCATTTTTAATGAAGAAAATGAGGCCAGCATCAGTTGGGGACTTTCTGAAGGACACATTGTCCTGTACCAATTAGTGATTTTCAGTGAGAGGAGGCCAGAAGACGGTGGCACAGTCCTTCGTCCTGCTGCCAGGTGGCGCTGTGCGGTAGTTGGTGCAGTCTTCTGTAAGGCATAAAATGTCTGCTCCTACCCTAGTTGTACTGCTGACCATAATAACTGAGTCTATTAGAAGTGTGAAAATAAACTTATTTTACAAATTTCTGAGTCATTTCAATATAACTATACTTAAATAGGTCTTAATCTTTACATTTAGTGAGATTCTTCTGTGGTTAGTGAATGCATCTTAAAGAGTGAATAAAAGACTCATGGTTTCCAGAATGCACTAACGTCTTTCATTATAAACTGGTGCCTCATGCCTTCTAAATACTCTGCTTTGAATATAAATAAAGCAGTATTAAAAATAAAATGCTTCTGTTGCCAATAGAGTGCTTTTTTACTTTGGAATAGTCAGACTGGAAGGAATTTGAAGGCAATGAATAGAGGAAATATAGCATTAGTTTAACATGTATAAGCATACACTTAAAAATACATATATATATTTAAAGAAAAGCTTTCTGTATATTTTTTTTCTTCAAAGCAAGTATATGTTTGCCCATTTTCTTCCCCTAAGGATGATTACAATCATGCTTAAAATGGTCAATTTTCTGGTTGATTATTTTCTATTTCAGCATGATGTAATTAGAAGTTTTTTCTTTGTTATTATAATGACCTGACTTTAAAGTTACTCCAAATTAATCTTATATATAGAAAGTTTTTGAGACTAGTGCAGGTGGCATACATCAGATGAAAATTGTTTTAAATGTTGGATTTCTTCTTTTACCATTACAAATTTAAATCTCCAAAATGTGTAAATGTATAAGGTATATCTGTTTTAATATGAAACACTTATTAGAAATATGAGTCAATGTTAGCGTTTTGGTTTTAAGAGATGGCATCTAAAAGATGTGAGCATTTTTGCAATTTTTATGAAATAGGACAATTTTTCCAGTTGCCAACCATCTTATCTGTTCATGTTAGTTATGTAGGCACTACAGTGAATAAACAGTTTAATTTATGGATGTATCTTGATTGTAGTGATATTTATGAAGGTCTCTAGTTTATAGAGAAAATTTCTAGAAAGGGAGACATGTTTTAGCAATAATTATTAAATTTCCCATACAAAATTTATCATGACAATATAAAGAAATCATAGTAGTATGAATCCCAGATTGTGAGTTAGTTTTTTGGTGTTTGGAAAAGTAAATGTTTTTTTAATTGAATATTAATTGATAGGAATATATTTCTTAAATGTGTTCTTATCAAAAATTCATACTATGTTTGCAATAAAATCAAATAGAGATTGGACAAGAGCTGTGGCTTCAAAGAGTTTTTAGTTACATAAATGCCTGAAAATCCTATTCAAAAGGAATCACAGAATTAAAGGATGCTTATTACACAGTTACTGAGAACAATACAAATATTTTAGGAGAGAAGTTAAACAGAGTACTGACAAATCCCTATGATATGCCACTTAAATTATGTTTTCAAGAATATATAAGGGCATGGAAAAATGCTTACCATTTATAACTGGGGAAAAAGGTTATAAAATAGTATATAATCTATATCTCTGTAACATATGATGAATCTAATTGCATGTATAATTATGATAAAATATATATTTAAAGCATTTCAAAGATTTTTCCCCAAGATATTAAAAGCAATTATTTCTGGGTAGTAGGATAATGAATGATTTTTTTTTATATTGTGGAAATTTTCTTCACTACATGTATTAGTTTCATAATATGAAAAATGCATTTTATTTTATTTTTTATTTTTTAACTTTTTAAAAACTTTACTTATTTTTGAGAGAGAGAGAGAGAGAGAGAGAGCGAGCAAGCCTGAGCAGGGAAGGGGCAGAGAGAGAGGGGGACAGAATCCCAAGCAGGCTTCGTGCTGTCAGCACAGAGCCCAATGCAGACTCAGGAACTGTGGTATCACTACCTGAGCCAAAATCAAGAGTCAGCTGCTAAACCGACCGAGCCACCCAAGCACACCATCCCCACCCCCCACGCCAAAATGCATTTCATTGCAAAATAGCAACATACATAAATAATATTAATAGTATTAATGTGAAAAAGTGTTTACACAAACATTTTATTGTCAATATGTTTTAGGAAAGTAGTGAAAAATCAAGTTATTTCCAATGTTACTGATTATTATCTTCCTATTTTCCCCAAACCCAGGACAATATCCAAATGGTTCTATTTTCTATAATTAGACTTTTAAAAACATCTTTAGCTGTAATAAATTTTTATTGGCTTGATAAGTGAATACCTTGTATATAGTTTTAGATGCATGCTTAATTTTGTCTTTATCATGAGCTCTGATTTATAATACAATTGACCCTTCAAAAACACAGGTTAGAACTGCGTGGGTCCATTTATATGTGTATTTTTTTCCCACAAACACAGTATAGTACTATAAATATATTTTCTCTTTCTTATGATTTTTGTAATAACATTTTCTTTTCTCTAGCTTACTTTATTATAAGAATACAGTATATAATTCATGTAACATACAATATATGTATTAATCAGCTCTTTATGTTATAAGTAAGGCTTCTGGTCAACAGAAGGCTATTAGTAGCTTAATTTTTAGGGAGTCAAAAGTCGTACATGCATTTTCAACTGTATGGAGTGTGGGTGCCCCTAACCCCCATGTTGTTCAAAGGCCAACTGTATATAGGTGAAATGGAGATGATAGATAGCATGAATTTATGTGGCTAAATAAATTCCCTTGAACAGTGGTTTCTAGGTTGAGTTTTGTGACTAACTGATATAATTTACTGAGCACTGTGTGCCAGGCATTGTGATAATAGTGTTTTAAATATTTTCTCTGGATTCCTACGACAAACTCATGGGTTTGGTATTGCTATTTCCATTTTACAGAGAAGTAACTGAAGCTCAGAAAGTTAATGGTCCACCCGAGGTCACAGGACTAGTTAACTACAGAGGAAGGATCTGAAACTAGGTCTTTTAGATTTAAAATCTGTTTTCCTCTAATTATAAGTCAGTTGTTTGACCATATAGACAAATTAATTTCTGGGATTCAATTATTTTCTCATCTTTAAATTGAAGGACTTGGACAAGGTGGATGGGGCTCAAAGTTTTCCTAATAAAGAGCTACTTTTAGTATTTTTAAAATTTTATATTTGATTTTGGGACCTAATAAGAAAGGGTCCAAGTTGCTGAGGGTAGAAACAGCTGGAAATTGACAAGATGTAACTTTTTTTTTTTAATTTTTTTTTTTTTCAACGTTTATTTATTTTTGGGACAGAGAGAGACAGAGCATGAACAGGGGAGGGGCAGGGAGAGAGGGAGACACAGAATCGGAAACAGGCTCCAGGCTCTGAGCCATCAGCCCAGAGCCCGACGCGGGGCTCGAACTCACGGACTGCGAGATCGTGACCTGGCTGAAGTCGGACGCTTAACCGACTGCGCCACCCAGGCGTCCCAAGATGTAACTTTTAAATTACTGGTAGATGGGAATTGACTGTGGGGTTTCTGGGTCCTCCAAGGGACTATAAGACAATAATAATTTGTGATTCTAAATGTAAATTTTTCTGGCTAAAATACATACTAATTAACCTTATAATTAAAAAAATACATATTTAGGGTCAATTTTAAAGAGAGTCTAATAACAAGGTTTAACAGTAGTGTGAAGGATTTGTTGTAACTGAGTAAGAGCAGAATTACTTATTTGTTACAAAAAGACCAATAGCATTTAAAGGAAACAATTGTCAGGTTGAGAACAATTCATCATAGTGAAATAAAGTAATGCAATGAAAGGAGAAATAATAGAATATCATGATGGGAGCATGGACTCTATATTTGAAAATATTTTGCTCAGAGCACTTTGATACCAGGAACAGATGAAGTGAGTGACCTCACGGGGCTTTTCTAATTTCTGTGATTCCATAACAGAGCACTCTGAAAGTACCTTGCTTATGACACTTCTGGATTTACATTTTACCACGTAATGAACTGCTGAATGATTTTGGTCGAAACAGTTTCCCTATTATTGCACGAGTCATCTCATTATCGAATGGAACAACCCCTGTGTGCTTCACAAAGCTCAAAACCGGAACTTGACTGTAATGATTTTCTAAGTTCATTCCATAATCAGTGGTGCAATGCTTCATATTCATATCCATAAATATGAAAGGTCCTGGTGACTCCACATGTGACCAATATTATATGCCATTGAAATTATGCAATTTATTTTTGTAAAATACAAAAAATGACCAGAATGGTATAGAAACCTTAGAGTGCAGATTTTCTTTTTATTAGTACTCCTCCCGTCCCCATCTCATACAGCACCCAATTTAGGACAAAGACAAAACGAAAGTGTATCTTGAATATGCATCACAGGTTCCAAAAATGAAAAGAAATTGGATTTGGATAGCACTTACTCAATAGACAGATATGATACATGGTAAGAAGGTGCACTGTCTGCCCTGTGATAGATTAAACTACTTTGTAGGAAAATTACTGTGAGCCAGTCACCACCACCACCGTGGCTAAATCTTTAATAAAATTCTCTTCCATATTCAGGAGTGAGGTATGAAGTACACAATAAGCAGAGTGAAGTAGAGTGCCATTTATCAAACACCGGCCAGGTCTGTAATCTTCTGCTTTATCCCTTCTTTGTACTTTATTTGTCTTTATTGTTGCAAGGAGGGATATTTACCCAGAGCAGTGGGCATGAAGCCCATAAACCTCCTCCTTCCCCTCTTTCTCTCTTTCTTATTCCCCCTTGTCAGCCTTGTCAGTATAATTTGTTTGTTTCCTTCTAGGTGGTCCTTTGCTTGTTTGGCATTCTTTTCTCCCTTCTTTTTCTCTGCCTTTCTCTGCAGTGTGCATTCATGCTATGGGAAATGACACCAAAGCTACCGGAATATGCAATGGGAATGCTAACAGCTACCATGAAGGACTGTCCAGGATGCATTCGGTAATGACTTTGAATGCCTCTTGGCAAGATAGCAGTGTTAAAATGTTGTAGACAGCCCCTGGGTGGCAGTGCACAGCTAGTCCTGATACCAACAAAAGCATTTTCAGAGTAAAGATTTTATATGTGAGTGTGTACATATGATATATAGGATATATGTGTTTATATGTATGCATGTACACATGACATATACGTATGCATGCTATGTATATGCTATATGTGTGTACATGTGATATGTGTGTATAATTTGTATGCATGTGTATGACATATGTGTATCTATATATGTGTGTACCTTATATGTGCGTACACATATATGCACTACGTGTTTATCCATTTGCCCCAAACTAATGAACTAAAAAAATAACTTCCCTTTGAAAGATATAAACACTCACTCTAATTTATCCCATGTTTCTTAAGTACAGTGATGATAATAGTGATAAAAATAACTTGTATCTTTTTTAATCTAATGCTAAAAATTTTCTAGATATCCTAGTCATGTAATGACATCTAAATTATTTTTAAAATCATGCAAATATGGGTTCAGATGCAGTGGAAGAGTTCAGAGGATAGTGAGAGTATGGCTGGAGGTGTTTTGTGCCCCTCAAATCTGCACACTGCCAGTCTATGCAGCAGCCTTGGGGGTAAATTATTTTTAGTACTATTATAACCCTTTTTTATTATTTGAATAGCAGTTTTATGACAAAACATTTATATTCAGGCTGCCTTTGTACTTGACTGAAAGAGAGCAATCATAGAGAGTGATAAGGCAACAATGGTAATGATAACTGCATTTATAAAGACATACAGAATTTAAATGGGAGTTCTAAAATAGACTGACAGTAGTTCTCTACCTGAACCTGGAGCAGAGATGGGCAAGGTTCTTGTGGCAGAGATGCCTTTGCTATTTGGGGGCAGATGGTGATATGTAAGTGTGTGTGTGTGTGTGTGTGTGTGTGTGTGTGTGTGTGTGTGTTCCTTTGTCATTGTTTCTTCCTTTTAGTTAAATGTACTTGCTAGGTAGATGAAGGGTTAGCAATAGCAGCATAGGGACATTCTATATTCAGATTAACTATTATCATAATTTTGTCAGACTATGATACAATGTGACTGCATTTCTGAATAAACTATTTAACTCAAGTATGAGTTCTTAGAAAAATTGTGAGTTTTTTGCTCTTATCTAGCATTGGTCTATTTCTCTGTCTCCTGAGAATCTACCTCTTATGAGAAATTGAAAATTTACTCTGTGAAAGAAAGGAGCATGGGAATAGGAGGGACCCCATGTCTTTAAACATAATTAAATAGTAAGAGGCCATTCTGTTTACTTGATATCAATGTTTTCCATATACTTTTATAGTTTCATTAATTTTCCCTGTTCCTAATGTTCTGACCATAAGTAAAAGCTAAGCTGCTTCTGGTCCAGTTACATTCTTTTGTTTTTATTTTTAAATACGTGGTAAGTATTAACATTCTTGATGTAACATAATAAAAAGGGTTGACGTTGTGCAATTGCCTTGTGATGTACATAAAACTAAAACTATACAATGTGGGATAGAAATAGTATCCTCTCTTCCCAAGATATCCCCAAGGTCTTTTAAAATCAGCCATATATTGCCAAAGTCTATATTATGTCTTTCTTTGCCTCTTCTTTTCTTCAGCAAAGTTAATAACTTCTACATGAAAGGAAAAAAATCAATTTATTTACATTCCACCTTGATTCAAAAAGAAATTAAGGTGGCTTACAAAGATACATAACATACACTTAAAACAAAGTGAGGGAAATGAAGCCAAGGTAAAGCCAGAGAAAGGAAGGGCAGAGCATGAAGTGTGACTATGGAACCAAATGCCCACTCTGAAGCCCTATGTATTGGTCACAAGTGAGCCACATGTTTAGTCCTCAGCTCTCTAACAACCAACACAAAGATGGAAATAATTCCAAGATGCGTAGAATCATCATCAAGAGAATAAACTGATTCTTCAGGAGATGTGCAACTATTCCAGGTACACAGGCTCATGGGAAATTTAACTCCTGGGTTTTCATAGAGCATTGTGTAATTCAGGGAAATCTGTTTCTTAACTGTAACCTATGATCAACACACACACCAGTGTAATGAGAACTAGTTTTTTTGTCATGTAGCATCTTGGTAAAGGAGGTCTGTGAAAGCTAATCTAGGCTGCTCATTTTTTTCAGTAGTCATTTTTGTTTTTTGTTTTTTGTTTTTTTTTTTAATTTTTTTTTTCAACGTTTATTTATTTTTGGGACAGAGAGAGACAGAGCATGAACGGGGGAGGGGCAGAGAGAGAGGGAGACACAGAATCAGAAACAGGCTCCAGGCTCTGAGCCATCAGCCCAGAGCCTGACGCGGGGCTCGAATTCACGGACTGCGAGATCGTGACCTGGCTGAAGTCGGACGCTTAACCGACTGCGCCACCCAGGCGCCCCTCAGTAGTCATTTTTGAGTGTCTCTTATGTGTTATCTGGAACCAAAACAGATGGGGAATGGTAATGTTAGAGATGTAGACCCTGCCCTCATCAAACTTGCAATCTTTCCTTGACAATCGACATTGACAGATTAGTTATAGGTGGGCAATGGAAAGTCTTGCAGGTGGTCAGTAGAAGAAGGTTTAGATTTTGTCTGGTCATCTAACCTAATCCAGGGTCAGATATCACAGAGGCTAAAGAAATACAGGGACTTCATAAAATTTAGACATCTCTGTACAAATGACAATTCTATGAATCCAGCTTTTAATTTGTGTCAAGTAGTGGTGGCTTCAAGACTGTACCTCCTGAAAAGAGTCTGAAAAGTGCTTTTATTCTCTGTTTCCAGTTGGGAGCAAAGCCACATGACCCAGGAATCAGTTGGCTTGTGACTAGGAAGACAGTGAAAATTGAATTTCATATTTAGTCATATTCTATTTGCCCATATGGAGGAAAAAGAGAAAAAAGTGTTTATAAATGCATTTTGATTGCTTAATTCTTCCATTATGGGTTCCTTATCTTTTACAATATGTTTAGTCTTTTCTTTAACATACTAACCTGTGTCTGTAGTATTTTTACACACAGTCGCTATTGTCAGTCACTGTTAACAGCATGTTTCAGAAAAGAAATTGTTTAGAAGGAATAATTATATACCAGGAAGATACATATTCTATATGGAAAATAGCATTTTATGGCATGAAAGAAATAGTTTACTTTTTCATTAATAATCTAATTGGACTGTAAATGCCCCTGTTGTGTTTTATTTAGCTTGTTATTAATAGTATTCAGCACAGTTTCACTTTCAAATATAGAGATATAGCATTTCAAATGATCTTTTTGATTCTGTGTGTCCCTAGGAATTATCATGTTTGTTTTTCCAAATCTATAGTTATTTCCCTTCACGTGATTTATTTATTTCTCTTTTGGAACTGGTTGTGAAAATAGTTGGAGGGAGGAGAACAATGTCTAGCAAAAGGATTATGAACCCAATATTACGATGAAAGAATGAAAAAAAACCCCAAAACTAGTGGATTCTAGCTTCATGGTAAGATAGAAAGAATACCTGTTTATTAAAACTGTTTGTTTTTATTTTTCAATGTTTGTTTTTGAGAGAGAGAGAGAGAGAGAGAGAGAGAGAGCGAGAGAGCGAGCGCGCGCAGGATCGAGCGGGGGAGGGGCAGAGAGAGACTGAGACACAGAATTAGAAGCAGGCTCCAAGCTCTGAGCTGACAGCACAGAGCCTGTTGTGGGGCTCGAACTCACAAGTCATGAGATCATGACCTGAGCTGAACTTGGATGCTTAACCAAGGGAATGAGTCTGTAAGAGCCCCTAGTAACTGTTTTTAGATAATAGGCGACACAACTTATCAACACAATTGGTATTTAACTGAGTGTCTTTACAAACATGGAAGGGATCTGGCAACTTCACCCAGAACAGTGATTCCCAAGTCTAACCATTTGATTAGCAGTCTTCCTTTCTTGCCTCACTTATATACATAGGCCCTGCAGCCACATTAAGCATCCCCCGACATTTTTTTTTCTTTTATTCTTCTGTCTTTTTTGTTACAAAGTAATGGAATAAAGAAATTATTTTTATTACTATTGACTTGAGTTTAGAGAGGTTTAGAAGAGCTCTGTGTGGGGTAATAGAACTTGTCTCCCGCACACTCCCATCCTAAGGAAACCAGAATTTCTTTCTTTAAAGTGGGTATGTCTGGGCGCCTGGGTGGTTCAGTTGGTTAAAGGTCTGACTCTTGATTTTGGCTCAGGTCATGATCTGAAGATTTGTGAGATCAAGCCCAGCCTTGGGATTCTCTATCTCCCTCTCTCTCTGCCCCTTCTCTGCTCATGTGCATGGGCTCTCTCTCTCTCTCAAAATAAATAAACCTTAAAAAAAATAAAGTGGATATGTCAGTAATAAATGGGATAGGAGATGGGCAGTAGTTTCATCTGTCTTCTGGATAATCTAGAAATAGAGTTTTATGTATTTTTGGGGGGGGGGGTAATCCAGAAATCTCTTGACCTTCAGAATACTCCTAGAATAAAAGTCTTCATGCGGCTCTGCATTTCCCCCACCCTCCCTTTCCAAATCCCATCCCACGACCATCTAGAGCTTAAAGCTGTATGTAAAACACAGAGAATATGTCCCCTTTCCTCCCTCTCAAAGAAATATAAGCCTCAGAAATACTGGCATTCTTTTTCACACTTTTACATATTGATTCTGGGAGAGCCAACTAATTTGGTTCTGCCTGCCCCTTGAGAAACAAACAAACAAACAAATAAAAATTATGTTTTCCCCCCTGGACCATTTTAGTTAATGTTTATTGTTAAATTTATGTCTTTCTTGGGGCTTAAAAACAATGGTACGGAGGTGCATCCCAATTTTTTTTTTGAAATGCATTTAGACGAGAGATGGGCATGCAGAATATTAAGCAAAAACCTGAAGGCTCCCCTGTAGTTGCAAATATCTATTGGATGTAGCCATTATTAATTCTTCATTGGCCTTTGGTTTCATAGCTTACAAAAAACTGTTATAAGTGTTATAAGTATGATGGACAAATGTACTCTACAGCTACCAGAAGCCTATATCAATTCTTTTTTTTTTTTTTCAACGTTTATTTATTTTTGGGACAGAGAGAGACAGAGCATGAACGGGGGAGGGGCAGAGAGAGAGGGAGACACAGAATCGGAAACAGGCTCCAGGCTCTGAGCCATGAGCCCAGAGCCCGACCTGGGGCTCGAACTCACGGACCGCGAGATTGTGACCTGGCTGAAGTCGGACACTTAACCGACTGTGCCACCCAGGCGCCCCCTATATCAATTCTTAAAAATGAAAGATGGCTCTACTCTACGGCATAATATGGTTTCTTTGAACATTAGGGATTCTGGTCTAAACTCATGCATAATTAGTTATACTGTAAAACTAAACAGATTTTCTTCTAGGTGGCAGGTTCCTTTCAGGCACGTAATGACGGAAAAATAGATTTGTTTCTTCAGATCTTTTTGTTTTTTCTTTAGCTTCTTTGGCAAAAGCTTTTTTTGCACAATGGAATGCATTCCTCCACTAGACTCCACTAGGGAGGACTTAAATGTTAACCGTATTAGGACACTGGGAAACAATTAACATAAGTTAGGTATAAGAAAGGAGAAAAATTATACGTGAAATAAAAAGAAAAAGATAAAGTGGCTAAGAAAATAGCAAAGAGTCAAAGAGGAAAAAGAAATTGTTCTTAATCTATTTAAAAACCAGAAGTCTCAATATGGCATTGTATTTCCAGAAACATAAATTTCTCCATGGGCAAACATTTCAATTTTTGAGAAATGAGATTGTATTAGAAACTTTGAAAAACTTATCTTCAGGTAAGATGTGTTGCCCTGTTGAATGGGATTTAGAAACTTTTTATTCAAAATAAAATGTTCATACGGGGGTGCCTGGGTGGCTCAGTCAGTTAAGCGTCCGACTTCAGCTCAGGTCATGATTTCAAGGTTCACGGGTTCAAGCCCCACCTTGGGATCCGTGCTGACCGCTCAGAGCCTGGAGCCTCCTTCGGATTCTGTGCCTCCCTCTCTCTCTGTCCCTCCCACTCACTCTCTGTCTCTTTCTCTCTCAAAAATAAATAAACATTAAATTAAAAAAAATTAGAATGTTCACAGAAATTATAGCATTGTTTAAAGAGGGACACTTTTTTTTTTGAGAAGTAGCAATAATTATTACATTTTAGAAATCCTCTTCTTTCATAAAGAATTATAGTTGTGCTGGGGCGCCTGGGTGGCGCAGTCGGTTAAGCGTCCGACTTCAGCCAGGTCACGATCTCGCGGTCCGTGAGTTCGAGCCCCGCGTCAGGCTCTGGGCTGATGGCTCAGAGCCTGGAGCCTGTTTCCGATTCTGTGTCTCCCTGTCTCTCTGCCCCTCCCCCGTTCATTCTCTGTCTCACTCTGTCCCAAAAACAAATAAATGTTGAAAAAAAAATTAAAAAAAAAAAGAATTATAGTTGTAAAGATATAATGGGTAAGTTGCATTGGTAAGAGTTAAAGATGTACGTGAATTTATACTTGACCAAAAGGCCAAGAAGCAATAAAGAGTACATGAATTTAAAGGATAAAAATCTCCTCCTTCCCTGGTCATACTCTTTTTGTTTGTTTGTTTGCTTGTTTGTTTTGGAAAAAGATGATAGAAGTTTCATTTTGTGGCCAGAAAGACACGTCTTAAATGTCTAACTCAATTGATAACCAAAAACAGTGTTTCAAGCTCAGTCAAGTAATTTCCTTAAAGAGATTGGGAACTACCAAGTAGCAGCTAAGTATCGACCTTAAATACGCCAAGGTCTCATTTTTGCTTCTAATTTTCCTTCCTGTGTACATATGGAACATGATGGCAGACCCAAAAGATGGTACTAGTTGGTAACAAGGCAACATGCTGTTTGATTTTCAGAAGTACCCTATTTTTATATCCCTAAATGCTGCATTGAAAATTGTAATCCCAATAGTTTTACAAGATTAATTTGTCCACTGCATATAATTCACTAACAACACCAATTTTGGGTAGCTGTTTGGTGGGGATTGATAATGACAGTACTCTTGAGTGGCTTTGAAAAAAAAGGTAGAGTACTAGTGGTTATGAGAGGATAAATAAACGTTTAGTAATGTATACTCACAGGTATTTAACCCAAATAGAATTCTAATTGTAGAATCTTAGAGCTGGCAGTGTTCTTAAAGGTCATTGACTGTAATCCCCATAATGTAAGGATAAAAAAAGTGAGGCTTAAAATGGAATTCCCAAGACCCCAAGTTATGAGAAGAATAAATAGTAGAAATTATGTCTTAAAAACTAAACTTTGCTTCTCTTTCTTTCTGGGCTTTGGGCTCTTCAGTAATGATTAACCCCCTACTTATATGTTACTTTATTGCATTTAGTAGGCTGAGTAAAAATGTAAAGATTGTGATTCCATTATGCACAAAATTATTCTCTGACTACTTGTATGATTAACTCTGAGTATTTGGGCTCATGTATAACATTTCACAGGAAGCAATTCCTAAAAATACACTTTTGTTTATTTTTGCTTATTTTAGATTTATAGAATTGTCGAGATGAAATTAATCTCTAATATATCAACTCAGTTTAATTCTCTTATTTTACAAATGAAGAAACTAAGGTCAGGAAGATTTTTGTCACTTTATACCAGGTTCATAGCCCTTAATGATTAGGTGAGTGCTAAAATGCCAGGTCCCAGGATTCAGTCCATTGCCCTTCATACTCTAATGTATTACAGTCATTCCATTTATAGTTTATAAAAATGAAATTATTAAACATTTGAAGCATGAAGAAAAATATGAATAAAAGAGAGAAAAGAGAATAATACAACTAATACCCATGAATACTAGGGTCTTTAAAATCATAATGTTTTGCTCTATTTGCTTCAGACCATTTTGTGTTTTCAAGAACAAAGCAGATACAATTTAGCCCTCTGTGTACCCCTCTTCATCTTCCCTCTTTATATTTTTGTTTTAATATGTAATTTTTCAACTTTTGTTTAGAAAAATTTTAAACATACAGAAAAGTTGAAAGAATCTCTCAGTGATCACCATGTAACTACCACTTAGATGCTTCTATTAACATTTTAGTATATTGCTTTGTCCCAGATCTATTCATTTAGTTGTTCCTACATTCTTTGATTCATCTATTATTTTTGATGCATTTCAAATGAAAGTGCAGACATCAGTACAATTTCCCCTAACACCTAGCATGCATATCATTAATTTGTGTTCTATTTACATTTTTTTCTTTTGGTGTAAAATTTACATACAATGAAATACAGAATTCTTAAGTGTAGTTTCATTGAGTTTTTGATAATTACATGTACCTGTATAAGCATCCCCAGGATCATCCTGTGAAACACTACCATGACCCCAGAAAATTCCTTCATGCCCCTTTTCTGTCAATCCCTACCCAGCCCACTTAGAAACAGCTACCATTCTGATATTTTCCATTACAGATTAATTTTACCTGTTTTAGAATGGAATACAAATGGAATTCATACAGTAGGTTGTTTTGAGCGAAACTTTTTCACTTAGTATGTTTTTGAGATATATCCATACTTGGGTGTATCAGCAGTTAAGTCCTATTAATTGCCAACTAGTATTTCATTGCACAGTTGAATTGTGGTTTGTTTATCCACTTTCCTTTTATTAGAATGTAGGCTTTTAAATTTTAGTTTATTATAAATAAAGCTGCCATGATAGCCACTCCAGCTTTGTATTTACTATTTAAATGGTATATCTTTTCCCATCTAATTTAATTTAATTTTTTATACATTTTTTAAGTTTATTTTTTTTTGAGAGAGAGTGTGTGCAATTAGGGGAGGGGCAAAGAGAGAGGGAGAGAGAGAATCCCAAACAGGATCCACACTGTTAGTGTGGCCAGTCAACCTAGGGCTTGAATTTACAAACTGTGAGATCATAACCTGAGCCAATATCAAAAAAGTCAGACGCTTAATCCACTGAGCCAGCCAGGCACTACCCCCCCACCCCGATCCATTTAATTTTAAATTATTTGTGTCTTAGTATTTAAAATTCATCTCATATATACAGCATAGACTTGGGTCCTGCTTTTAAAAAAAATCCATTGTGACAATCTTTGATTTTTAAATGGAATTATTAATCTACTTACATTTAATGTAATTATTGATGTGGTTGGATTTAAGTCACATTTAAAAAAATTGTTTTCTCTTTTTCCTCCTGTTTTTTATTCCTCTGTTTTTACTTTGCTGTCTTACTTGGACCATAGAAATGTTTTTAGAGTATTTGGAATTCATATATATTTAATGGTTACTCTAGGGATTACAATATATATCATTAACTTTTCGGTTTAATTAGCATTAATATTGTATTACTTTAAAATGTGGAAACTTTGCAACTGTATAGGCCTATTTACTACTTTCCACTATATATATATAAAATGTGTGCATTATTTTTGCCTATACTGTAGTTCAGTTGCTAAAGCAGGAACAATTCAATGCCAGATCATTTTTGAAAATTCTTAATTTTGTTTAAAAAAAGAAAATGGAAACTAAGAAGAAATTGTGAATGAAATAATATAAGTAAGTAAGTAAGTAAGTAAGTAAGTAAATAAATAAATAAAGGGGCAACTAGGTAGCTCAGTTGGTTGAACATCCAACTTCAGTCAGGTCATGATTTCGTGGTTTGTGAGTTCAACCCCTGTGTTTGGCTCTGTGCTGACAGTTGGGAACCTGCAGCCTGCTTCAGATTCTGTGTCTCTCTTTCTCTTTACCCCTCCTCTGCTTGCATTCTGTCTCTCTCTGTCTCTGTCTCTCTCAAAAATAAACATTAAAATTTTTTTTTAAAAAGAATGTAAATAAAATAAGATTTAAAACTATGAAATAGCTGAAATCTTAATAACCTATGATAAAATAATAAAAAGTAATCTATAATAAAGATAAGAAAATAAATATTTTCTTAAAAATTGTGGAAAATTATCAGTGAAGTCAGAGACAAAAACATCTTAAAGTTTATAACCTTAATATTAATGTTTAAATGCAGAAGATACATGACACAGTCTTTTTTGACTGATTTGTTGAAAAGGTGATCACATATCAAAAGAAAGTTTTCAGAAGCTGCATCTAGATTTTTTTTTTTTTTTGCAGTATATAGGACTGAGATGGGGTAAGGGGGTGGTGAAGAATCAAGCAGGCTAAGCAATTATTTGACCACTGGTTTTACAACTTTATAGTCAGGCAAGAGCACAGAAGGGTCTTTGTCTTTTGGGGACCCAGGGCTGATGATGGCTATCCTGTAACCAGGTCAGTTAGTAGAACTAAAATTAACTGGGTAGTGGTACTTTACTTATGTAGGTAGGGAAACAGCAGTGGGTTCAGCCACTTTATTCAACTCCTTTTGTGAAGTCAGAAGTTGACTGGCCTTGTGTGGAAAATCAATAAGGCATTTATAAACCTTCATGAAAAAAAAGATTTTTGAAAGGGGAATATGTCGGTTACATGGAGAGATGACCCTGTGTGAAGGTGGGAAGGGTTAGAGTAAGCGGATTAAGCTGCAGTGACTACAGGGAACACATGCCAGTATTTTTGATTTATGTTAGCGTTCATGTAGTGAGCACTATCTGGAGAATAGCAGTGCTTTTCAAACCCTGTTGATGAAGCCTTGCACACACATTGTGGCATTGGGAAGTTGCTGGAGTGTACTATGCTGAAGGATTCTGTTTGGGGTTAGCTGATGATCCTTTTATTTCTTAACAGATGTCTGGTCTAAACTTTATAGTTTGGATGGATGATATTTAGGTTCAAACTTCCTGCTCATGCATAGGGAGATCAGTGATTTTTCTTTAAGTATTCCTGCACACTCATATTTACCGTTGTAAACTTTTAGATTTGAATGTTTTACCCTCTTCCTCTCTTTTTCCTCATTGCTTTCACTTCTGCATGATTGTTTAGGGTGAGCCTAGTTGTCATGGACGTGTTAAGTGTCAAATATATGACACTCATTTATTTTAACTTTGGTTAAAATTTTAACTGGTCTGCATTTGTACAACACTTTTAGTGCCCTGAAAATTTGCTTTTATGAATTAGGGGTATTGATTCTAATAGACTAAATTACTATTGGATTCAGAAACATGAAACAGTATAAAGGATTGTAGATATACAACTGCTTTATGAATGCATGCCTCTCTATTGAAGAATGTTTAGCATTATAGGAATTGAGTGTATTTTCTCAAAGCACAAACATGTTGGTATGAGACACTACGCAAGTGGATGGGCCTTTAGGCTAAATCTGCCTGTATGCCCCTCAAAGCTTTCTTGTTGTGTCTTATATGATTTTCACTGCTGAAGCTGCCTTTTAATTTGTAAATGTGAAATGGGCTGGATCAAAGTCTTAGAAGATTCAAGGAATCTAATCCAATTTGATGTAGAGCAAAACACAATTTAAAATCTAAATAATTCCCAAACTCAAGAAGCTGCTTTCTGATCTACCTTCTTTTCCAATCATCACAAAGCGAGACTCCTGCTGTAATTTTCTCTTCCCAAGATAGGCAACTCTTCTATGCATCTCTCTGGCAACCTTAAAAAAAAATTACTCTTGCACTGGTTCATTTGATTTAGTGGTCTGGAAATTTGAAAATGAGGTTGTCTGTTAAAGGTGACCCCCTGCAGTGGCTTTGGCAGCATGGGGTGTTCCGGAGCAGGGAGCAACAATGGCGGGAAGCCCCTTGAAAGAGCAGTGGTGCTGACATGATTGGGCAGAGCAGTAAAGGCTGATTTCCTTACACTGAAGCTCTTCTGCCCCAGGCGTCTTCCTCTGACTGTCACCCCATTAATGCACAGCAATTGCTAGACAGTCTCCAAGTCATCACCTTCTGAAAAACAACAGATGGGTTAACTGGCTTGAGGTCAGTCAGTGAGTCAGGAGCAGAGCTGGGGTTAAGTCCCCAGTCTCCTCATACCCAACCTGGTAAAGGACCAAATGTATAGGCTGTGGTTCCATCAGCATTTCTAATGCTTGGGGAACAAGCTCATTAAAATGGCTCTAAACTGATTAAGCCAGGTTTATATCCTGTTCCTTTCTCTTTTGTTCTTTCTTTCTTATTTCCTTCTTCCCTTCCTTTCTTCCTTCCAAAAAATATCCTGAATTGATCACGTACCACTTACTATACATATCTGCAAAGATGCTTCCTAATTACACTGCCTTTCTTTGTAGTCTCCTTATATCAAATGATAATATTCCCATAGCTCATGGCACTGTTATCATTAAAAATATAAAATCTGAAATTAAAACATTACAAAGTTTACCCTTGAGTTTTAGAAGAGGAAATTTTTTTTTTCTTCAGTGACTGTTTTGATTCCATATATGAGTTTCCTCCACATTTAAGTAGCAGCTACTCTTTTGATTATGTATAGGGGAGAAGGCAGATCACATCTAATTGATATCTGCATACAAGAAAAAAAGTGATTTTTAGTTAAGTTCATACTTTGAATTTACAATCAGACTTTTATCCAAAGACACTTGAAAGATATAAAAATTAGCCACTGAGTTTAAGTACTTTATTCTGACCAATTGCCAAAACCAATCAAGGCCATAAGAGACAGAGAGATGGAGTGGGGTGGTGGCAGGGGAAAAAAGGTGGGGGTGGGGTGGGGCAAAAGAATAACTTTAAAAAATGGAATTAATTTTATAAACAATTTGGAAAGATGGATAATAGACTTGATTGTGAATGACAGCCTCTTGAATCAGTGGTTTGTAATCATTTTTAAAATTTTTAATTTTTTTTTGTTTCTAGACCTGGACTCTGAATAAAGTTTAATAATGTCATGAGCTCTTTCCCCAGAAATATACATATGTGTTTATCATATGTGTTTATCATATGTAACTTTTTAATACAATTTCAGGTATTAAACTCCCTTAAAGCCCCGTCAATGCTGTAGGTTAAGAAATCTTATACTTAATTAAGGCAAATAGAAAAAAATCTAGGGAAAAACCTCAAAAATGAAATATTTCTTAATAATATTGGACTTAAACTGAGAATTTTTAGCTAAACTGTGGACTTCTGACTTGCTTTCTCATATATCACCTTACTAGTCAATAAAAGCTACCAACTCTCACTTTTGAAATTCTCAATCCTTTTATGCTGTTGCTCTATAAAACAGTGCTCTTAATTAATTAGTATCATCATAGGATTAAGCAGTGAAAGGAATTGTGAGAAGTTATTTGAATTTATAATGCAACCCTTGGCCATTAGAGTAGGACAAACCTAAACCATTCTAAAAAGTAAAATTACTATTAAAAATTTCCAAAGAAAATTCTACAACTGTTTTCAATAGCTAATGTCAATATCTAATACTTTCCTGTAAGAAAAATATTTTTTTCTTTATATCTGACCTAAATTCTTCATATTTCAGATTAAATATTTATTTATTTTTTTTATCATCACTGGGAATTGAACCCAGCTGGTCAACAACTTCTGTGTAGTACTGCTCAGAGAAGTACCTTATTTTTTTAATCAACTAAAATATGTAGATAATAGGTTGTTTTGATTGTATATTTAGTCTTGATCAGCTCCTAAAAGATTTCGCGGTGATTTAAACTCCTTGAATTTCAGCTTACGAACCAGAGTTTCTTTGGAACAAGCAAAACATGTTAAAATAGCAATTACTCTTGTAATTGCAAATAGCTGAAAGTTCCTAGATTTTTGATGCTCTTATTCTAGGTTTGATTTTCAATATGTTTTTGATTGCCTCCCTCAAATTTCTTTGCATTTTCTTGTAGTTTTATTTTTTTTTTTAAATCATGTTTATAGTTTTAAGCTCATCAGGAAAAAAAAAATAGAAGTCAGTTGGGGGATCAAATGGGAAGGAAGCAAAAGGAAAATTTTCCAATCCCTTAAGATGCTGTATTCTTTTTAAAGAACTCCATTCAAGTAAGAGTATTTTCCTGATCACTGTATGTTCATTTTCAATTAATATGTTAATTAAACTTGCTTGTGGATTCTTTGCAAATTCAACCTGTATTATAGTTAAAAGTTCTAAGCTTTCATCAATGAAAGGGAGCAGTTTGGTTTTTGTTCCCCACTCTACCTTTTTCCTCTCTAAAAATGGCTGGAAGAAGTTTTTTTTTGTATTTCCATGGTATTCTTGTTACTAAGCCATTGATCCTTTCAAGTGTAATACACAGTACAGTGTTTCTCAGTGGGAGATTTGTCTTCAGTATCTCCGTAGGTTATTCAGGGTGGCATATCCTCTATTGAAAGGTCTCTTTAGTCCTTTTCTGTTTCCTAATCATGACCTTATATATTGACTTCATGTCCTTAACTGCAACTCCCCTTACTTGAGACAGTATTTTTAATTCAGGAGGCCTTTAAAATTGCTTTAGCAAGATATTAATTAAAAATAGGAATTCTCTGAGTCATTTTTGTACATTTCTTTTCTCATAAATTATTTTAGCATCTCATACTCAGTTGCAGCAGATGACACAAGATCACAGTCTCACAAACACACATGATAAACGTAATGCAACAATATTAGAAATCAATAGTGTGTGTTTTATTGTATACTGTACCTAAAATATACAATAGGGTGACTTACATAAATCATTTATTCCCAGTCATGATTGATGACCTCATAACTCACGAGTGACGGGGCAAAGCAGAGCCCCAAACGAGTTATGAAATGTCATCAATAACAAGTGGAAACAAATGATTTATCCAGTGTCACAGCCCATTGTATGTTCAGTTTATGCAACAGCAGTTAATGATAAAAACACCCAAAATGGGTGCAGCTTGTATTTTATTCATCACATATGCACATACTCTTCCTACACTATTTTACACTAGGTTAGTGCTTATTGTCCATGAAGAAAATGATCAGGGTTGAAATAGGAAAGTGGGTTGATAGAGAAGATATGATCTTTGTATATATATATAAATCCTTTTGGAATCTCTTTCCTCTTGACTAGGCTTTTCCCCTTACTTTCTTTTTTCAAAAAATATCTATCCCTTTTCTAGTAAGGAAAACATTGAAAAGAATATCTGCAGCTATGTAATTCAATTTGTTTCTTTCTCAGTTGACATTCTAGGAGAGAGAAAAGTTAGCATGATTTTTAAAGTTAAAGGATGTTATATGACTTTAACACTATTTTTTACCCATTTGATTTTTTTTTCTGACTATATAGCTTAGGAGCAAGGAGTTTTATATTTCCATATTCAAAGGCAGTAAGAATCTGACTATTAAACTGTTTTATTTTGCAACATCATTCTATGCATCCTATGTATTTTGGAAGTCCTGCATGTTTCACATAGAAATCTTATTTGTAACATTAAAGTGCAGTTATAGTTTCACTTCAAATTTAGAGATAGGTTTCACTAAAGTTAGGGATATTGGTGGTTGCTAGAAGCTTGTATTTGAGGTTAATGTTATGAGTTCACATTCTAATTCCTTAAAATTGATATTAACTTTTGGGAAAAATGCCATTTAAAGAGAATGTCAGGTTCTTTTGAATTAAAAGTCTGTCCCTTGTGACACTCTCCTTCAATATTTATAATATTGACTCACTAAGAACCCCAGAATCTTGTTAGATACAATTTTATTAAGTGAATTTAAGAGACTGTAATATGGTTATCACGCTGTGCTGCTTGTTGTACAAAGTTAAACAAATCTAGCTTTTACTTGAAATGAACATTTAGACAAAAGATAAAGGGGCAATTAGACATAAAGATATCTTTGTGAGTCTTAGCAGTTATAGAAAGCACATACTGTTTGTAAGCATTGTATGAAAGCAAATGTGTGTCAACCTCTACACCCCCGTTTTGATTCCTCTGGAATATATTTCCAAAATATACCCCGAATCTGCCTGCTTTTTCAGATATCCACTGTTATTGTAGTCTAAGCAAATATCTTTTCTCCCCTAAACTATCTTCTGTGGAAGCTTGCAAACTTGATTGTCTATTTCCCCTTGTCTCCCATCAACATATTCTGCATGTAGTAGCTTTGAGTGATCTAAAACTGCAGCACTCCCTGCTGTAGCTCTTCAGTGTCTGTGCAGTACATTTAGAATACATCTAACCCCCTCTAACTGATCTGTAAGTGGTCCCTGTATAACTCTCCACGCTCATCATAATCTATTTTCTCTCCCATTTTAGCCACATGTTCTTTTTTCATTTACCCCAAAGGGGCTGGCTAAGCTCCTTACTGCTTTGGAATCTTTTTCTGTCCTATTCCCTTTGCTTGGAATTTGTCCTTTTGCTTGGCTGTCATCTGCTCGTCGTTCAGATCTCTCCTAACATGGCTTTTTCACAGAAGTCCTCCCTGAATTTTGTGCTAGTCAGGCCCGCATTGTAATCTGTCAATCTACTTTTCCTTCACAATGTCTGCCACAACTTTATTTTCATTTTATTTAGTTCTTTTTCCTGAAGGTGTTTATCACAACTTTAATTGTATATTTCATCTCTGTGATTATTATTTTCAATACATATATCCCCATCTAGGCCATTAACTCTATAAAGGAGGGCATATAGATTTTATTAATTGCTTCTTTTCAGTATCTAGAACAGTGCCTGATACCTTAATAAGTATATGTATATTTTTGGAAAAAGGAGAAGGTTTGAAAGTGACACAGTAGGAAAAATTAATAATTTCCATTGAATTATTTCTTATTCATTGGTCATCTACTATATAAAGACTACAAAACTCAATACTGTGGAGATTTACTAAAGAATTTGAGAAATTGTTTTTTATCCTTGGAAAGCTTATATTAAATATGAATTCCTAAAATCAGTTCAAGTATTTATTGAGGATACATGAGTAGATCAGAGGCGGAGCTAATCGTGGAAGTTTACTTGATATTAGTGAGTTGAGCCTCAATTTAAAAATATAAGGAAAAGATTAGCAAGTGGGAACAGAATGAACATTGTTATTTCCCATACTGGAGTGTGCATATAATCATGATAGAACAAATTACTAGAAAGTTTCTACTTTGTTGTTATGGCCTGGATTGTGTCCCTTCAAAATTCATACATTGAAGCCATAAGCCCCAAAGTGATAGTATTTGGAGATGGGGGGTCTTTGGAAGATGATTAGGTTTAGATGAGATCATCAGAGTGGGGTCTTCATGATAGACTTAGTGCTCTTAAAAGAAGAGACTCCAGTGACTTAGCTCTCTCTCTCTGCACATGCACTCAGAGGAAAGGACATATGAACATATAGCAAGAAAGCAGCTGTTAGCAAGCCAAGAAGAGAATGCTCATTTGGATCTGACTATGCTGGTATGGTCTTAGACTTCCAACCTCCAGAACTGTGAGAAAGTAAATTTCTGTTGCTTAAGAAATATCCAGAGTATGGTATTTTGTTATGATCCCACATGACTAATGCACTTGAAGATGTGCTTTTCTGGCATAGAAAATTTCTTGATTTGAAAAATCTAAAATTAGATTTTTAGTCTAAGCTGAGAGGCTAGAAAAATGAAAGTGATTGCTTATCAGCTATGTACCTTGGTAAAACTGCCCAGTGGCATGGGCATAAGAAGATAATAAGATGACATAAGAGATACCTCCTAGAAATTCTATTTGCTAGTATTCTGAAAATAGTTAATACTAATATTTATGATCCAATCTTAGACTCTGTCAATAGGAGTATAGTACTTGACTTTAAGGAGATAATAATTACTTCTTCTTTCAACTATAGTTATGGTTTTGTTCAGGGCATCATATTAACAACCTAGAATATTGATTGTACTGAAATTTACTGGGAATTTTTTTTAACATTTTTAATGTTTATTTATTATTTTTGAGAGAGAGAGTGCAAGCGGGGGAGGGCAGAGAGAGAGAGGGAGACACAGAATCCGAAGCAGGCTCCAGGCTCTGAGTTGTCAGCACAAAGCCTGATGCGGGCCCGAGCTCATGACCTGAGCCGAAGTCGGCCACTTAACCGACTGAGCCACCCAGGCACCTCTACTGGGAATTTTTTAATGTAAATTTCCAAGCCTTACCCCAGAATTACTGGATTCTAATCTATGTAGGTGGGACTTAGATTTTCTGTTTTAGAAAACAAGCTACTAAATAAGCATTTGAGAAACATTGAATCAAAGCATATTCAGGGACACATGGGAAGGTAAGAGGATATAATATTATGTCTTAGCAAGAAGAGTTGAAGGATTTAGAGATGTTTAGTCTAGAAAAGATAGGACATTATAGTTGTCTTTCAGTATTTGAAATCTTGCAGATAGAAGAATAGGATTTGATTTCTGTCATTCAGAGGACAAAACTTGGATTAGTATGTGGGAAATTTAGGTAGTATGATTTGGCCTCAAAGAGAAGCTTTATTAATTTCTAGTGTTGTTCATAGAATGGATTACATTGGTAATTGTTAAGATCTCTCTTACTGGTGATATTTAAGTGAAGGCTGGATAACCTCTCAGGGGAGAGCATATGAAAAACCTTCCTAATACATTCTTCCTTTCCAAAGGGGAAAGTAGTGGAGTAGATATCAGATTTTCAGTCATGTGAATAACAATATATTTTTTAAAAAATATCTCCTCTGTCTCTAGCACTCTATCTCCTCACTGTCAAGCCAGTGAAGGTCTACCAAAATGGAATCCCAGCTTTGTTGAAGTTGTGTGTTGGATTAGGCACTGAGCATGTCAGAAAGGCAGTACTGTGTGGGGAAAAGGTTGGAAAAACACTTAGAACTAAACTCTTAGGCCTCTTGCTGAAAGCAATCCTTCCTTTAATCATACTCAGTTATTGGGGAACTCTTTGTTCTTTTCCATGTCTCTTGCCTAAACTTCTGATTAGAGTTTGCCTAATACCATTAAATATAATAGCTGGTCCCTTTTAGATTAGATTAGGAGTTATTGGTGTCCACATCTGCAGTAGGATGTCTGTAGATCAGCCCCCAAATGTAGGTTTTCCAGATGTCACCTTATTGAGCCCATCATATATTATAGGAATTTGAGATTGAATAGCTGTGCCTAGGATGCAATTTGTGGTAGCTGACTCTTGTAGTTGGGAAACTTTGCATGATGATAGCCTGGCAGAGAAGAGAGGATTGGCAGGTGCAGAGAGACTCCTGAGTTCCAAACCTATGCACAAAGTTGCTAATCAGAGCAAAGAATTGCCATTCTTTGTTTTCATCTCTCTACTAGCCATTCAGGCTACCCCTGTGTAATCTTTGTCCTTTTTTTTTTTTTTTTTTGTAATCTTTGTCCTTTAAAGTCATACCTTAGCTGTAATTTTGCTCTGATTTCACCCAAATAAAGGTGGTTGGAGGATAGGAGGAACTAGAAAGAGAAAATACAGTGAAATTCTCTGTGTTATCCTAGACATGATTCTAGGGACTTCCCATGCACATTAAAGTGATTTAGTGATTTCTTTATGACTAATTTTCTTGCCTTATTCTCACTTGTATTTAAGATAAGTTGAAAAAGTAATGATACAAAAACTATAAAAATTGGAACCAGGTGAAAAATAAATCAGTATGGAATAGTGATTCAATATCATAGTTATAAACCAAAACATCTTTTGTTTTTATTACAAATAGCCAGCCAAGTCTTACCTCAGATCTTTTATCAAATTCTTTGGAATCTGAGCCAGGGTCATGTGCAGTTTTAAAAGGTAATAGATTTGATGTGTAGCTAGAGTGAGAACACATTTCTTGGGTTAGGAATTCAAGTAGGTGGTTCTGGCTCAAGGTCTGCCCTGAAATCAGGAAATCAGCAGGTCCATTTCCATGATAGCTCACTCAAATAACTCAATTCCTTGTCACATGAGCCTCTCTGTAAGGTTTGGGTTTCCTCATAATATGACAGGTGGCTCCTTCAGAACATGTGATATAAGAGAAGAACAAAGGTCAGAGTCACAATGTCTTTTATAACCTAGCCTTTTATAACCATTCTACTAGTTACACAGACTAACCCTGATACAGCGTGGGAGGGTGTTACACAAGGCTGTGAATACCAGGAAGCAGAGGTCATTGGGGGACCATCTTGCAAGGTGGTTACCACACGTACCATGACTCATAACAGCTCTCATTCCATGAATTAGAGAACAATTGTTGGAATTTTGCCAGCTCTCAAGAATGTCTATTTCTACTGTAACACCTAGGAAGAGGGAAAATAACTATAGAATGAATTTGCAGACATGCTGACCTGAATGAAAGGTGGTCTTGGGCCAAAACTTAGTTTATTACATGGCTACCATAAGAGGTCCATGGCACAAATCATGAAAAGATCTGAATATTTCTCCTTTCTCAATGTACAGACTGCGGTAAATGACTGCAGTTACTTTGAGGAAGACTGAGAGGTGATGTCATTCTTCCACATCAGTACCTTGCCTTCAAAGTGAGAGGCTGTGATTTTTCTATTAGGGTAATTCTAGTCAATCAAGCCTCTTTCACCAGACCTAGAGGTTTTCACTATATAGATCAAATAAGACTATTTCTTTATTTAGTTATAAGGACGCTATTGTCAATTAATCATTCTCAAAGTTCATTATAAAGGTCCCTTTAGCCCTAATACCCATTATGGCAACAGTATTCTCCTTGCCTTTTATAATTAAGTCTCTGGTACCCTTAGCTCTTATCATGCCCACTGAAATCAAGGAACCCATTTCAGTGGCAGTATGAGATGGCTCCTTCCTCCCTGCCTTCAGAGGACAGTTATGACAGTGCTTTCTGAGGATATTGGTGCTCCTTCAACAATTCAGTTGTTAATATCTCTGTGAAGGTTGAGTGCTTTGGACTGGAAGAAATAGGAGGCAGTTGCCTGTAATAAACTCACTTCAACACTTTTCTTTTTCTAAGTCTTGACTTTTCTCTTCCATATATTACCAAGACTTTTCCAGCATATTCACAAGGTTATTGTAGGTCACCAATGATTTTAGGTTTCAGATGACTAACTAATGACATGCTGATATTTGACTCAGATCTGGAAGAAAATAGGGTATGACATGTGAATAACTGGTATCCCTTTACAAGTTAAGTAGCCTGAAGTGAGGTCATTTCCAATTCTTTATGTAAGGTGGAATCAGCCTCATCAGTCAGGGTAGGAGGTGTCTGTTGACTCAATAGGTTTGGTAGGATTTGGCGGGGGGACTGTGTACTCAAAGATATCTGAAAGGTCCCAATTACCATCTTAATCAATTGTCACCAAAATTTCATGGTTCTACTCTTTTCTAAGCAAATTTCCCGTTTTTGCATAAGAAATATAAGACTTTATTGTAATTCATCAGCTAAAGGATCAGATTCTTTTTTTGATTTAGCTAATCAACTCTGTGACAGTAGACATAAGAGAGTCAATCTTTTAAGACAAACTTTCTTTTTTCTGCTATGGCTTAAACAAAGACTTTATGGTAGAGCCTGCATTTTTTTTCCTTTTACATCTCCAATGCAGTTACAGGTAACTAACCTACCTGACCATCCTTGCATCATTATGCTTATCATACTGTTTCAGAAATTGCTGCTATTTCATTAAAGTTGTACCTTCCACAGGCACTTCATTCCGGGTGATCATAGGTGGTAACTGAAATATCTGTTTTACTACTGAGACCATGGTCTACCAATATTCAACACTTTTTGGCAGCCAGGTTCTCACTTCTTTTAAGCCAACTCAGATATTCATCTTTGAATATTTCATCTACAATTATTTATGATAACAATCTATATTAGTCAAGGTTCAGTTGCTGGCAATAGAAACCAGTTCAGCTATTTTAAGCAAAAAAACATCAAACATAAGGAATTATGTGCTTACAAAATGTTGGAATTCTGGGAGGATAGGGAGCTTGATTGGGCCTCAAGGGAGACTTCCAGAATAATGTTTCAGAATCATTCCGACAAGGAAATTGAAAACTTTACTAAAATTGGTGGCTGGGGAATCAAGACTCTATCACCAGAACTGTAGACTCGAGTCACACCACAGCTACTAGATCTGACCCAGATAAAAGTGGTTGTCTTATGCATCAAGTCTTGTTGAACTTAAATAAGTACTGAATTCATGTCATGCCATCTAATTGCTAATATCTCAATTGCATCTAGAATTCTAGATACAAGGGAATGTGGGAGATGAGAGCTTTCTAGCCTTTATAATATATTACTTAAAGTGTTTATCACAGTTGTTATAAATTTATGGTGAATTCTGGAAGAATGTTAGTTATTTCTATTGGTACCAAGAAAGTATACCATATGTTACTTGAGTGCACTTGTACTGTTTAGGGTAGACTTGCATTTTGTGTTCTCCTTATTCATGGTCTTTGTTGGCAGAGGGATTGTTGTGCACATGGATTTTATTTCCAGTTGCCCTGTTGGCCAGTGTCTTCAGAGTTTTGCACCTAGTGCATTCACCATGTTGTATTCTTATGTAGTTTCCTGTAGTGAACAACTGAATAATAATTTGAGTTCTTATTTCATAGGTTCATATAATAAATTACACAATTCTTGTGCATCCTCCATTTTTTGAATCTATCTTAGTATTTTGAAGATAACTAGAAAACCATAGGAATATAGTGAATAAGAAAAATGTATTGTGCTTTGAAGTCCAAAGAAGAGGATGCTTATAATATATTCAAAGTATCTTTAGTTTGACATTTGTCTCTGGTCAGTAGCACCTTCTTAAGTTCTTGCTTGGTCTCATAAAGATTGTTTTGTTTGTTATTAAAATATGTGAGACAATAAAAAGTGTCAGTATTCAGAGATAATTAGCTAAATAATAATGAAAATTCCTATATTGATTGTAAATGCTAAACCCAAACCATAATTCTTAGATAGTGGCCTAAATATTGACAAAACTGTACAGATGGGAAAGAAAAAGTAGTTCTGAAAATGTTGACATTTAATAGAAGGTTAGGGCTGGAGGGGATCTTAAAGATCATCTAGTCTAACCTTCTCATTTCATATCTTGGGAGACTGAAAAACAGAGCTGAAGTAAATTGTCCAGAGTCATGAATGTTGTTCATTGTAAGGCCCAAAATAGAAGTCAGTCCCCTTTGAAGTTCTGTCTAGTCTAGGGCTGTAACCACTACAAAATACCTTTTCCTTTTAATATTCTTAGTATTCATTATTTAGTTTGATCCATGTTTCTTTTAAAGTACTAAGGAAATCAAAATGTTTAAATTAGTTTTCAATGTTAAAATATATTCATTTACAGGAATATTCATGATCTTTTTTCTGCTGTTTAAAATGAAGATTTTGACGAGGACTTGGAAATGTTGTTTACAGAATACTCTGCCCTCCAAAAGTGGTGTATCAACACTTTATTTTCCTAGAGATTTTTTTTTATTGTCCAATAACTGCTTTTTCATATTCAGTGGAGTGGAGCAGCAGTGGCATCTGATGATTAATTAGTTCAAAAAGTGTTAGTTCCCCAAGGATAGCCTGTTAGATACTTTGCAGGTCATTTAAAAAAAGAAATCTATTGCTCATGTTTACAGGTGGTGGCACACTGAATTTAGATTGGTTATAAGGCACACAATGAATTTACTACTTCTGCAATTCTCATTGCTAATCTTGTTACAGTAATCCTGAGCAACAATCCAAGTTTGCGTTTGACAACAGAAAATGAGTACTTGCCTCTTTGATTCTATATTACATTAAATATTCTTTGCACTTTCTTTTTAGATTCTTATGATAGCCTGCATCATTTGATCTAAATATGTTTTACCTTAAAGTTCCTAGTGAATTAATTCCTTTCTGAATCCTGACTGATTTTGTTAAATTAATTGAATTATATAAATGGTTGGTACTGGTCCTGAATAGGACCTTGGATACCAGTACATCAAAGTCACCATGCAATGTGATTCCTGAAGGTGTCCCCCACAATGTTGGCACTGGATTACATAATAAAGTGTACAACGTTCTTTAAAATATTATTTTGCTGTTTTTCATGTTTGACAATCACTACTTGATCTTGGTTCTAAAATGGTAGCTTAAACACATCCAGTGAAGCTAAGAGATTCTTAGCAGAAACCTTGATAGAAAGATAGGGAATGTTTATATATAGGGAAGATACTTAGAGCTATTGGTGAAGATTATTATCTGATACATTTCATGACAGATTTGGCTTTTTCTAGGTTTTAGAGCCATTAAAACCTATGGGCAAAATTTTACTTGCCTCAATATAGGAAGGAGTAAGTGTTGGGTCTCGTTACTAAGAAACGCTATAATAGGTGCTGGGAGCCCTACCTTATAGGGCACAATAGTTGAGACAATACATTTTGCCTTAAGTACCTGCCATATGCCTAATGTTGTGTAGGGTGCTCCAGGGAACTAAGAGAAGCAGAAATGGGCAAGGCCATGGTGGCTTGCCAGGGAAAAACAAACAGTGGACCCTCTTAATTTAACTTCTTATTAACCATTTTTTCTCATCTGTAGGGAAGAGTGAATTTGAAGTGCTGAACTGTAAGATACACGCCAAACAATTATAAATGCTAATGTTCTGTTTCTCAAGGGGTCAGAATATGGCTATCAGTGAAAGAAAAATTAGACTTCCATCATTTTCTTTTTGTTGCTATCTAAAAGAGATCTCATGGGCTGAATGTCACTTTTAGTCTTTTCCTGTGTCTGTTATGCATTTATTGAGCTTCTTTAATTATAGTCTTGAAAGTATCAAATAAATAGATTAAAGACTGCCAATATTAATTTTTAAATATATTTAAAATCTGTAAGAACTTTTGTTTCCTCTTCCTTGGAAAACAAAGGCAATGGCTCAGGGGTTTAATTTGGTTTTATTTTTTCCATTTTAACTCTGGTTTGTTGTTGTAAATATAGTTCAAATTAATTTCACGGAAAATCTACTTTTGTATTGAAAAATGAACAGAAAGTCTGTGGAAATATTCTCTTATTTTTATCTAGATATAAGTGATCTTGATAGTTAATGCTTGTATTTCCAGGTTGAGAAAGTTTACAAAATTTATCCAAAAAATACAATTTTTTCCCCTCATTACTCACAGTCATAATCATTACCACAGGCTATTTGAAAAATCATCAATCTGCATTCAGCTCTGTGCTGTGAACTTAAACTGCTCATTTACTGACTTGTATATTAATACTGCCTTTTTTCCCCTAGAAGAAAACTATCTCGTGTCACAGAAACTTGTAATGAATTAATCACCCTGTGACCCTTTATGAGGTAGAATATTTTATTAACTCCACCATCATTTCTCTTCTCTATCTTTCGGTAGAAGTGGGCAGTTTTTACCAGAAGGCTGAGCAAACTCTGCCAGTACTCGCAGGCCTTCTGTTCTCAGGTGCAGGCTGTTGCTATCCTTTTCTCCTATTCCTGACAGTCTCAGGATTTCAGTTAGAGCTCCTAATCCACCAAAGTCCTTAAACCATGCAGCAGAACTCTTCTTTTGTCTTTGGACGAGCCAAAATAATCAGTTCTAGAACTTCAAGGTTAATTCTGGCTCTTCAGTGGCCAGGGCACCATGACAGATACTTAACTGCTTGTGGCCAAGGTTTGTGCTCCTAATGTGGTACTTTGTGCCAGGTTAAATGGCAAAGAAGTTCCTTATAAGTCTAAGAGTGTGCTCTTGTGATAGTCGACAATATTATCTTTTCTTTTTTTTTTAAATTTTTTTTTTAACATTTATTTATTTTTGAGACAGAGAGAGAGCATGAACAGGGGAGGGTCAGAGAGAGAAGGAGACACAGAATCTGAAACAGGCTCCAGGCTCTGAGCTGTCAGCACAGAGCCCGATGCGGGGCTCGAACTCACAGACTGCGAGATCATGACCTGAGCCGAAGTCGGCCGCTTAACCGACTGAGCCACCCGGGTGCCCCGACAATATTATCTTTTCAAACACTGTGAAGGGGGTCTAGGCATTTCAGTTGCTGACTCCACAACTTTCAAACAAGGTATTACATCCTTTCAGAAGTTAATTGATAAACATGGTAAATTTGGTGAATTGGCTGCTTGGCAAATGTCTCTTCCGGTGAATTGCCTCCAGAAAATTGGTTTCAAATTGATTTTCAGCATATTAATGTAGAGCCAGGGTAAGCCATGACCCTTGCTGACTTCTTGCTTGAATACACAGGCAGAGTGATATTTCTAAAAACACCAGTCAGACATGCTGTTTTTCTCTTAACCCTTTTAATTACTTCTCATTGATTTTAGGATGGTTCTACCTGCTTCTACCCATGCTGATCCCTTCAGTTTACTAGGCACTTGCCCCTACCTACCCTCCATTCCTATGCTTCAGCCACTCAGTTCCTCTCAAATCCCTCCTTTCTTAGGGCTTACACAGGTGCCTCCATTTGTTCGGGAGTCTTCTTCCCCCCTTTCCTCTGGTTAACACTTTCTCATCCTCTTGATCTTAGGTGAAATGTCACTTTTCCTGGGAAGCCTTCTCTAATCCCTAAAATAGGTTAAGTCTCTTGATTAGATGTCCCCTATGCACTTTTAGCTTTTCTCATGGCATGTACCAGTACTATAATAAAATTTTTGAATAGTCTGTCTCCCATACTAAAATTCAAGCTCCAGGAAGATAGATAGCAACAGCTATCTGGTTCAGTGCTATCAAGTAGTATTTCTGTGATAAGGGAAATGTTCTATTTTGCATTACTTGGTATGGGAGCTGTGAACCACATGTGGCTATTGAGTGCCTACAATGTGGTTAATGTGACTGAAGACTTGAATTTTTAGTTTTCTTTAATTATAATTAATTAAAAATTAAATTTAAATACCATGTATAGTGGCTACCATTTTGGACAGTATAGGTCTAGCTCACCAACATATCTGAAATTCTTAGCATAGCACCCAGTATAGTAGGTACTCAATTAATGTTTGTTAAATTAATGGTTTAGTGGGGTTTGTTGAGTTAATCTTATTTTTGGATAATGAAACTGAAGGACAGAGAGAATGTAACCATCATTCACAAGTATATACATACATTCATTCATACTTTATAATGCTTGATTTACATTTTTAAGCCTGAAGTTTCTAAGTCTCAATTTCCTCATTTGTCAAATGGAGAACATAACAGTAGCTCTCCTTTAATATGAAAAATATTTTTTCTAAAATGAGGTAAAATTGTTATATAACATGTAAGATTCAGTGTACATCATTATAATTTGACATCTGTATGCACTACAAAGTGATCACCACCAAAAGTCTAGTTAACACCTGTCACCATACAGTGGATTCCCTTCATTCATTTTGCCAACCCCTAATGCCCTTCCTGTCTGATAATCATCAATCTATTCTCTGTATCTATGAATGTGATTTTGTATTGTTTTGTTTGTTTTATTATTTTAGATTCTACATATGAGTGAAATCATATGGTGTTTGTCTTTCTTCATTTGACTAATATCACCTAGCATAATACCCTCAAAGTTCATCTATGCTGTCACAAATGGCAAAATTTTATTTTTATGGATGAATAGTATATTGAATATTTTTACTATCTCTTTTGTATCCATTCATTCATTGATGGGCACTTTTTTCTATATCTTGGCTAATGTAAATAATGTTGCAATGAACATAGGGATGCATATATCTTTTCAAGTCAGTGATTTGGTATTCTTTGGATAAATACACAGAAATGGAATTGATGGATCATATGGCAGATCTAGTCTTAATGTTTTGAGGAATCCACATACTGCTTTCCAGAGTGGCTGCACCAATTTACATTCCGCCAATAGTGTATGAGGGTTCAATTTTTTCCACGTTTTTTGAAACACTTATTTCTTGCCTTTTTGATAATAGCCATTGTAAGAAATGTGGGGTGATATTTTACTGTGTTTTTATTTGTATTTCCCTAATAATTAGTGATACTGAATATCTTTTCATATGCCTGTCGGCCATCTGTATATCTTCTTTGGAAAAATGTCTGTTCAGATATTTGCCCATTTTTACATTGGATTGTTTCCTTTTATTGTTGGGTTGTATGAGTTCTTTATATGTTTTGGGTATTAACCCTTAATGAGATATGATTGATATGATATGATATGATGTGGTATGATATGATATGATATGATATGATATGATATGATATGATATGAAAATCTTCTGTGATTTGTAGGGTTGTCTTTTCTTTTTCATGATGTTTTCTTTCTCTGTAAAGAAGCTTTTTAGTTTGATATAGTGTCAATAGTTCATTTTTACTTTTGTTTCCTTTGCCTGTAGCATCAGATCCACAAATATATCACTAAGACATATGTCAAGGAGATTACCACCTATGTTTTCTTCTGGGAATTTTATGGTATCAGGTCTTACATTCAAATCTTTAATCTATTTTGAGTTAATTTTTGTGTATGGTATAAGGTAGTGATCTAATTTCATTCTTTTGCATGTGGCTGTCCAGTTTACCTACCCTTTACTGAAGAGACTGCGCTTTACTGAAGAGACTGCCAATTGTATGTTCTTGGCTTCTTTGTCATAAATAGTGACCATATTACGTGGGTTTATTTCTGGGCTCCAATTTCTGTTCCACTTACTTGTGTGACAAAACCATACCGTTTTATTGCTATAGCTTTGTAGTATAGTTTGAAATCAGGGAACATGCTATCTCCAGCTTTGTACTTCTTTCTCAAGGAGATTTCTTCAGTTGTTTGGGATATTTTTGTTCTATACAACTTTTAGAATTATTGGTTCTAGCTCTGTGGAAAAAAAATACAATTTTGATATGGATTGCCTTGAATTGTTAGATTGCTTTGGGGAGCATGGACATTTTAACAATATTAATTCTTCTAATCCATGAACACTGTATATTTTTCCATTTATTTGTGTCTTCATTTTTTTTCCTTAAATGTCTTACGGTTTTCAGTGTATAGTTATTTCACATCCTTAGTTAGATTTATTTTTAGGTGTTTTATTCTTTTTTGATGCAATTGTAAATGGAACTGACTTATCAATTTCTTTTTCTGATATTTCATTATTAGTGTATAAAAACACTAATTGTTTTTATTGGTTTTGTATTCTGCCACTTTACTGAATTTGTTTACTAGTGCTAGGAGGTTTTGTTTTGTTTTTGTAGATACTTTAAGATTTTTTATATATTGTATAATGTCATCTGCAAATAGTGACAATTTTAGTTCTTCCTTTCCATTTTGGATGCCTTTTATTCATTCTTTCTTGTCTTATTGCTGTGGTTAGGATTTCCAATACTATACTGAATGAAGGTAGAAGACTGGTCATCGTTGTCTTGTTCCTGATCTTAGAGGAAAGGTTTTCAGCTTTTCACTAATGAAGATGATGTTAACTACAGGCTTGTCATATATGGCCTTTATTATTTTGAGGTATATGTATATTCCCTGTATACCAACTGTGTTGAGCTTTTATTATAAATAAGTGTTTAATTTTATCAAATGCTTTTTCTGCATCTATTAAAACAATCATATGATTGTAATTCTTCATTTTGTTAGTGTGGTGTATCATGTCGAATGATTTGCAGATGTTGAACCATCCTTGCATCCCTGGAGTAAATCCCACTCGATCATGGTGTATGATCCTTCTAATGTATTTTTGCATATGGTGTGACAATATTTTGTTGAGGATTTTTGCATCTGTATTCATCAAGGATATTGGCTTGTATTCTTTTGTATATTGGATCTGTATTCATCTGTATTCATCTGTATTCATCTGTATTCATCTGTATTCATCAAGGATATTGGCTTTGTATTCTTTTTTGGTGGTGTCATTATCTGGTTTGATGTCAGGGTAATTAATGCTAGTGTCATAAAATGAGTTTGGAAACATTCCTTCCTCTTTGTCTTTGTTTTTGGTTTGTTTTGTTTTGTTAAAGTTTGAGAAGAATAATATTAAATCTTTGAATATTTGTTATAACTCACCAGAGAAAGTGTCTGGTCTTAGACTTTTGTTTGTTGGGAGGTTTTTTGATTACTGTTTCAATGTCTACATAGAAAATGGTCCATTAAGATTTTCTATTTCTTCATGATTCAGTCTTAGAAGATTGTTTCTAGAGATTTATCTGTTTCTTCTAGATTGTCCAATTTTTGGTGCTTAATTTTTTGTTATAGTTTCTTATGATACTTTGTATTTCTGTGGTATCAGTTGTAACTTCTCTTTTATTTCTGATTTTATTTATTTGAGTCCACCAATGTGTTGTGTGTGTATGAGTCTAGCTAGAGATTTGTAAATTTTATCTTTTCAAAGAACTAGCTGTGATTTTATCTTTTCTATTGCCTATTTTGTTCCTATTTCATTTATTTCCATTCTGATCTTTATCATTTTTCTTCTACTAACTTTGGGCTTCAGGTTTTTTTTTTTAATTATTTTAGATTTTTCCTGTTTCTTGAGGTAGGCCTTTATTGCTATTCTTTCTAAGACCCACTTTTGCTGCATTCCATAGATATGGTGTTTCTGTTTGCATTTCTCTCAAGTTTTTTTTTCCTCCTTTGATTTCTTTGGTGACCTGTTGGTTTTTTAGTAGCATGTTGTTTATTCTTCACATTTGTGTTTTTTTCCGGTTTTCTTCTTACAATTGATTTCTAATTTCATATTACTGTGTTCAGAAAATATGCTTGATGATTTTGGGCCTTGTGAATTTATTGAAACTACTTTTGTGGCCTAACATGTGATCTATTCAGGAGAATGTTTCATGTGTACTTGAGAAAAAATTGCATTTTGTTTATTTTGCATGGAATATTCTGTATATGTCTATTAAGTTTTTCTGATCTAATGTACTGTTTACAGCCAATGTCTTCTTTTTTTAAGTTTATTTATTTCTTTTGAGTGGGGGAGGGCCAGAGAAAGAAGGAGAAAGAGAGCGAATTCCAGAGAGGCTCCATACTGCCAGCATAGAGTCCAACACTGGGCTCAACTCCATGAACCACGAGATCATGACTTGAACCGAAACCAAGAGTCAGATACTTAACCGACTTAGCCACCCAGGTGCCCCAATGACATCAAAACTTTCTGTTTTGATGATCTATCCAATGATGTAAGTGGCATGTTAAAGTCCTCTAGTATTATTGTATTGCTATCAGTTTCTCCCTTTAGGTCCATTAGTATTTGCTTTATATATTTTGGTTCTTCTATGGTGGGTATATATATATATATATATATATATATATATATGTAAATGTTATATATTCTTCCTAGATATACCCCTTTATAATTATGTAATACCCTTCCTTGTCTTTATTATTGCCCTTATTTTAAAGTCTATTTTGTCTGATATGAGTATAAGCTACACCAGCTTTATTTTTGTTTCCATTTGCATGGAATATCTTTTTCCATCCCTTCACTTTCAGTAGGTATGTGTCCTTACTTCTGATGTGAGTCTCTTGTAGGCAGCATAAAACATATTTTCTTATCCATTCAGCCACTCTATGTATTTTCATTGGAGAATTTGGTTTATTTGCTTTTAAAGTATTTGTTGATAGGTATGTTTTTATTGCCATTTGTAATTGTTTTCTGGCTGTTTTCTGTAGTTTCTTTCTGTTTCTTTCTTCTCTTTCTTTCTTCCCTTCTGGTTTGGTGGCTTTCTTTAGTGTTATGTTTAGATTTATTTATCATTTTCTTTTGGGTATTTACTCAATTTTTGCTTTGTTATTACTGTGAAGTTTGCATATAACATCCAACGCATATAGTGGTCAATTGATAGGAATTTAACTTTGAACACATTCTTAAACTTAACCTTTTTATCTCCCAATCCCACATTTTATAATTTTAATGTCACATTGTAAGTCTTTTTATTTTATGTTTACCTTAACTAATTATTGTACTTTTAATTAATTTCATTACTTTTTGTCTTTTAACCTTTATTCTTGATTTAAAGGTGACTGATTCACTGTCTTTACCATGTCTTTACCTTTTCTTATGAAATTTCTACTTTTGTATTTTTTCTTGTTATTAATTATTGATGTTTCTTTTCAGCTTAAATAAATTCTTTTAACATTTCTTTTAAGGCTGGGTTAGTGGTGATGGACTCCTTTAGTTTTTGCTTATCTGAGAAGACTCTTAGTCTTGACTTTAATTTTTTGGGTAGAGAATTCTTGGTGGGAAGTTTTTCCTTTTAGTATTTTCAATATGTCCTGCTACTCCCATCTGGTCTGCAACATTTCTGCTGGAAGATCTGCTGATAGCATTGTTGAGTTCCCCTTGAATGTAACAAGTTGTTTTTTTTTCTTCCTGCTTTTAAGATTCTCTTTTTATCTTTTAACTGTTACTGTTTTAATTAGTGTCTTGGAGTGGATTTCCTTAGGTTCATCTTATTTAGAACTCTCTGGGCTTCCTGGATCTGGATGTCTGTTTCTTTTGCCGGATTAGTGAAGTTTTCTGCCATTATTTCTTCAAATAAGTTTTCTGGCCCTTTTTCTCTCTCTCTGACTACTGAGACCCCTGTAATGCAAATATTATTTTGCCTGATGTCCCAAAGGTCACTTTAGGTATATTTACTTAATTTTTTTCTTTTTGCTGTTCTGTCTAGGTGTGTTTCATTGTTTTGTTTTCTAGCTCACTGATCCATTCTGCTTCATCCAGTCTGTTTTTGAAACCCTGTAGTACATTATTTAGTTAAGTTGCTGCATCCTTCAGGTCCATGAGTTCTGTTTGGTTCTTTCTTATATATTCTGTCTCTTTATTGGAGTTCTCACTGTGTTCATCCATTTTTCTCATGAGATCTGTGAACATCTTTATGACCATTACTTTGAACTCTACTCTTTATCAGTTAGACTGCCTATCTCTATTTCATTACTGTCTTTTTCTGAGGTTTTTTTTTTTATTGTTTTGTTTGGAACTTATTTCTGTGTCTCCTAATTTTGTGACTGTCTGTGTTTGTTCTATAGATTATGCAAATTAGTTACTTTTCTAAGTCTTGAAGGAGTAGCCTTGTGTAGGAGATGTCTCATGGGCTCAGTAGTGCTATGGCCCCTGGCTACCAGAGGCAGATACCCAAGAGGCCTCCCATGTGTGAGCTGTGCATGCCCACCTGCTGTGGTAGGACTGTGGCTGTGGTGTGATGGTGTGTGGGTCCATCAGCAGGGTATGTCCTCCATGGAAGGATTTCCTAAATGATACCCACCAGTGGTAATATTAGCAAATTAGAATGAGATAAAAAAAATGGCCCCTATGAGTGTCTCTGTCCCTGGACAGAGTCCCAACAAGTTTCTGCCCCTCCAGCATTTTCTTGAAGGTTTGTAAGTGGGTCTCCTTCACATATGGCCTAGGTGCTTTTCTAATGTGTTTTTGCTTTGGGTCCCAGGGTAAGTGAGTCTGTGCATTAGCCCTTTAAGAGCTGGTTCTCCATTCCTTAAAGTTTTATGGTTTTCCTGGATGTAATCACCATTGGTTTTGAAAGCTAATTGTGTTTTGGGGGGGTCATCTCTTTTGTGCCATATTTAGAGATTGGGGTACCTGAAATGGAACACTGACCCGTTGCTTCTCAGGGAAATGTTTCATATTTTTTATATCCCTTCTGGTTGTGGATTGCTACACCTGGGATATTATTTGTTTGTTTGTTTGTTTGTTTGTTTGTTTTGTTTTGGTGAGAGTGTGTCTCTGACTCTTTTACCTGTTTTGATGCTGTAGGGGCAGAGGAAGAGGGAGAGAGAGAGAATCCCAAGTAGGCTCCATGCTCAGTGTTCAGCCTGACTGGCGGCTCTATCTTACGACCATGAGATCATAACCTGAGCCAAAATCAAGAGTCAGACACTTAACCAACTGAGCCACCCAGGCATCCCTGTGCATTTACTTTTTATTGTTGAGATTCTGTTCATCCAGTTTTCAGGTCTTTTTCAGAGGAAATATTCTATAGATAGTTTTAAATTTGTTGTATCTGTGAGAGGAGGTGAGTTTAGTATCTTTCTGTGCCACCATCTTGAACCACTCTCTAAAAATCTTAAATTAAGTAATGTATGTAAAAATTTTTTTTCAGTTTTTGATACAAAGGCATTGTTTAATAGGTATTATTTGCAATTATTGTTAATTTTTACTAAAGCCACTTATATTGTTTTAGTCCATCCCCCCTTCCCACAACAGAAATTGTTGCTTCATCCATTTTGGGTCAAGATCACTTTTTAGACTTCAATATTAAAGCATGCATGCATTTTATAACTATTTGACTTTCCTCCTCCTTAGCTAAACTATGACCTCCTTGATAACCTTGATTTTATTTTCCTGTCTAATCCCACTCCCTTCTATAGCCTCTGACTCAAGGAAAGCACTGAGAAATGTTTTTCAAATGAATGAAGTTTAGCAAATTAGGGCCAAAGCTCCAGATTTCCTGATTTATAGGCAAGTGTTCCTTTTTTACTTAATACTGCTTTTATTTCTCTGGGTAGGAAAGCAGAAGATTCTTTTGATTTTCTAAAGACAATTTTTTATAACTGAATTTATAGATGTTTTGTAAAATGCATAGGATGTTTCATAATGTTGAATATCCATATCTAGTTTTATAATAAGGAAATAATCAAAATTGCACAAAAATTGTATGACTACCAAGGGAGCATTCTCATGACTGTTACCTTGTCAGTGTGTCCCCTTCTCTGACCTTGATTTCAGTACTAAATACTTCTAAGGATTGGTTAATTGTGATTAAAAATCTGACTTTAGTGTTGAGGAAAGTTCCTGCATTGAAGTATATGTGCTACTAATGCAATTAGATGGAACAAAATAGGCAAAATACTATTTCTCAAATCTTGGGAAGTTTTCTGTAGGACATACAACATGAATCATGAATAATACCTAGTATGTATAATTCAGTGTTTGCCTACTTAGCATTTTGCCTATGAACTCCAAGTGCTTCACAAATATTAAAGCAGTTCCCATTTCTTTATAATTCTAGGAACCAGAGATTAGAGATAGTTTTCTTTTCAACAGACAGAAATACTATTGTTCTGGAAGAGTGCTGAATGTGAGGTCATTTGGATTTTGAGTGAATCTTGAACTAGAATTTAAGTTTCTTCTTTCTCTTGGTCTGGTACCAAATTGTATTCTTAAGGAAAGATTCTGAGAAAAGCTTAACCTAAGTGTATGTTTGCAGCATATAAACAGTAATATCTGCTATAATTATTTAAAAGTTATTAATATGGGGCGCCTGGGTGGCTCAGTCGATTGGGCGTCTGACTTCAGCTCAGGTCATGATCTCACTGCTTGCGAGTTCGAGCCCCGCGTCAGGCTCTGTGCTGACAGCTCAGAGCCTGGAGCCTGCTTCAGATTCTGTCTTCCTCTCTCTCTGTCCCTCCCCTGCTTGTGCTCTGTCTCTGTCTCTCTCACAAATATGAAAAATAAAACTTAAAAAAAATTTAAAAAATTATTAACATTTGAAGACTTGAATCTGTAGTTGTCAAAAGCAGATACATTTATAGTTAAGGAAGCTGGTATTATGGTTATGGTATAGGTAAATGTTGGATTTAAGTTTTATTTATTTATTTTGTTATGAAAGGCATATAAGTTAATTTTATGCTCTATTTCTGAAATAGTTTGGAACTCTGGGAAAATGCCATCATGCCAGCCAAGTAGTAGTTCTCCATCTCTAATACTAATAAACATGAAAAGTTCAGCACTTAGACATTCAAGTCATATACCAGTAGATTTCTTTTTCTGACATTCCCTGGATTTAAATTTCTCTTTAAGGGCACCTGAGTGGCTCAGTTGGTTAAGCATCTGACTTTGGCTCAGGTCATGTTCTCATAGTTCATGAGTTCGAGCCCCATATTGGGCTATGTGCTGACAGCTCAGAGCCTGGAGCCTGCTTCAGATTCTGTCTCCTCTCTCTCTGCCCCTCCCCTGCTCATGCTCTGTCTCTCTCTCTCTCTCTCTCTCAAAAAGAAATAAACATTAAAAAAATAAATTTCTCTTTAATGTTTAATAGGTTGCTCAAGAAAAATAGTCCAAGAAAACTAGTACATTTCTCTTCTATTGCATAGTATTTAAAATGTGATTAAAAGAAATTAGGTAGGGGCACCTGGATGGCTCAGTCTGTTGTGTTCAACTTTGGTTCCAATCACTATCTCATGGGTTGGTGAGTTCAAGCCCCACCCACATGGGGCTTTGTGCTGACAGCACAGAGCCTCCTTCAGATTCTCTGTCTCTCTCTCTCTCTGCTCTTACTCCTCTCTCTCTCTCTCTCTCTCTCTCTCAAAAATAAGTAAGTATTTAAAAAAAAGTATATGCTAAAGCTCATGTTTGGAACTGGTCTTAGACTATGTAGTATTTCTGGTGAATTTGAAATATTGCAATCAGAATTTCTAAGTGAGTATAAAAAAGTGCACCATGACTTAATTAAAACACAATTCTATTTATTTATTTATTTATTTATTTATTTATTTATTTATTTATTTAAAGTTTTTTAATGTTTATTTTTTTTGAGAGAGAGAGAGAGAAAGAGAGAGATAGAGAGAGAGAGGAGAAGGGAGGGGCAGAGAGAAGGAGACAGAGGATCCCAAGCATGCTCTGTGCTGATGGAGTGCTTGAACTCAGTAACTGAGATTATGACCTGAGCCAAAGTTGGATGCTTAACTGAGCCACCCAGGTGCCCCTGTGTATTTTAAACATGTGAACAATTTGTTTATTTATTTATTTTTACTTACTCATTTTAAGCTTATTTATTTAAGTAATCTCTACACTCATCTTGGGGCTTGAACTCACAACCCTGATATCAAGAATTGCACGCTCTTCCAACTGAGCCAGCCAGGCTCCCCAAAACACAATTTTAGCAAGTAACAGTTACTTAATTTTGTGAACTAGAGAAAACCATATTATAATTTAATGCATTTAAAAATGTATTCAGGGCATCTGGGTGGCTCAGCAGGTTAAGTAACCTACTTTGGCTCAGGTCATGATCTTCCAGTTTGTTAGCCCGCATCCAGGTCTCTGCTGTCAGCACAGAGTCTGCTTTGGATCCTCTGTCTCCCTCTCACTCTGCCCCTCCCCCACCTTCAAAAATAAATAAACATTAAAAAATAAAATCATATTCAAAACACAGAATTTTACAGATGGAGAAAATTCTCCAATTTACAGTTGGAGAAGTCTATTTATAAATGATCTCATCCCTAACAAATAATAGGCTTAATGGATATTAATGTGTCTGTGACTTTCAAAATAAGATTGAAAGCTTATGACAGTGATTTCACCCTGAGCACTTTTAGTTAGTACAATACATTTCCTTATTATTTCAATGTTACATTCAGAGGGAATATATCTTCTTTTGTATATGACATATTTTTCAAGTGTTAGTACATTTGTATAGTAGGAATTAAAAGGTCTATTGAAACTATAGGTTTATTTACAAACTAACATTGTTTAACATTAAGGAAAACACTACATTTAAATAACGCTACAATGCCTTCTTGCTATGAAGGTAGTACCTACAGCTACAATAAAGTCCAGATAGTTGACAGATATCCTTAATACTTGTACATAAATAAATTAGAACATAGTTTAATTAGAATGTAATTATAATTAGAATATGAATATACTCAAATTTTGGGAGGTGTGAAGGGAACTTGAACTTTAATACAGGAGATAGGGCATGGCATGGAAAGAACTCTCTATTGAGAGCCAATATTCAAGTTCCTGTCCAATAAACTAGGTTATCTTGGAGAAATCATTGCCCCCCCTCCCCAGGGGCGGCTCACTTCCTCATTTGTTAAATGAGATTTTTAAAAAGTCTTAAGTATTAAAACCCTAAGAACTGAAAAAAAAAAGAATAATTTTAAGTATGAGTCATATGCACTAGATTGCATGTGACATTTTGTATTGTTCTTATTCATAAAAAGCTCATGCTTTATTATGCTTTTTACTTATAAGTAAATAAATCCATATTTATACTATTTCTCCTTCATAGAATTCTCTACTGTTTTGGAGCCATATATTGGTCTATATTGAGCCTGTATTAATACTGAATGTATAATCTTCCTTTGTCCTTACCCGATACTGGGTAATAGCAACTGGACAGAGATGAATTGGGGTTACTATCCTGGATATGATGTCAAACTTGACTAGGGTAACTATACAATTTATTATCCAAATTGGCACATTTCTAAAATTGAAAAGGAGTCCTATTAACCGAGACTGTGAGTCTGTATTTAAGGGATACAAAGGTAATGATTTTAATGTGTTCTATATAACTTTGCATGTTCTTCTTTACTTATTCTCTATCCTTCTTGAGGCAGAGAGAGAAAATATTTAGGTTGAATAAAGGTAACATTTTGATTCAAGTAGATAATTTGTAGGTTTTGCTTTTTATATGAAAAACAGCATGAATTACCAAATTGGAGGGCTCAAATTTGTCCAGAAATTCTGAGAAAGACAATTATACAAAATCCAACAAACTCACTGAAATATGCAGTGCATTACCTCATATTGCTTACCTCTCCATGAAAGGTCAAAAGTACCTCCTCCTGTGATATGTCTGCAATCCCTGAAAGATTGATTAAATTTCTATATAATACAGAATTGCTGAATCTAGTGAACCATAACTTATGTAATTTGTATTATACTTTATCAGTCACCTTTTAAAAGTGTTTAAGACTAAAACTTTCCCTTGTAGGCAATGGAAACCTAGAAATACTTGCTTTCTTTATAATAACTTTAGTAGTTTGTATGACTTAATTATATCAAGGTTAGTGCAGAATTCTTAAAGTGGTCCAAATGTGAAAATTGACCTAATTTAGGTTTTTAAATTTTGAAATGGAAAAGTCAGAATAAAGAAGATGGATTTTACATTGCATGGAGAAGAATGAGAAAAATACTCTTTGCATATTTTGAAAGAGTGGCTAAAGAGATATTTGAAAACTTCCCCTTGCTAACTCTTAATTCAAAAGGTAAGGCATAGCATAAGTTATAGAAACCTATCTACTCTTACAAAGTTTTATAGTATCCTGGGTTCCTCTTACATATGACCTATTCTTTTAGCAGGAGAATTGAGAACACCAGAGATTAGGAGGTTAAAGGCAAAGTATATTCCACTCTTAGACATGAGAGTATTTCTTCTTTTTTTATTTTCTGTGTACCACTCTTCCCATCACGATTCCCTCAATTCCTAATTCTCAACTCATTTTGAAGTTTGACATGGGGAGGGGCACCTGGGTGGCTCAGTCAGTTAAGCGTCCGACGTCGGCTCAGGTCATGATCTCACGGTCCATGGGTTCGAGCCTCGCGTTGGGCTCTGTGCTGACAGCTCAGAGCCTGGAGCTTGTTTCAGATTCTGTGTCTCCCTCTTTCTCTGACCCTCCCCTGTTCATGCTCTGTCTCTCTCTGTCTCAAAAATAAATAAATGTTAAAAAAAAATTTTTTTTAAAAGTTTGACATGGGGAAATGCCCAAGGAATATATGATCTTCAAATAAGTCTAGGAAATAGACCATCTTACATGTCCACCGAAGGGTCTTGGGCAAGTTAATATGATGCTGTGTCCTTGACTAACAGCGTTCATGTCAGAGGTCCTTGAAAGCTATAGAGTTGCCCCTAGAGACTTCTGGGATGGAAATCTGCGGCAAAAGAGCTACCCTCTGGGAACATTTAAGGTGATATACCAACACTGTAGATACTGGGAATAAAATCTAAACTCTTTAACATGGTTTTAAAACCCCTGCATCTTTCACCCCATTTTCCTCTCCAATCCCATTTCTATCATATTTTCCACCATATATGTCTTTATAGCTCTAATGTTTGCCATGCTTCCTGTATCTCTAAATGTTTTAAAGATTCTAAACCTACATCTTCTGCTTCTGATTTCCCCCACCTTTAACTGTCTTCTCCTGGTTAAATATTTATTTCTCACCAGTTCAAACATCTCCTCCCAAGGAAAGTCTTTTCTGACTAGGTCAACTCCACATTTTCTGCTTGTATTAGTGTTCTACTGATATAAAACAAATCACCAAAAATTTAGCTACCTAAAATAATACAAGCTTATTATCTCACAGTTTCCTTGGTTAGGAGTATGCATACGGCTTAGGTGGATATTCTTGCTCCTGTCTAATAAGGCTGCAGTCAAGGGATTGCTTGGGCTACTATTCTTATTTGAGACCCAGGGTCTTCTTTTAGGTAATTGATTGTTGGTAGAACTCATTTCTTTGAGGTTGTATGATTAAGGTTCCTTTTTTCTTGCTAGCTGTTTGCCACAGACTGCATTAAGCTCCTAGAGACTATCTATAGTTCTTTGTTACATGTCTCCCATGGGGAGTTCATAATATGGCTGCTTGCTTTTTTCCAAGCAGAAATGCATCTTTCTGATGTTTTATTTTTTTGAAAAGACTCCTCTGATTAGGTCAGGCCCACCCAGACAACCTAGATTTCTTTTTGATGAACTCAAAGTCAACTGAATAGTAACCCAATCATAGGAATGATACCCCATTATTTACATATTCTGCCATGCATAAGGGATGGGGATTATACATGACGTATACACAAGAAAAGAGTCTCAGAGGCTACTTCAGAATTCTGCCTACCTCAATGCTCTCTCATGCTGTTTACCTCCACTTTTTTTTTTTTATCATAAAACACAGTTCAATTGTACATTTATTTCTGTTGGTCTTTGGTTAATGTAAGTCATCCCAACTAGCATATAAGCGTCATGAGAGCAGGGAATATTGTTTTTGGGGAGATTCTCTTTGCTCCCTGTTGTATCCTTGAATGTAAGCATAGTCTTCAGCACAATATAGGTGCTCAACAAATATTGAATAAATGGGTAACTTTTACTGATTGGATAAATGAATGACTGAATGAAAGCTTTACCATGATTATCTGGCACTAGGTAGGTATTTTTGGATCTAATCATTCCCTGATTCTTAGGCACTAAAAGATGACAGCTTTTAAAATACCAGACATTAGGTCTCTATCCTGAGGTGACTAAAAGAACTGACTCTAAAAGGAAATGTGACTCCTAAGCTCCCAAGACCAAGAGAAGTCTGTTTATTCAAGAGGATTCTGCTGAGGGCAGTGTGTGTGTGTGTATGTATGTGTATGAATTTTGTGTTCATCAAACTAAATATTGTTGATTATAGGGAAGATGGAAGAGGTCTCCTTTGATAGAGGCCTGCTTCCTCTTGCCCTTAATTTCCTATAAAGGTAGTAACTCAGTTAATATGTCCAGGTGTCCTAGGAGACTATAGAATTATAGTTAAATTTGGAGAAGTTGCAGCAAAACTTAAGGATTCGTCACACGTAGAAGTGGAGAAGGGCAACGTTTCTTTGAAGTAGGGTAGCAGATCATGTCTTTAGTCTTGATAAATTCTTTCCTTAGTGTCTATATTTGTCAGGCTTCTCCAGAGAAAATAAACCAATAGGATGAATATATATATATATATATATATATATATATATATATATATATGTGTGTGTGTGTGTGTATTTCATATATCTACTTATTTTATATATATAATATATATATATGTGTGTATATATATATACATATATATATATATATATATATTTTTTTTTTTTTTTAATATCAGTTCCATGACTGAGGAAGCTTGATGAGGGAGGCCAGCAGGTTGGAGACTCAAGAAAGAGTTGTTATTTGAGTGGTTAGGCAATCTGCCACACAATCAGGAAGAGGTGAAGTTATAGATGAAGTTTGAAGGCAGTTTTCTGGAGAATTCCCTCTTGCTTTGGTAAAATCAGCCTTTTGCTGTATTTATGCCTTAACTGATTGGGATGAGGCCCAATGTAAGGTAACTGGCTTTTGTAAAGTCTGTGAATTTAGATGTAAATGTCTTATAAAAACACTTTTACAGAAACATCCAGAGTAATGTTTGACCAATGGTCTGGACACTGTGGCCTAGCCAAGTGGACACATAAAGTTCACTATCACAGTGTTCCTATGATTCAGTCTTATATTTACTATTAAATCTCATATATGTAAGACTCAGATATTACTTCCTCAGTATAGAAAATCTATGCCCCCATAGGACTTGGAGACAAAGTTAGAAATTAAAAAAAATTTTTTTATCTCTTTGATTTTTTTCTCGACAAAAACCACATTAGAAGAACAAGGCCTATAATATGATTAAAATGTTATTTTGGAGTTTGAGTTAGCCCTTCATCTTAAAGTTAATCCATATAAAAGGTGATGGCATTAAACATACTTAGTGTATGTGAAATTAAATTTAGCACACTTTTTTTTAAGTACCTACTACATGCCAAGCTCTGTGTTTGCACAAAGAGCACAAAAATGAGTAAACATGATTTCTGCCAATAATAGTATAGACTGCCACTATATTATAGTGAGTGGGATAGATAAGAAACACTAAAACATGGTGAGCCATCATGAAGATGTGTTGAGGCTAGAGGCTTGGTGAAGGTATGGGAAGGATGTAATAAATGAGAATGAGAAGCATAGAATTTAGCCCTAATATGCAGAAGACAACATAAGATTAAGAGAAGACATCTTATCTATTCACAGTCTACCAAAGGGGGTCATAAGGAGCTAGGACTTTAGATTTTGACATGGCTTTAGGTCACCACTCACATAAAATTCGGTAATTTTTGTGGTCTAGGGACACCTGGGTGGCTCAGTCAGTTAAGAGACCAACTTCAGCTCAGGTCATGATGTCGTGGTTTGTGTGTTCAAGCCCCACATCAGGCTCCATACTGACAGCTCAGGGCCTGGATCCTGCTTCGAATTCTGTATCTACCTCTCTCTCTCTGCCTCCTCCCCCCATTCACACTCTGTCTCTCAAAAATGAAAAAAAAATATTAAAAACTTTTAAAAAACTTTGGTGGTCTTAAAAATATATGCATCTCTTGTTAGCCACAAATGAATCGGGGCCTGAATTATGATATAGCATATAACTCCAGGTAACTAACTAATCTTAATCTTTATTTTAAGCCTTATGTTGTTAGATATACCTTGTCATGTTGTTCCTCTGCCAATGAATGTGACGCTTTTAATACCATGTCTAGAGACCCACATTGTCTCTTGGGATGTCTATGTGAAATGATCTGTCATATAAGAATTCTTTGGATTGGGGATGAGTTCATACTATGGTCCTGACAATCTTTTCTTTTGACCCAAGAGAGTAAGATTCACCTAACTATCCATACATCATTCTTAGAATGCCAGAAAACTAAAAACTCTTCTCAGTGCTCATGTCCTGCACATAATTGGGCATATAGTCACTGACCAATAAATATTTGCTACATAAACGAATAAAAGAAGGAATGAATGATAGCTGTTATTTTAGCTCTCTTGGAATTTGGTTAAGTTGACACCTATTTCAGCGATTCTCCCATTCACCTCCCTTCTGGTAACCATCAGTTTGTTCTCTACAGTCAAGAGCCTGTTCTTTGATTTGCCTTATTTTTTTCTTTGCTCATTTGTTTTATTTCTTAAATTCCACATAAGAGTGAAATCATATGGTATTTTCCTTTCTCTGATTTATTTCACTTAACATTATACTCTCTAGATCTATCATATTGTTGCAAATGGCAAGGTTTTATTTTTTATGGCTGAGTAATATTCCATTGTATTTATATACCACTTCTTTATTCATTAAACTGTTGATGGACACTTGTAGTGCTTCCATAATCTGGCTAGCATAAATAATGCTACAATGAACATAGGGGTGTATATATCTTTTCAAATTTATGTATTTATATTCTTTGGGTAAATACCTAGTAGTGGAATTATAGGATCATATGGTAGCTTTATTTTAATTTTTTGAGGAACCTTCATACTGTTTTCCACAGTGGCTGAATCAGTTTGTATTCCTAGCAGCAGTGCACAAGTGTTCATTTTTTCCCACATCCTCACCAACACGCTGTTTCTTGTGTTTTTGAATTTAGCCATTATGACAGGTGTGAGGTGACATTGTGGTTTTGGTTTGTATTTCCTTGATGAGTGATGTTAATCATCTTTTCATGTGTCTGTTGGCCATCTGTATCTTTTCTTTGGAGAAATATCTGCTCACGTCTTCTGCCCATTTAATTGGATAATGTGTTGTTGTTGTTTTTTCTTTGATGTTGAGTTGTATAAATTCTTTGTATATTTTGGATACTAGCCCTTTATCAGATATGTCACTTACAATTATTTTCTCTCATTCAGTAGATTATTTTTTAGATTTGTTGATTGTTTCCTTTGCTGTGCAGAAGCTTTTTATTTTAATGCAGTCCCAATAGCTTATTTTTGCTTTTGTTTCCCTTGCCTTGGGAGACATATCTAGAAAAATGTTGTTATGGCTAACGTCAGAGAAATTGTTATGGCTAACGTCAGAGAATGCCTGTGCTCTCTTCTAGGATTTTTATGGCTTCAGGTCTCACATTTAGGTCCTAAATGTAAGTGTATTTTTGTGTATATTTTAAGAAAATGGCCCAGTTTTATTCTTTTGCATGTAGCTGTCTAATTTACCCAACACCATTTGTTGAAGAGACTGTATTTCCCATTGAATATTCTTTCCTACTTTGTTGAGGATTGACCATATAATTGTGGGTTTATTTCTGGGCTCTCTTTTCTGTTCTATTGATTTATGTGTCTATTTTCATGCTAGTACCATACCGTTTTGATAACTAGAGCTTTGTAGTATATCTTAAAATATGGAGTTGTGATATTTTCAATTTTTTTTTCTTCCAAGACTGCTTTTCTATTTTCTTTTGTGGTTCCATACAATTTTTAGGACTATTTGTTCTAGTTCTGTGAAAAATGCTTTTGGTATTTTGATAAGAGTTGCATTGAATCTGTAGATTCCTTTGGGTAATGTGGACGTTTTAACAGTGTTTATTCTCCCAATCCATGATAATGGAATACCTTTCCATTTGTTTGTGTTGTCTTCATTTTCTTTCATGAATGTACAGGTTTTCAGAGAACAGGTCTTTCACCTCCTTAGTTACGTTTATTCATAAATATTTTATTCTTTTTGGTACAATTGTAAATATAATTGTTTTATTATATTGTCTTTCTCCTACTTCATTATTAGTATGTAGAAATGCAACAGATTTCTTGTATCCTGCATTCTGTATTACTGAATTAACTTATCAGTTCTAGTAGTTTTTTGATGGTGGAGTCTTTAGGGTTTTATAGAAAACCCTCATTTGGCATCCATACCAGTTTGGATACCTTTTGTTTCTTTATTTCTATTTCTTGTTTGATTGTTGAGGCTAAGATTTCCAGTACTATGTTAAATAAAAGTGGTAAGAGTAGACTTCCTTGTATCATTTCTAATCTCAGGGGGAAAGCTCTGTTTTCACCAGTGAGTATGATGTTAACTGTCGGTGGGCATGGATGGACTTTATTATGTTGAGGCATGTTCCCTCTATGCCTACTTTGTTGAGGGTTTTTTACTCTTAACCACAAATGGATGTTATCCTTTGTCAAATGCTTTTTCTGCATCTACTGAAATTATTGCATGATTTTTACACTCAATTTTGGTGAATGATTCTGTCAGTGTACTGTTGGATTCAGTTTGCTAATATTTTGTGGAGAATTTTTACATCTATGCTCATCACAGACATGGGCTTGCAGTTCTCTTTTTTGGTAGTGTCTCTGTATGGTTTTGGTATCAAGATAATGCTGGTCTCATAGAATGAATTGGAAGCTTTCCTTCCTTTTTTATTTTTTGAATAGTTTGAGAAGAATAAGTATTAATTCTTCTTTAATGTTTGATAGAATTCACCTGTAAAGCCATCTGGTCTTGGACTTTTGTTTTTTTGATTTCTGATTGAATTTCATTTCTGGAAATCAGTCTGTTCAAATCTTCGATTTCTTCCTGATTCAGTTTTGAGAGATTATATATTTCTAGGATTTATCCATTTCTTCTAGGTTGTTCAGTTTGTTGGCATATAATTTTCTGTAATATTCTCTTACAAGCCTTTGTATTTTTGTGGTGTTGGTTGTTGTTTCTCCTCTTTCATTTCTGATTTTGAGTCCTCTCTCTCTCTTTCTCTGATGAGTCTAACTAATAATTTTATCAATTGTGTTGATGTTTTCAGAGAACCAGCTCCTGGTTCCAATGATATATTCTGTTGTCTTTGTAGTTTCTATTTCAATTATTTCTTCACTAATCTTTATTATTTCCTTCCTTCTACTGATTTAGGGTTTTGTGTTCTTCTAACTCTAAGTGTAAGTTTATGTTTATTTCAGATTTGTCTTGATTCTTGAGATAGACCTGTATTGGTATAAACTTCCCTCTTAGAATACCTTTTGCTGCATCCCAAAGATCTTGGACCATTGTGTTTTCATTTCCATTTGTCTCTGGGTATTTTTTGATTTCCCTTTTGATTTTTTGATTGACACATTCATTGTTTACTTGCATGTTATTTAACATTTGTGTTCTTTCCAGATTTTTTCTTGTTCTTGATTTCTCATTTCCTAGCACTGTGGTCAGAAAAGATGCATGGTATGACCTCGGTTTTTTGATTTTCTTGACACTTGTTTTGTGGCCTAATATGTGATCTATTCTGGAACATGTTCCATGTGCACTTGAGAAGAATGTGTATCCTGCTGTTTTACGATGGAATGTTCTGTAAAATATCTGTTAAATCCATCTGGTCCTATGTGTCATTCAAAGCCATTATTTTCTTGTTGATTTTCTGTTTGGGTGACCTATCCATTGATGTTAGTGGGTATCAAAGTCACCTCCTATTTTCGTATTACTATCCATTATTTCTTTACATTTGTTATTTGCTGCTTGGTGTATTTGGGTGCTTCCATCTTGATTGCATAAGTATTTACAATTGCTGTATATTCTTGTTGTACTGTTTCCTTTATGAATATATAGTGTCCTTCTTTGTCTTTTGTTACCATTGTTGTTTTAAAGTTTATATTGCTACTCTGACTTCCTTTTCACAACCATTTGCATGATAAATGTTCTTCTATCCCTTCATTTTTTAATCTGCACGTGTATTTAGGTCTGAAATAAATGTCTTATATGTGGCATATACATGGGTCTTGCTTTTTAATCTATTCTGTCACCCTCTGTCTTTTGGTTAGAATGTTTAATCCATTTACATTTAAAGTAATAATTAATAGGTATGTACTTATTGCCATTTTGTTACTTGTTTTATGGTTGGTTCTGTTCTGCTCTTCTGTTGCTCTCTTCTCTTATAGTTTTCAGGCTTTCTGTAGTGACACACTTGGATTCCTTTTTTATTTTTTGCATATCTAATACCAGTTGTTGATTTATGATTACCACTAGGTTTATATATAACATCTCATGCAAATAGAAGTCTATATTAACTTAAGTCTTTTAAGTTTGAATTTATTCTTTGCTCTCTCCTCCCTTCTTAAATTTTAGTTATATGGTGTCATTTTTTTATTTTGTAAATCCCTTGATTAATTTTTATAGATACCCTTAAGTTTATTACTTTTGTGCTTCTTACTTTTCTTACTTCTACTTCTGGTATTTCCACTCAGAGAGTCTCCTTTAACATTTCTTATAGGACTTATTTAGTGGTCATGAATTCCTTTAACTTTTGTTTGTCTGGGAAACTCTTGTCTCCTTTTATTCTGAATGATAGCTTTGTTGGAATGAGTAGTGTTGGCTGCAGATTTTCTACCTTCAGTGCTCTGAATATATTGTGGACTTTTGGGCCTGCAAAGTTTCTGCTGGAAAATCATCTGATAACCTTATGGGGTTTCCCATTATATGTAACTGTTTTCTTTTCTCTTGGTGCTTTTAAAATTCTGTTTTTATCAGACTTTTTGCCGTTTTAATGCATGTGCCTTGATGTGGACCTCCTTGGATTGATTTTGTTGGGGCTCTCTGTACCTCTGGATATGGATTTCTGTTTCCTTCCCAAGATTCAGGAAATTTTCAAGTATTATTTCTTCAAATAAATGTTCTGCTCATTTTTCCTTCTCTTCTCCTTCTAGGACCTCTTTAATGTGAGTGTTGTTATGGTTGATCATGTTGCTGAGTTTCCTAAGTCTATTTTCATCTTTTATTATTTTTTCTCTCTCTTGTTCAGCTTGATTGCTTTCCATTACTCTTTCATGTAGGCCACTGATCCATTCTTCTTCTTCTTCTAGTCTACTATTATTCCATCTAGTGTATTTTTAATTTCAGTTATTAAGTTCTTCATGTGTGACTGGTCTTTTTTTTGTGTGTTTTCTATCTCTTTTTAAGGGGCTCATTGAGATCTTCCATTTTTTTTCTCAAGTTCTATGAGTATCTTTATGACCATTACTTTAAATTCTCTATTAGGCATATTACTTATCTTTGTTTCATTTAGCTCTCTTGTGTTTTTTTTCCTGTTCTTTCATTTTGGGCATATTCCTCTCTCTCCTCATTTGTGTAACTCTCGGTGTCCATTTCTATGTGTTAGTAAAGTCAGCTATGTCTCCTGTTCTTGAAAGTGATGGCCTTATGAAGAAGACACATGTAGTGCCCTGTGGTACAATGTCTTCTGTTCACAAGACCCTGGTGCTTCAGGAGTGTATCCTATATGTATCGTGTGCCCTACTGTTGTGGCTGACCTACTTTTGCCTTCATTCTAGTTATCTGCAATAGCCCCCTTTGACTATTGTGGGCAGATTTTGGTCCCTGTGTTGTTATTGGGCCAGTCTGGGTCTCCCTTGGTCTCAAGTTGAGTCAGACAAAGCATTTGTCAGAGATACAATAGCATTGAACTGCAGAGAACACTCCCTGTATTATTTCCCTGAGAAGCTTTCATTGGTGGGTGGGACCTGTAGTCAGACTAGGTGTGTGCCCACAGCCCACTGCTGGGGCCACAGTTATAGTGGTCTCTGTGGTTATCTTCTCCTCTACCCAGAACAGCAGTCATTTTGGAGTGATGCTGGCCCCTTCTGGGGCAGCTTACATACTGCCAGGCTGGTGACACTGCTTTGGTTGGGCTCTGGTCACGGTTGTATTGAAGGGTGTAGGTCTTCAGGAGAATGTGAGGTGAGTTATGGGGGAGAACTTATGCCCAGACTTGGATGGAGGGAGCATTTCCATAGGGGAGTTCTGGGTTGGGGTGTGCTCTTAGCAAGCTTGGTGGAGAGTATTTTGTTGTACGGTTCCTGCAGGTATCTGTGTAACTAATCTGGGGGTGGAGAGATGGAAATGGTGCCCACTGGTTTTTTATTCTTAGAGAAGTCTTCTAAAGATCCCTGCCCCTCCAGCACATGTTCTGAGATTAGTAAATAAATCTTCCCATATACCCCAGGAGTTTTTCCAACTGCTGCTTTTTTTGCTGTATCTCAGCAGGGCTCTTGTTGTGTTGTCTATTTAAGGACAGGGACTCAGTATTCTGTAGCCCTCCTGGCTCCCACAGAACCCAGCTGCTTATTTTTAAAGTTGCACGTGTTAAGCCTTGTTGATTGTAACAACTCAAAATATTATGCCCCTCTAGTTTTCAAAGGCAAATGTTATGGGAATTTGTCTACCCTGTGCCTAAGATGCTTGGTATGAAGGTCTGTTTCTCTTCCCTATCTGAACCTGTGTGGTCCTTTCCTCCCTGTGATAGTCCCATAGGTCTGTTTAGCTCCTGACTACATCTCTGCTCCTCTTACCCTCTTCGGTGTGGACTCTTCTCTGCATTTAGCTCTGGAGATCCAGTTCTGTGGCTCTTCAGGTTATTTTCTGGGTTATACTTATGTGGATGTTATCTAGTTTTATCCATGGGACAAGGTGAACTTAGAATCCTCCTACCCTGTCATCTTCCTCAGAAGTCTAAGGTGAGTTCAGTTTTGTTTTCTATAGATTTATTTTTATAGTAACATTTTAAATATCCAATTTTTTGGACCATTTAGAAATAAATCTAGAAACATAAGATTTCTGTCTTACCTTGGGGAAAAATGTGTAGGGTGATACATTTGTGCAGTCTTATCAAAAAAGTAATTGTATTTGGGGTGCCTGGGTGGCTCAGTTGGTTGAGTGTCTGACTTCGTCTCAGGTCATAATTTCCCAGTTGTGAGTTCGGGCCCCATGTTGGGCTCTGTGCTGACAGCTCAGAGCCTGAAGCCTGTTTCGGATTCTGTGTCTCCCTCTCCTCTCTGCCCCTCCCTTTCTCATGCTCTGTTTCTTTCTCTCTCTCTCTCTGTCTCAAAAATAAATAAACATGTAAAAATTTTAAGAAAAGTAATTGTTTTCATCTTTCCATCAAAGGGAAAGCACAACTATCAGTCAAGAATATGTGAGAAGGTCTGGATACATAGTAATGGCTTTTATTTAATGGAGTTAGAGTGAATTTTCACCTTTAGTTAAAAGTGGGTCTTTGCTTATTGGATGCTAGCTTTCATATTTAAATTGCATTCATACTTGATCTTTTGGCCAACACAGCAAGAGACAAGTTAAAAAAATCTATTCCTCTTAATTTAAAGGCAGCGATTAAAGGAGATTCAGAGCTTTGAAACTGTTGTGAGTATTCTACTTAAGAAAATAAACACTAATTGAAAGGACTAATCAAAAGCTCATCATCCTGAAGGGCACTTAGATAGTTCACAAGTGTGCAGCTTAGGTAGACAAGGTGTTCTTATGAGGACTTCGTCATTCTAAGTACAGAGACCTTAAGCTATGCATTATCTGATTCCTCATAAGGAGTGCCTATTTATGATATGAAAATATATCTGCCGGTAATTTCCTTCTTAATTTTTCAGGTACTTTATAGAAATAATTCATCCTTAATCAGTAATAAAAATCTTACATATTTTAACATTTCCTTCAAGAAAGACTTCCTTTTGCCAATCTGTACTCTGTGTACATTTAATTCTATCACAGTCTTTACAAATATTTGGGCAAATAAGTTATCATTGCCAATAAAATTGTGCTCTTTAAACAAATGAATAATCAAACACAGTCCTCTTTATTGTGCTCACACAGTTTTTCCTGTCCTCGTAGAGTGGCCTTCTTGGTTTAAACCATTATCTCACGGGCTTAAAAAATATAGAGATGAAAAAGCCATTTGAAGATGGTTTTTCAGATAATTCTAGATGATTCAGACAATTTCCTAAGCAATAAAACTTCCTGTAAATGGAATTTTCTCCTTACCAGACTATAAATCAATACTTGTTGGCTCTAATGATGAATTGGTGATAAAGACAATCTAACAACTGTTATCTGATGAGAAGATCATTGTTGGGTTGATAGTGGGGAATGGGGGTTTACTGATTATCTGGGAAGGTTGTTTTTGAGACTGCTGCTGTCAATGGAATTTTGTTGGTCATTACAAGTGTACATGTGCAAAATCGGGTAAAGTGAACAAGATTGGAATGCAATTCAGCTACATAGTCCACACAATCTGATATGGATGTTTAAAAAGTATTACGGAAAAAATTATAATCAGTGTGCATATAAATGTTGCAAAATTTGGTAGCAGAAGGAATTTAGTTTCCTTCCCCAGATGCTAAATCACCCATTTATAGCTGCTTTTGTGTTGTCTTCTGGTTTTGCAGTCACATTTGCCTTTTCACTATTATATTGAATTCAGTATAAGGACGCAACTTTCTTTTCAAATTTAAATGAACAAAAAATATTTCAAGTTCAAATTCTCAGTACATAGGCCATTAAATTTTCAAAGGTATTGCCACCAGTCTTATGCTTAATGAGAAAGGAGTCCAAAGAGTGGGAATTCATCTTCAAACCTCATTATGGTAAAGTTTTAAGAAGGTGTAATCAAATTCTTTCATTTTATTAAATTCTTTGCAATGAATTCTTAGCTGGCTATAGAATTGTTGCTATTATAAATCTCATGGAAATATATCTCATATGGTTTTCTGACCATTATTTTCAGTTTTCTCCATCTATCAGCAGGGAGACCTATACCTTCTAGGTCTCTGCCACTAGTACATGATGTTCTTTTTATGCCCTCCTGCCCTTACACCTCCCAGTAAACACATTGCACAAAAATTGAATTTATTAGAAAATGTATGATTTGTTTATTTTCTGAGTAGCCATCTTCAGAAACCTAATAGGACACCAGGGTTACTTAGTAGAGCTTTAGAAGGCCCTTCTAAGATTGCTGTGAGATTATTATAAAATCATGTTTTAAATTGGACTATATAAAGGTACTATTTTTTTAAGTTTATTTTGAGAGAGAGGGAAAGAACACATGTGCACACATTTGCACAAACGGGGAGGGGCAGAGAGAGAGAATCCTAAGCAGGCTCCGTGCTCAGCACAGAGCCTGACCAGGCGCTTAATCTCATGAACCATGAGATCGTGATCTGATCTGAAAATAAGAGTGGGACCCTTAATCAACTGAGCTACCCAGGCTCCCCTAAAGGTACTATTTTGTAGGTAAAAATAATATATCCAGTTGTCACACTTAGAGAGTGAAAGGAGGAATTATTAATACTTAAGATAATAAGTATAACGGATATCATCCAGGCAAAGCAGAGTGTATGTTCACCCAGTAATAACAGTACCTACTGTATAGGGCTCTTGTGAAAATTCAGTGATAAAATGTATGTAAAAAATTTAGCCCTCATGTGGGAAACATTCAATACATGGTAGCTGTTCATATTGTTATTTTCCATGCCTCCAACTTTGGCCAACAAAACAAGGAAATCACATTGACTTATTTATTCTTTTACTAGATGTTGCTAGGTCTAGCAACGAGGTAATGAGAATTTAATTATATAATCATATGGAAACCATTTGAGAGGGAAAGGGACTCTATTTAATTATGTCTGCTATAGTGATTCTCCACCAAAAGAAGGGAAATCTGTTTTTAAAATTTAAAAATACAAGATACCCTATCCTGTCTTCTCCATATACCCAGTTCCCTAACTTCATAGTTACTTTCACAAAAAGCTACTTCTACTGACTGGACTGTGTCATTGCTCTTAAGTTTACTGTGGTGGAAAAAATTAGGGAGTAACTAATTTATTAGATTGATAGTTTCTTGAAAGCAGTGATTTTTCTATTACTTATTTCCTATGCTTATCACAGGACCCAGCACACAGTAGGAACTACTACTATCAATATCAACATCAATATATATTATATAATATCAATAAATATTTGTTAAATTAATGAAAGTATGAACAAGTAGATTTTAGCGGCTGAAAGTCAACACTATGCTGTAGTAGTCTATATTGTTACTCTATAACCAATGTTCTATCATGATAGAGAAACTTCCTACACTCCAGCTAGAATTTGTAGAGTCATAGAATCAAGGAATTTAGGGATTTCATAGCTGCAGTTGGTGCCACATTTGGAGCTGTTGACTATTTAGATTGGTTTCTTGTTTTAACTGATTGTAAAAAAAGAATCAATAAAGCTAATCTCCGATATTCCCAGTAAGGCTTCCTGCTATACATCCTACAAATTTCAAACTTGGAAGTGTCAGGTATAAGTGTAAGTACAGTATGCAATGTTGACATTGTTTATTAAGATTCAGCATACCCATTGAAGTATTGAGAATTATATACAAATTCCTTTTATATATGAAAATGGAAAATATAATTCCATAGTACAGAATTCTGAAGGCCTCATATTAACCCAGTCATCTGTCACTTGCTGTCATAGAGCTGGATTTGGGACACTATGCAGGTACACTTCCCTTTTTCTATCATCCCTCATGTGATTTATAGTTGATCCAAGTTTTTAAAAAGGGCTTCGCAGGTAGCTTTGGTTAATGGTATTAATGCTCTTAATGTCAGGGGAAATACGTGTTGGATCATTTTTGCAAAACCTCTTCAGGGATTATCTGTTGTTTTAATCTGTACAAATCAGTGCATACATGTTAGTGCTGTTGTATCTATTTCTGATTTTTGCTTCCAGATCTTAGAGTCAGCAACCCTGTGCCCGAGGGTAGAGAAAGAGTTGGTAGAGAGTACCACTCTAACACTGATGTTCAGACCTAGGGATTCCTTTCTCACCCCACCAAATTTGGTTTCATCACAATGGATAAATCTATCTCTCATGTTTGAGGGTCTAAATTGTTGTCAGTGAAAGGTACAGATTGGTAGAAGCCTATGTCTGTGTGTGATTGATGGACTTTAGAGCAGGTTGTTCAAAAGATTTATGGCAGGGCACCTGTGGAACCTGAGTCACAGAAGTATATCGCAGGGAGGATATGGGAAGGATGAGTTTTTGGCCTTGCTCACTACTAACTTCTGGCTGAATCAAGAGACTAATACGATGTTGCTAACTGCCTCCCTGAGCCAAAAAAACAAGAAAAACTCTTTCTGCTTATATTCCTTTTTTTCTTTCCCTCACTTTGTCCTGTAAAACTTACCCTCCTTGTTAGTTCTTAAAGGAAAGAGAAACTGAAAATTCACATTTTTTTATTACATAAATGATAGATGTTAACATTTTCTACAACTTTTCACTTTCTTTTTGCTAAGAAACCAAGTTAAAATAAATTGAGAAAAATGTTTCTATTATTTTAAAATTATGATATTTGTGTATACACTGTGAAAATGATAAATCATATCACAGGAATACATAAATGATCAAAATGTCATAAGTGTGTCCATAGGAAAAGCTACAGGGGATGAATAAATGCCAATAGTACTATGAAACTAATTTAGCAAGACTTAAGGTCAGTTAGTAAGTCTATGCTTAATAAAAGCAATTCTCTTCTGGGGGTATTGGTGGATATCATAGATGAATGGTCAAGATTTGCACATTTCTAGGGTGGGCCATCCTTTCCTAAGTGCCAGGGAGTTCAGAGCTGTCTTGTAGACTTGGCATAAGACACCAAACTCATTTTACAGTGGAAAATTTGGCTTAGGCAGAAACAGGAATATTTTTTTTTAATTTTTTATTTATTTTTGACAGAGAGAGAGAGAGTGGGAGCACAGGCTGGGGAGGGGCAGAGAGAGAGGGAGACACAGAATCTGAAGCAGGCTCCAGGTTCCGAGCTGTCTGCACAGAGGCAGATGCGGGGCTCGAACTCACGAACCATGAGATCATGACCTGGGCCCAAGTCGGACGCTTAACCAACTGAGCCACCCAGGCACCCCAGAAACAGCAATAGTTTTACATATCACAGAATTAATCATCCACAGTAGCTTATATCTTTAAAGGCAGTATAGTGTACAAGCCACCAGAGTCACAGAAAAGCCAATACTACACATTGTATACTGTTATTAATCCCTCTCTTTGATTTAGGGACCCCAAACAAACAAACAAACAAACAAAAATACCTCTAAGGCCATGTGAGTTCTAATTTCTGCTTCAGCTTCCTACATTCTTTGACACTAGCCATTTTACTTCTCTCCATTTCATTTTCCACATCTATAAGAAGAGGAAACAATATTGGATAATTGCAAAGCAAACATAAATGACTGCATTCATGTTAAATCATCTCTTAGAAGTGTGTGAATAAGATTAATACTAATTTAAACATTTGATCAATAAAAAATGATGGATGCTATTTTCTATTGTTTTGTGTATTGTTACAAATAAGGGGCAATTGCATGCCAAGAATAGTAGAAAAAATATGACTGTGTTAGATATGTTCCTGGTTTGAGCAGTGAGATTTCTTATTAAGGACAGATATTAGAATGGTTTATGAAGTTTATGAACTTGTAATTTGCTCCTGTAATTAGATGAGACTCTGTCAGACCCATCCTTCTACAATTTCATAATTGAGGGCCTTCTGCCTACAATAGAGTGTTGAATCAGATATACATATGCTTAATGGACTAACTATTTTAAAGATTGGCCATGGCTCATGCAAAATAAGAACAATCCTTAGAACATTTTAAAGGCTTCCTGCCACAAATTGCTTTTGCAATTTTCATTTCATTTTTAACTATAAAGTTAAGGCATCTTTAGTTATTTTTATTTTAAATTGCTCCTGCTGTTGTTCTCCTCCTAGGAAGTAGCCACTATTCTTTTTTCCTTTCTCCTGGCCATTGTAATCTTTCTTACATGAATAAAAACAAAGTAGTTTATTTTTTAAAAAAAGAGTTTTTAAATCCTCCCTTGCAATTGTAAGGAAAATGCCTTACCATTATCAAATTGAGAAAAGGATAATGTAGTGCAGTTACAAGTGAGTTTTATCAATGAGTGTTTTCCTTGGTGTTCTTGTTTTCCAGAAACTCTTTCTGTTGCATCCTTTAACATCTGTGGCTGCAAAAGTTAATTCTGAAAACAAAGTAGATGTGGAAAGGCAGGTGATTGATCAAAGCAAAAATTAAAATTGGGTACCAGTGGCACAATCTCTTACTTTTTGGCCCACAGGAGTCCTGATACAAATTAATTGTTTCTGTGATTCTTAGACCTTCATCAATCAGATGTAAATTACACCATGCATGATTGGCTGCCTTTCCATTCTCAGTTCCCCATAGAGAGCTGTTGGCGGCCAACTGCTATAGAGGGCTCAGTAGAGCAGCAGCCTGTCCGTGGCCGCTCTGGGACAACAAACAGAGCACTGCAGCTGACTTGCAATCACAATAGCATGCCTGAGGATGCAGCCAGCACCCTTCCAGAGTAATTTTTGTTTAGGGCACAAGAGACATTTTTCAAACCAAGTATAACGTTACCAAACCTTGTGTGGCCAAGGTTTGCTTTTTAAACGTGGTTTCAGATCAATCTAAAAAAGATACTAGAGCACAGAGCCCTAACAGACAACAGGATTGAACATGAAATTAATCTCAAGATTGATTAGGGAAAAACAAATATAGACACCTCAAAAACAGGTTTCCTAAGATACTTTATATACCTTTAGAGGCAGCAGAAATAATAATAGCTGAAACTTAATTAAAGTAACATAAAAGACCCCAGCAAGGAGACCTTGTGACCACATTTGTAGCTGAGAACTGAATTTAGCCCCAAGAAATATGAGATCTACTTTTCATCTCACAGCAATTTACCATTTCAAAAAAACTCGTATAAAGGATGTGATTAGAAGCTACAGAGTTGCCTTACTTTATATGTAAAGAAATAAGGATTTGAAAATGTAGAAGGGTACCTTTTCAAAGAAACATCACAATTAAAATTTAAACAAATATTGGGAAATGAGAAAATTGGGATGACCTGGATACATGAAAGATGTAGATTTTTTTTTATCTTAAAGCATTCATTCAGATCTTCCTGGACTTGTCTTCACTGTAAATTATTTGTGTTTATGGATTGCATACTTAAAAAAATACCTGATAAATGCTATTTGAAGACAGTAGATTGGCCTTTAGGGCCGGAGTCATGGAATAAGATTGCCTGGATTCAAATCTTGTCTAAGCCACTGTGTGACTTTGATGAATTACTTAACTTGTCCAGTATTTGGTTTCCTTATCTATAAAATGGACATAAAAATTGTTCATATTTCAGTAGATCCTGTGGAATAAATGAGGTAATTCATTTTCAGCAGTGCCTGATGCTCAGGAAATGTTAAATACATGTTCATTATCATTGTTATTTTATATGCATTATCTGTAACTCACTTAAACCATTATAAGAAGTGAAAATTTTCCTTCTAAGAAATGATTTCTCAATTGAAACATGAACAACTTCTTAGATAGGAAACCCCTATTGGTTTCCAGGGACACATAGAACTGTAAAATACAATTTCTGCTTCTGTAGCTTATATTGGCTTGCTATTGAGAGGCTGCTCTGTGATTATATGATGAACTCTCATTACTGGGTAATAATGTTTATTTCTCAGTGTTTGAGGATTATAGAAGTAAATAATTGAATGAGATGACATTTGTGAAAGTGCTAAATAAGGTCTGGCTCACAGTAGGTTCTAAATAAATATTAACTGTTTAGTTTTTTTATTTTTATTTTTTTGTCTTTTTAAGTAGGCTTCACACCCAGCATGGAGCCCAACATGGGGCTTAAAGTAACAACCCAGAGATCAAGACCTGAGCTGAGGTCAAGACTTGAGCTGAGCTCAAGAGTCAGACACTTAACCAACTGAGCCACCCAGGTACCCCAATATTAGCTTTTTAGATACACCCTTACTTTCTGTAGAGCAAAGGGAACCTATGTTTAATGCTCCAAACAAAGAACTATTTTTCACCATGCCATTGAAGCTTGAGATACTCCTAAAACCATATAATATCTATCTATCTATCTATCTATCTATCTATCTATCTATCTATCTATATTTAACTTTTTTCCCATGGCAATTATCTTCCAAACACTGTGGGACCCAAGGTTCCTGAGTGGTAGTATCTACTCTAAAGATACTGGGACCTTACAATGTCAGTGGAGACAATTGGACTAGAAGAAAAGAGCATATGAAGTACCTTCTGGGTGCTTAGGAAATCTCGCTGTTATTGGCTGGCGATAGGTAAGCAAGCACTCATGTTGAGAAACCCCACTTGGCCAGGAACTTCAGCTGGTGTCTTAGAGCTAATGGCAGATACCACTTGACAGCCAGCAAAAAACTGACTCTCAGTCCTCCAACTGCAAGGAACTGAATGCTGCTAACAACTATTTGATCAGGGAAGCAGGATCCCTCTCCAGTTTATATTCCAGATGAGAACCCAGGCATGGCCAATATCTTGAGAGACTGAACAGAGGACTCAGTTAAGCCATTTCTAGATTTCTGACCTACTGAAATTGTGAGATAATAAATGTTTTTTTAAGATGTTAAATTTGTGGTAATTTGTTATGCAGGAAAAGAAAACTAATAGATTTTTTTTTCCTCATTTAATCTTAAGGCAAAGTCCTTGTTTCATAGGAAAGTGGCTTTTAATTTAGGTACCAATGACTTCTTGGATTGCAACTTACTGAACTATATGAGGCACATTTACAGCTAAAAATCCCTTAACTTCTGCTCTATTATCTATACACAAAGATAAGTCTGAATCCTCATTCTGCCACTATTTGATAGCTATATTCTCTCTGAGCCTCAATTTCTTCAGCTGTAAAATGGAAATAATTGCACCTAGGTTTTAGCATTATTCTAAGGATTGCCTGAGATAGCCAACAAAAAATGATTAGCATAGTATAAAGTTAATAACAGATCAATAAATTATAACTGTTTTTCTTAATAATATTTGGGGACTACCTTGTATTCTTAGGTTTTGTACAATGCCAATGCATGTAGTGAATTAAGAGGTAGATATGAAAGCATTAACCATTAAATATATTCTTATAATAATTTTTTATGATGAAGAATACCCTTTTTATGATAAAAAGATTTGGTTCATTGATGTTTAATATACCGAGATACCATGTGATTGAAAAGTTGGTTTTCTTTTTTTCAAAAACATTTTTTGTTTATTTATTTTTTGAGAGAGAGACAGGGTGTGAACAGGGAGGAGCAGAGAGAGAAGGAGACACAGAATTTGAAGCAGACTTCAGGCTCTGAAGTGTCAGCACAGAGTCCGACATGGGGCTCGAACTCACAAACCACGATATCATGACTGGAGCCAGTCAGACACTTAACTGACTGAGCCACTCAGGTGCCCCATGAAGTTGTTGAAAAAAAAAAAAAACATGAATGGGCGCCTGGGTGGCGCAGTCGGTTAAGCGTCCGACTTCAGCCAGGTCACGATCTCACGGTCTGTGAGTTCGAGCCCCGCGTCGGGCTCTGGGCTGATGGCTCGGAGCCTGGAGCCTGTTTCTGATTCTGTGTCTCCCTCTCTCTCTGCCCCTCCCCCGTTCATGCTCTGTCTCTCTCTGTCCCAAAAATAAATAAACGTTGAAAAAAAAAATTAGAAAAAAAATAAAATAAAAAAAATAAAAAAATAAAAAAAAACATGAAGAAAGTAACATTTGTTTAAGAACCTTTTCCATGTCAAAACCAAAATCCTGAATTAGAAGGGGGTAAAAAAAAAAAGACAGGCCTTAATTGCACCTATTCACAATATCATTTAAAACCTAACATTCTTTTTGGAGGGCTCTTCTACTCTTTCCCTTCTATACCACTGCTTCAGATCAACAGAGAAACTATTACAAGGAATTCTGACTCTTTTTCTTTCACAATTAATGCAACATAACTTTTGCACATTTACGTACAAAGCACTTTCGTGCTTTATGAGATACCAGGAAATTTGATTTTTGCTATGTCTACAAAATAAGCATTTTAAAAATCTTTAGGGGCGCCTGGGTGGCTCAGTCGGTTGAGCGTCTGACTTTGGCTCAGGTCATGATCTCGCGCGGTCTGTGAGTTCGAGCCCCGCGTTGGGCTCTGTGCTGACAGCTCAGAGCCTGGAGCCTGCTTCGGATTCTGTGTCTCCCTCTCTCTCTGCCCCTCCCTCGCTCATGCTCTGTCTCTCTCTCTGTCAAAAATAAATAAACATTAAAAGAAATCTTTAAATATTTTTTCTTTGTATTGCAGTACAACTAATGAAAGATCCTTTCTTTTAGAAAATCAGATGAAATAATATTTTAATCATACCAGTATTTCTTCTTGTCTATTTGGTTCTTAGTCAATGATTACCTACGCCATGCCATGCCATGGTCATCCCATGCCATGGACAATCCCAGGTAATAGGAATAGGGTGGTAAACTGTAAAATGCCCCAAACCATAACTTTTACCAGTGTCCCAGGATTTAAGACTTTGATTTCAACAGTAGTGCAAGCAAGGTGAAGAGCCTTTGAGTGGCTTACAAAAAACACTAAGATGTGGCATTCAGCACTACAATGCAGGAACCATCTCTGATTGTTGGTTTTTCTACTTCTTTTTCCTGAAAGTCAAAGATATGCAGGATAGTATAGTAAAATATAAACAAATGGTGGTGTAGAAATAAATACATGCACAGATGTTTGAGAGTAATGACTGGATTTTATTAATCAAGGTTTTATGTATAAACTCTTGGTTCTTCCCTATACCCAAATAGTTGCAAAGCAAATAAATATTAGACACCCATGCATTAATGAAGCCTGATAATTGGTCTGTAAGTTCTGCTTATATTTGGCCCTTAGGCATATGAACATATTTAATTTTTCAGAGTTAAGCTTACACTAGAAATGTAAACCGATACATATAAGATGTACAGTTATTACTATATATTGGTATATAAGTACATATGAATAGAAACATAGATGCATCACATATATTTTTGTACAACAGATGGCCACAGGAGTAATGGACTTTGAAGAGGGCTGAAAGACCTTGTGGTAGACTGTGCATTCTAAACATTATTTGCTGCCCTTTCCTCCTGGCCACACCCTTCTTCCCTTTCCTACAGGCCACACCCCCTGATGTCAGCATTGGCGTGAGATTTGCTTTGGTCAATGTAACGTGGTAACAGTGATGTGTACCACTTCCTAACAAAAGCTTTAAGAGCCATCATGTACTTCCATATTACTCCTTTCCCTCAAGTTTCAGTGAGCAGTTGCTGCTTCACCCTGGCTCTTTCATTGAAGAGGATTTTTTTTCTTAACGTTTATTTATTTTTGAGACCGAGAGAGACAGAGCATGAACAGGGGAGGGGCAGAGAGAGAGGGAGACACAGAATCGGAAACAGGCTCTAGGCTCTGAGCGGTCAGCACAGAGCCCGACACGGGGCTTGAACTCATGGACCGTGAGATCATGACCTGAGCCGAAGTCAGACGCTTAACCGACTGAGCCACCCAGGCGCCCCTTGAAGAGGATATTGAGTAGAGCAGCAGCCAATCCAGAAATGATATGTGAGCAAGAAATAAACATGTTGTAAGTTATTGAAAAATAATCTTTTTTTGTTACTTCAGCATAACCTAAGTTGGAGGGAACAGACAACATAATAGCTAATATTGAGTAGTTTCTGTGGGCCAGTAATGATGTTTGTCATTTTCACACTTGTCTCACATGATCTTCACAATAATTCCATGAGTTAAAATGATTACTTCCCCTTTTCACAACTGAGAAAACTGCAGCTCATCAAATTTGTGCAGGTTTGAATAACTAAAAAGATACATAAAATATAAATAGGGACATAAGTCTGCCTAAATTCTAAGTTTCACCCACAGAGTCCTGCCTTATGGAACTTTATAATTAGATATCATATAGTACAATATGTTCATTTTACAAAAAAAATTAAACTCAGGTTCTCAATTGTCATATATAGTTTCAGTAGCTAGATATAAATCTGACACTAAAACCATTCATCTTCTGAGCTAGAATTCAAACCTTTAATGTCATGGTTGCCTGGGTGTGCCTAAGTGCACATGTGTGTATCTACTGAGTCATAGGTAAAACTATATCTTTGTAAATATGGAATATATGGGGCGCATATATCATATTTATATGTATTTTTGATATTAGGACAATACACTTTAAGAATTAGGTTATTGTAGCATGTATTTTACTAATATAGTGTAGTACCTAGATAATGAAAATGTTTTGAATTATTGTTTTATATCCTATGCTAAGAGTCATTTTGATTTATATGTTATGGACTCTTGATTATTATATAGTGTCACTTACTATGATTTCCTTTTTCCCTTTGATTATAACAATATAAACAGGATTATCCTATTTCTTAAAGATGACTTAAATTTGATAAATAGAATAAGAATTCTATTTGCATCCAATTAAAAATGTAGTTATACATTATTTAGAGAAATAGTTTAGCTTTATTAAGTGAAATATACAAATCCAGTTTTTTCTTAAGTTAGGAATATCTATTTAAAAAGAAAAGTTAAAAAATATTCCTTTTATACAATCTTGCATGTGCCATAAAGCCTATTAATAGGCATTTTGTTTACATATTTTTATCTCAATTATCTATGCCCATAGGACTCATTCAATCAATTTTTCACTAAGTAGTTTTCAAAATATAATTACTCTTATGGGTAGGTCTATGAACAGCAGTGTCATTTACACTATAGTTCACTAATTGCACTTCGAAGCCATTATAATGAATTATACCAGTACATTCTTCAAGAAGATCAGTTAGTGCTAATCATTTGTATCACATATATCACTTAGAAGAGATCCATCCATAAAAGTCTTTCATTTACAGCCTCATTTCTTTTTAATTCTCTTATAATACAAGTTATAGCTGTAAATATATACAGCATGTGTTTTTGTTACCTATTAGTTAGCCTAGTGGACTTTAATTCTGAGTTAAGTATTCAAATCTGAGACAAATAATATTCTATAGTAGGAGCATAATTATTTACTTTGAGATTCTGTGCAATAATTATTCTTACATTGTTAAATTATTACTATATATAATAGTTTCTATTTGAATCAGATCTTAAGATAATAAGTAAATAAAATCTCATTTCCCCTACATTTTTTTTATCATCCCCCTCAGTGTCCCCAGATCATATTTTTGCATTTCTTTTCATGTTCAGGAGAACTGGTATTTAATGTGTCTCTCACTTAAGGTTAAGTGACAAGAATGTTTATGTTTTTAAACATATATATATATATATATATATATATATATAATGGGAATATTTTACAGTTAATGAATATACATAATAGCTTATAAGCATACTGTTTTATGATAAAATAATTTTGTAGACCCAGTTTCATGACAGAAGATGACATAAGTACATTGATAAAAATGTTAAAGAGTCTCCTTTAAAATATTACTTATTTGTAAAATGTACCCATTAGGTGTTGTGTCTTCAATTGTTACAGAAATTGAGAAAGATTCTTATGAGAATCCTTTTTATTATTTTCACATATGTGAAAAGGCAAGTACAGTTTGAGTATTGTAGAAGCTGATTCAATGTGAAGTATCGATTTTCTATTAAAACTGTTTTTTAGAAATAATATTTTTTTCTTAAAGAAAGAAAGGTCATGTTTTCTGTTATCATAATTTGAATTTCTGACCTCATCTTGTAAAATCAAGAGTAGAAGAGAAAAGAAGGTGGCTTTTGTGATTCCTTATGAGATGCAGTGAAACCTGACAATAATGTATAGCTGATTCTGGTTAAAGTTCAGATTCTACACAGTATCATATTTAATCCATCCCTAAATAATACTTTTGTCCCTATTTTATAGATAGTAAAACTGAGACTCAGAGAAGCAACTTGCTCAGTATTACACAGTTGTAATACAGCACTAGGCTTTAAAATCATTAGTTTTACTCCAGAATTATAACATCTGTGTTATACTGAATTTTGGTGTGTGATTGAATATTGAGATGTGGCTATAGCAGGTTATGGTATAAAGCATACTCATAAAACTCAATTTTTCTGTACAGGTCTTGACCAATATGCAAAATTATATGTTTGTGTTTGCCTGTTATTTGTTACACTTATGTAGGGGAAAAATGGACCAGTCCCCTTCATCCTTATAAACACCCAGAAGTAAGAAAATATTTAGCAGTGTGGTCTTGAGATATCTTACCTTGAAAGAAAAATGAACACCTTAAAGTTACTCTCCAATTGATATGCTTAATAATACAGTAAAATCTCATTTTAAAATATATTAAACATGTATTTAAACCAAATTGGTTTCCCAAAACACCTTCTAACAAAAGCCCAAGATTAGTAGTTCTATCTCCTAACACCAGGAGTAAACCTAACGTTTATGTTAAACTTACATTTATGTTACTGCTATCTTATTTAAAAAAAATACTGGTATGTAGGTTATATCTTGGGTTGTTTTGGTTTTCTGTTTTGGTAGAAATTCAGAGAAGAGCTATTCTGTTCAGCATTCAAATGGAAAGCTGGACATGGAAGTCAGGATTTCAATTTCTAAGAATGCCATAACAGGGACTAGATTTATCCTTTCACTTAAATTTAAAAACTGAACAAATACATGAAACAATGGTTTTCAGAGTTTGGGCAAGAGACAGCACAGAATAATAATTCCTGAGAGAAGAGAGACATCAAGAAGTACCCTATGATCACTCTAGCATATTGACTGGAAAGCATTTCCAGGATGCAGCCCAGGTAAGGGCAATTTGAACAGAGACCCCTGGTTTCTTGCTGAGTTAAGAAGACAGAAATTTGGGGTTGGGGAGTCCAAGACCACTAGAAATAGTGGGGCAAAAGAAAGAGGAGGGAGCCACAGAAAGAGAGTTCTGAGATGTACAGAGGAGTCCCCTTGAGTCTTTGGCTGAGTACTGATCTATGCAGATAGGTGAGGGTACTACCTGAGGCCAGGGAAAGAACCATTAGGAAAAACAACAACAACAACAACAACAACAAGAACAACAACAGGCAGAACAATTCTGGAGGCTCACATAGGGCTGGAAATAGTTTGTGTTCCTTCCTGCCAGAATGGAAAGAACTCCTAACAAGTGATGCATTGAGTAGACTCCTCAGAATAGTATCGCCTTAATAGTGGGCCCAAATTGGCCCTAGGACCCATGCTAACAGAGCTGAAAAACAAGACTCAAAGAGTCAAAATGATTGTAAATAATTTAATATGTTCTAGAATAAAATTCAGCTATATTTAATGCAATACAACAAAATCCAGGACCCAGAAAAGTAAAATTTTAAATGTCTACTTCCAGTGAAAAATATCAGACATACAAAGAAACAGGAAATGATGAGTCATAACTGGGAGAAGTTTAATAGAATCTAACAGAAATAGACCCAGAAATGATAGAGATAGAATTACCGAAGATGTTAAAACAGCCATTATAAGTAAAATTTATTACGTTCAAGAGGGTAGAGGAAAGGGTGATATAAAAAGGACCCAAATTTCTAGATGAAAAATATAACATCTGAAATAAAAAAATATTGTAGTTGGAATTAATAGCAGATTAGACACTACAGAAGAAAGATCAGTTAACCTGGAAACATAGCAATAGAAACCACCTACAATGAAACACAGAGAAGAAAAAGGCTGAAAAAAAAAGAGCAGATTATTAATGACATATGGAACAATACTGTGTAGTCTAAAATACAGGTAATTGAATTTCCAAAAAGACAAAGATGAGAGGACTCAAAGATATTTGAAGAAATAATTTAAAAGATTATAAAAATGCCAAACCCACAGTTCTAGGAAGCTCAATGAAGCTCAAACAGAAGAAATATCAAATGCATACAAGTAGCCAGTAAAAAATTTATAATCTCTTTATTCTAAAGAATTATTTAGATTATATTCCCATTCTATAAGTGAGGGACCTGAAGACCAGACTCTTGGCTTACTCATGGTCGTAGTTTATCTCTTAGGTCCTGTTGGTCACAGGGCTTCCCTTATCTTGGGTTCAGCCCTGTGAGGTTTTGGGGTTCTGGCTGGTAGACCACAGTTGCCTTTTGATATGGCACCCACAGACTCAAGAGGTCAAGAATGAGTAGCTCCATATAGTCTAAGTAAATGCCACATGTATTTATGCACATGCTTTTTGCATGCTGAGCTGATTCTATGCATACAAGATGCTGAGTGCTGATGAACAACTGGGAAGTGGGGATAAAATTATTTGCAAGAAATATTTGATTTTTGAGCCTATGTTAACCTGTGGAGAAAATAATAGAATTTGTAGATGAGGAAGAGAACCACAATTATTGTTTATTACGAATGATAAAGAAGAAAGAGCAATTTAAGAGGTATGGTAAGAGAAATGAATCAATTGGGGAAAATGATTGAAAACTACAAAAACAAAAGAGAACAGTATACAAAGATCAACTGGTGAATCAAAATCTTTGTAACCAGGATCCAAAACTGAAGAAATGATGAATTTAGGCAGCTGTTTTTATAGAGGTGTTCCCCACCCTTCACTATTCAGTTTTCTAACATTTCCTATCTAAACTGCATAGCATTATCACTTCTCAATTCTAATCTCTCTCTTGCTGCTTAAAATTATCATTCTTTTATTTCAAAATGTGGCTCTTATCCTTTGATTCACTAATTGGGTTTATTACCCCTGAACCCTCCTTAGCTTCTCTGTGTGATGCCTGGTGTTTTTTTTTTTTTTTTTTAAATCAGTTCTTTCCAATATTTCACATACCTCCCTCCCAGTGCTTCTCCTTTCCCCAGGGTAGTTAGAACTGTGGAATGCAAAGATTCTACCTCTAGATGAAATTTGAGTTGTTTCAAGCATTGAAGATCCCTCATTAATTGTTGAATATATAAAGTAACTTTTGGAACAAGGACATTATGCCATGAGCCATTGAAGTTTTAGAGACTATAGGAATTCTATTCTTTTGTGAGTCAGTCTTATAAGAAGTTAAATCCTTCAGAATTTTTTCTTTCCCAATCACCTTGTCAGACTTCATTATCACACCTTTTCACCCCATCCAACTTTTCCTAGAATAAGGATTTTTAAAATCTGGGGTTTAGAAGAAGTATGTGGATACAACTCAGAAAGCAAAAATTACATCTTTATTTTCACTAACCTATAATGAAACTTAACATTTCTTTCACTTATGAAAGTAGGCAACAAACCACAATGGTGTTAGCAGCACTGTGACTTTAGTATTAATAGAAATCATTGATATTTTAGTATTACACTATAAGTATTATAGATAATTCAAAAATTATTTACCTTTATCACTATTTTAAATTAATATTATTAGAAATGTTGCTATATATTAATGATGAAATAATAAAGAATAAAAATTTTATCTTTTATTGGGAGAGTTTATGGCATAGATAATGATGATAGTTTCATGGATATATACTTATCTCCAAAATTGAATATCTATAGGTTTTTGTGTGTCAATCACACCCACTAGAGCTGTTTAAAAAATGATTTTCATAGTCAAATTTCAGTGTACTTGCTTTTCTATGTATGTATTTGTTTTCATGAAATTAAAAACACTATTTGAGAAGGAGGTTGTGGCACAAAAAGAAGTAAGAACTCCTGTATTAGATAATGGTTCAGGATGGTTATGAAGGAAGGCCTGTATTGCTAACTGGAGGAAGATGGCACAACCAGCTTTCTGTCTATCATGATTTAATTAACAGATAACTAGTAAAAATGCTAATAACATGTGTTGCCCATGCCTTAGAGGACAGAGATCCAAATTGGGAGACAGAAGTCCAAGATTCAAGTCTGGGATCAGATTCTGGGTAGGTTATCTCTCTCGTATTTAGTATTCTCATTGTAGAATAAAGGAGTTGTATTTGGTGATATTTAAGATGCCTTTCTTTTTGATATTATGTGGACTTTCCTGTGAATGTTGCTTCTAGTAGTTCTACCAAGCATTTAGTTGAGTCTGCCCAAATTGATCCATCCTGTCCTACTCCTCCCACCCCGTGACCAATAGACCTGTAGGTTTTCTGATGGTCAGGAAGCTGTCACACAGTCTCTGTGTGACTGTAGATTAAGTGGTTTTATTTCATCTGAGCTTCCAATTTTCTCATTTGATGACAATAGTGATAATTATAATAACCTCTGAGAACAGTAAACATTGAGTAAAATAGCACATGTAGGACACCTAGGGGGGGATTTGGCACACAAGCAGATGTTTAATCAGTCTTCTACCTCAGTTCCTCATAGAACAGAGGAAAATGAAATATCAATATTTTGAGACTTCAGTATCGTTGTCTTTGAGATGGAGCTAATAGGCCTTAGTAAGTGGATTATGTGTGTTGTATGTACATTTGTGCAGCCAGAGTGGGACTCATGGAGTCCCTGCCTACAGTTTATCTCTTAGTAACTTATTAAAAGTAATCATTAACTTCTCTTCCTTCCCCTTCTTCTGTCTTTTTTTTTTTATTTTTTCGTGCTCTTCCTTTTGGGTTAAAATGCTATTACCATTATTTTGCTATATCTTAAAACTTTTTTAAATGATATCTCTTGATGGCTGTCATTCATTATGATGAATACAAATGGTATGGTTATTATCTCAAAGAGATTTCTTTTTTCTTTGGTGCCAAGGGAGAGTGTGTGTGTGTGTGTGTGTGTGTGTGTGTGTGTGTGTTATATTAATATACATATATACAGCATAAGAGACTCTTGAAAAATGAGAACAAACTGAGGGCTGATGGGGGGTGGAAGGGAGGGGAGGGTGGGTGATGGGTATTGAAGAGGGCATCTTTTGGGATGAGCACTGGGTGTTGTATGGAAACCAATTTGACAATAAATTTCATGTATTAAAAAAATAATATACATATATACATACAGATATAAATATTTGAAACATATTATATATACATATATATACACATACATATGTATGTATATACATATATATACATACAAACATATATATACATATGTATATATTATACATATTATACATGTATTATATATGTATAATATGTATGTATATATATGTTTGTATGTATATATATACAAAACCTTCTGCTTGTAGTTAATAATAGAATAAATAAGTTCATTTTATCAGAATACACACTGAAAGCATTCAGGATTGTCTAAAAATGTGAAAATGCCTGCAGAGAATGTGACTATATACTTAATTTCCTTAATTTACTGTTTCTCAGACTATATCCTTTCTAGATGATGTAATCTAATTGTATCAACCTGGAAATATATAGGATTTTATTTTAATGTTAAAAGGTAAAAAATGAAACTTAAAATCTGTCCTTTCTCTGGTGTAAACTCATCATCAAAAGATGACAAGATATCTTTAATAAAAAGTAGAATTTTATAAACTTAAATTTACTTACTCATTTCCATATATAGTTAAGTTCTTTTGATGAATATTCCCTAAATATATGGCAAGCAATACATACTTTATTGAATGGGAAGTGAAATTTATAGTAATATATTTGATGTGGACATAAGATTTATTTTGAGGCAATTTTTTGAACTCTATTATTGAACATTATATCTTTTTATCACTTCCAACGTTATTGTGATATTTTATTGCTTGACTGCAACTTGAAGATGTTTCAAGTTCTTGAATAGTATTCTACTAACTTCAGAATGAAACTGTTATTTTCTGATTCTGCTTGGATTTTTGGAAGTTTATTATCAGATGCATTTTAATTAAAATTTAAAAATTACCCATTATATTCATGGCTCTGTGCTGACCATTTAAGGGAAGAATTTTTTTTCAAGAGCAATTCTTACATTTATTCAGCTTTTAACTTGAGGAATAAAATTTATTCCAGTAGAATAAAGACAACAACTACAAAGCACATCAATGAGTTTAAAACAAAGAGGTAAAAATATGTAATTGATGCTATTAGGATTTGGGACCAAATGAGTTCTTTAGTAATAGGAAGGCTTTTCACTGAGAATTATAAAGGATCTCTCTCTCTCTCTTTTTCTTTTTTGAATTGGGGGAAAAGGCTCAGAGAAGAATCAGGATTGTCAAGGTCACTCAGTAGCTAATGCTAGAGTTGAGAATATAACTCAAATGTTTTGGCTCCTAGTTCAATGTCAGGTTTCCTGGGAGTCCGTGTGAACTGGTCATATCTTTCAATGTTGGGTCAACCCACATAAGATTGCTTGTAATACGATCATATGAAAGTGGCCAAAGCACTTTTAGCTCTGAGAAGGCAGAAATTTGAAATTTCTTTAATATAGATAGGCTTATTTAGCACTTCTGTTATAGGAGAGATTCAACAATAATAATGCCACTATTATAATGCCATTTCTGTAATAATAGCACTTCTGTTATAAAACACCATTATTATAGAAATGCTATTATAAGAAAAGCTCTGTTATTTAGAATTGCTTCTGCAATAAAAGTGCTAAAAAAGTCTTCTTATATTATAGAAAATTATTGCAAATTTTTCTTGCTTTGCAATGAAATTTTCATTCCAAATCTTATTTGATTCTCCTGTAAAATGACTCTCAGATTTTATTCTGATGACTCTGAGGCCTGGGCCAGATTGCTGTTTAGGACAGGAAATTGCTTGACAGCCACAGTTGCTTGGTCAAATAAGTTCACTTCCTATCTGTCAGTTTCTATGAGGTCAAGTGAATCTTTCTTCCTTGCTTTTTCATTCACAAATACCATATTTTTTATTGTCTTTCCAAAAATACTAAAAGATACTTTTTCATAAAGGATTCAAAGAATTTTGTTTCACTGAAGTTAGTAACAATCTTACTTCCACATTAATTCCATGAAACTAAACAAACACACAGTGTGATTAGAATAAAAATAATTTGATGTTTAAATTATATCTTATTTATACTTTACATAATGGACAGGGTGAATTTTAATAACATACCTGTTGTATATATCAAGTATTGACTGAGGGAAAGACATGTTTATAAATAGAGGTTCATTTAATATCTATATATCTTAGTATAGTATTGAAAGACTATGTCATTGTCAAAGAGCTGCATCTTTTTAGAATATTATTTATAGGACATAATAAAGACAAGCTAGAGTTTTCTTACCACCAATAGTGAATCACATAAAATCATTGGTTTATAGGTTTTAAGGAATTTTAATGATTATGACAGTGGTTTACTATATACTCTTAAATATCAGAAAGTACATTTTAAAATTGTAATTTTACTCAGAATCCCCAGCACTTATACAGATAAAAATGACATTTTACTAGCCCAAAGTATTATATGTGTTCATATTTATAATATTTTATTACCATAATATCAGCCAATGAGGCAGTATGACCTGATGACCACACATTTGAAGTTAGAAGGTATGTATGTTGGTTGCTCTCTTCTGGCTGCTTCAGCGTTTTTCCTTGGTTGCACAGTATCAGATCATCCTGAGTCACACAGATAAGTATTTGAAAATGATAACTATCCTATGAAAGAGTGCCTTGCAATGTTTTCATCCTTTTTAATGAGAAAATATAGAAGTTTGAAAGATAGAAGGAGGGAATTTTGGTTTCAAGATTAAAATGGTAGCTATAAGTAATAACAGGTTACATTGCTTACCCAGTCAGAGAAATCAGTATCTAGACTTAAACTAAACACTAAAATTATCTCTAATACTATGTTTTCAGGACACACTTTGTTAGGTATTCATTTGTTATCATACAACTGACATTTGACTGTTAGCATGTGCTGTGCTTATACATCATGGCAGTGTCTAGCAATTAGCTGAATATGTGGCACACATGTGCTGGAGGAAATGCCTGCCAGAATGGCATCAAATGAAGTCACTGGTGACACAGGAAAACACACTGGTAAATGGACAAGATTTATATTTAACACATTTCAGTGTGTTTTAAAAATTAAAGTTATGAAAATACATGAACAGTATTTTTATTTATTTTTAATTAATTAATTAATTAATTAATTAAAATTCAACCCATCCCCTGACCCACCTCCCCTCTGACAACGATCAGTTTGATCTCTTTATTTAAGGGTATGTTTTTTTTTTTATGTGTCTCTCTCTTTCATTTTTTTTCTTTGCTTGTCTGTTGGTTTGTTTCTTAAATTCCACATATGAATGAAATCATATGGTATTTGTCTTCTCTGACTGACTTATCTCATTTAGCTTTGTACCCTCTAGGTCCATCCATGTTGTTGCATATGCCAAGATTTCATTCTTTTTTTATGGCTGAATTATATTCCTCTGTGTGTGTGTGTGTGTGTGTGTGTGTGTGTGTGTGTGTGTGTACCACATCTTCTTTATCTGTTCATCTATTGATGAACGCTTGGGTTACTTCCATATCTTGGCTATTGTAAATAATGATGCATTAAACATAGGGGTGCATATATCTATTTAAATTTGTTTTGTTTTGCCATGTCCTCACCAACATTTATTGTTTCTTTTGTTTTTGATTTTAGCCATTTTGACAGGTATAAAGTGATGTCTCTTTTGATTTTAATTTTCATTTCCCTGATGGTAAGTGATCTTGAGCATATTTTCATGTGTCTGTTGGCCATCCGCATATCTTCTTTGAAATGTCTGTTCAGGTCCTCTGTCCATTATTTAATTGTATTATTTGGAGTTTTTTTGGGTGTTGAGTTGCATAAGTGCTTTGTATATTTTGGATATTAACCCCTAATCAGATATATCATTTGCAAATATCTTCTCCTATTTAGTAGGCTGGATTTTTGTTTTATCGATGGTTTCCTTTGCTGTGCAAAAGTTTTTTTGGTGTAGTCCCAATAGTTATTTTTGTTTTTCCTTTTATGTCCCTTGCCAGAGGGAACATAGCTAGAAAAAAATTTTCCCTGGCTGAATCAATGAAATGATTGCCTATGTTTTATTCTAGGAACGTTATGGTTTCAGGTCTCATATTTAGGTTTTTAATCCATTTTAAGTTTATTTTTGTATGTGGTGTAATAAAGTAAAACAAGTCTTTTTCAAATTGTATTTGAATCATATATACAAGGAAATCCTTAAAACACTAAGTTCTTCAGACAAGTATTTAAAAATCATTAGCCAAATCTAATGATCCATTCATTCAGTTTTTGAAACCCAAACGTAATAATTTCCCTAAGTAGTTATTTAGAACCCACATAAATATGCCTGAATTCTGGGAAGTCCGTTTTGTCCTTTGGCATCTCTAATCCTGAGAAAATCCTTCTTTACAGTGAGCTGAAATGTTTTCCTGAAATTTCCGTTTCAAGTCCACTTCTTGGGATCAGACTGAACAAATCTTTTGGCCATATGGCAACTCTTCAGATATTAGAAAATGGTTCTTTTTTAAAAAATTTATTTAAATTCCAGTTAGTTAACATACAGTGTAATATTCATTTCAGGTGTACAATATAGTGATTCAACAATTCTATACGTCACCCAGTGCTCATCACAAGTGTGCTCCTTAATCTCCATCACCTATTTAACCCATCCCCTCATCCACCTTCCCTTTGGTAACCATCAGTTTGTTCTCTATAGTTAACAGTCTGTTTCTTGGTGTGTCTCCCTCTTTTTTTTTTTTACCCCCCTTTGCTCATTTGTTTTGTTTCTTAAATTCCACATATGAGTGAAATCACTTGGCATTTGTCTTCCTCTGACTTATTTCATTTAGCATAATACTCTCTAGATCTATCTATGTGGCAAGATTTTGTTCTTTTTATGGCTGTTTTATTCCATTGTATGTGTGTGTGTATGTGTGTGTGTGTGTGTGTGCATGTGTGTGTGTGTACACTTGTGCTGTTTTAATAATTTGACTATTGTAGATAATGCTGCTATAAACATAGGGGTACGTGTATCCCTTTGAATTAGTATTTTTGTATTCTTTGGGTAAATACCTAGTGGTGCAGTTGCTGGATCATACGGTAGCTCTATTTTTTAACTTTTTGAGGAAACCCCATACTGTTTTCCACAGTGACTGCACCAGAGAATGATTCTTATATCTTACTTGATTTTCTCCATCTGAAAGCCAATATCCTTAGTTCCTTCAATTATTTTTTCACATAACTCAGTTCAGTTGCCCTTTCTTATGTCCTCTCTTTCAAGTGAGTTTCATAAGCCTATATGTCTTTTAAGAAATGGTTCTGTGTCTCCCTCTCTCTCTGCCCCTCACCCGTTCATGCTCTGTCTCTGTCTGTCCCAAAAATAAATAAACGTTGAAAAAAAAATTTAAAAAGAAATGGTACCTGGGTCTCAGTACACACCTGAATGTGGTTTGACTTCACAGAGAATCATCACTAATTATCACCCTTCTCCTTTGTATGAAGAAACCTTAAATATCATTGACTAAGATTCCATTAATCATGCGCTGTACTCAATTTGATACTGTTGCCAAAAAATTAAGTTTTTCTCCCCAAATATATATGTTTTGATGTTGTAAGGCTACTTTAGACATTGGTTTTAAGCACTGCAATGAAATACTTTAAATTTAATTCAGATAAATATAACTTGGACTCATTTCATTCTATCATTCTGATTTCTGGTTCTGTCACCCATTATATTTCTTTCTGTAGCCTTGTGATCTGAAAATGTGATAACAATTCTCTGTTTATTCAAGTAAAGAGCGATGGAGAATTGTTAAAATAATTAGTGAAAACTTTTTGAGCATCAGTATTTCTAAATTTTAGTTACATTGTGTCTATCACATTTGTAAAATATTCCAGTTTAGGAAATTTATTATTAATTTTAAAACTATACTTACAGAATCTATGGCATTTCTGTAATGTACTTACAAACTATAATTTCATCCTGGAATTTTGCTTGGGATTGATGTTAAACTCACCATTCTATTTGACTTTGTAAATATCCTAGCCTGTTGGAAAATTTCCTCTGTTGGATAATTGCAGCATTTTCAGTTTTTTGGTACTAAAAAGTAAAAAAAAAAAAAAAAAAAAAAAAGTCGTTGGTGAATTTTGGTAGTTCTAACAAAAAGCTTCTGTTCCACTAACAGAACTCAGAAAGTAGAATTTGCTTTAGTGAATTTACCAAAATTCAAGTTATTTTGTTTACCTTTGAGCACACTGTGAATGGATCTGTTTCTCAGGAATGAACTTCCATTAACTAAACTCACTGGAAACAGATGTACAAACAAAACTATTATTCTATCAATTTATGAGGCACAACTGTCATGGAGACTGTAGTATCCTGTATATTGGTTTACATAACATTGAGATTTTACTAAGAGTAATAGCTTGGTAGGCATTAAATTGAATCGAGTATGCAATGGAATAAGGTAGCTACAGCAGTTTCCTCAAGCTAGGTATCTTAGGTTAGAAGTCAACTATTCAAGTCTGTGAGCCAGAACACCTATTTTCTTATGTTTTAGACATACCACTCTCTTTCAGATTGGTTGCCCACGTTTTAGACATACCACTCTCTTTCAGATTGACAGGTCTTTTTTTTTTTTTTTTTTTTTGCCGGTGGGAAGCATATTAATTCATTCAGTCATGCCTTGCTGTTACCTGAAAGTCTTTCCTTTTCTTTAGATTAATTTTGTATCTCTGATTCATCCTATTATGTATCAACTTTACAATTCTGAAGGAAATCTTACTTATTTACAAATGGGGGAAATAACAAATATCTATAAATTGGTGGCTGACATTTGAATTCAGCAGAGGCAGAAATTTTTCATCTGATTTTTTCTTTCTTTTCTGTTTGACGTGTAAATACTTTTAAAATTTGATGATAATATTTACCATTAAAGGTCTGGATTTTTTAGTCCCGAAAAATTATGGGGCCTGCCAACTAGAGCCCATATGTCCTCATACCAACAAACTGACTGGAACCAAGTAGTACTGCTCACTCTAGACAGAACCTGTTCTCCCCATTTTACTACGTGGCCCATTAGTCTACCTCACTCATTTTTACTACTTGTCTGCCCCCTAGAGGCATTTGAATTTGACAAACTTGAATATTGTCTTTGTAGTTCCATTTTCTTCCCACTACCCACCAAGAACACCTTCTAGTTTCTAACTATTTTCTTAAATACTGTCAATGGTGGTTCAGTAATCTCACTTGTAAGTTCTATTAATAATGTCAGATTAAAAACATTTGTCCTCATTGGGGAAGCTAGATACATTCTGAGAGTATCTTTAATCATGTTTTCCTTCCTTTCCATTTCCTATCCACTAATAGTATATCTCCAGTATTGAGCAGTTTGTCTATTCCTCATTTAATCATCTTACTCAAGTCAGTCTTCCATAACAATAGTGAAATGTTTATCTCAATGCAAAAATTTGCTATTTTCAGTAATATTGTATAATCATTTTATGCAGTATTTTATGTAAACTTGTTAATAAATAAATATACATAATATTGCCTTATATGCACAACAGAAATACAAGGAGAAATATGACAATATTGCTAGAAATGTTATGCTACAGGCAATATAAACAAAACCAGATTATAAAAATACCTGCTCTGACCAAAGGATAAAAAGGAATGAAATAAACAGAGCAAGTCCACCCAGGAGTTTTTTGCTGTGATTTTTCAAGACAAGTGAAACCAATAATGGAGAGATGCATTACTGTTTGGTGTAAAGATGGGCTTGGCTCTCAGTGAGCTGATTTCAAATGCTGACGGTTTTAGCCATGGGTGCTTGGGCAAGAGTCTTGTGAATTGAACCTCATTTTTCTCAACCATATAAATAAAATTAAGAAAGTAAGAATTCTGTTCTTATTTCTGAAGTTTCCTATTTTCCAGAATATTTTGGGGTTCTGGAGAAAATGGAAAATGAGTGAATTCCACTTTGTAATCTCTGTGCATCCCATAGGTGTTTGCCCTTAATTTTCAAGGCATCCTGCTTAGTACTTACATGTATTTATTATGGATTTGCTTGCAGATTTAAGATAGTTTCTCTTGCTGGCTTCCTACTGTTAACACATATTATAAAATCTCAAAATAACTTTTTGTTTACAGGATATCACAAATTATAAGCACAGGGATATAGGCACAACATATTTTCCTTTAATTTTGATGGACTTAGTGCTAGGAAGTTGAAGGAATAAAGTATTTCAATACTGTTTCGTCCTGAAAAACTTTATTTACAGAATGGTTATATATACCCTAACAGACAAATTCTGTTGACAATGTTAAATATGATAGAATTTTGTTGGAGGCTTAAATATAGAATGGTTAAATGCACAAAAACATTATACTTAAGAATATTGAATTATTATGAAATCTTTTCAGTTATACTTTTACTGAATTTGTTCTACAAAAGACCATAAATGAATTTGTCTGAGTAGATTTACTTCGAGCATTATAGGTAATGTGTTGGTTTTCTTATCTGATGGTGATTTACGCTACCTTTAGCCCCTGACCTCTAAAACACCTTTTAATTTTCTCCTAAATCAAGGCTATAATATAACTATTTTAATTTTGAAAATGCAAGGTAGTGTTGGTCATATAAACCTGGTTTCAGAACCTGAAAATGGTACTTATTAACTCCTCAGTGTTGGATGAATTATTTAAAACTCTCAGCCTTAAATTTCGTCAATCATAAAATAAGGAAAGTAATATTTACTCTAGAGTATGTTATGAGAATTACATGAAGTTCTAAATATTGTCACTTAGAAAATATTCTGTGAATGTTAGTATTCTCCTTCCTCTCTCCCTTCCTTTTTCCCTTCCTTCCTTTCTTTTGTATAGCATTGTATTTAATGTTTACACAGTATCCATTTCTATTTTATCATATGCATTTAACAATTCAACCCACTATCTATGGAGCACCTCCTCGGTGCTAAAATACTTTGATAAGTACTTGGATTCAGAGATGAAGGAAATAGTGTTCCTGTTTTCAAAGTGATAAAAACTGAAATATAAATAAACCAACAATTATAATACAGTGTTCCATTTTTAGCATGGAGTGCTATAATACCCACAGGCACTCAGGTTAGTCTGGAATGTCAGGAAAGCCATCAATAGGAGAATGTACTTTAGCTGTCAGTTAGCAGGGAGGAGGAATGATCTAGGTGGGTGAAGAGGGGAATCAGGCTGAGGCCTAAAAAGACCTGGCATGTTTAGGAACCTACAAATTAACAGGTGAGAGTCTAACTCATGAGATGGAGAGGCCCATGAAGGGAGCAACAAATGTGATAGTAGAAAAGGAGACAAGATAATAAGGGGCTTTGTGTTCCATTTTTAGAGATTACACTATCTTCTACCTGGTTTTCTTCATAGTTATAATTTTGAATGGCTGCATAATACACATTATTCATGGGTTCCATTGCTTGTCCCATTTTTTTCTCTAGACAATAATCCTCGTGGCTGTGGTTCTCAACCTTGGCTACATATTACAATCACCCGCGGGGGATGCTTAAAGAAAATGAAGTCTCAGCCCACCCTTAGAGATTCTGATTAAATTGTTGTGATGATCTGAGTGGGGGGATGTGATATCTTTGAGTGACTGTTGCCTCAAGCAATTTCATTTTTTTCTGTTTGGACAGTTGAGCATTTGTTCTCATTGGAGTTTTTTCATTCATTCTTTCCTTTATGTTTGCCTTAGTCTATAAGTTGCTTGAGAGATCTTCTCACAAAATCATCTCATATGCAACAAAATTCCAAAAAAAATATGGCCCAGAACAATGAACATAAGATCAGGAAGTCAAGAGTAGGGGGAAATCAAGTGTTCTAATATACAAAAGTTGAAATGAGATAAGGCAAATAAAAAATAATTCTTTTTTTAAGTTTATTTATTTTGAGAGAGAGAGAGAGAGAGGCTGAGACAGAGAGCACATTCAAGTGTGGGAGGGGCAGAGAGAGGGAGACAGAAGAATCCTAAGCAGAAAACACACTGTCAGCATAGAGCCTGATGCGGGGCTCAAACTCACGAATCATGAGATCATGACTTGAGCTGAAATCAAGGGTCAGAGACTTAACCGACTGAGAATTTATATTGTGAATTTTCTCTTTATCTCAGAGTTTTGGCTGAAAATAATATAATTCACAACAGATCAGTTATACAGATTGGCTATCTTGGGGGTAAAAGAGAGGAGGACAGAGATCAAAGAGCTAGAATTTCTTTGGAGAGTGAGTTTATTTGTGTTCTGTGGCATTTCTTCTCTCATTCCCCAAGGAGGCGGAGAGGGGGTATTTCTCTCTCTCAGGTGAAGTTGGAGGAACTTCAAGGGAACTATTTAGAGAGAGTGCCCTGTGTCTCCTGACTTTGCAATTCTACAGACACTGATACTCAACCCAAGCCTGAGAAGTTCAAAAGTGACAGCCTGACTAACTAGGACCTGCTAATAGAGGGGAGCTAGCTGCATTACTCCCACATGCAGCAGAGATGTTCACATTTCTCTGTAGTTCAAATGGAGTAGGGGAAGGGAACTCAACTGTATCATCTTGAAAGGTACTCTAGAGTCCAGGAGTTGTCTTCCAGGAGAAGCAAGTCTTCTGAGTATGAGAAGACTCTGAAATAGACAAAGCCTCAGAAACTACTAGTTGAGGGAAGTTGTCTTAAAAGCCAACATAAGAAGACACCCTCTGCTTTGAAGGAACTGAGAATTTCTCTGTAGTGTTCTGAGAGAAAACAAGGAGGCCCTGATGTCAGACACAGCCCTTTCCCCATAATCTACCCTTCCCAGACCCAACTGTAGAGAGACTACAATAGCAGCTTGAGAATGATTATGAGGAAGTGAAGTGAAGAAAAAGTAAAGAAGCTGCTGATATTCCTTAGCATTCTGCAGGTTTATGAATCTGGGGTAGACCAAAACTGGAGAAGAGAAGAATTTCATTAGTTGATGCTTTGGAGTTTTGATATTAGACTGGACTAAACTTACACTTTTTGTAAGTGACTACAAGTAGCTTTGAGATCTGATCAGTCAGGGACAGTGGTGAGGAAGGTAAGTTGGTTATTGCCTCTATATGACTGGTCCAGGAAACTACTTCAGTAACCTCAACCATTATATCTTGTGGACATTTTCTCTTAGATGTGTTTTTCAATAGAGTTACAATTTTTTCATTGATTGGAAATACTAAGTGATTGCATTTTGAAATCTATTGATCTTTTCCATTTTTATTTCTTCTTTGCTTCAAAGCTGAAAAAGTTATTACTTCATAGATCTAATATTCTATTCTTTTTTCTTGTAATTTTCTAGCAATTGATTTAAAAAATATTTAGCAATTCCATCTCTCTGTGGTTTACTTTGGTATGTAGTAAAATATTCATTAAATACAAATTATCCCAGATTACTACCCATATCTGAAAATTGGTACGTTTGTATTCATTCACTTTGCTTTTTATATGTAGGCCTAATTTTTTTTTTTTTTACTCTTCAGATAGGAATTTGGAGATATTCTTAGATGTTTATTTTAATCTTAAGTCCGAAGCTGAAAATGGCGGAAGGAATTGGTTGTGGAAGGTGGGAGTGAGCTTAGTATACTCTAGAGAGCATTTGGCACAATTGGCACTCCCTCCTTTTAAAAACTGGCCCTTCTGCAAGAAGCTTCAAGAAACGATTCTCATTTTCTTCTACTTCTTTCCTCCTCTTTTTTAAAGCTTATTTCACTTCTATCCTAACAGTAAATGTGGGAATTCCTCTGGATTTGGTTTTAGATATGTGTTCCTTTTCTATACTTTCTTCCCAGGAAACTTAAACACTAATCATTTAAAACATATTGGTGGAACATGGGGTACCTGGCTGGCTCATTTGGTGGAGTGTGTGACTGCTGATCTTGGGTCATGAGGTCAAGCCCCACACGGGGGGTAGAGATTCCTTAAAAAAATAAAACCTTAAAAAAAAAAGAAAATGTTTATTGGTGGAACGTAAATTTAAATCCCCTACCCTGTGACTCTCTGTGCTCTAGAGTCATATATTCAATTTTCCCCCATTGTAGGGGAAATGGATAAAGTCATTTAACCAGTTGCTAATTTGTCCTTGACTTTTTTATTTATGCTTTCCTCCCTTTATCTAATTTATTAACAAAATAATTAATCCTAGTATCAAAATATATTTCTATATGTTTTCTTCTCTACATGTTAATTTTTACTGCATTATTCCAAGCTTCCAATTGCTCTAGGCAATTTACAACATCCTAAAAGACCCCTTCCCTCTATGGTACCCTATCCTTTTTTCATGGCATTTAACACAGTTGAAGTTATTTATTGGTTTGTCTATTAACTTTCCTTTCTACTAGACTATACGTTTACAAGAGCAGGAACCATATTTGACTTGTTCTTCATTGTGCCCCCAGTGCCTAGCATATTACCTTGTATAAATTAGGCTCCCAATAAAAAGAATACAATTCCATTTAAAAAATCATCTTGTACTGAATTTATTTTCCCTTTTCAATACATTTTTATAATTTTACCATGGATAAGATTCTTAAACTTTTTGCAGCACATTTCTTAATCTGTATATGGAGAAGGTTGTATTAGATAATCTAAAAGGTCCTTTATAAAATTTTTGTTCCTGTTATTTTGTAGTTATTTGAAAAGGTATTAATTTAGTAATTTAAAAAAGTATTTTATTATATCTGTTTAATTATTTCATTGGTTATATATTTGTGTGTTCCCATACTTTTAATGTATAGAATTCCTAATTCATTGATTCAAAAACTCTTTTTCTAAAACATTTTGTTGATTCTCTAACCAATATAGTGCTGCTTTTTATTTAATTGGCAGGATATGTGCTGTTTGATAAAAGTTATGTTCACCTCATTTCCTATAAATTATAATTTGTAGACCTATTTTATTTTCTAAGCTAAAGTATCTTCTTCCTTACTGCCTCCTTCCCTCCCTCCTTCCTTCCTCCCCCACTTCTATCCTTCCTCCCTTCTTTCCTTCTGTACTTCCTTCCATGATGCTACTTTTCATTTGGTTCTTATGACTATCTCCACTGAATGTCATCTATTGTTTTGTGCCAACAATAATCTCTGTTTCCTGGCTTAAACTTTTGTTGTTGTTATTGTTGTTGCTATAAGTGACTACAAGATAAATTGAACTTTGCACCTGATACTATGCATGACAATAGTTATAATCATTGTGTTTTTCTCTACTTCCTTCTCTCTGTTATATTTTCCTTCACTAGGTGATAAATTTTTAAATATTTTGTATGACTTGCAGGGAGCCTTAAAAATTGACCTTTAATAAAATCATTATACACTGGCTATGATTGACTTAATAAACTTCTTTAATTCAATAATGTTTATTGTTCATCTAGTGCACATCAGACAGTGATGTGAATGAACATAGGAATTTGCTATTCATATTGGCTTCAGCTCATAGGGATATCACTTTGGGGTGCTTGGGTGGTTCAGTCAGTTAAGCATCTGACTTCGGCTCAGGTCATGATCTTGTGGTCCATGGGTTCAAGCCCCATGTTGGGCTCTGTGCTGTCAGCTCAGAGCCTGGAATCTGATTCAGGTTCTATGTCTCGCTTTCTCTCTACCCCTCCCCTGCTCTTTCTCTCTCTTTCTCTCTCTCTCTCTCAGAAATAAATTTACATTAAAAGAAACCATAGGGATATCATTTTAATTAAATTTTTCTTAAAATTTTTACCAGTTTCATTAAGTCCAAATCATTAGGATTGACTTAGGAGACTGTAGTCATTTATGTATTTAAATTTCAATTTTCTTATGGTTCTTTTTTTTCCTAACTAAGAGCCCCTACCAGGTGATTTTTCTTTTGTTCATGCAGGTTTTCAATTTGTAATTCTAAGTTAACAGTACTTGCTGACTCCTATGTGTTCTACACTGAGCAATAAAGCAGTTATATTCCTTCCATCATGGAAACCAATTTGGGAAGAAGACAGCATTCTAGTAAACAAATAAACATATAATTACAAATTATGATAATTTAGAGAAGATAATATGTGTTGAGATAGAATAACAAGGATAAATTTGTTTTGTTGATCTAGCTCAATATAGTCAGCTCAACCTTTTGCTTGAGTTATTGGATACACATTTTTTTGTCTGCTATATATTTCTATCATGTATGAACATAAGGTACCTTAAATATAACATCTCCTTCTCCTCCTCCACCCTCTCTTTTTTCTCCTCCTCTTCTTCCTCTTTTTCTCAATTCTTACTTATTGAATGTCTACTTTCTACCATAAAATATGGTGGGAAGTTTATAAATTGTAACTCTATAAATTTTAATTTCAGGATAACAATGTTATTATGCTTCTTTTATTGAGAAGAGAATTGAGTGTCAAATGATGAAGTAACTTTCTTTTGGTCACTCATTAGCAAATGTCATTTCCTTCTATGACACTAAAATATATTGTTTATTTTTTATCTTGCTTATGAAGACTATGAGGGTATAGATGAAATCTTCTGTACACTCTATAAGATGGGCCCTCAGAAATTGCATATTAAATAAAATATTCTATAGGTAGATTATTTGATAATTTATTACAATTGTATAAAAATGGACTGTAATGATTTTACTCATTTTGGAGCTATTAAGGCGCCTTGTCCTTATGCTCAGGCTACAGTGTTTAAAACAATTTTCCTTAGCCAGACCTATAACTCTGTACATGTTGTCATTTTGTCAAGACAAACTCTAGCTTCCTCTATAGAATTATGTTCAGATGAGAGAGGTGATTCGTATCACATTTATTCACTAATCCATTCAACAGATATTTGAGTATCTATTAGGTGTCTTGCACAATACTAGGCACTGTGAATACAATGACAGGGAGAAAATACTTGGGTTTTATTTTATGAGCAAACTAGTGATAGAAAGACACAACAACCACGTAATAACACTGTGTTATATATATATATGTATACGTATATATGTATGTATACATATATACGTATACATATATATGTATGTATACATATATGTATACATATATATGTATGTATACATATATATGTATACATATATATGTGTGTGTGTATATATATGTGTGTGTGTGTGTATATATATATATATATATATATATATAAAACAAAGTAACAAAATGTGATGAGTTCAACACTAAGAAAAATCTGTTACTAAAATACAGACCTAATTTGGGCATAGTAGTGAATGTAGGGGAATCTATCAAGAAAGGATCCATTTCAGCTATGGTATGAGGGATTTTTAAAGTCTTAGTTATGCCTGTAATACCTGAGAAAGAGTACAGATACAGTACATTGCTAGAAAGTTATACCATTAGTTGTTTATACATATCTTTGGAGCTGAGCAAATAGTACAATATCTATTTATTCCTCTCATTAAGTCACCTATCAATCCATACCTAAATCTCCTATAATTGACATGTAAGAGACATTTCCTCTTTCTTTTTCCCTTACCTCTTGTTTCCTACACAGTGTCTTTGGCAGTCTTCTATCCATTCACCCTCTTGCTAAGGTCTCAGATTTGTCCTGTAGTTCCTATATGCCTCTGGACATGGCTCTGTGGGAGGAAGGAGGAAATAATTTCGGGTAACTAGTACAAAATGAATAATCTTCTTGTGAGAGAGACAGAACAGTGCATTCTGGAGACCAGGAACAGAAGGAAGAGATGACTACATGCCTGGAGCACAGGGAAAGAGCAATTTGAAAAGAGGTATAGAAAAGATAGAGGTCAGATGATTATAGCTCAAGGTTCAGCAAGTGTTTCAAGATGAAAAGGAGTGCAAATGTTGGGCTCATTTCTTTGCAGTTCCTCTTTCTCCAGGATTTTAGACCATTAAGTCCTGGCTGCCTTGGTAGTCCCACACTCCAATTCTTGTTTCCCCAGATCCCTTAGAATGGAGAAAGCTGTACAGCATCAGAATATCATTGTCTGCATCTTTTCAGCATCTCTGTGGCCTGTGCAAATTTATAGATGTCCTAAGGGAATTGTGAGTGAAAGATGTCTGGCTCACTCAAATGTCTTTAAGTCCTAGCTGCTACAATTGCTTTTTGTTTATGCTTTTAAATCCTTTTTTTTTTTTTTTTGTAATTGCTCCAAATAAGCATTAATTAGACTGGCATCTGGCTTCTCAACAGAAATGCCAGAAGCACATGCCATGATAACTTCTACCTTAATATCAAAGACTGAGAAACACATTATTATAAGTGTAGAGTAATTCATTCATCCTAAAGGAAATATTAGTAAATTTCATCCACAATATGTGGAAAGGATGACATATTAGGACTAAGTAGGTTTTATTCTAGGAATGCAGGGTTGATTTAACATTTGAAAATTAATTAATATAGTTTACTACATTAAAAAAGAAAAATTGCATGGCTACTTTAGTAAATAAAGCAAAAACATTCAACATCTATTTATTATATATACTCTTGACAAAATCTGAGGAAAAGAGAACTTCCTTAATCTGATATAGGCTATTTTCAAAAAATCTACAGGAAAATCATACCTAGTGGTGAAATGTTAAAATTCTTTTGTCTGAGATCAAGAGTGAATTGAGAATGTTATTTAGCACTGTATTTTTTTTTGTAATAAAGAAGTAAGAAGAAAAATAAGGAAAAAGGAAATAAGTCTTTAAAGGAATGAGTGGAAGTTTCATTAAATATGATATGATTTGGTACATATCAAATAAAAAATCTATGGAAATATTTATTAGGATTGATAGGCAAATTTAATAAGGTGGCCGAATATAAGAATAATATAAAAATCAATGTATATCTATATACCAGTAGCAATGAGATAAAATATGATTTATGATACATCTTTTAGTAACATAAAAATATTGAATAATTAGACATATAACTAACAAAAATGTAAAAGATCTAAACAGAAAACTGGAAAATGTTATTAGGAGATGCTAAAGAAGACCTAAATAAATGGAGAATTGTAGTATAATTGAAATATTCAATATTGTAAAGATATTAATTCTCCACAAATTTATTTATGGATTTAAAGCGATTCAATTCAAAAGCCAAACAATTATTTTTGGGGCTTGAAAGGAATGCAAACTCTAAAATCTCCATAAAAATACAGACTGTCAAAACGGACAAGGCAATCTTAATACGAAGAACAGTGTAGGAAGACTTGCTCTACCAGATTATGATTTACTGTGAAGCCATAGAAATTAAGACTGTGTGGCAAGAATAGACAGACGGACGGAGCAGAACAGAGGGCCCAAAAGCGTATTGTTTTCATTATCTATTGCTGTATAGCAAACTATTCCCAGACTTGGAGGCTTAACCATCAACAACCATTTGTTTTCTCTCATGATATTATGGACTAAGCAGGATGTTTCTTTTGCTCCATAAGATGTCAGCTGGAGCTATAGTCTGGGAATATCAAAGGGACAGAATTTCCTAAATGGCTTATTTATATGTGTAGCAGTTGGTGTTGGCCATTGGCTGAGAGATCACTAGATTTGTTGATCTCACTCAACATCTCAAGTCTCCATTTGGCCTTTCCACATGGTTTGTACTTCTGAAAAGATGGCTGCTAGGTTCCAAAAAGGAGTGTTCCAAACATACAAAAGCAGAAACTATGTATATCTTTGGGCTTGCTTTTGGAATTCACATATCACTTTTGCCACATTATGATGGTCAAAGCAGGTTACAGTGTCAGCCCAGATTCAATGGTGTGGGAGAAGGCAGGAGATATATTTTACTTTTCAATGGGAGGAGTGACAAAGAATTTGCAGCCACCTTTAGTCTATCACAGAGCCACACTTATCTGTGTACTTGACTAGTGCAAAGATGACACTATGTGTAAAGATTTGACTTTTCAACGTATGATACAGAAAAAATTGGATGGAAAAAAGTATAACTTGACTGTACATCATACCCTAATCAAAAATAAGTTTCAGTAGGGTTGTATACTTAAATGTCAAGGCAAAAAAAAATTATACTTTAAGCAATGCTATGGAAGAATATCATTGTGACCTTGAGATGGGAAATTTTTTAAAGCTGCACACAAAATGCTTTAACCATAGGGGGAAAAATTAAACTGTACTACATTTTAACAGTTGCCACAAGTGCTTATGTCATATTCCCTTGATCCGTCTCTAATTTCAGCCATAGCTAGTGGAAGGATAGTTCCGTGATGACTCATACTCACCTCTTTGACAGTGTTTCATAGTTTCTGTCCCATGGCCTTTTCTAACACCAAACATTCTCTTGGCCAATGTGCAAACACAACCTGGAAGTATGGGATTAATGATCTTAAGCACAGTCCTAAAATGATAGGGCAAGACCTGGGATAAAAAGGTTTAATCTGTCCTTCAGACAGTTCTGGAAAGGATTCTGTACAATTTTAGGTTGTGGCAGAATTAAGACCTGCTTCCTAGATTGGTGATCTAAAAAACACACCTTTGTATTAGCTTTCTTTTCTTCCCTAATGCTTCCTAGTCCCTTACTTCTAATACCTAGGATCACTTCTTAATTAAACTATATATACAAGTTCCTGTCTTGGGTCTATTTTTGGAGGATTTCAAACTAAAACAACATTAAAATTAAGAATTGCTGCTTGCTGATGGTTTTAATAAAGAGTAAAAAGAAGCCCACAGAGTAGGAGTAGATATTTCCAAAAATATAATAAAATAAAGTTTATATCCTGAACATTAAAAAAAAAACATTTAAAATGTAATCAAATAAAGATTATATCCTGAAAGGAAACCTATACATAACATAGGAGAGGTAATACTTTAGAAAAATAGACTTGTTTTATATACAAGCCATTAACATAGGGAAAAGGCACTCAACTACGAGTCCAAATTAAAGCACATAAGACGCCACTACACACCCACCAGAATGGCTAAAATTCAGAATAAGGACAATACCAAATGTTAAGCAATACAAATTCTTCTACTATATGGTGCTATGGTCTGAATATTTGTGTCCTCCTGAAATTCATATATTGAAATTTTACCCCCCCCCCCCCAGTGTTGATAGTATTAAGAGGAAGGGGTTGATAGTATTAAGAGGTCAAGAGGGTGGAGTTCTTGTGTATGAGATTAGTGGCTTATAAAATGGCCTCAGTGAGATCCCTAGCTCCTTCTATTTTGGAGGAACTCAAACTAAAACAACATTGAAATTAAGGAAGGATCACTGTTTATCAATGGTTTTTTTTCTGTGCCTCTGTGAAGATACAAAAAGGAAGTACATGCTATGAACTGGAAAGAGGACCCTCACCCAATCGTGTTGGCACCCTGATTTCAGACTTCAAGCCTCCAGAACAATGAGAATTAAATTTTAGTTGTTTATAAGCTGTCCAGTCTATTGTTATAGCAGCCCAAACAGACTAAGATACCAATCTAGTGGGGTATCTTTGGATTGAACAGTCAATTTGAAAAACTGGCATCATCAACCAAAGTTGAAGAAATGCATATCCTTTCACTTGTTATTTCCATTCCAAATACACATCTAATGGAATATCTGAACGTGTCCCCATAATACATTGTAATAAACAAAAACTGGAAAAGATACAAATGTCCAATAATCCTAGAATGGGTAAATAATATATGTTGTAATCATAAATTGAAATGTAACATAACAAGGAAAATTAATACACTAGAGCAGTATATAACATTATATTATATACATAATATAGATCTTAAAAACATACATAAATTATGAATTTATGGACTATCTTATTTCATCTTTATTACCCCATTACCCCTACTTACAACATGGATCATTTTTTACCAAATCTTATACATCATATCTTTTCAAATGTGTAAATTTTTTCATGTATCTATAATTGAAAAGGTATTAAAAACATACAATACCATTATCACACTAAAAAATTAATGTCCAATAAGTATTCAAGTTTTCCTGATATTCTCAATACTTTTAACTGTTCATTTGTTCAAATCAGGACCCACAAAATGGCTAACCTCTTTTATTTGACCACTATGCCTCTTGAGTGGTGTGACTGTACATTGTATATTCTCCAGAGTTCCATATCAATAGCATTCCTTTTAACTCTCTAAAATACCCTGTTTTGGATCAAAAGTATACTATTATTCTACAATTAAGTCCTTTTTGTCTTTAAGCTCTCATTCTCTTTCTTTTTCTTACATTTTTTGTTGCTGTTTGAAGAAACTAGGTTATTTGCCCTATGGAGGTTTCTACAGTCTTGGTATTTGCTGGTTGCATCTCGCTGTTGGTTTTTAATATGTTCCTGTGTCCTCTGTATTTACTGTAAACTGGAAATTAGAATTAGAGACTTGCTTTGGTTTAGGTTCCATGGGGGTAAAGGGGGAGAATACAGGTAGTGTGTACTTGTGTTAGAAAGAACGTAATCCACTTGTCTCTCTTTCAGTAAGGTTAGCAGTCATTGATGATCATTGCCTAAATGTGTTATTTCAAAAAGTTTTCCAAATGGTGATACTAATATCCTGTTTCTTGATCTAGGTGGTACTCATATGGGGCTTTGCTATATATATATATATATATATATATATATATATCCACATATATATATCCACATATATCCACATTTAAAAATGGTAACTTGATTGGGCTTTTGGATATCAAAAAATCACAAATGTTTATTCAATTTGATGATTACAAAGTGATTTATATGTTTATTACACTATATCACAATTGATTCTAGATGTCATATTCCAGGATATATTAACCAAAGTGATACTGCTAGGTTTTAAAATATTCAAAAATAATAAAGCCCCTACCAACTTGTTGATAGAGATGGAAAACTGAGAATCATTTCTATTTGATAATAGAAGTAAAATTATGAGTCTACAACTTTCTTACTACTGTGGGATTACTATCATAAAGCAAATTCCCATGAAACTACATTTTGAATAATATTTCCCAGGGATGCTAGGCCACTGGATTTAATTACTTCTGGGAGTAAAAAAGAAAAAAAAACAACCTTACTGGCTCCAGGGAAATTATGCCATTGTTTTCTGGGGTGCTCTGACTCGTATTCAGGCTATATTGGTGGCCAACAAACTCTAAAAGCCCTGATATTTCTTGGTGATCTTGTAACTTGGTTCACAGTCTTCTTCCAGCCATCCTACTGATGACCCATCTATTTCTTCCCTAGCCTTACTGTACTTTGGTTTCTATTACACCACTGACCTTTTTCATTGGAGCCTATAGAGCATGGAAGTTGAAAAGACTGACTTGGGAGTACAGACTGGGTTGAATCACTTCTAGCTATGTGACCTTTGGCAATTTTCTTAATCTCATTGTACCTTATTTCCCTCACTTGTAGAATAGTAATTATAGTATGTCCCATTTTTCTGTTGTAATGATAATACACGTGACACCAATGGCACATAAGAGGTCCACAGCAAATTGTGGGTATCTCCAGTGTGATTCAGCAGCTTATTTACTTAGTTTCATACTAAAAGGATTAATGCTGCCAGAACTGCTCTACTACTCAGATCTTGAACTATAAAAATATCTACTGTGATTATAACATTCCTGCTTTGTAAATGCTATTTCTCTCATTTCCTCATGACCAAGACTGCCCTTTACTTCAGTTTCTTGACCTATTCTTACATCCTGATTCCATTGGTTTCCAAATTTATATACTTTATGGGCCAGAAAAAAGTCCAGAGACCAATATAAGGTTATTAATTTGTTGCTAAGTAAGGATGTTGAAATAACCAATAGCATTACATGTTGAAAGGATGAAATTATTTGTAATTAAGAAAACATCTGTCTTTACCTGATAAACTATGTATTATTATGAGGTAGAAATTCATCAACTATCTACTTTGAACTTCCTGATTATACAGGATTTAGTGCTTACCATGTTATACTAGATTCAATAAATACTTTTTGGGGAATGGATAAAAGATCTCTATTATTTAATGAAGAAAAGATATTTTAACAAAACATGAAAGTTATAATTCTTTTTTTTAATGTTTATTTATTTTGAGAGAGAAGAGGGAGCAAGCAAGCACAGGGAATGGGCAGAGAGAGAGAGGGAGACAGAGAATCCCAAGCAGGCTCAATGCTGTCAGAGCAGAGCCCAACACAGGGCTTGATCCCACAAACTATGAGATCATGACCTGAGCTGAAATCAAGAGTTGGATGCTTAACTGACTGAACCACCTAGGTGCCACCACCTGCCTTATTTAAGTTATAAATATATTTATAACTATATGTAATATATAGATCTTAAAAATTGTTAACTATTATTGACTATATTATTAACTATTATTAACTATAATATTAACTATTATATATAGTTACATATATTTGGTTATAATGTTTAAGTTATATATATATATTTAAGATATATATATCTTTCTATATATATATGTTAAGTTATATATATGTCAATGCCCAAAATAACAACATTAAAAGATGTGTTTTTCTTTGGTTCATACAAATAGTGAGTTTGTTGATTTGTATTCAGTTGTGAAGTAGAAAATGAAGCTCACATATACATTCTTTTCTGACACATTCTTCTTTAAATTATAATTAATTCCAAAATTCTAGATTCAGATAAGTGTGTTGATGAAACTGTAGGCTACATTCTTAAGTCAATTTCTCTCAGTTTAAAAAATTTTGTCAGGGCCTATCTGGGTCATGTCAATATCTCAGAAAAGCTACTAATTTGAAAACACTTCAATATTTGTTTGACAGTTATATAGTAGGATTTTTCAGGTGCTGGATTTCTCTTACCAAAATTTGAATGTCTCTTTGTTTAATATCTTTATTAGTTATCTTGTCCTTGTCTTTTGAGTTTCCTCAAAACAAAAACTCCACTTATGTGTGAACTTCAGTGAATAAAGTAGAATTTAGAAAAATCAAAAGAAAGGGCATATGCTACACATATCTTCTAACTTAGGTGATATCTCAGGGAAGTTCCAAATTCCTCTTTGAACCTTGTAGCTACTGGGATTTTTTTCTCCCTGCTGTTCTTTAGCCTTCTAGGCCTCTTCCAGTAAAAATATATTTGATTATTTTTAAGTCTTTCTTTTTTCCCCCATTTTATCCTTTCCTAATCCAGAGAAAACAAAGGGGTACAATTACACTCTTTTAAGGATAATATAGGTACATTTTTAAGATAAAAACGCCTGAGGTGGGCCTCCTAAACAGCTGCCTCAAAGTTTTAGGGGAGATATGCAGGGTGGGTGAGAAGAGGTAAGAGAAGCTATAATGTCCTACAAACCATAAAGTCCTCCATTTGTTACCACGCCTGTTAGCTGAGAGAACAACACTGGAACCATTAATCTTGTAAACATTTACTACACTTATTTTGTGCAAGAATTCTATAAGGTGCTGGTGTTAAAAGGTGAAGGGACAGGCAGAAAGTGATAGTAGGGTAAGCAGAAAATCTCTGAATTCAAATCCTACCAGTTATATTTATATTACTGCCATTGTGGTACTGAATAAAGAATTTCTCTGAACTATAAATTCTTCAACTATAAAATGGAAATAAAATAACACCCACTTCCAAGGTTGTTAGGATTTAGTACTCACCTCAATGCCTGACATGTCATAGTTCTTCCATTGAGCACATTTCTCCTTTCCCACCACCTCTAATCTCCATACCCTCTCCATAACTAATTAAGATAAAGGGGAAACAATAAATTTTAAGCCTACAGTAAATCAATAAACAATTCAACATGTTCATATTGATTACCTACCTTGTCTAGAACTATGTTGGACAGTAAGGGGATTTTCTTAGTTTATTTGGATAGCTATAACAAAAATACTATAGACTGCGTGGCTTATATACAACAGAAATTTATTTCTCACAGTTCTGGAGTCTGTAATATCCAAGATCAAGGTGCTAGAAGATTTGATGTCAGGTAAAGTCCTACTTTCTTATTTATAGATGACCATCTTCTTGCTGTGTCTTCATATAGTAGAGGAAGAAGGAAGCTCTCTTGGGTTCCTTTTATAATGGCACTAATCCCATACACGAGGGTTCCACCCTCATGACCTAATCACTTTCCAAATCCCTACTTCTTCAAACCATAATACATGGGGTTAGGTTCTCAACATATGGATTGTAGGGGGACACAAACATTCAGTCCATAATAGGGATACAAACAGGAATAAAATATAGTCTTTGTTGGAGGCACCTATAGCTTAGAGCCATGGAATCTCAGGATTGAGGAGAATCTTAAATATTATCTAGTAAAACATCTCCAGCAGGTAAGACCTGAAATGAGTATAATATCAGGTGCTTAGGAGCTGTAAAGTATACAATAGGGTGAACATCCCAAAAGGAACCTTGGATGGCCAACATGATGTTCTCCACTGGGTGGTATAACCTTGTCCAGTTGATCATGATCCTCATTGTCGGCATACAGCCAGTGGCTCAGTCTTTGTGCAAAATAATACACTTAACAAATTTCATAGTTATTGATGAATATCCTAGAATGTCAACTTACGAGGATAAATGAACAAGATACTGTTATGTATACTGAAACACTCACCTATCCATGAGTAGCCTTTTTCTATGGACATATCTATATAGGAATCCAAATTAAAATCATAAGGCAGATGAAGCAGCAAAGAATTAATAAATGAAATAGATGACCTTAAGAAGACTATAACAAAGTAGCTTAAGGTACACTTTTTCTCATAATAGGGATAATCCTACCAGTGAATGGATATGCTTATGTAGTAGGCAAATATGGTATAATATAAGGAGAAATGACTAGTGTTAGAAGTAACATTTTTTAATAGGGTGATAAGTTTCTGGTGGGAGGTCAGTTACATACCTATTAGAAATGGAAAGAATGCCCATTGTTTATTTTAATTTTCTATATGAAATAATAGGACATTGTTAGGAGTACTCTTTCAGTACCTATTCCTGAAGATTTCTTACATTTCCCTTCTACCCATGACCCAGGAAAATATCTCAGAATAAGAGAAAAAGTCATAAACAACTATAGAATATACACATTTTTTTCCTTTTTTCCTTAAATATCTTTTAATTTTCTAACTAGTCTCTGAGCATTTTGAAAAACATATAGAGTGAAAACCACAATTGCTTAATAGTTTATTTGTGTCTACTTAATACATGACACAGAAGCAAGCTTGTGAGAGGAAAAAGTACATAATATAGCTCTGACTTCAGGCAGTTTAAAATCTCACTGGAAAGACAAAAATAAAAGTTTGAAACAAAAGCTTTGTCAAATAACAATGTCAGTTATTAAGAATGGATTTAACCAATATTTGTAAGTATATACTCTCAGTACCGTTCTGGGCTGGGTACTGGGGATGGCAAAAATGGTGATTTCTGCCTTTGAGGTACTCACAGGGAAATCCAACACATGACAAATAGCTGTCTCACTCCAATGGAGTGTGTGTAGATGCCAGGAGATGCAGGGAGGAAGTGATCAAAGGACAGGGATGGTACCTGGATAAGATTTCCTGTGAAGATGATTTGAGAGTTGGGTCTGGAAGGGCATAAATTGACAAAAACAGTGTAGGACAGTCCAGGAGGTAGGACAGAGGGTGGAAGTGGGGTTGTTGGTGTGATGGTGGTGGGGGTGGTATATAATTACATAAGCAGTAATATGGGTTTAGAAAAGAATAATTCTGCTTCAAAGAAAGTGCCAGCTTTCAGCTGACCAATACATTATGTCTTCTTTCTACCCTCAGTTCTTCTGTGTCTTAACTCATTATAGACAAGCATAACATGATACAGGTTTTCCTGCTATGTGAAAGTGGAGTGTTCCTATGAAAACTTTCGTAAGCCAAAATGGTGTAAGGAAGTTATTACCATTAATTTATATTAAAAGTTTTTGAGCATTCCCAAACACAAAAAATAATCTCTTAGCCTTTTCTGATACCTTAGGACACACATTGCTAATAGATGCACAAAATAAATTGAGACAAAACACACATGCTCACAGACACAGTTCAAAGCTGTGGTGGCTTGATGCTTAGATGCTGAGTGGGGCCACTCTTGCTGCTTGGGGTGCACATTGCCTTTATAACTGCTTGCTGAAAAACAAACACTACACACTATTTTTGATTTTCACCTTTTTTCATAAAAGTGAAAATCTCCTTTGGATTCCTTTTGGTTAGTGAAAACAGGTACTTAAATCTAGGTATTTCATAAAAGCAAAGTGGTTTAATGCAAACTTTCAAAAAGTGGGGATACCTGTACTGACTATTAAGCTTTCAGTAATTTGGTTGCTAGACTATTTTAAAGCAACCAAGGACCAAAGGGGAAGCTCTTTGTTCCTGGTCTGTGATGAAAATATGGAAAGTTTTGTACTATTTAGTCATTCAATGATCCAGGAGCTTCCCCTGCTGTAATAATGCTACTATTTTCAACATGTAGTAGAAGCTCACCTTGCTGTCCCACAGGCAATGTATAGAAAAAGGGTGGTGCCTTGCGCAGCCTGCTTTAGGAGCCAGAGATTAAGGTGGCATACATACATCACTTCCAGCCAACATTCCACTGGCCATAACTGAGTTACGTGTCCCTCTATCTGCAAGGAAAGCTGGGATATGTAGTCTCCCTTTGTGTTATTTACAGGGTCTCTGAGCAATAAGAATAATCTAGGTCCTAAATAGGACTAGAAAGCATGGTTTTGTATGTGCAAGGATGTTATCAGGGAGGTCAGAAGTAGCGGATCAGTCAAAGTTAGGAACTAGTTGTCCTCTTTCCGCTTTGAGTTAGAGCTAAAACAAATTTGGATGGCAGCAGTATAGTGGGTCTCTGAGATCAAAGATTCAGGATTATTAGTAGAGATGAAAGGTGTGATTTATTGTGTACCTCAGTGAAGCTGCATGAAAATATAGGAATTGTTAATATTATTAGCTGAGTAGTATCATTGTATACTGAGGGCTAGTGGGTCACCACTAAATCCTTAGCACCTCCCTCATCACTCTTTATGCTTGTTCATCTCTGCCTTTTTGGTATACATATACATATGCCCTTAAAAATTTATGCATTAAGAGCCATTAGACATGTAGGCAGGCATCTCTCCCATTCACCTCTGTTTCTTCCCCATATCTGGCTATGGCTGTGGGTTCAGTTAATACATGATGAAATCTAAAGGAATAAATTTATGTTTATGTGAAGTGTCAAATATGTTTGCATATGCAGTTACATTCATCTCTTTCAATTCTGTGACTTTGTTTTCTCTTTTAGCTCCAAGGTCTATTAAAGGAGCACAATTACTTATTTATTATTTTTTCATAATTCTAGTGTGCAATGTGCCCATAATAAATGGATAATTACTCAGTAATGATTCTTTAATTGCACATACTATATACCTCTAGTGAGAAATTTTAAATGCATGTTACCCATTTTAGCCTTGTACTCACTAGCTGCAGAGTCAAACATACGATGTGTTTCTTTAATGGTTGTTTTTACTGTAAGTACAAGGCATAGATTTTTTCTTAATATATGATGCCCTGTATTTTCAGACTGTTTAATATTAATTTTCTTTTTTAATAAATTTATTTTTAAGTGTATTTATTTATTTTGAGGGAGAGAGAGAGCACAAATGGGAGAGGTGCAGAGAGAGAGGGAGAGAGAGAAGATCCCAAACAGGCTCCTCACTGCCAGTGCCGAGCCTGTTGCGGGGCTGGAACCCACAGACCGTGAGATCATGACCTGAACTGAAACCAGTAGTCAGACACTTAACTGACTCAGTCACCCAGGTGCCCCTTAATATTAGTTTTCTTAAACAGAATTATGAGTGAATAAAATGAGCATATTACTAATAAAGAGTGTGTGTGTGTGTGTGTGTGTGTGTGTGTGTGTGTGTGTGTGTGTGTTTAGTGTTGGTATTGAATGGGTGAATGTTCAATTGCTCTTAATCTAAAATAAACACAAAATATTCCTTGTTGTCAGTATTTTTTTTCTAAGTGGTATCTATAATTTTCTTCTGTGCATGAATGAACGATAGCACACAAGTGATTTCACTGTGGTTTATAGCTCAATAAATTAGTCTTAGTGTGTGGAAGATTTACTGTGCCTTAATCAATGATTAATTATTCCTTTCTGATCTCAGTAAGATCCCATAAAAAGGGGGTTACACACGTAGCCTTGTTCCTTTTGAGGCTGCAAGCAAAACTGCAAAATTATTAAGCTCAGTTTAATTGCCTTTTGTAGCTGTGTTGAGAAGAGTATCTATACAGTATATGTATATGATCATCTCTTATATCGGGGAAAGGAGCGGGGGCTAAAACATGGCTTCTGTTTAATATGAATAAATTGTGTTTCAACCATAGTGGAAAATGGGTTCATATTACATATGTTTTGATTAGCAGATTAAGGGTGTTTATTAAGAAATGATACATAATTAATTTAATGGATCCAAATTTTAAAAAGCTGTTAACTGTTCTGTAATCATACTTGATATAACTGCTTTTTCTTTCCCTCTTTTTTTTCTTTTTTAGGTGTTGGCCTCATTGGTAGAGTGTGCTAGAGTGGAAATAATACAGGATTTGTGGTCACATAGAATGAATCCAAATACTAGTGTAGTCCTCTATGTATACTGTGACATTTAGCAAGTTATTTTAAATCCCCAGTTTTCTGTTTTACAAAGCAAACAATAATAGCTTCATTCAGGGTTGCTGATAAAATTATAAATCGCCTGTGTAATATATACATGTATATGATTTACACACACACACACACACACACACACACACACTCATAAATTTTCTTCCTTTCTGTGCCACAGTAGAGAGGCATGAAAAGGTTGCTCTTTTGTAATAAGCTATTTGGGTGGATAAAACCAAAAGGGTGCTCTAAAGACTTTTCTAGCAGGCATCCAAGCAGTAAGGGTGCTTGATGTCTTGTGGGAAGATTGATAAAGGCTGACGGCTGGTCTCTATAGAATCATGGCTTCTGGGAGTTGAAGAAGTTAGTTGTTATTTTGCATTCCTGGAAAATTTAGAGTTGACCTTTGTATTAGGCCTAATCTTATTTTTATTTTTAAATGTACAATGAGATGGAAGTTTCAGCATCATAAGAAGCAGAGAACAAAGATATATTTTATTATCCTTTCCCTCCCATCCAAAGCAATGCTATTGAATGCTCAACTGTGACTTGCACAACATTTAGTCTTGCCTAAAGATGATTGCAGGAATAGGCACAGGGGAGTTTTCACAGACTACAGTCAAGCTTTATCTGTGAATAAAAATAATTTTTTCCAATTTGGACAGATTTTTTTTGTGTGTGCCCAATTCCTATGGCTAGAGTATCTAGTATAATGTTGAATTCAAATGGTGAAAGTGAGCATCCTTATCTAGTTGTTGACTTTAGGAGGAAATTTTTAGGTCTTTCATTAGTGAGTATTATTTTGGCCATGAGTTTTTCATGCATTCCCTTTATTATGTTTATCTACCATGAAAGTTTCTTCTCAGTTTGTTGAATATATCTATCATGAGAAGATACTAGATTTCACAAAATCATTTTCCTTCATCAATTGAGATGATCATGTTATTTTTATATTATTATCCTCCTTTAAAATATTTTTAAGTATAGTAGACATACAGTGTTATATTAATTTAAGGTGTGCAATTTAGTGAATTAACAAGTTTATGCTTTATGTTATGTTCACAAGTATAGCTACCATATAAGCCATTAAACCACTATTATAATATTGACTATATTCCTTATGCTCTGCTTTTTATTCATGTGACTTACTTATTCCATATTGGGAAACCTGTGTCTCCCATTATCCTTCAATCATTTATCCCAGTGCGCTATCCCCCTCCCCTCTGACAAGCACCAGTTTATCTCTTTATAATTCTGAGTCCTCTTTTTTTTTAGATTCCATTTATGAGTGGAATCATATGATGTTTGTCTTTCTGAGTCTGATTTATAACATAATAACCTTTAAGTCCATCCGTGTTGTCTCAAATGGCACAATCTTATCCTTTTTTATGGGTGTGTAATATTCCTGTGGGGTGTGTGTGTGTGTGTGTGTGTGTGTGTGTGTGTGACCAAAATATACCATATTTTTCTTATCCATTTATCTGTTGATGGACACGTAGATTGCTCCCATTCCATGGCTTGGCTATTGTAAATAATGCTGCAATAAACATGGTGGTACATATATTTTTGAGTTAGTGCTTTTGTTTTCCCTGGGTAAACACACAGTAGTGGAATTATTGGATCCGATATTTCTATTTTTAAGTGTGTGTGTGTGTGTGTGTGTGTGTGTGTGTGTGTGTGTTTTAGAGAGAAAGAGAGAGAGCACACTAAGAAGGGGGAAGAGGGAATCTTAAGCAGGCTCCATGCTCGGCACAAAGCCCGATGCAGGACTCAATCCCATGGCCCTGGGAACATGACCTGAGCCAAAATCAAGAGTGGGACACTCAGCCAACTAAACCACCCAGGTGCCCTTCTTTTTTAAGTTTTTGAGGAACCCCCATACTGTTTACCACAGTGGCTATACTAATTTACATTCCCATTAACAGTGTATAAGGGTTTCTTTTTCTCTACATCCTTGCCAACATTGGTTATTTCTTGTCTTCTGGATTATAGCCATTCTAAAAGATATGAGGTGATAACTCATTGGGTTTTGATTTGCATTTCACTGATGATTAGTGATGTTGAGCATCTTTTCATGTATCTGTTAGCTATCTGAATATCTTCTTTAAAAATGTCTATTCAGGACCTCTGCTCATTTTTTGATTGGACTTTTTGGGTTTTTTTGGTGTCAAATTGTATAAATTCTTTATTTTGGATATATAATTATATATTGGATATATATTATATATATAATATATATATATATATACATTATATATAATATATATATAATTTATTAGATATATCATTTGCAAATATCTTGTTCCATTCAGTAGGTTGACTATTTGATTTGTTGATAGTTAACTTTGCTGTGTAAAAGTTTTTTATTTTGGTGTAGTTCCAACTTTATTTTTGCTTTTGTTTCCCATGCCTTAGGAAACATATCTAGGAAAATGTTGCTAATGCTGATATCAGAGAAATTACTGCCTGTGCTCTCTTCTTGGATTTTTATGCTTTCAGGTCTTACTTTTAGGTCTTTAATCCATTTTAAGTTTTTTAGAAAAATTTTTTATTGTTTATGTCTGAGACAGAGAGAGACAGAGCATTAGTGGGGAGAGGTGGAGAGAGAGGGAGACACAGAATCCGAGGCAGGCTCTAGGCTCTGAGCTGTCAGCAGAGAGCCTGACGTGGGGCTTGAACTCATCAACCACGAGATCATGACCTGAGCTGAAGTCGGACACTCAACCGACTAAGCCACCCGGGCTCCCCTCCAGTTTAATTCTTATATATGTAGCTGCCCAATTTTTCTACCACTATTTGTTGAAAAAACTTTCTTTTCTGCATTGTATATTCTTGCCTCCTTTGTCATAGAGGTTTATTTCTGGGGTCTCTATTCTGTTCTGTTGATCTGTATGTTTATTTTTGTGTCAGTACCATACTGTTTTGATTACTATGGCTTTTTAGTATATTTTGACATCTGGGATTGTGATACCTGCTGCTTTATTCTTTCTCAGGATTGTTTTGGCTATCTGGGGTCTTTTGTGGTGCCATACAATTTTAGTATTATTCTAGTTTTGTGAAAAAGTCTGTTGGTATTTTGACAGTGATTGCCTGGAATCTGTTGATTGCTTTGGGTAACATGGAAATTTTGACAATATTAATTCTTCCAATCAATGAGCATGGAATATCTTTCCATTTGTTTGTGTCATCTTCAATTTCTTTCATCAATTTTTTATAGTTTTCAGAGTACAGATCTTTTACCTCCTTGGTTAAGTTTATTCCTAGGTATTTTCTTGTTTTTGGTGTAATTGTAAATGGATTATTTAATGTCTCTTTCTGCAATTTTGTCTAGTGTATAAAAACGCTACCAATATCTGGGTATTGCAGAGTTGTATTGCCCCTTTTAAGTGCTAGTTGTATCCTGCCACTTTACTAAATTCATTTATTACTTCTAGTAGTTTCTTGGTGGAATCTTTAGGATTTTCTATGTTATAGTATTATGTCATCTGCAAATAGTGAAAGTTTAACTTCTTTACCAATATTGATGCCTCTGATTTCTTTTTCTTTTCTGATTGCTGTGATTAAGACTTTTAGTACTATGTTGAATAAAAGTGGTAAGAATGGACATTCTTGTCTTGTTCCTGAAAACTGTCAGTTTTGCACCATTCAGGATGATTAACTGTGGGTTTTTCAAGTTTGAGGTGAGTCAGCATATAGATGGGTCTTTTCTCCTTTGTCCCCATTCTTCCACTCTGTGTCTTTTGATTGGACAGTTTAGGTTATTTACATTTAACATAATTATGTGTATACTTATCATCACTTTAAACATTTGTTTTTCTACAAAAAGGATCTTTTTATAGATCCTTTCTGTTCCTTTCTTCTTCTCTTACGCTCTCTGTGATCAATGAGTATCTGTAGTGTTTTGTTTGGATTTCTTTCTCTTTATTTTTTGTATATCTATCAAAGGTTTTGGGTTTGTGGTTACCATGAGATTCATATATAATATCCTAAATAAATAGCAGTTCATATAAATTCAATGGTCATTTAAGTTCAAACACATTCTAAAAACAAAAAACAAACAAAAGCAAAAAAAAACAGAAAAAGAAAAAAAGTCTTTTTTCTTTTCTTTTAATACTCGCTTCTCCACATTTTATGTATATGTACTCATATTTTACACCTTTTTATTCATATTTTTCTTTTTTTTAAATTTTTTTTTCAACGTTTTTATTTATTTTTGGGACAGAGAGAGACAGAGCATGAACGGGGGAGGGGCAGAGAGAGAGGGAGACACAGAATCCGAAACAGGCTCCAGGCTCCGAGCCATCAGCCCAGAGCCTGACGCGGGGCTCGAACTCACGGACCGCGAGATCGTGACCTGGCTGAAGTCGGACGCTTAACCGGCTGCGCCACCCAGGCGCCCCATATTCATATTTTTCTTATGTCCAGTTATGGCCATTTCTTTTCCACTTAAAGAAGTCCCTTTAACATTTCTTGTAAGTCTGGTTTAGTGATGATAAATTCGTTTATCTTGTGTTTGTCTGGGAAACTATCTCTCCTTCAAATATGAATGATAACCTTGCTGTGCAGAGTATTCATAGTTGTAGTTTTGTTTTGTTTTGTTTTTCCTTTTAGCACTTTGAATACATCGTGCTACTATTCCCTTCCCACTCTAGGTTAGGAAGTTTTCAGTTATTATTTCTTCAAATAAGTTTTCTACATTTTTCTCTCCCTCTTCTTCTGGGATTCCTATAATGCAGATTTTTATTCACCTGATGTTGCTAAGAGATCTCTTAATCTATCCTCATTTTAAAAAATTCTTTTCTCTTTGCCATTCAACTTGTGTACTTACCATTACCCAGTCTTTCTGATCGTTGATATGTTCTTCTGCATCTGCCATTCTACTGTTGATTCACTTTAGTGTGTTTTTTACTCTAGTTATTGTATTTTTCAACTCTGATTCTTTTTAAAATATTTTCTATCTTGGGGATCCTAGTGGCTCAGTTAGTTAAGCACCCAACTCTTACTTTCGGCTCAGGTCATGATCTCATGGTTTGTGAGATTGAGCCCCGCATTGGGCTTCATGCTGACAGTGCAGAGCCTGCTTGGGATTCTTTCTCTCTTTCTCTCTCTCTGCCCCTCTCCTGCTGGCACTCTCTCTCTGTCTCTCAAAATAAATAAAATAAGCTTTAGGAAAAAAATACATTTTCTCTTTATTGATGGTCTCACTGAGTTCTTCCATTCCTTTCTCCAGCCCAATGAGTATCTTTACAATTATTACTTTAAATTCTTTAGCAGATGTATTGCTTAACTTTGTTTCATTTTGTTCTTTTTCTGAATGTTTTTTCTTGTTCTTTCTTTGTGAGCATATCCTTTCTCCATTTTGCTTGATTTTCTGTTTCTTTCTATGGATTAGGCAAAATGGCTACTTATAAAGTTGAAGGAGTGGTCTTGTGTATTCCTACTTGGTGACTTTTGCTGGCTGGTTGGAGCTGTGTATATATGTGCTAGCTACTCTTTTAAACCATGGCTTTTTACAGAAGGAATAATTAAAAAATAATAATATTAAAAAAAGTAGAATAATAAGAGAGAAAAACATTTTTTAAAAAGTATAAAAAAAGAAAAAATTAAGAAGAAATACACAAAAAAGAATAATAAAAGGATAAAACCAAAGAGAGAAAAAAAGGCAAGATAAATTTTAAAAAGTAAAACAACAGTGCCCTCCAATCCTATAAAACTGTAGGTTGTGTTTTGTGTCCCAGCACACAGGGCAGATGGTGTGTGCTTATGGACCCTGGGCTCTCTGAAGTGGCAAACTCACTGAGAGGACTGGACTGCCTGACAGTGTCCAGACCCTGCTGTGGTCAAGGCTTTTAAAGTGAGGTGGGAGCATAAACCACATGGTCTCCAGTCCCTCTGCTCTGAAGAGCTTTCTTGCATCTCCTCTGCCACTGGCAGAGTTGTGTTGTCCCTTTTAAGTGCTAGCTGCTCTTTTCAACCATGGCTTTTTTTTTCTGTGCCTAACGATAGAGGCACAGTATCCTCAGTACTAATCCTTCCCCATTGCTATTAGGAGCTCAGGGATGGGGGTTCCCTTTGTCTCGGTCTCTCTTCCTGTTCTCTTGCCATTTTCTCTATCTTTGGTTGTTTAGTAGCTGTTCAGTCAGCCCTCAGTTCTTCTTCAAGAGGAATTTTTCTATTAATAGGTATAATTTGGTGTGTTCTGTGGAAGAGGTGAGTTCAGAGTCTCCCTATGTTGCTGTCTTGAACCAGGACCTGTTTTTTTCCCCTGCTACATTCTAATTAATGTAATGTATTACACTGATTGATTTTTGTTTTAATTTTTTAATGTTTATTTATTGAGAGAGAGAGAGAGAGAGAGAGAATGTGTCTGAGCAGGGGAGAGGTACGGAGAGAGGGAAAAAGAGAATCCTAAGCAGGTTCCACACTGTCAGTGCAGAGCCTGACATGGGGCTTGAATTCACAAACTGTAAGGTCATGAACTGAGCCAAAATCAAGTGTGGGATGCTTAACCGATTGAGCCATTCAGGCACCGTTGATTGATTTTTGTATGCTCAACTCTAGTACATTATTTTAAATTCTCAACACTTATTTCAACTGCGGCTGTTACTGTCAGTTGCAGTCAGGCTTTGGCTTATTTTATGTAGATGCAAATTAATAATGTCTCACTCACACATGGCATGAGACCACCTGTAGAAACCTGTTTGGCAATCATATATGAGAAACTTGGAGTTGCAATGTAGGTGGCAACATTCAGAGTGCCCTTTGGCCTTTGTGGAATGGGAGCCTGTGGATTAATGTTTCCCCTTTTCTTCCTTTGGGGACAAGGTTCTAAAGGCAGTTCCATAAGGCTTCTTAGAAGGTCTTACTAGGTGAAGCAACCAGTGGCTTACACTGACTTGATTATACATCCTTGTATTTATTTGTTCTCCTTCTGGTTCCACTTATCCCTTGATCATACTTTCTGGGACTGCATTCAAATAAACTACTCACTTAGAAGCATTTTGTTTGATTCTGATTTCGGAGAAACTCAGGAAAATAAAGAACTAAGGAGTCTGCTGTACGTGTCTAGTGACACTGCATGAAGTAGAGGGAACTGACAGGACATAGTGCAGCTCCTAGCACTTGGTCTCATGCTTTTACTAGATGTTACAAAGTGCTGTACAGTTGTTGGATTTTATTTCTGAGGACCCTGCTACTGATTTTTTTAATCTTGATTTTCAGGTTTAAGGTAGTCCCTTAGCTCACTGAAAGTTCTTTGTTTTTGTTTTGTTTTGTTTTCATTAAAGCTTTCTGCTTTTCTCCTTTGACTATGGGAAAATATTCTAAAGTAATTGCCTTCATTAATTAAAAAGGAGTAATTACCTGCAAAGGGAGTAAGAAAGGTGGTTCTTAAGTGTATGTGAATTTTGAGTGAATGGGAACTAATAATTAAAATAACAAATTTCATATTTTTAAAATATCATATATCAAATGCTATGCTTAATTTTAATCCTAGCATCTCCATCATGAAGTAGGTGCTATTATTATTCCATTTTTATCTGCAAGAAACTATTCCAACTCATACCAGTTTCTCAAAGCTTGTCTTCTTAACTACTCTATTAGACATTTTAAGATGTTCTTTCTGCAAATGAATTAAAGTTTTAATTATAAAATTCATGAAATGTTTGAATAAATCTTCATGAAAAGCCAACATCTTATCTGAAATTCTATCCTTCTTGAAATGAAAACTGAGGCTAACATAAATTACAGAGGAGTAAGTTTCTGACATAGAAGATCTGGTGTCAGGGCATGGGGCTATTTTTGATGAAGTCTTGAAATAACAAAGCATAACAAAAAATGGACTTGATTCTCTTGGTGGTACACTCAGAGTTTAAAAATATCAGAGTTGAGGGGCGCCTGGGTGGCGCAGTCGGTTAAGCATCCGACTTCAGCCAGGTCACGATCTCGCGGTCCGGGAGTTCGAGCCCCGCGTCGGGCTCTGGGCTGATGGCTCGGAGCCTGGAGCCTGTTTCCGATTCTGTGTCTCCCTCTCTCTCTGCCCCTCCCCCGTTCAAGCTCTGTCTCTCTCTGTCCCAAAAATAATAAACGTTGAAAAAAAAAATTAAAAAAAAAAATATCAGAGTTGCTCCTGTGTCTGCACAGACAGAATCTGTAAATTTTAATTTTTTGTCATTTGGCTTCTAGATGTCCTTGGCGTGTGCACCCTTGTGGAATCCGGTTCATCTCCAATCTGTCAAGAAGCATCAGAGGTGGTTTTGATTCCTTATGTCCTGAGCCTGTGCACAAAATGTGTGAGTACACTGAGATAATGAGGCCAATTTTACCCTTGTCGAGGGTCTTCTAAAATGATTTTATAATGGTTCTTGTATTGGAATTAATTACCCTGTAGTTTTAGACTCAGGAGGGAAGGGCAATGTTTGGTTAAGATTAGAAAATATCTGGGGCACCTGGGTGGCTCAGTCGGTTAAGCGTCTGACTTCAGCTCAGGTCATGATCTTTCCATTCCTGAGTTTGAACCCCATGTCAGGCTCTGTGCTGACAGCTCAGAGCCTGAAGCCCGGTTCAGATTCTGTGTCTCCTTCTCTCTCTGCCCCTCCCCCACTCACTCTTTGTCTCACTCTCTCTCTCAAAAATAAATAAACATTAAAAAATTAAAAAAAAAAAGATTAGAAAATATCTTCCTTGGGGAATTGTCTTATGTGTATAGGCTCATTCTTTGCCTCAGAAAGGCTTTGATGGATATGACTCTGAGTTAAACCCAAGAGGTTTACCTCAGTGAGAAATAAATAAATAAATAAATAAAATTAAAAAAGAAAAGAAAAAATTCAGTACATTATTAAATAGTTTGAATATTAGCAAATTATAGACCATATAATTTATTCATATAGGAAACTTTCCCATTGCATACTAGCATCCCCTTCGTCCAGTTTTTAAGAAGGTTACATATTAAGATTCCCTCTCTCTGCTCTTGAGACAGGGTACTATCCTCTCAAAAGAAACCCAGAACTTTGAAACATTTTCTAGTTAATTTAGTGTTTCCATCCATAATTTGGAACTTTTGGTGCTTCTAGAAATTAATTTGGGGATTGTTATATATATTTGTACCATTGAGCATTGTGCAAATGGTTGTTTTTGCTTTGGGATGGGTTATTTTGAGTAGATAGAGAAGAAGGAGGAGAAGAGTTAGGTTTTGTGTTTCTTATTTCTAGGGATTCAGATGATTATTTTGGACAAAAGTTTGTGAATTTTGAGCCCGTTACTGAGTTTTCATTGCATTGTGATGAACATTTGCTTCGTTTGTTGGAAACTGGAAAGGGGCTAAATAATAACCTAGTCAAATTTATTTAATTTTGGAAAATAGCATAATTTGACTAACTCTATGTAAAGTTAAAGAGGTTGGTTTTGGAAATAAAAGGTTGCTTTTTATTTTCACTAAATAAATCTATTTCACTTCTTAGTTGGATACTGAGCCTCTTGTGCATTCCTGACCCACAATGTAACTTTCTGTCTTTCTCCTTTTGATTTACCCAAAGCAGAAGGCCAATTTCCCGTGGCAGCCGGGCTTCCTGATGAAGTCTGAATTTATGAGCTAGTATGTTTGAAGTGTTTTGGGAAGATTTGAGTTGAGTCTAGATTGAGGTGAAGGAGAAAGTGTTTCTTTTTATACTTGCAGACTCTTCCTGTAGGAATGAAAATGTAATCAAGTGCTTTTAATTAAAGAACAATCAGTAAATAGCTAAGTATGGAAGTTTCCCATGAAATCTTGTTCTATTTATATTGCTTATGCTTTGTTACACATACCCACTTAGGGATTGTTGCAAGGAATAGGTAGCCACTAAAAACTAGCCCAAATTAAAGTTTTATTGTAAGACTTTTGGGGAAACTCAGGGGACCTGAAAATTATGGCTAGAATTTTAATTTCTAGCCAGTTTTTTATTTTAGGAGAAAGGTTAAACATAACAGTTCATTTTCTTGTTTTGCTCCACAATGTTAAAGAGAGAGGCACATCTGTGACATTGATTTCCATAATGAGAATCAGGTACGAATGACACCTCCAACAAGCAACAATTCTTTCTACATAATCTAGCTGTCAATGAAGAAGTATGTCAGTATATTTCAAGAGCTTTTCAAATAAATCAATTAGCAAAACTTTGTCAATAGAATTGATTTTAAATATTTCCTTCAGAGTTTCCTGCAACCATGCCTTCAACACTGAAAAGTGATGGAATTTGCTTTTGGATCAGCCGGTGAACACACTGAATCACTTCTTTGAATTTTCATATTTCCATATCTTTTCCCTTTAATAATCTGTGTGTTTATTCTTCAACTATCACCCCTTTCCATGTTAATACATGAGATGCATCAAAACCTTGTAAACTTCCCTTAATTATCTTTTAGTTTTCATATTTCTGTCCAGAAACCTGACCCCATTCATATTCCATAATCTGTTTTTTTTCTCTTTCATGCTAGAAGATTTCTCCATGTGTTTGGTGATCCTTGGCTGTGTCTCTATATTTGAGAGTAAGGACCTCATACTTATTTGGAAAGCCTATTTATAATGGAAATGCATTAATTGGTAAGGTTTACTGCCATGTAATAAGGTGGTAACATAGCTTTTTAATTTGGAGCCCCTACATCTTGTGGTTTATGCGTTTTCTCTGGACCTTATAATTTGTCTAGAGAGGACTTCTCCAATTTTATGCTTGGAGAGTGAACGCCTAGTGGTCCATGTTCTGGACACAGCCAGAAAATGACCTGCAGTTCTCCTTGTTCAATACAAGGTTTTGTACTTCATCCCCTGTTACTCAATAAAACATCTTACCCTGTCATTCACTATACAAATCTCTACAGTATAAACCTCTGATCGTCTGTTGGGGTAAGGAAAGGGATCCAGCATCTACTTATGTCTTAGGTAGTAGTCATCTTGCAAGTAGTCCTCTTGTTTCATTCATACACTCTTTCCCCATTATATGTATGCATATAATGTATATTGTGCGTATATAAATGTATATACACACACACACACACATACATACTCACGCATACACATACCTTCAGAGTATATATACCATATATACATATGTATACCTTCAGAGACACCTAGTGTCTTGAGAATTTCTGGGCCTTTTGGTAGAATTGCCAGTTTCTTACTGGCTTCAATTTAAAATGAGGTTTCAGCTTTATCTGGTTTGGTAACAGTCACTGTTCATCCATCTGTCTTCCAACATTTCAGAAATGTTTTTGATATTGCTTATCTGGTATGTTCTCTCCTATTTTTCATCTTTAGATTTATAAGTTTTAAAATTCTCTCACATTCAGTTTAGTGTGGTTTTGTAAGGATAAGGAATAAGTAAATGCATGCATCCACCGTCATGCTTAATCAGAAGTTTGTAAGGTATCTTACGTGCAAAAGATAGTGATACCTCTATAGTGTGACATTAATGCTATTTAAAATATTATCAGTTTATCACTATAATACCTGCAAGTTAGGAGAGGGCATAAATATTATGAAAGCATAAAGGCCTGCCTTTTCCAGCTGTCATGCTGTTTTCTCAGTAGAATAGCTAATTCACCTGAAACCTTTACACAGCCTCCTGCCTGAGTTCTCCAGTTTTACTTTGTAGATCCTTGTGTTGTGATACTACCTTTTCCTCTGTTTATCTTTTTTTTTTCACTAAGCTCCAGCTACTTAAAGGCAAATATTAAGCCTTATTCATCTTTGTACTCCCTGAGCTTAGCACAGTGTTTGCTTTGCATGTAGTAGGTACTCCATACATGTTTTCTTGAAAAATGTTGCATGAATGTATTAATAATGTGTCCACATTTTCAAGGAACTTTTAATATGTCATATCTGAAGTAATTACTCCCCAGTCTTTTCTTCTTCTCTTCTTCCTACCTCCCCGACTCCCAGCAAGCAAGATGTACTTTTGCTCATTACTTGAACTATAAGTAAATATGGATATATTTCACTATATTTCTATTGCCTACTTAGTTTTTACAATTTAACCAGAGCTTTTGAATCATTTGAGGTGTTTTACTTTTCAAAAAAATTTTTTCTCCAGGATGAGGCAACATAATTTTTTATATTTTGGCCATTTAGTGGCATTTTTACCTGATAGGATAAAGATGGATAGTATAAGGTAGTGGCCAGGCTTAGACATATTTGTTAATTTAATTCAAGAGTTATTTACTGCTATTTTATGACTGAGTAATATTCCATCATATATATATACCACAACTTCTTTATCCATTTATCAGTCAGTGGACATTTGGGCTCTTTCCATAATATTGCTATTGTTAATAATGCTGCTATAAACATTGGGGTTCATGTGCCTCTTTGAATCAGTATTTTTGTATTCTTTGGGTAAATACATAGTAGTGCAATTGGTTAAATAGGTGATGGGCATCAAGGAGGGCATTTGTGATGAGCATTGGTTGTTGTATGTAAGCAATGAATCACTAAATTCTACTTCTGAAACTAATATTACACCATATGTTAACTAACTAGAATTTAAACTAAAACCTGAAAGAAAAAAAAAGAATATTTACTGCTCATGTGTTATTTTCAGGACATTGTACTGAGTACTGTTTAAAAGTCAAATGAGTAAGAAAAAGTCCTGCCATTAAGAAGTTTACACTACAATAAGTGGAAAAAAATAGGATGGTACCTTATAAAAAGGCGAAAAATAGTAAGTTCTATGGAATTCAGAAGAGAGAGAACTCACAAATATATGGAATCATGGAATCATGAAGGGTGTTTTGGGGGTCAGTAATATTTCAAATTATGCTTTGAAAGATAGTGGAAAGGAGAGTTAATCCAATGGAAAGGATGAGAAAGAGGAGTAAGAGGCAAGACAAAAAATAACTAGATGTGTTTGGTAATAGGAATTAACTAGTTCATTTGGCTGGAGAGTAGAATAGTGGATATAAGGATATATAGAAGAAAGAGCTGGAAAACATAGGCTAAGTCATTTTGTAGAGGACTTTGAATGTCAGGCTAAGGTATTTTTGCTCAGTGAAGTAGTCAACAGGGAGACACTGAAGGTTTTAAGCTTGTAATATTTGAATTATAAGAATATTAGTGAAGCAGATGTATCAGAAGAGGAGAAATAGAAGGAGAGACCCACAAAGCTACTTTTGTAGCCTGGGTAGAAAAACTGATTTTCTGAAAAGATTAAGGACAATAAGAATAGAACATGATTTTTTTGTATCTTCATTAACATCTATTTAAATTACTATTCAATTATTTACTTATCCATTGTCTGTATTCTCCCACTAGAATGTAATTTCCTTGAGAGAAAGGATTTTGTCTATCCCCTTTAGCTCTGATCTCCAATGCCCAGAATAATGCTTGTAATATTATAGTTGCTTAGGAAATCATTCTGGTAGGAATTAAGGACACAGAGAAACAGAAAAGAAAATCAAATAGGTCAGTCTCAAGTGCATGAATTAAGTGAAATAAATTCAAATAGGCCAGTAATCCCAATTAATGAAAACAGAGTGAACTCTGCAATTAAAAGACAGAAATGGTCAGACTGGATTTTTTAAATCCCAGTTGTATGCAACCTAAAGATTCATACTTAAAACATAAAGACACAGCAAAGAACAAGTAAATGGATGGAAAAATTATCCCAAATGTTAACCAGAAGAAACCTGCTGTAACTGTACCATTATTATACAAAATAGGCTTTAAAGTAATATAAAGTTAAATGGAACATATATATATATGCTTATATATATAGAAATTATGTATACATAATAATATTATAGAAAAATATATAAAGCATAAATGGATAGAACTGCATGGAAGATCAACAAAGCCACAATCTAAAGAGATTTTAACATACTTGTCTCAGTAACTGAGACAACCTTTATCTATTAGGTCTTTATAAAACTTACATTAGTTCATTTTCAAGCATTAAAGGAATATTTAGACTGAGTGGGAAAGAGAATGGCATTGCAGACTAGAAGAATGGTATAAAGAACAACGGGCAAAGATGAAGAAAAAAATGGCTGACACACAGAAGGCATGGGGGATGAGAGTGGGCTTTGATTGAGGATGAGTGCAGAGAGACAGGCATATAGGAGGATGGCCGAGGTGAGTCTGACATGAGATTGAAAGTTTCAAGTTGGGGAGTAGCACAACCCGACCATTTAGGAAGGTCATTTTGATGAGAATGGGAAAGAACAGAGAGTAGAATGTGGAGTGAGGAATGAGTGGGAAAGCTATGGTAAAGGAGACTAGTTGGGAGTTCAGGCCTGAGCCAGTGAGGCTCTGAGTTAAGGTAGTATGATCAAAGACTGAAGGGAAGATTCAGCTTTGGTCAATGTTATGGAAATATAATTGTTAGTACAAGTAACTTATTGAAGGGAAAAATATCAGTATGGCTCTCAAATTTCTGACGTGGGTGGATGATAGTGCCATGAACCAAGGCAGGAGCCGATAACAAGGGGTCTGTTTTCAGGGAATATACCTGTGATACTTCAGGTTTAGAATACATTTTTCTTTAAAATTAATTTTGTAATTTAAAAATGTCTGTGATAGTACAACATTGGAAAATGCCATACTCTCTTATTGAAATTTTTTTTTCCCTTCATGTAACCGGGTAATATGACTTCTCTGAATTATGAGTATAAATATCACCCGGGAGACCTTTACCTCAAATTGGCCAACCTGAGCTTAAGTCCTGACTGCCATTGCTATGTAACCTTTTTTATATCTTACATTCTAGTGCATGTGATTATGTCTTTTTGTTAAACAATTTAGATAATTTCTGGATGTAGTGGACTCACAATTCATGCCTTAAAACTGTATCTCTAAAACCTATACCAATTTAGTTTCCCTCAAATATGCTTGATCTAAACCATTGAGTGTGTATTACCACTATTGGGTTCAATGCAGTTCCAGTAGCATTTGATGACATACTTCAAAATCTCTTACTTAATATTTCAGGTTCTTTCCCTATTGTAAGAACTAAGCTTTAAAAAGTAAAAAACTTGACAATAATCATAGTGATAATGATGATGGTAAAAGTAGAGAGCTTTTTATGGCTCAAGTTAAACATTTCAAATATAATTCTTACAATGACTTCACATTACAGCTATTTAGCTCTATTTTATATTTGAGGAATTGAGGGTCTGAGAAGCTAAAGTAACTTTCTAGAGGTTGCATATAGCAAGAAAAAGGTGAGGCTTGAATATAATTCCAGTTCTCTTATTCCAATGTTTGCATTCCTATAATTGTACAAAGTGCTGTGGGAAATTGGACTTGGATTTGATGAATCAAAAAAAAAATTGGTACTTACAGAGTACCTTCCTGTAGTGAGAATATGTCTGCTGCCTTGGGTTTCTCAGACAATACAGTGTATTTCTTTTTTTTTTTTTTTAATTTTTTTTCAACGTTTATTTATTTTTGGGACAGAGAGAGACAGAGCATGAACGCGGGGAGGGGCAGAGAGAGAGGGAGACACAGAATCGGAAACAGGCTCCAGGCTCTGAGCCATCAGCCCAGAGCCTGACGCGGGGCTCGAACTCACGGACCGCGAGATCGTGACCTGGCTGAAGTCGGACGCTTAACTGACTGCGCCACCCAGGCGCCCCAACACAGTGTATTTCTTACAAATCAGGCAATAATCTTGCAGCTTGTGTAGAGAAAAGAGTTGTGTCTGTTCTGGGAGATAAAAATGGTCAGTACAAATGTGATTATGATTTTTATCCCCTTTCATAAATGTACAGTTTCTTTTTGTCTTTTCATCAATATAATCACTTAAAATATTGAGTAATTATGGCTCTTCTTGCTTTAAAGTGGTAAACCGTGGCACTATGGCATCCCTTGAAAGTTTCTCACTAAGAGATAAATTAAATTCTATTAATTCTCAGAACTGAATCAAATTGACTTTGGGATGAATGTTTTAAAGTATGCAATCATGTATTGTCCTTAGAAAAAGTCAACAATGACTATATATTTTCTAAGGTGCTTAAATAATTTGATGACTTATAATTACCACTAGTGATAGGTTTTCTAATAATGACCTTAGTGTAGGTCATAGCTGTGCTGGGGTCTGTGCCAAACAAGGGTCAGCTTTGGAGAGTCCAATAGCACATTAATTTCATTTTGTAAAATTAAAAATCATCTACCAGTTGTCCCTAGCCCTTGCCATGTTCTGGGAAAGGCTCCAAAAGTTCTGTTGGATAATATGGTATATTTTTGCTTAATATCAACACTAGTAGTGACGATAATAAGAGTTTACACTAGCTGTGTACCATGCACAGGAATTGGGCTAAGTAATTTACATGTTCCCCTTACCTTATCTAGCATTTGGTGCTAGATAGTTATTGTCCCTATGTTAGAAATGAGGACCATGAGACTCAGAGAAGTTAATTAACTTGCCCAAGGCCACACAGACAGTCTGTACAAGAACTTGGGTTTGATCACATATTCTGCTAAAATGTGTTCAAAGACTCCATAAATAGAATTTCCACAGTTCTGAAAGCAGTGGAAACAAACAGAATGCCTGTTTGTTTCTGTGGCCTGACACCTGGGTCATCATTGATGACAGCTTGACGCACACTTACTGATTCTGAGTGTCAGTTGAGGATGGCTGATGCAATGGCCCCACAGCACTCACATTTGTTGGAAAATTCCACGTTGATCTTTATGAAAAAGCAGTTGCCTAAGCTTCCGAGGTTGGCTTTTTCGGTCATGGTGCATAATCTGAGCGTTGGGGAGTCTGCATGCCTGAGGTGTGAAGATGATGATGTACTTCCTGTAGGCACGAAGGCGCTCAGAAATAAAGCAAGGCCATCGAACTGTCATTTGTTGTTCTTCCTGTCCAGGCTTTTAAAAAAGAAACTAAGGTCAATTAACTGGGAAGCTTAACCTCTCTTAGCTTGTCTTCCTTTGCATAGGCTTTTTGCCTTTTAAATAAATCATTTTTCTCTCCTCTCCCTCCCCACCCCCTATCCATTTTGAACACGTTCTTGGATTTCTCATGCTGGGCCTAAGGAGCAGACTGCTTATATTCAAGAATGATTTGGAGGGGATAAAGTGTGCAAGATTTTGAATTCTTGCCATAAGTCCCTGGCAGACAGCCAGGCAGCCTCAGAGGAATAAGGCTAATGAAGGGAGGGTAAAGAAGATCCGGGAGTGCGGCTGGTAATGCAGTATTCATTTAATTGGGAGCAGGTACCGGTGCAAACTTCTCCATTTTAATTGGAAAAAGGGAAGGCGATTGTTAAGGAAGAAGGAAAAAAGAATGCATAAAGTTTTCAAGCCGAGGAGCCAAAGGCAGCCCTGTCTATGCCAGAGAAAGAACTCAATTTAGGGCAATTTGCTCTGCAAGCTGGGCTGCAGCCTCCCCTGGGAATAGGGATGAGGAAGAAAATGAAACCAAAAGAGAACTTGATAAAATCACCTAGCACAGACAATCTCAGTAGAATAGGTTTTACTGAGTTAAATCTGCCCCAATCAATATGATTCTTTTCATATAAGTTACAAATAAAAAGCCACAAGATTACAATAAAAATCGAGACTCGAGCGATGCTGATGTTGCACCTGGGAGTCTTAAGAACTTGTTATGGAATATATGTTTTTGCAACTATAATGTTTGTTTTTCTTTTCACCCTGGTCACGCGAATCAACTCTTTGCTTTCCCTCCCCATCCATCTAGTTTTATATATTGTTTTAAAAAACATAGGAGGCAACTCATTCTGCTTAGTTTCTCTTGCACTGGAGGTTGGAGATCGGTGATTTCTTTTTGTCTTGAAATGTGTTGAATTGCACATAGGGCTGATTTCTCATGCTAATGATAAACAAAGAGACTTTTTCCTATTGTACATTGTATGACACAAGTATTTATAACATTAATGTATTAGTAAAACAATAAAAGAGGCAAGGTTTCATACAATAAGAGGAAGCAACTCTTTTTGATGCACATGAGAGACTATTAAAATCAAACACAAATCCTATAATTTCATGTTTAATAACCATCAGTTCTCAATAATCTTTGACTGCCTCACATAAATGGGAGTTTTAAGCAGCTGATTGTTTTAACGCGATAACTATAATTTTGATTCTTTGTGAAAGAGGAGGCGGAAGACCAAGCAAAACATTTAGTTCTTTCTGCCAGGGCGGTTGACTAATCAATGACAAACTTGGAGAGAAGAGTCTTTATTTTAACACATAAAAATACATTTTAAAGAGAAATATAAAGAACTTATTTAGAGCTTAAGTTTCCTGGCAAATCTATATTATTAAATCTCTTTAAGCGTATTCATAATGGGTAATAAAAAGACGATGGTGCTTCGTTTAGATAGATTTTACTTTACATATAGCCTGCCATGTATTCAGTCTTGGCAAACCTGAGGAAGAAGAGGTGTCCATGATCATTTTATCTCTTTGATAATTTTCCTCGTGGGGTGGGGAATTTTAAATGATCGCAGACTATGACCTGCTAGTTTGACTTTACCTTGATTACTAGAAATATAAGATTAAAAAGGAAGAGATTTTCTGGGCAGAATAGAGTAACATCTCAAAATGTAGTGCAGTTGTCACCCCCAAATATTCTATTTTTTCCCTCCATACCATGCTGAATAAATGAATTAATCTATGCACCAAAAATATTTAGAGAACCTCTATGCTAAGCACTGTGGAAGATGAAAAGATGAAAATAAAATAACACAGGCCCTATCATCAGGAAACTTACTTTCTAAATGAGAAAGCCAAACTAAAGTACAAACGCCAAATATAAGATGAGCAGCAGAAGATGTTCCCAGACAATAGATAGTTGATGAAGTCTCAACTATTTTTTTCCAGTTCTCAATGCATAATATCTGAATATGGACAATTGATGCCATATTTTTGGAAAAGCAATGGATCCACTGCTTGGTTTGTTGAAGGCTATGAAGGGTTTATGGAGCTGATGGTACTTGACCTGGTTTGTATTTAGGAGGGCAGGAGGGGAATGTGGGAGGCAATACACCACATCCAGGAAATGATGTATTTTAATCAAAGGTGAGGGACTGGGAGGAGAGAGAGTAGCAAACATATTTGGGGAACACTAATTATAGCAGAGAGTCTTCTAAGTCTTCTAGAAAATTAATGGAAATTAGTTGAGGCCTGATTTTTGGAAGGTTGTGATTAAATGTTTTCTTTATCTTATAGTATAGAAATATCTAAAAAACATTTTTTTAAAGGATGAAAAGGTTCTTTGAGGAAGACTGACCCCATGGCAGCATGTGATATAATTTAATGGTACAGAGACCTCACATGTGCTCGCAATCCCATGTTTTCCCATGTGACCAAATATTCTTTCTCTCCCATGCTGTTGTCTACTCTGGAGGCTCCACCCACAGAACTGCTTCACAGAGCTGCACCTCCTGCCTAGGCTGACAGCTGCCTGCCTGTCTTCTTCAGATGTGGCTGCCCACAGAGCTGCCAGCCCTCAGAATGCCATGGAAATGCAGAGTGGAGGGAAACAATTTCACTTGTGTCAAGAGTTACACAAAGACTCTCATGAAGACATTGCAGCAGCCTCTGTCTTATAAGCCCTCTAAGAATCACAGTAAATATCTCTTAAGACAGTTCTGTCACCTTCTTGCCTTTACCTCTGGAACCTCTGGAATCAAGGGCTCACACTTGGATGGGTCAGACAGGAAATGGATGCCATGTCCTCCATTATTCTTAGCTCACCTGAGTTGGTAGCTTCTAGACCCATACAAATGTTTCTCTTCTTCCTCATTTATAAAACCACATGTCCACACAAATCAGTGGTTACAAACAGGGACTGGTGTGCATTTAATATGAGTAGGTAGGAGAACGGGTCTTCTCTACAGCTCAGCCACTCAAGGTGCTCTTTTTGGCTCTGTAATCTACTATTTATGTGATGTGGTTTAGCCTCTGGGTAAATAGTGAATTAGAAGATTTGCCTTCTTCTCATACTCACTGTTCTTTTTATACACCTGTTCCCACAGGAGCATATTTTGAAAAGATGCCAATAATTAAAATATTTTTGTGAGTGGGAGGGGCTTTTCAACTCTTCATCTTTTTTTGCAGAGTTATCCACTGTACCGCCTTTTTGTTATCTTTAGGTGGAGGGGTCTGGGGATCTTTCCGCCATGACATTTCTCAAAATATGTTAGATAGATTACCACCTCCTTCATTCATATATTAGATAACTCTATTCTGATAGTTTGGGCAAATTTCTATAAAAAAAGGGTAATCACAAGAGGAAAACTTATAAAAGGTAAAATTATTTCTAGGTATATTTATATAATGGGGATAACAATATTTTAAAACGTTTTAATTTCAATTGTGCTGATGTCACAGCTGAATAGCTATTAGAAAAATGCATTAATTAAAAGCCTGTTTGTGGATCAATTATGGATGAGAATTTCTTGTTAGTTTACATATGGCCTTGTGCCTTTTTCAGAACTGTCATTTTATACAAATTTTAATTGAAGATATATCTCTGCTGGGGAGTACATACTCATGAAATTCAATGCATTCTCTCTTGGAGATAGCACCAATGACTATATTAATATAGAAAGAACCAAGTTCAAGTGTCAAAAATAAGTTACACCATTGATTTTGTTAGACAATACCAGATTCAGATTCAACTAACATTTATAGAGCCCCTAATTTGGCCAGACATTGTGCTATTATATATCTATTATTTAGCCTATAATTTTTCAGAGCCAGGAACGAACTTGGTGTTCATATTCACATTTACAGATAAGAAATACACAATCTGAACAACTTAGATGGTGACTCCAAGTCTAGTGAGTAATAGGTGTGGATTTGAAGCCAGGGCTCCCTGATGCCAAAGTGGAAGTTAATTAGTGATTTTGCTACTATTAAATTTAAGACCTCAGCCCAGCTTCTCTTTACTTCAAAATCTACAGTACACTCCTACAGTTAACTAAAGAGTGAACATTCTTTTGAATTACTACATGTATTTGGTGGATGAGGACAATATATGAGAAAATTGTATTTCTACTTTTGAGAGGAATATATATATTTTTAATTTAAATTCGAGTTAGCTAACATACCGCATAGTCTTGGCTTCAGGAGTAGAACCCAGTGATTCACCTCTTACATATGATACCCAGTGCTCATCCCGCAAACTGTCCTACTTAATGCCCATCACCCATTTAACCCATCCCCCCACCTAACTCCCGTCCAGCAACCCTCAGAGACTTTTATGATTTGCCTCCTCTGTTTTTATCTTATTTTTCCTTCCCTTCCCCTATGTTCAGCTGTTGAGTTCTCAAATTCCACATGAGTGAAATCGTATGATATCTTTTTAATATAAAGGTAATGATGTGCTAACCAAATGGCACATGCTTCCCTGTTCATAGTTCTTATTTAGGTGCTAAGACCCTGTTAAATTTTCTGACTGTGATTATATTATGATACCTTGGATAGTTTTGTGCAGCTTAAAATCATTTCTAAACCTTTCCAAGTTAATGACTTTTTTAGTTTATTAATGCCAAATGTTTTAAATTTTTTCTAGCTTTTTATTTTGAAAAAATTTAAACTTACGGATCAACTGAAAACATAATGTAATGAACACTTACATGCTTTTTATCTAGATTCACTAGTGGTTAACCAGGTTACTGCTTTTGTAATCTCTCTTTCATATATATAGATATATATTTTTGAGCCATTTGAAAATCAGTTGCAGATACCATAATTCACCCCTAAATGCTTCAACATATATCTCCTCACAAGGACATTCTTTTTCATTACCTTAATGCTATTGTCACATCCAAAATATAAAATATCAATGCAAAAATATTACCTGATATCAGCCCATATTAAAAATGTCCCAGTTATCCATTTAGTATCCCTTATAGTTATTTTATTTTTGATAAGCTCATCATTCAGTTTTTAAATTTCATTTTCAATAGTTTGATAAAACTCATGATTTAATCAGAGATTATTCAATACACTCAGTTGTCTTAATTTCTTTTAATTTAGAACAATCCCTCTCTTATTTTTCATTACTCTGGGACTTTTAAAAAAAAGTCCAGGCCTGTTGTTTTGTATAATTTCCTACTGATTATTTCTATATTACTGGAATCAAGTTAGATATTATTGTCAAGAGCACTATAGAGATGATCTTGTGTCTTTCTCACTGTATTAAATCAGGAGACATATAATACTGACTTTTCCCTTTATTGCTGATGCTAACTTTAATTATTTGATTAAGGTGGCATCTCTGAGATTCTTCCACTGTAAAGGTATCCTGTTCTCTTGCAATTGATAGGTAACCATGGGTGACACTTTAAGATTATATGAATATCCTGTACTCAAAATTTCATTCAATATTTCTAGCATTCATGCTGATCTTTCTTGAATCAGTTATTACATTAGTGCTTGCAAAAGGATGATTTTCTATTTATGTCAGACATTTTACATTTATTAATAGACCCCTTTAAGAAAGAACGTTCTCTTCTTCTCTACCTCTTGTTTTACTTCCTTGCTTTCTGTCTCAGCAAGATATTACAAGTTCACCTTATATTTTCCATGCCCAGCGCCTGGAAGCAACCATTTCTCCAAAGGTTCTTAGTTCCTTTTAGTGGGGAATTGAATTTAGAAACCAGCATGGGGCGCCTCGGTGGCTCAGGTCATGATCTCACTGTTCATGAGTTTGAGTGCGTGTTGGGCTCTGTGCAGACAGCTCAGAGCCTGGAGCCCACTTCCGATTCTGTGTCTCCGTCTCTCTCTGCCCCTTCTCTGCTCACACTCTGTCTCTCTCTCTTTTTCAAAAATATATAAACATTAAAAAGAAACCAGCATCTGGGCTCACGGGGTGCATATCATTTCTACACACTTCCAGGGTGTAGGCTAGAAAAAAAAATGTGTACACATATATGTATATGTACATGTAAATACATATATATTTTTTATTCTGATAACTACTTTGCAGAGTTCTTCACTGTTTTCTCAGTCCATGTATGAATCTTACATTTCCCACTCCTAAGCACATCAGTATGTTTTCATAAGATGTTTTCATAAGATGTTTTTAGAATTGCTACACTAATACCACTATATCAACAGCAAACTTGCTAAGTAACATTCAAATTAAAAAAAATCCTTTTGTCTTTAAAATATATCCCAATAGGGGTTTATAGTCATAATACTATATTCAAAAGTTACTTAGATTTGTGTGTGTGTGTGTGTGCATGTGCATGCATGTGCATTTGAGTTATAATTCTGATATATGGTTAAATTCATTTGTTTCTATTTGCATTCAATTGTAATGTTTTTATATTCTTGGCTTACTTTAATTTTTTGATTATATAAAGAATTTATAGGGATCACACATTAAATAATATACAGTGTATATTAAATATTTTATATATAATATTTAAGTACTATACATAGATTAAAGTATATGTTTATTAAAACATACACATTTAAAACATATTAATATACCATTAATATATTTTAATAAATATATCAATATGTTCATATTAATTCATTATTTAATAGGTACTATACTATATAATATATGCTATATATTTTACAGTGTATCAAATATTATATATAATGTATGCAAGTATATGAATCAAAAAGGTTTTATTCTTTTCTTTTTCTCTTTTACCTTGTTCCCACTATCTTTAGATAACCATTTTTATTCATTTCTGTTTTATTTTTTCAACTTGGCAAAAATAAGCAATAAAATACATAACACAGAGAAACCCACTTAACTGCATATCTTCTCTTTTCTTATCATTCCTACACAACAGACAGCAAGAATTTTGTTTTCATTAAACAATATATCCTGGAAGTCACTCCTTATCAGTTTATGAACATCTTAGTCTTTTTGTGTAGCTACATGGTTCTCCATCATTTGAATACCCCGTAGTTTATAAAAATCTGTTGCCTGCTATTGCAGGGCATCTAACTTGTGTTCAATATTTTGCTGCCATTATTATTATTATTATTATTATTATTATTAATGTTCCAATAAATGGTATATGTGTTTTTTGTAGTATGTAGTTTTTGTAGAATAGGTCCTCAATGTAAATCCCCAAAAGTAGAATTGCTGAGTCAAAGGAAATATTTAGTTTTGCTAGCTATTGCCAAATTCTCCTTCACCAGAGTGACATAATTTTATGTTCTCACCAACTATGTATGAGAATGTGTTTCTTCACAACCTCACCAGCAAACTCTATTATCAAGCTTTGGATTTGTGTCAATCTGATAAATGGGAAATGGTCAATAAGTAAAGTTTTAACCTGTATTTTTTATAAATTAAGGATCCTAAGGATCCTAAGATCATTTATGTCATTTTTTTTTCCTATGAAGCATATATTCTTGTCTGGGTACTCATTATAGAGTTTGTTATATTTTTGGAATACCCTTTATCTGCAATATATGCTGCAAATAATTTCTCATATTTTGTAATTTTTAAAAATTTTGCTAATGGTGTTTTTTCTTCCCATGTAAAGATTATTTTAAAATATTTTATGTAGTTCAATTCATCTGTTATTGTATCTGGATTTTAGTAAAAGTTAGAAAGGCTTTCCCCATACTGAGGTTATAAAAGAATTTCATCCATGTTCTGTTCTAGTATGTGTCTGGTTTCACATTTTTTTTAAATTTTCTTTTTTAATGTTTATTTATTTTTGAGAGAGAGAAAGAGAGAGAGAGAGACAGATCATGAGTAGAGACAGGGAGACACAGAATCTGAAGCAGGCTCTGAACTCCGTTCTGTCAGCACAGAGCCTGATGCAGGGCTTGAACCCACAAACCGCGAGATCACGACCTGAGCCAAAGTCGTATGCTTAACCCGACTGAGCCACCCAGGAGCCCCTAGTTTCACTTTTTATATTTAAATAATCCGTTTTTTAGTTTATTCTGACATATTTGGAATACAGATGTGTTTTCTGAAAGGATATCCATTGTATTAATACCTTTTATTTAAAAGTACATATTTTCCTGAGTTATTTGAAATGCCAGCTTATTATATATTAAATTTACATATGTACTTGGGTCTCTCTCTGTACTTTCTATTCTGTTCCATTCATATTCTCATAATACCCTGTCTTAATTATGTCTTAATATTTGGTTGTACTCGATGCCCTCTTGCTCCTTTTAAACATTTTTTCTAGCTTTTTCACCGTAATTTTTTTCTATAAAATTTTGCAATCTACTTATCGGCTCCTACTATTTTTGTGGAGTCATGTTAAGTTTATATTTACCATGTTGAAAATTGACATCTTCATAATGTTGACTCATGCTTTCCAAGAAAAGTAATAGTATTCCATTTATTCATGTCTACTTTTCTTTCAGAGTATTTTAAAGATTTTTTTCAAATATGTTATTCACATATCTCGTTAACTTTATTCCTTAGTACTTAATTTATTGTGGCAGCCATCATAAATAGCATTTTCTTCCATTCTACTTTTTTATAATTTATGTGTATGCGGACATCAATTTGTATATATTATTTGTCTTTCTTTCTACCATACATGATTCTTTATTTTTTGCCTTAGTTTAATCATTGAATTCTCTGGAGGTTTACAGGTACACTATTATGTCATCTTCAAATAGGCTGTTTTAATTTTCTTATGCTTCTAATTGCTTATTCTTATCTTATTTAATTGATTAATGTAAGGTTATAATTGGAGATCATGAACATTTTTGCCTTGGTCCTGATCATAGAGAATGTCTTTAGTGTTTCCTATTAATTCAATTAAGTTACATATTGGTTTTAGGATATATATCCATTTCTCTCTCTCTCTCTCTCTCTCTCTCTCTCTCTCACTCTCCCTCCCTCCATAAATATATATATTATATATATTGGTTTTAGGATATATATCCATTTCTCTCTCTCTCTCTCTCTCCCTCCAAATATATATATATATATATATATATATATATATATATATATACACACACACACATATAATTTACCACACTTTGGTAAATTGTTTTCCTATAGAATTATCCATTTTATCTAGATTTTCAAGTGTATTTGCATAGAGTTGTACAAAGTAGTAACTTAGTAAAGTATTAATTTTTTAAGTTATTTCAATGATTATTTTCTCCTCTGTAGTTTATTATTTTGTGTATTTGTGCTTCCTTCAATGATTCAAATAGCCAGTGATTTCTCTATTTTGTTAATTTTTATTTAAAATAAAAACATTTCCACTATTTTTTTCTGTTTTCTAACTTTACTATCTGCTTTTATTTTATTATTTTTTCCCTTTATTTGGTTACTTTTTTTGATAATAGCCATTCTAACAGATGTGAGGTGATATTTTGTATCTCATGGTTTTGTTTTGCATTTCCCTGATGATAAGTGGTATTGAAATCTTTTCACGTGCGTCTTGGCCATCTGTATGTCTTCTTTGGGAAAATGTTTATTCAGATCCTCTGTCTTTTTCTTCTTTTAATCGGATTGTTTGCTTTTTTACTATTGAGTTGTATGAGTTCTTTATGTGTTTTGATTATTAACCCCTTATCAAATATAAATCATATATTTGCAAATGTTTTCTCCCATTCAGTAGGTCGTCTTTTCATTCTGTTGATGGATTAATCTTCTGTGCAGAAGACTTTTAGTTTCATGTGGTCCCACTTGTTTATTATTGCTTTTTGTTGCCTTTGCTTCTGGTCAGATCCAAAAAACTATTGCCATGACCGATGTCAAAGGGCTTGCAACCTATGTATTCCTCCAGGAGTTTTATGATTTTAGGTCTTATATTCAAGTCTTTAGTCCAGTGGAATTATTATTTTTTTTCTGTATGGTGAAGAGAATAATTCAGTTCCATTCTTTTGGATGTGGCTCTTCAGTTTTCCCAGCACCATTTATTAAAGACACTGTCTTTTCCCCTTTGTATATTCTTGGCTTCTTTGTTGTAAATTAATTGACCACATATGCATGGGCTTGTTTCTGGTCTCTCTGTTCTGTTCCCAAGACCTATTTGTCTGTTTTTTGCCAAAATCATACTGTTTTGAATATTCTAGTTCTATAGTATAGTTTGTAATCAAAGAGTATGATGCCTCCAGCTTTGTTTTTCTTTCTCAAGATAGCTATGGTTATTTGAAGTCTTTTGTGCTTTCATACAAATTTTAGGATTATTTGTTTCTATTTCTGTGAGAAGTGCCATTGGCATTTTGGTAGGGGTTGCATTGAATCTATAGATGGCTTTGGGTAATATGGACATTATAACAATATTAATTCTCCCATTTCATGGACACAGAACACCTTTCCATTTATTTGTATCTTTTTAGTTTCTTTCATCAATATCTTGCAGTTTTCAGAGTATAGGCCTTTTACCTTCTTGGTCAAATATATTCCTAGGCATTTTATACTTTTGGATGCAAATTTACATGCTGTTAAATTGGTGTTGTATCCTGCAACTTTACTAAATATGTTTATTCTAACAGTGTTTTGGTGGATTCTTTAGGGTTTTCTATACATGGTATAATGTCATCTGTGAATAGTGACAGTTTTACATCTTTCTTTCCAATATAGGTGTCCTTTTCTTTTCTCTAATATAATTACTCTGGCTAGAATTTTTAACACTATGTGGGATAGAAGTGGCAAGAGTGACCATGCTTATCTTGTTTCCGATCTTGGAAGAAAAATTTTTGGCTTTTCACTATTGAGGATGATATTAGTTATGAACTTGTCATACATGGGTTTTATTATATTGGGGTACATTTCCTCTCTACCCACTTTGTTGAGAGTTTTATCATAAATGGATGTTGACTTTTATCAAATTTATTTTGCAGCTATTGAGATTATATGATTTTTATCTTTTACTTTATAATGTAGTATGTTACATTTAGTGATTTGCAGATGTTGTACCATCCTTGCATCCTTGGAGTAAATCCCATTTGATCATGGTGTATGATCCCTTTCATGTATTATTGAATTCAGCTTGCTAATATTTTGTCAAAGAATTTTTGCATCTATGTTCATCAGGCATATCGGCCTGAGTTTTCCTTTTTTGGGTATCTGTATCTGGTTTTGGTATCAGGGTACTGCCTCATAAATGAGTTTGGAAGTGTTCCCTCCTCTTCAATAGTATATAAACATTTGAGGATAGTCATTAAATATTTGAGTGTTTGTTAAAGTTCACCAGTGAAGTTGTTTGGTCCTAGAATTTTGTTTTCTGGGAGGTTTTTGAATACTAATTCTATATTCTTACTAGTAATCAGGTTATTCAGATTTTCTATTTCTTCATGATTCATTCTTAGAATATTGTATGTTTCTAGGAATTTATCCATTTCTTCTAAGTTTTTCAATTTGTTGGTAAATAACTGTTTGTGGTAGTCTCATCATTCTTTATATTTCTTTGTTATTAGCTGTAACTTTTTCTCCTTCATCTGATTTTATTTGAAGTCTCTCTTTAATTCTTAGTGAGACTAAAGAATAGTCAATTTTGTTTATCTTTACAAAAAACCAGCTCATAAATTCATTGATCTTTTCTATTGTCTTTTTAGTTTCTATCTCATATATTTCCATTCTGATCATTATTATTTCTCTCCTTCTAACATTGGGTTTTGTTTGTTGTTTTTATAGTTCTTTCAGTTAGATTGTTAGATTGTTTATTTGAGATTTTTCTTGACTCTTGAGGTAGGCCTGTATAGCTATGGATTTTCCTCTTAGAACTTCTTTTGCTACATCTGTTTGGCTCAGTTAGCTAAGTATTAGAGTCTTGATTTCGGCTCTGGTAATGATCTCATAGTTTGTGAGATCGAGCCCCATATCAGGCTTTGCACTGACAGCATGAAGCCTGCTTGGGATTCTCTCTCTCCCTCTTTCTCTTCCCATCCCTTGCCTGCTCTCTCACTCTCCCTCTCTCTCTCTCAAAATAAATAAGTAAATTAAAAAAAAAGAAACTTAAAAAAATTGCTATCAGTTATTCTGTGGCATTTCTGTAGACATCTTCATGTTCAGTACAGTTTTGAAGATGTGCTTCTGGACAAAGTATTCCTTAAGATTTTGAATTCTTAAAACTGTTTATAAACAGATTTTAAATTTTTGGAGAATAATTTCATTTCAGTAGAAATCTACAACTCATACTTTAATCCCCTGAAATTCTTGAAAAATATAGCAATTCAACAATTCTATACATTACTGAGTACTGATCACGATAAGTGTACTCTTAGTCCCCTCTGCCTATTTTGCCCATCCCCCAACTCACCTCCCTTCTGGTAATCATCAGGTTCTTCTCTATAATTATGAGTCTGTGTTTTGATTTCTCTCTCTCTCTCTCTTTATTTTTATTAATTTATTTTGTTTCTCAAAGTCCACTTATGAGTAAGATCATGTCGTATTTTTTTTTCTGACTGACTTATTTCACCTAGCATTATATTCTCTAGATCCATCCGTATTGTTGCAAATGGCAAGATTACATTTTTTATGGCTGAATAATATTCCATGTGTGTATATGATATATATGTCATATATATGTATCACATATATATATCACCATCTTCTTTATCTCGCATATTCTTTATCCAATTGTCCATTTATGGACACTTGGACTGCTTCCATAATTTGGCTATTGTAAATAATGCTGCAGTAAGCATAGGGGTGTATATATATTTACAAATTAGTGCTTTCTTATTCTTTGAGGGGTGTATATACATTTACAAATTAGTGCTTTTCTTATTCTTATTCTTTCTCATTCTTTGTATATATATTTACAAATTAGTGCTTTCTTATTCTTTGAGTAATTCTAGTAGTAGAATTACTAGGTAATATGGTATTTCTGTTTTTAATTTTTAGAGGAACCTACATAATGTTTTCCATAGTGGCTGCACCAGTTTGCATTCCCACCAACACTGCATGAGCTTTTTCTCCACATCCTCGCATTTCTTATGTTTTTTATTTTAGCCATTCTGACAGGTGTGAGGTGATATCTCATTGTGGTTTTGATTTGCATTTTCTTGACTTTTCATGTGTCTGTTGGTCATCCATATGTCTTCTTTGGAGAAATGTCTGTTCATGTCTTCTGCCTATTTTTTTAAATTGTATAATTTGATTTTCTGGTATTGTATGAGTTCTTTATATATTTTGGATACTAACACTTTATTGGATATGTCATTTACAAATATCTTCTCCTATTTTTAGGTTGTCTTTTTGTTTTTTGATTGTTTCTTTAGTTGTGCAAAAGTTTTTTCTTTGATTTAGTCCCAGTATTTTTGTTTGCTTCCTTTGCCTCAGAGACATATCTAGAAAAATGTTGCTATGGTTGATATCAGAGGAATTTCTGCCTATGCTCTTTTCTAGGATTTTTATGGTTTCAGGTCTCATATTAAGTTTCTTAATACATTCCGAATTTATAGTTGTGTATAGTGAAAGAAAGTGGTCCAGTTTCATTCTTTTTCATGTAGCTGTCCAGTTTTCCCAGTGCCATTTGTTGAAGAGACTGTCCTTTTCCAATTGCATATTATTTCCTGCTTTATCAAAGATTAATTGATTATAATCTTGACATTATTTCTGGGATTTCTGTTCTGTGCTAATGAGCTATGTGTCTATTATCACGCTAGTACCATACTGTTATGATTACTAAGCTTTCTAGTATTTCTTGAAATATAGTTTTATTTTTTTTTCAAGATTGCTTGACTATTCAAGCAATGGATCTTTTTGGGTCTTTTGGGTCTTTGGATCTTCAGGGTCTTTTGTCTTTCCATACAAATTTTAGGATTGTTTGATCTATTTCTGTGAAAAATTTTGATTGAGATTGCATTAAATCTGTATTGCTTTGGGTAGTATGAACATTTTAACAGTATTTGTTGTTTGAATCCTTGAGCGTGGATTATTGTTTCATTTGTTTGTGTCATCTTCAATTTCTTTCATTAATGTTTTCTAGTTTTCAGAGTGCACGTTTTTCATCTCCATGTTTAAGTTTATTTGTAGGTATTTTACTGTTTTTGGTGTAATTGGAAATGTGATTTTTTTTAATGTTTATTTTTTTTTAATAAAAAGTGAGGGGCACAGAGGATCTGAGGCAGCTTGTCACTGACAGCAGAGAGCCTGATGCAGGGCTCGCACTCAAAAACCACAAGATCTGACTTGAGCCAAAGTCAGACACTTAACCAACTGAGCCATCCAGGTGCCCCAGTGCAATTGTTTTCTTAGTTTCTCTTTCTGCTACCTCACTATTAGTGTATAGAAATGCAATGTATTTCTGTGTTTGATTTTTGTATCCTGTGACCTCACTGATTTCATTTATCAGGTCTAGTAGTTTTTTGTGGAGTTTTCAGGGTGTCCTGTATATAATATGATGTCATCTGGAAATGTTGAAAGTTTTACTTCATCCTTACCAATTTGGATATTTTTTTTTCTTGTCTGATTGCTGAGCTTAGGACATCCTGTACTATGTTGAATAAAAGTGGTAAGAGTGGAAATTCTTGTCTCATTCCTGAACTTAGGGGGAAAGCTCTCAGGTTTTCACCATTGAGTATGATGTTAGTTGTGAGTTTTTCATAGATGGTCTTCAGTATGTTGAGATATATTCACTTTAAACCTAATTTGTTGAAGTTTTTTTTATCATGAATTGATATTTTACTTTGTCAAATGGTTTTTCTGCATCTATTGAAATGATCATATGTTTTTATCCATTCTCTAGTAATATGATGTAGCATGTCGATTGATTTGTGAATATGGAAGCATACTTGCATCCTAGAATTAAGTCCCACTTGATCATGGTGAATGATAGTTTTAATGTATTGTTGGATTCAGTTTGCTAATATTTTGTTGAGGATTTTGCATCTATGTCATCAAAGATATTGGCCTGCAGTTATCTTTGTAGTGTCGGGTTTTGGTGTAACAGTAATGCCGGCCTCATAGAATGAATTTGGAAGCTTTCCTTCTTTTTTTTTGGAATAGTTTGAGTGGAATGGGTATTAGCTCTTCTTTAAATATTTGGTAGAATTCATGTGTGAAGCTGTCTTGTCCTGGACTTTTGTTTGTTGGGAGTTTTTTATTGCTGACTCAATTTCATTACTGGTAATCTGTTCTAATTTTCTATTTCTTTCTGATATAGTTTTGGGAGGTTATATGTTTCTAGGAATGTATCCATTTCTTCCAGGTTCTCCAGTTTGTTGGCATAGCATTTTTCTTATGATCTCTTATAATCCTTTGGTTTTTTTTTAATTTTTTTAACGTTTATTTATTTTTGAGACAGAGACAGGGCATGAACAGGGGAGGGGCAGAGAGAGAGGGAGACACAGAATCTGAAACAGGCTCCAGGCTCTGAGCTGTCAGCACAGAGCCCGACGCGGGGCTCGAACTCACGGACCGCGAGATCGTGACCTGAGCCGAAGTCGGCCCCTTAACCGACTGAGCCACTCAGGTGCCCCTCTTATAATCCTTTGTATCTCTGTGGTGTTGGTTGTTCTCTGTCTCTCTTTAGGAGCCTGACGAAAGGTTTATCAATTTTGTTGATCTTTACAAAGAACTAGCTCCTGGTTTCATTGGTCTATTTTATTGTGGTTTTGATTTTTATATTGTTTATTTCTTGTCTAATATTTATTATATCCTTCCTTCTACTGGTTTTGGGTTTTGTTTGTTTTTCTTTTTCTAGCTCCATTAGGTGTAGGTTAGGATGTTTATTTCAGATTTTTCTTGCTTCTTGAGGTAAGCCTTTATTACTATAAACTTCCCTCTTAGAACAGCTTTTGCCACATTCCAAACATTTTGGACCATTGTGTTTCATTTTCATTTGTCACCTTATGTAGACACATATACGTGTACATATATGTATGTATATACATATATTATTTTCTCTTTGATTTCTGTATTTACCTATTGATTGTTTAGTAGCATGTTATTTAACATTCATATATTTGTGTTCTTTCCAGATTGTTTCTTATGGTTGATTTCTAGTTTCATAGCATTGTGGTCGGATATACATTATATGACTTTAATCTTTTTAAATTTGTTGAAACTTGTTTTGTGGCCTAACATGTGTTCTATTCTGGAGCATGTTCCATGTGTACATTGAAAGAATGTGTATTCTGCTGTTTTAAGATGGAATGTTCTGAATATATTTGTTAGATCCATCTGGTCCTGTGTGTCATTCAAAACCATTCTTTCCTTGTTGATTTTCTGTTAGGATGATCTATCCATTGATGTCAGTGAGGTGATTAAGTCTCCTAGTATTATTATATTACTATCAATTACTTCTTTATGTTTCTTATTAGCTGCTCTGTGTATTTGGGTGCTTCCATGTTTTGTGCATAAATATTTACAATTGTTGTATCCTCTGGTTGATCTGTTTTTCTTATGTATCTAGTGTCTTTCTCTGTGTCTTGTTACAGTCTTTAATTTAAAGTCTATTTTCCCTGATATAAATATTGCTAACCTGGCTTTCTTTTGATATCCATTTGCACAGTAAATGATCCTTTCATTTTCAATCTGCATGTGTCTTTAGGTCTGAAATGAGTCTTTTGTAGGCAGCATATAGATGGGTCTTGCTTTTTTTAGCCATTCTGTCACTCTCTGTTTTCTGATTGGAGTGTTTAGTTCATTTATATTGAAAGTAGTTATTGATTGGTGTGTACTTAATTGTCATTTTGTTACTTGTTTTCTGGTTACTTTTGTAATTCTTCTCTGTTCCTTTCTTCTCTTGCCCTCCTCTCTCCATTTATGATGTTCTTACTGATAAACTTGGATTCTTTTTTCTTTATTTTTTGCTTATCTGTTACTAGTTTTTGATTTGTGGTTATCATTAGGTTTGTATGCAACACCTTATCAGATGGTGGTCTATATTAAGTTGGCAGTCTCTTAAGTTTGAAAGTTTGAACCCATTCTTTACCCTCTCCCCCTCCCCACATTTTAGGTATATGGGTAATATTTGGCATCTTTTTACTTTGTGAATCTCTTGACTGATTTTTACAGCTGTACTTAATTTTATTGCTTTTATGTTTCCTACTTTTCTTACTCCTACTTATGTGCTTTCCTTTCTACTCAAAAAGTCCTTTAACATTTAATGTAGGGCATGAATCCTTTTGACTTTTGTTTGTCTGGGAAACTCTATCTCTCCTTCCATTCTGAATGATAGTCTTGCTGGATAGAATTTTCTTGGCTGCAAGTTTTTTTCTCCTCAGAACTCTGAATATATTATGCCACTGCCTTCTGGCCTGCTATGTTTCTGCTAAAAAGTCAGCTGATAGCCTTATGAGGTTTTCCTTATATGTACCTGTTTTCTTTTCAGCTCCTGCTTTTAAAATTCTGTCTTTATTACTCCTTTTTGCCATTTTAATTGCTATGTGTCTTTGTGTGGGCCTCCTTGGGTTGATTATGGAGAGGGGTTTTTTGTTCCTCCTGGATCTGGATTTTTTTCCTTCCCCAATTTCCAGGAATTTTCAGCTATTATTTCTTCAAATAAATTATCTGTCCCCTATTCTCTCTTGTTTCCTTCTGAGATCCCTATAATGTGGATATTACAACTGATGGAATAGCTGAGTTCCCTAAGTCCATTTTCATTTTTCATTATTATTTTTTTCTATCTCCTGTTCAGATTGATTGCTTTACATTACTGTATCCTTCAGGTCACTAATCCTTTTCCTGCTTCTTCTAGTCTACTGTTTATTCCTTCTAGTATTTTTTTTAATTTCAGTTATTGAGTTTCTTCATCTCTAATTGGTTCTTTTTTACATCTTGTATCTCTTTGTTGAGGGTCTCACTGAGGTCTTCCATTCTTTTCTCAAATCCAGTATCTTTATAACCATTACTTTAAATTCTCTATCAGGCATATTACTTATCTCCACTATTTTTATGTCTCTTGCTGTGATTTTGTCCTGTTCTTTCATTTGGAATATATTCCTCTGTTTCCTCATTTTGTCTAACTCTCTGTGCCTGTTTCGTGTGTCAGGAAATCAGCTCTGTCTCTTGATCCTGAAAATGGTGGCTTTTTGAAGAAATTGTCAGGTAGTACCCTGAGATGCAATGTTCCCTATTCAGCAGAACTTGGTGCTTCAGAGCTATCACCTTTGTGTATTTGTGTGCCCTACTGTTGTGGCTGAGCCACTTTTGCCTTCAGTCAAGTCATCTGCAGTGGCTCTCTTTTCTTATTGTGAGTGGGGTTTGTCCCTGTTTTGTTAGTGGACTAGTGTGGAGCCACCTTGGGCCACAATTGAGTCAGAACAGGTGTTTGCAAGATGTAGTAGCATTGAATGTAGGGCATTTTCCATGTTTTGTCCCCTGAGAAGTTTTTATTGGTGGGCAGGGCCTATAGTCAGACGAGATGTCTGCCTTCAGCCTACTGCTGGGGCTTTGTGGTTACCTTCCCTTCTCCCTGGGGCAGGAGTCACTTTGGAGTGGTTCTGGCCTCTGTCAAAGCTGCTTGCACATTTCCAGGCTTTTGGACTGCTTTGGTTGGGCTCCAGCCAAAGGTGTATTTAAGGGAACCATCTGCAAGAGAATGTGGGATTGGGGTGTGTGTTATAAGCAAGATTTGGGCAGGTCTCATGTGGGAGAGGACCCGGACTTTCTTTAGAAAACTGTCACAGGACTTGAGGCAGTGATTCCTGAGGAGAGTGCAGGGGTGTTAGGTGTGGTGCCAGCGAAGTTTGTGCCTGTCCGCTGCAGAAGGGGACCTGCAGCTGCCAGGGACTGAGGCTGGTTGCGTTGGAGGGTCTGGATTCTTAGAAGAACACTGAGGTGGGGCACACTGTGTTAGCAAGTTTTACTCCTATGTATTGTGAGAGTAGACCTGGAGGTAGGTCTGACTGGAGGGGGCATGTCTGCCAAAGAAGAAGGTGATCAGGTGCACTGTTAGCAAGTTAGTTGGAGAGTGTTGGTGTTGTACTGGGTCCTGCAGGTATCAGTGTGTCTAGGCTGGTGGGTCAGGGGAGGGAAATGGTACCTACCATCTCCTTTGTTCCTGGAAAAGTGTCCTAAAAGTCCCTGCCCCACCAGCACATGCTCTGAGATTAGTTAATAAATCCCCTTTCCATATACACACCTCTGAGATTAGTTAATAAATCTCCTTTCAAACTGTTGCTTCCCTTCTGTATCTCTGTGGGGCTGTTTGTTATGCTCTTTTAGGATGGAGACTCAGTTTCCTAGGTTCTCCCAGAGCCCAGTTTACTGATTTTTAAAGTTCGAGGTGTTAAACCCTGCTGATTATAAGAATTCATTGAATTAGACCCCTCTGTTTTTCAAAGCCAAATGTTATGGAAATTCATCTTCCCCACACAAGTTCCCCCATGCCTGGGGTGCTTGGTTGAGGATCTGTTTCTTTCCGCATTTTGTGTCCATGATGTCCCTCTATCCTGTGCCCAGTCTCACAGGACCATTTAGCTCTAGACTGCATCTGTGCCCTCCCAACCCTCTTTTATATGGCCTCTTCTCTACATTTAGCTCTCAAGAGTCTCTTCTGCCAGTCTTTGGATTGTTTGCTACATTATTTATTCTGATGTGGGTGTTATCTAGTTGTATTTGTGAGTTGAAGTGAGTTTAGGATCTTCCTACTCCGCCATCTTGCCCGGAAGTCATGTTTGCTGTGATAATTCTTTCTTTCTTTCTTTCTTTCTTTCTTTCTTTCTTTCTTTCTTTCTTTCTTTCCTTCCTCTATCTATCTATCTATCTATCTATCATCTATCATCTATTTATAGAGACCTTGATGCAGGACTCAGACTTACAGCTCTGGGTTCATGACGTGAGCTGAAATCAAGAATCAGATGCTTAACCAACTGAGCTACCCAGGCAATAAAGTTTTTATTATAATCTTTTATCCTTTGTAAGTTTTTTGAACTTTTTAAAGAGGACACTGAAGAATTGATTTTTTATCTTTAAAATATTTTAGTTTTCTTATACATGTCCTAGTAGATCATTTGGTAAACTTTCTTAAGTACATGGTAGGCCCTTCCAATAAACAGGTTCATATTTTCTTTTATTTCTGGAAAGTTTTCTTGAATTGTAGTTTTAAATATGAGTCTTATTCTGTTGACGTGTTTTTGTTTCTGTTTTTCCTCATGGACTCCAATTATATATGTACTGGTTATTTTCTTTCTATTTGCTACATATCTCACTTTTGAAGCCTTTTTACCTCTTAATTTCTTTTCCATTATCTTGGTTACTTTTATGCCTCTCCTAATTGTCCTTTATTAGTTTTTCAGTCAAATAAATGCTGTGTCCATCATGTTTTAGTTTATTTTTGAAGTGACTTTGTCTTTTTCTTCTCTTCTTTCCTGAAGTTGCTTATTTTATGTTTCACATCTTTATCTTTTTTTCACATTTATAAGTTTTGACATTTCTAATTTTTATGAAGGTTATTTTTTCATATCTGAAAATAATTTTAAGGATCTTTTTTTCTGATTTAGGTGTTGGGTTATAGTTTTTCTCTGCATCACACTTGTTTTGGGGAAAAATTTGATCACCTAAAACATTTTTTTCTGCTTTTTTTCTTAGAATAATTTGATGGATGTTTCTGACATTAACTATTGATTTTTTAAAATTCTTTTTCTTCACTTTTCTAGTAATAGCATATATGTGTAATTGTGGGTGGTGAACATGTTAGCTTACCAGATTTATTATCTCATGAGTTCTCTTTTCTGTTAATAAAGTGAACTAAAATTTATTTAACAAATTGCACTTTGGAGGGAGGTTTTATGTTTTTGATTTTGTGATTTTCTTTTATAGAATTAAGCTCTTAATTTCTACCTCTTGTTTCTCTCTTTACTTTCACCACCAAGCCTCTAGGCAACACCTTCATTTCTCATGGCTAGCATCTCTGTTCATAGACATTTTCAAGCTACTTCCTTTTGACTGCTCAACAGCCAGTCTCCTGATCTATTTGGTAGCAGACCTGTTCTCAATATTCACTTATTTATATTAGGGTTTTTTTTCTGGAGATAAGTTGACTTCAGATACTCCAAGATAAGCCCTTTGCTTTCCTCCCCAAGTGTCCATGAAATGCCCACCGAACTCTTTACACAGATTTGGGCTTCACACTTATTTCTGCTGGTCTCATGTATGTTCTTTTGTCATGTAATTTGAAGTCTTAAATCTCTGAGTTTCATCTATACTGTAGGTATGGATTATTGGTGCATATTATTTACTTTACTTGCTGATCTCTCTCATTCTCTTTCTTTGGGAGGAATGAAGAGTTTCAGGTTTATGTTTCTATCTTTTCCTATAGACCCACAGAAGCCACCTTTCAAAATAGCTTATGCTTTAGAAGCAAAATTAAAATTTTACATATGGAAAATTGGTTGATTGGTATCATATTAATTTACCACCATGGAAGCTAACATTATGCATTTTAATACCTATAAGTCTATTGATTTGAAAATATTGTCAACTCATAAACTAAAAATTTCTTTCAGGTCATGCAGTGTTTTAATTTATTCTAACTCTACTGCTAAAAACATTTTATCCCTAGTTATTTAGTACGTACAGTCATGCAAAGCCATATTTTATTATGGTTAAGGATGTGTGTTCTGAAGAAAATCTATTTGAGTTTATAGTCTTGTTCTACCACTTGCAAGCTATATTATTGAAAAACTTAATTTTTCTATGTTTTAGTTTCCTTCTGGATAAATTGGGGATATCAGTGGTATCTATGCATAAGATTATTGTAACATATATAAATCTTTGAATTCTTGGTATATAATACATATTTAATAGATGTTTCATTTTTCTGAAACTAAATTTTTGCTTAATAAATCAAGGGACATGAGAGTTCATTTCCAAACAATGTATTTGAATTATCCTTTACTAACAAAATACTTCATTGAAAATCTTGGGAAACAAAAAAATTATTTATTTTCTTAAATACCTTTGCAGAGTAGATTATCTGTGATGTATAGAGATGATTGAGTTACAAGAGTTATTACTCTGAAATTATTGGTACAGAACATGTGAATTCTTCTATGATATTGGTTCTTTCAATCACAAATCTTAAACATGTACCTTTGGTACTTGAGTGTAGTATACATATATTATTTTATTACTAATTTTCTTTTCAGTTATACTAAAATTCTTCAACATATCAGTACTTTCACTTTTAAATTAGGTATACATTTCTTTTCATATCATCATCAATGTAAATAACTAGACAAGCCTTCACAATTTGAGAATATTTTGTGTTGGGAGAGCTTGGTAAGGTGTTTCCCTGTGATTTTCTGTAACTGCTTCAAATAGTAGATTATTCTAAATTGAGCAGTTTATTAGTGGTATGATCATGTGAACACACCTTTTCTTTGAAATTAAAAATTGAAAATTGGAATCTGAACAAAGGGAATCTCAGTCTTTTAAATCATGGCTGATAACTGGATATTGTTGATGCCCCTCCTAGATCTGCTCTAATACCTTTTACCAGGTCTGTTTGCATTTGTTTCTATTAGAGTCAAAGAGTCTAACTAATGCAGAGTTTAACTGATTCTTTCTTCCTGACCATTTCGTAACCATGGGGTAGTATGAATTTGAATTGTAGACCTTTATGTGAGCATAAGGGTCGAAACTACTCATTCTCAGGGAAAAATATTTTCCACTCTAACATTCTGGTTCCTTATATTCGTTTTACTTCAAAGCTGTACTGTTTGAACTTAAGTTCACCCTTTTATCATTTCAATTTACTCTTCACTTTTAGCAATACCTCAATATTTTTTCTAATTACTTGTGACCTTATTAATGCTTCACAGAGTGTATTTGTTGTAGTATGTCTAGCATGTGGGTATTTTGTAATAATAGAGTTTAACAGAATATTACTGAAGTTTTACTCTGACTTACAGAATTTTAATTCTAATTGCTCATTTTCTGGTCTTTTAGAGTATATCTTCTAAACTTTTTATTTTTATGTTTTTAGTAATAGTAGTCCCTGAATTCTTTTCCTATTTTTTAAAAAAATTTTCTTTAAATGTTTATTCATTTTTTTTTTTTTGAGAGAGAGAGAGAGAGAGAGACAGAGACAGAGACAGAGACAGAGACAGAGTGTGAGCAGGGAAGGGGCAGAGAGAGAGGGAAACACAAAATCTGAAGCAGGCTCTAGGCTCCGAGCTTGTCAAGCACAGAGCCTGACATGGGCTCAAACTCACAAACTTTAAGATCATGACCTGAGCTGAAGTCAGTTGCTTAACTGACTGAGCCACTCAGGCATTACATTCTTTTACTATTTTGAGAGCAGTTATCATATACTTTGACACATAAAATATAATTTGGTGTTAGACTACCTTGTTGCATCATCACAGTTTCATTTTAAAAATCAGCTGTTGCAGGGCACCTGAGTGGCTTTGTTGGTTGAGTATTCAACTCTTAATTTCACTTCAGGTCATTATCTCACAGTTTGTGGGTTCAAGCCCCTTGTCCAGCTCTGCACTGACAGCGTGGAGCCTGCTTGGGATTCTCTGTCTCCCTCTCTTTGCCCCTCCCCTGTCCTCTCGCTCTCAAAATAAATACATAAACAATAAAAAAAAATTAAAAATTAAAAGGGCTCCTGGGTGGCTCAGTCAGTTATGCATCTGACTCTTGATTTTGGCTTAGGTTATGATCTCAGGTTTATGAGATCAATCCTCATGTAGGGCTCTGCACTGACAGTGCAGAACTTTTTTGGGATTTTCTCTCCCTCTATTTCTGCCCCTTTCCTTCTCACCCTTTCCCTCTCTCAAAATAAATGAACACTAAAAATAATAATAATTAATCATAATCATAATCATAATCGGCTGTTGCTCCCAGTTCCTTCTGGTATTAGTGGTGTAATGGACGAATCTGAGGCTAGCCTTATTATTTGTTTCATTGTAGTTAGTTATTTTGTTGGTTTTTGCATAATGGCTTACAAAGTTTTTTAACATTGTTATTCTTATAAATTGAAGTTATTATGAAGATGTACATTGGTCATTGTACTTCTAAACTCAATTCTTGTAACTAACACATTTTTCCAAGAGGTCTTATTAGGGCATTGTGAGAAATAATACAAAGGGTTCATCCTCTTATTTAGTGCATTGAAAAATTCTTTCATCTCAAAAGGTGTGTACCTTGGGAGTATAACAAATTTCTCAGTTTTCTCACTGTTAGTGTCTTGGTCACTGAGTCAGGAGAGGCACTAGGGGAAAAAAAGAAAAAGAATCTCACATTTTGTTCTCCACTTAGTACTGGTTCATGAGGGGTAGCTTTGGCATTCTTAGATGTGGCATTAATCAGCTCTAATCTCAGTTTGGTTTTAGTTTTTATGTTTTCTATATCCACATGTGTGTATTAATTATACTTTATGAGAGCCTGCTTTAGGAGCTGCTAGCCAGAAGAAGTCTATTTTTGTTTTAATTATAATCAATTTGCTATTAAGATGAAATTTAAGTGTTCACTTGTTTATGACTGCTATGTGTATAAACACTATATAATAACTTTAAATATTTTAAACTTTTATGTCCTTGTCCCTTGTCCCTGTTTGCCCATATCTTTGCTACTGACATTTTCTAAATTATTAATTTTGCCATTTTAATTGAAAAATATGATGTTCCATCAGAATCCTGATTGAACAAAAATACTTCTATATTACAAAAATTATCTGGAATTTAGTAGGAATAAGGATTAAAATTATAATCGTAAGGTTTTACCTTTTTTTTTCTTGGTGTTATATTCCTATTTTTGATGGCATAATTGGTAGATATATGTCTTTTTGTAATGGGTGGTTGAACTGTGCCACACTGAAATTTAATATGATAGCTAGGAAAGACTTTTACATTTTTTTCCCTCCTAAAAGTAGATAATAATAAATTATCAACTTAATTATGTATTAGGACATTAATCAAATGCTCACTTCCCTTTACACAATAAGATTTCATTTCAAGAACTGCCAACAAAATATTTTAATGAAGTAATATAAATTTGAGCTGGATTATAAAAACATTTAAGTAAAAATTAGCAATTGGAAACTCTATCAGCATCTAGCTTTAGTGTGGTGCTCTGAATTATGACACTCTTAGCGTTGTCAAATACAAGGTTTATCTTTAATGTGTTGTTCTAAATAATACGATGCCCTCCCTAGTAGCCATCTAATTGTAGATGTCAGACTGTGATGGCCTAATATGATGTATTCAAAAAAGCAAACAGGAAATGAAATAGGTTATTTCTCTTCACTCCTTTGCAGGTCCATTTGGTTTCCTGTAATTGGGACCAAATTTTCCATCTGCCTTGGTCTTCTGTAAATGATTTCAGAGCACTTAGAGCTAAAGCCATCATATTTGCCTGCTTTGAGTTTCTGCTACTATAACCCTTGATTAAATGTCAGGTTTTTGTTTTCATTGTTTTACCTTTTTTTTTTCCTATTTACATTTTTGACAGCCTTTCCTCTCAATTGAATACTGTTATCACTTTATTTTAATCCTTTCCCAAGCTGCCTATATTATCACCCCTGTGTTTCAGAACTGGGATTCCTACCCTTTATTCACTAATTGGCTTTTTACCCCCAGCTTGCCTTGCCTCCTCTTTGTGCATGTTACCCTTCTCTCTCAACACAGCCTGTCCTGCACGCTCATGGTCCTGTCAGATCTTCTTACCTTATGTCCAGGGAACTTTACTTATATTTTCCCCTACACTCTCCCAAAAGTTTCTGTGAATATGACATTCATTATATCATTTTTTCTAAAATTAATAGCACATTTTCTTATTTTCAAGTAAGTTTTTTTCAAAGATATTTGTTTTATGGAGTATCTTTTAGGTATACACATTGTTTTCAACAGCTGTGAAAATATATGTAATTAACAAACATTTATTTCATTTTATTCATTTCCATTTATATTTTTCCATTTGGTGATGAAAGAATATGTGCTTATTATTTTTTCAATGAGTGCTTTTCTTTTTAAATATGAATGTAGTCAAAATATTGTTGTAAGGCATTAAAATTCATACTTTACTTTTTAGTGAGTTGGAGCATGTGGCAAAATCAAAATGCATGAAAATGAGCCAAGTCAATATTCCTTATAAAGCTTATATACATACAATGAGTGGTGAATTAGTTATTTTATTTGTAATATCTTCTTAATATATTCTATGTAATGGGAGCATATCTATGAATATAGGTCAAATTATAGAAGAATGTGTTAATATATACATGACTTAAATTCAACTACCACTAAAAATCTCAAATCAAAAAGTTTGAAAGATATATTATTATCAATGGAAGCTTTGAAGTATATTATGTTTTTCTTCATCATGATCTTGTTTTTTCTCATGTGCACAGACTGAAATAGGCCTGTATTTTTATTATAACTTATAATTCAGATAGGTTAATTTCATTAATTGTCAATAATTTTCAAATATTTGACTTGGTAGAAAAAATGTCACCAGCAGTTCACCAAAAAGAATTATCATAGGTATTCAAGACTAACAAGGATTTTGAAGGATTATGAACTATATCTACATAATTGTAAAATGATGGCTAAGGGGAAAGTATGAGGTATACTATGTAAGGTGAAGGAGAAAGTGTCAGGATGAAGACTAGTTATCATACAATAAGTCAAGGAGTCTGTGGATAAATGAACATACAAGCAGATAAAACAAGACCTCATCATGTGCATTTTATGTGTTTCTATTCCGTAAGTTAGGGTTGTAGGGTGTTTCCATCAAGCCAACATGGAGAAGTCAAATTAGCACTGTTTTGTAGAAAGGAGCCAATAAAGAATTTTCTATAAGCCATCAAGCCTTACATTAGAATCACCTAACTGAAAATATAGTTTACCAAGATATTTAAGGAAAAATAAATATAAAGAAATAGAACAGACTTCTGAATGTCACTGTTACAAATAATGCTTCTCTGCTAATGGTACTTAAAAGTTTAAGTCTGACTAAAACCTATAGATCAGCAATAACTGCATAAATAAATTACATGTGATTTTTCTTTAATTTCATCAAAAATTCCCTAAAGTATTTTTAAATTACACTGTAAATATTACCTTGTGAACTTGTTCTTCAAATGTATTTAGGAAGACTTCTACTTCATATTTGGAACATTTTTCTCTCCTGTTTTAGCTAAACACTTGGATTGGAAACGGCAAGGGCAGGGAAAACTTTTTTTTTTTTTTTTTTTTTTTTTTTGCCACAAACAGAATTCTTTAGAGTTCAGTAGCCTATGCTGTCTGTGAGAAGACTTATCATGCATAGAAATAGAATTTTAGGGGCTGCCCGGGTAGCTCAGTCGGTTGAGCATCCGATTCTTGATTATGGTTCAGGTCATGATCTCACCCTTTGTGAGATTGAGCCCCATGTTGGACTTTGTGCTGACAGTTCGGACCCTGCTTGGGCTTCTCTCTCCCCCTCTCTGCCCCTTCCCTGCTCATGCTCTCTCTCATTCACTCTCTCAAAATAAATAAACTTAAAAAAATAGAGTCTTAAATGGTTTACCAATAAACTAAGAAGCTTGGGCCTGGAAATTCCTGTTGGGTCTCTGAATCTCTGAGTGTTTCCCATTGTGTCCAATCACTACTATCCAAAATAATAGTCACGTGTTACTACTGAGAACTGAAATGTGGTTTGTCCAAAGTGAGATGTGCTAAAAATTAAAATAAAATATACATTGAATTTTGAAGACATAGTACAAAAAGAATGAAAAGTATCTCACAAATCAATTTTTTATGAATTACTTTTTATATTAATTATATCTTGAAATATTTGAGATATAGTGGACTAAATTAAATATATAATTAAAATTACTGTCACTTTTTTCTTTTTTACTTGCTTTTTGTGGCTACTAGAGAGTTTAAAATTACATATCTCACTTGCATTATATATTTATTGGAAATTATGGTTCCAAATAATGCCAGATTTTTAAAAAATCATTTAGGTCAATATATTCTGGTTATCTCCCATTGATCAAACATTAATTTAAGCATTATTATATTATTCTCCTGTATATTTTTGCACAGGTTCTGATTCATGTGTCTATAAATATTCTTTCTAGGGAATATTTCCTTAGATTTTAAGAGATAACACAGAAAGAGATGTAAATTAAAGCTACTTAGCATTATTGGTACCAAACTATTGGTACTCCAAAGTTCAGTTTAGTCATTCTTTTTAAGCCATTTACACAATCATTTTATTCTGGAGCTGTGAACAGTTAGAGAAATGAATATTCTTCTAGTTTGCTTCTCTTTTCTTTACCTTCTGAAAGTGAATGATAAATGCAGTGGTCAGAAGGATTTGACGAAAGGGGAGACAGGAGGAGATCATCCAGAGGGTCATTTAGTAGATTGGCAAGTGTGGATCATGAAGCCAGGGTGCTTGGGTGATGTAAGGAAACTTCTTAAAATGGTTGTTGGAAATAGAGGTAACTTCTCAAAGTCACAGAAGAGGAATCAAAGTTCCGTGGCCTCTCTTCTCTCTCCTGTCCACCTTTCTTATTGAAAAGATACCTTTTTTTTTCTTTTTTTTTTTTTTTAATTTTTTTTTTTCAACGTTTATTCATTTTTGGGACAGAGAGAGACAGAGCATGAACGGGCGAGGGGCAGAGAGAGAGGGAGACACAGAATCGGAAACAGGCTCCAGACTCTGAGCCATCAGCCCAGAGCCCGACGTGGGGCTCGAACTCACGGACTGCGAGATCGTGACCTGGCTGAAGTCGGACGCTTAACCGACTGCGCCACCCAGGCGCCCCCCCTTTTTTTTTCAATATATGAAATTTATTGTCAAATTGGTTTCCATACAACACCCAGTGCTCATCCCAAAAGGTGCCCCCCTCAATACCCATCACCCACCCTCCCCTCCCTCCCACCCCCCATCAACCCCCCCCCCCAAAAAAAGTAAAGATACCTTTGGTGTTCATGTTTTTGTTATGAACCTTCCTCCTTTGCATTGCTTTTACGATAATTTATACTTTCTCTTTGATTTCCTTCTTGATCCCAGGATTAGTGAGAACTGGACTTTTAAATTATGTCTGTAAGATTTTTTTGGTCTCCAGCATATAACTGGATTTCGCTTTTAAACTCGATCAGATGTTTTTGTTGTTTAATGAGAAAATGTAACCTGGAATTTGGTGAAATGACTGATATATTTTGTACTTATTATTCATTTTGCATCTTCCTTCTTATACTTTTCCCTATTTGTGATACTTTTTAGAGTTATTTATTCTGTTTTGATCACTTGTTGATTCCTGAGAATTAGCATAATTTACTATTTCTGCTATCACAATAAAGCCTGGACTTCTCTTCACTACTGTTTGAAAAATAAGATACCAAATAATTCCCCCTGCCAAAATGCATTATTTCCTTCTTTGGTGTACATTTTAAAGAATGTTTTAATCATGAATATTAATTAAAAAGTGGGGTATCATCCTCTCCTAAATTAAATTATTTTTTCTAGTACTAAGGGAAGTTTTACAAATCTGTTTGGTCAAAAGAGGGTTAAGAAACAGTAGCTGCTCTAATATATCCACAACTCTTTTGGTCTTTTTAATCTTCCAGTTTCTTTTACAAACAGGTACTTTTCTTCTATGTGATATGCAAATCTCCCAGCTCCTAAGAGCAACTGGATAGGGATATGTGTTTCATCTTAAAACAAAGACAAAGAAAAAAATAATATGATGAAGTTATTCAAAGGATTTCAGAAACAGGTGTTCTAAGTCTACACTAATTGGATTTCAGTTAATTATTCCTTTTACTTTAGGGAATATAAGTAAAAAATAAAAAAAAAATACCTGAAAAACTTCTCTGACATGCTAATTGCTCTAATATTATCTATCTAACCTAGGCAAAAAAAAAAAAAAAAAAGAAAGAAAGAAAAAAGCCACCTAATGTGACCAGAGTCTTAATTACCTTTTCATTTCCAGATTTTTAAGATAATATTTATAGGTCTTCCCATACATTACAAATTTTAATGTGCTATGGCATATTCTTTTTTTCATCCTTATATAATTTTAATTTCCCTTTACCAATGCAAAGAAAATATTTTTATAATTTAAAGATTGGATTTCCTACTAACCTCTGGAAGACCAAAGTAAATCTCTCTTAGGCTTTAGGTCGAGGAGACTGCTGCTATTTGATTTTAGACAAATTGCTCATTCTCCCCTAATCTCATTTTCTCTTTGCAAACAGAAGAGTAATTGTTATACATTACTGTGGTCATTAGTATTCCTCAATATATAGGTTAAACAGGCTACTAAAGGGATGGGAGTCTTGTTTTGGAATAGGAGGTAAGTTCAGAATGTAAACTTGATGAGGACTTAGATTTTCCTGTTTTTGTTTCCCATTCTTTTTGCACAGCATAAGACTGTGCCTTGTGCATGCATAGCTAATATGCAATATTTTCTGGATGAATGAATGAATGAATGAATGAAAGACATATGAAGGAAGTCATCATTGGATGACTAGATCAAGATACTAGGTTATCTGAAAGTAGATATTTGATACAGTGAACAAAACTACTCTGTATATTGAGTTCTAGCTTGATTTTTAGCTACAAAGCCAAATTAGATTAGTCTCATGGTAAAGAAATCCTCTATCAACCTGATTGGTTAAGGTGGGGAATTCAGTGGTTATGTTCAATAACAATTCTCAGTTGATATTTAAGAGTGATCTATTAGTTTTGCTTCTCTGCAAATAAGTATGCTCGTGGAATGGACTAAGTGCTTCATAAACATTTACTGAATGAATAAATGGATATTTATCATGTGATTTATCATATTTCTTGGCCTAAGTGGGACCCATATTTTATGTAACTTTTTCAGCTGGCTGAGTGCAGTGCGATGCTTGTTCTAGGGGGAGTTCTCACACACCCAGTGAAGGTGCATTTTTCTCGCCTCCTTCACTATTCTGTTTTAACTGTCTCTGCATTGACTTAAATCGTCAATTTAATTCTGGCCTTAGATTTTGATCGACACATCCTTTGTCCAAAGGTCTGAACTCTTGAGAGATGCCATTACAGCCAATTTTTAAGATATCAGGGACAAGATAAGCATAGCAACTCAAACGTATTATATTGTTAGAAAATGTATGAAAAATATTTTATACTGCTTTGATTTCCTCTTTTGTGTCTTTAGTAAAATATATTTTTTGTAAATTAATGTCTACATATGATGAAAGTAATTCAAATATTTCAAAGAATCAAAGTAAATAGTAAAAGTCAACTTCCCTAGGCCTCCCACTCTCAGAGGCAATCATTCTTAGTTTTCAATTTTAATTTTTTTAATTTCTTTAATTTAATTATTTTAATGTTTATTTATTTTTGAGAGAGAGAGACAGACAGAGCATGAGAAGGGGAGGGGAAGAGAGAAAGGGAGACACAGAATCTGAAGCAGACTCCAGGCTAAGAGCTGTCAGCACAGAGACTGACATGGGGCTCGAACCCATGAACCATGATCCATGACCTGAGCCGAAGTCGGACGCTCAACTGCCTGAGCTACCAAGGTGCCCCAATTTTTTAATTTTTAATTTTAAAGTTCATTTATTTATTTTGAGAGAGAGGGAGAGAGTGAGAGAGATATGAGAAGGGGAGGGGCAGAGAGAAAGAGAGAGAGAATCCTAAGCAGACTCTGTGCTCTCAGTGCATAGCCCAACACAGGGTTCTATCTCACAAACTGTAAGATCATGACCTGAGCCCAAATCAAGAGCCTGTCACTTAACTGACTGAGCCACCCAGGTGCTCCAGTTTTCATTTTAAAATTATTTTGGTGGTTAAACCATTTCATTTTTAAATATTATCAATTTCTTGATTTATCATATATATGTTAGTATTTTTTTAATCCTTGTGGGAAATGAACAATTTAGCACATTAGTTTCCTCTTCTTCTACTTTAATAATAATTTTTTAGTTACAGTTTTACAATATAGTTATATTAAAATTTACACATTGCCTAAGTTTGATCTCTAACTATAATTAAATCTTCCAATGTGACTATAAGTTAACTCTAAATATGATCCTCAATATAAATGACATTTCTAGATTTATGCTCATATACCTGTTATTCAATGTTAGATCAAAGGTTGAGTCTGGACCCATAAAGGAGGAAATGTCTGAAGAGAGTCAAAGGCATTAGACCTGTAAGTTATTTTAAATTTTCTGCAGTGCTTCTTGGTTATAGTTAACTGCAACTTTTTCATATATTTTTTGTCACCAGCTTTTCTAGCCTTCTCCTTTCTGTTTTGCTGGAAAACACCCTGGAATATCATTTCATTAGAGATTGCCTAGGAGATATATTTTCTTGTTTATGCTAATCCGAAAATATTTTAGTTTTCTCTGACAGCTGATTGATAGATTGGTACAGGCATAGGATTATTGGATCAAAACAATTTTTTCTCATGACTTTGAAGACATTAATCTATTGTCTTCTAATGCAAGTTGTGGTTGTAAAAATATTGATAGCATTTTATTTTTATGTTTATTACATAACCTTTTTTTTTTGTTCCTTGAAAGATTTTAGGTAACTTTTTTTAATCTTCAGAATATTGAAATTTAACCTCAATCTACCTAAGTGTGTACTCTCCCCTGCCCGGACACTCTACTTGACACATATTAAATACTTTAATTCTGAAGACTTTTTTCTCTCTTAGTAAACTTTTCTTTATTTTTGATTCCTTGATTTTTCCTGTCCTCCATTGTCTCTGTCCTCTAGTCAGGAATTCCTTTCGTGTGTGTGTGTGTGTGTGTGTGTGTGTGTGTGTGTGTCCTGTTCTAATGGATATTACTTCCTGTTTTTGCCCTTGTTATGGAAGATTTCTTTCTTTTGTCTTTCATATTTCTGGCTTGTTTCCTGGTGTAATTGATGACATTATTTGGTTCATTCATTAAATTGTTTTTTGGTAATTATTCTTTTTAATTTTCTGAAACTTCTTTTTTTATAATTGGTTCTTTGCCTTCATAGTCTGCTTTTTATGTAAAGAATGGAAAATCCCTTTAACTTACTTTAATAATATGTATTAGACTTGAAATAAATTGCTTCTATTTCTTGAATTATTTTTTTCAATGTGAATGATACTGCATATTTGTCTTGGTCTTTTACACTCATGCTATTAGATTTTCTCTGGAATCAGATTCCAGGTCACATTCTGTCTTTGCTATAACATAACCAAGGACAAGTTACACAACCAATCTAAATCTCAATGTCTTATTTAAAAATGGGGGAGGGGCAGAACAAGGGTGATGTGAGTAATGTGATCATTTAGCATAGAATCATCACACAACCGATTACACATTTTTTAAAGACATCTTTTATTTTGTCAGTGACATCATTATATAATACCTTATTCTTCAAATTATAATTTATTGATGGGGCTAGTATAATCCTGCTATGAACTTGAATCTTTGGTTTCATATTCCTATTGATTATTCAGAGGTCAGTAAACTATTTCTGCAAATGAAAAGATAGTAAATACTTTCAGCTTTATGAGCCACATGTCTCTGGTAACTATTCACCTTTGCTGTTATAGTACAAAAACGTAGACAATGCATAAACAGATGGATGTGGCTCTGTTCCAATAAAACTTTACTTAACCAAGAGCAGGCAATGGGCCAGATGTGACCAGCAAACCTTGTTTGTCAATCCTTAGAGTATATCATGGAATACTCAACATGTTCTGTGGAATTACCACTGGGCTTGGAGTTGGGGGCATAGGTTTTTAAATTTTATTTGTTTGTTTGTTTGTTTGTTTGTTTATTTATTTATGAGAGACAGAGAGATCCCAAGCAGGGGAGGAGCAAAGGGAGAGAGAGAGTGTCTCAATCAGGCTCCACGCCCAGTGCAGAGCCCAAAGAGCGGCTTGATCCTACCACCCTGGGATCATGACCTGAGCTGATATCAAGAGTCCAAGGCTCAATGGACTGAGCCACACCAGGCACCCACCCCAGGAGCATAGGTGTTAATGTTGTTTACACATGTAATCTGGAGTAATTTAACATCTCTAGGCTTCTTTTTCCTTAATACATAACATAAATGAAATATAATAAATTATTATTTAAGCTTTCATAGCTCTAAAATTCTATTCTGAAAATTAATAGAATCATTTAAATGTAACAATCTTAATGTTCTATGTAAAATGATGATATATAATATAATGCATTGTAATTGACATTTTTGAGAGACAGGACTAAGTCTAATGTTTGGTTTCAGCATATCTATTTAAGTTAGGCTTTAATATTGCATTTGTTGTTGTTATTTCAGAAATAATTACATACTGCTACGTATGAAACTATGCAATAAATAATGAAACATGTTTTAATGGGTCTTCTATTGTTTGAAAAATGAATTAGGAACATTTTCCTTCAGGTTTCTTTAATTAACTGAAATAAGCTTTAAAACAAGATGCCACTGGAACCTGTAAAATATTTATCACTAAATATAAAAAAATATAAATTCCAAAGGAAGCTACAGTCCCAGTTTCAATGGTAATTGCAAATGTCTCATTTGGTTCATAAATGCAGCTTGTTTTTGAACAATTATTTAAGTCTGAATTTCAGCTCTTCTTTCCATATTAATAATCAAAGGTACTATACATGCCTACCTACCATTTTTCCTGAAGCATCTTAGAATAGAAGAAAATAAACATCTTTATTTTGAAATTTGCAGGCAAATCTTGATTTTTTTTGCTTGAAGTAGTATAATTATTTTGTTCCAAATATTTTTTACATGCTTACTTAAATCTGTAATAGTCTGTAATTGCCCTGTATGTAACCCATTTGTTTTATTTATTTATTCATTCAGTCATTTATTCAAGACATAGTTGTTAGTCATAATGAAGAAAAGTATTAAGATGCTGCCACTAATCTCTGGGAACAGAGGCTAGGTAAGAGTAAGGATAGTAAACAGGCAATATCAATATATTATACAGAATGCTATGATGCAGAGGCTGGTTAAGGATACATTAAAAGAAATTAGGAAATAATCCTGGTGACATGACATGAGGCTGAGATATAAAGAATGAATAAGGAAGGAGCTAGTTGAACATGAGTGGGATAGAGTGATGGGCACATGAAAACCAAATGAAATGGGCAAATCTGATACAAATTTGAGGATCTGTCTCATTGGACATATGGATATTTTTAGACTCAAGTCCAGAGATTTGGACATGAATTCTAACCATGAGGTGGTTAGGTGGCAAGAATATGTGCTTTGGAGGAGGACAGGTCTAATTTGAAACATGTTTTTACTCTGGCTCTGTGATTTGAACATATTTTTTAACCTCCTTGATTTTCCATTTCTTCATTTGCAAGATGGAGCGAACAATATGTACTTTACAGGAATACTGTAAAGATTAAATGAGGTAACCACATATAGAAAATGCCTACCACGGAGTTCATGTTCAAGAAGTGTTAGTTACTTTTCTTCCTTTCCTGGGAATGGAGAACATTGAAGTGGTGTATAGGGGGGGAAAAAAGAGAAGGAAAGGAAAGGAAGGAAGAAAGAAAGAAAGAAAGAAAGAAAGAAAGAAAGGAAAGAAAGAAAGGAAAGAAAGAAAGAAAGAAAGAGAGAGAGAGAGAGAGAAAGAAAGAAAGAAAGAAAGAAAGAAAGAAAGATGAACAAACTTGGACCACAGAGTACCCAGAGACGAGTGATGTAAGGAATTTTATAATTAGCTTCCCTTTTTTTCTCTTTCCCTCTTTTCCTTCTTCCTTCTCTGTTTCTCCTTTCTTTTCCATTCCTTACTACCTTAGTTATTATATCTTCTGTATGAGAAGCACTTAGTTTCTTATTTCCAAGATTTCCCTAGAATACACAGGGAGATACTTCCAGGCTGTGATTCTGCAGCTCCCAATGGAGAGTAGACATGCCGCAGTTCTTAGTTTTGATTTAAAAAGGATCTCTAAGCAGAACATGGGGCTGCTACACTCGATTATCCAAGTGTAATACATGTCAAATAGGTTTTGAGCCCTTGTTTGTGAGGTGCTACTAGCAGCATCCACAAAGGACGGAAACGTAACCTTGGGCAAAGAGCTCCAAAGAGCTCCTCTGCATGGCTGTTATGTCTTTGCCATGGGACAGGCCCTGGCAAAGGTGAAGAGAACGGCAGTTTGGATTCCTCTGGGAGACAGAGGAAGTATCTCTTGAATAGCATTTAAATAGTAGCAAATAGTATTTACTACCATTGTATGCTCTGCTGATTATGAAGCTATTGTTTCACAGCATCGACCCCATTCTTCCATGCCAGCTTCATATGCATTCTTTTAAATTAAGTACTTTTGTAAATAATTAGATTAAGGGATATTATAGTGACTTGAAGAGTACAGTTGCAATATTACTTACCTCTAAAAACTTCTGAAGGTTTATATTGGAATCATTCTAAATATCCAAACTCAGTGTAAACTAAATGTTCACGTTGGGGTCCGTTAGCTTTTGTCCAATACGCAGCTTTGCGCATATATATATATATATATACACATATATGTATAATTTTTTAAAACTAGAACTTCAAAGCCCAATTATATTTCCAAATCAAACATCTTCAGTATGAAATTCTAAATTGTGTTGCATTCATTGGTTAACCTTTCAGTTTTATATTTATCATAGTGTTATAATTACTCTGTAATTGATGATAGAGAAATTTCTTGTCTACTTTTACAAAGTGAGAATTATAAACTGCAAACTTTATTAATCACATACTTTTGTCATGTTTTTAAACATGCTTATAATTTCCACTTTAAAAATTTTTCAATATATTGTTTGCCCTGAGTCCCCTAAGTATTTTAACTACTAGTTTTTTGTTTTGTTTTGTTTTTAATGCTCTGATGCTTTACAGACATACTTTTGCTTAAGACAAAAGCTACAAAATATGAATTGGAGGGCTCATTATTTCTGGTCTTTTCTATTGGTACAATTCGGAAAATAGTTACAAGTGAAAGAAAACTCTTGTATTCTGTGAAATTAAAAAGCACTTTATTTTGTTGAAAAAGCAAGTTAAAGTAGTTTTAATGGTACATAACAATATACTTAATTTCTTGTAAGTATTTCCAGGATACTTTTTAGCCCATTCCTCAAAATAGTCATATTTATTTCAATAAAAGAAAGTGATCACATAGGGACAAGAGCTTTTGCTAAAAAAAAAATTCATATATTTCATACATTCCACTTGTGAAATATAGTAGGGAAAATATTTATGAGCACCATAAGATAGGAAGCTGAAACTGCAATCATTTCTAAATGAAAATTATGTGACAGTTCATCAGTATTTAATGCTAACATTGGATGATGTAGGCATGAAGAATTTAGCAGCTATGTATCATAACCCTGTGTGTGGTTAGTTCTCTGATATACTTTTTTTTTTTTAGTAGAACAGTGTTTTAATGGCAACATGAACCACAGCTTCAGTTTGAGATATTAAATAAATGAGGATGACAAAAGAGGATTTGTTTTTTGTTATTTGGTGTATATGTGCTGTTGTTGTTGTTTATCAGATTCCTGTTAAAAGTAGCCTGCCATACCTCTCACGGGTTTAGTTTTTAATCCACACTCCCATAAGCTATGGCTGGGCTCCTGCACCAGATGCAGGTGTCCCCTTGTGCTGTCAGCCAGGAATGATTAATGAGGATTTGCCCCTACTGAAAGCAGTCTTTGGAGCATTGTTCAGGGCATCTGTGGAACTGTCGGGGGAGACAAGGACACAAGTGAACAACCAATTATTTGGCCATCACTGAGGCAGCATGAAAAAGACATCAAATTGGACAGAAAAGCAATGCCTTTGTTTGGGGATCAAATATTATTTTTTAAGTGTTAATATAATATAGGAATTTTACCTCATTTTAAAGAGTATTGGTAAAATCTAGACTTTTACCCCAAAATATTTTCCCTCTTTCCTTTGAAGCTAATTGAATTCTTTGTAAGTAGTATAAAAGAAATAAAACATCACCAATTGATTCCTAAGTGGTTGCCTATTGTATAAAGATACATCGTTTTGCTCGGCTAACACTGAAAACAAGGACTGAGTATGCAGTGGGTAGGAGGGTCCACCACACACAATTCCTAATTGCTGGTCAGAGGTGACAGAGACTGGGGTTTTACAAGTGCTCAGAGGGACAGAGACATTGCACTGGAATGCTGAAGCATAAAATGAAAAGAAACATCCAAACCTATGAAACATTTCCAAGTCGAGGTTCAGCATATGTGTGTTTCCTTTTCTCAGTGTAGGATACACACTTACTTAGGTCTTAGTAAGAAAGATGTTCAGACTGCTACATTCTTCTACTAGGTCTGTGACTTAAATAAAAAGTGTAAAAGGCTAAAAACTGTTATATATTTTGAATACAATTCAAATGCGGATTAAGAAGTCCTTTCAGTAAAGTACTTTCTTTTATGCTCTGTCCTTTCAGGCCTGTTGTCTTTAGGGTATTAAGAATTAAAAGCTAAGCCCTAAAACCACTAAAATCTTCAAGGAGCAGATAATGATGTTTTAATATATAAAATGTAACAGTAACAGCTTGAACAAATGTGGCTCATGTAACAACAAAAAATACCTACTTAACATTTTTTTTTGGTGGGGGGGCAGGTTAACATCATTGTCTTTTTTTTTTTTTTTTAAGAAAAAGACTTTAGTCACAGAATAATTAGAAATCACATCAAGATTAAAAGGAGTCAGCTGAGTATATATAAAACAAGTGTCTGAGAAGATATTGCTTTCGTAAGTGAATTCTGTGAGAATGCATTGCTTTATAGTTCTTAAACAATTTTTTCCTGTATCTGCAGTGGCCTAGCTGCTTACCGATTTATATTTGCTTGGTCAATTCTAAAATTACATAATTTTTCTGCACTTCTCAAGCCAACCAGAATTTTCCTTATTTTATTGTTCAAATATATAAGAGAAGGAATACATAATATTGCTCACATTCAAAAATTGGCCCGTTTAGATAACTGCATTTCTATATGAAAGTGGGCAAATGGGCTGTGCCCAAATCATGAGAATCATTTAAGGTTATTATGACTGGCAGCTTGGACTTAAAATAGGCTGAATAGAAAAATCCAAACCTAAGTGGACACTAATACTGCCTCCTTTCAATATCATGGAAACAGCAGTTTCAAATTATCTCCCATTTATTCCTCAATTAAAATTGGTTTTGTCAGAAAGATCTTGTAACTCAATTAATGTTTATTAATAACCCTATTTTTAAGTTTGTTAGCAGATTCCCTGGATTTGTGAATATGGGTCGGGTCTGTTGGCCAGTGATACAATGTCTATAAGTGAAGTATTTTTATGTAATTTTTCCCTGGCAAATTCTGATCCAAGCTTTGAAACTTTTGAGATCATTTTGTTAGAATTGACCCTTTGTCAGTATATAGACAGGTTTAGAAATTTAGCCTGATCTCTTTCTTCCTTTATTTTATTTTATTTTATTTTATATTTTATATATTTTATTTTATTTTATTTTATTTTATTTTATTTTATTTTTTTTTTTTTCAACGTTTATTTATTTTTGGGACAGAGAGAGACAGAGCATGAACGGGGGAGGGGCAGAGAGAGAGGGAGACACAGAATCAGAAACAGGCTCCAGGCTCCGAGCCATCCGCCCAGAGCCCGACGCGGGGCTCGAACTCACAGACCGCGAGATCGTGACCTGGCTGAAGTCGGACGCTTAACCGACTGCGCCACCCAGGCGCCCCTATTTTATTTTATTATTTTTAGTAACTCTTGTCAACGTTCCTTCATGCTATCTTGTTGTCTATAATTCAGTCATCAAAATAATTTTGAATGACTCTGAGGCAAGGCACATTCCCAGGGAAGACTACTTATTCTCTTGTTTGTGAGCCACTGATGATCTTTCAGTATGGTGCTCCAAACTCTGGTCATTAAGAATAACATGTTGATCTAGACTGTTTATAATAAGTATATCATGGGCAAAGCTAATGCTATCACTGTTTCCTACTTCTTGCTTCTCTTTACCTATAATATTTAATCTTAGATTGGTGTGCTGATCTTATATTAGCTTATATTTTTTCTTCACATCATACTCAGTTTCTCTAGCAGCTCTCAATTTTCTAAGAGATAGTGAATTGTTTTTTGGCTATTTTCCCCAATTCCTTTTGGGTATTGATATTAAGCTATCATGAGTCAAGTTTTCCTGAATTATTTTTTCATGTTTAAAAAATAATAATTATAATTACTAAGACAGGTATTTGGTTATTAAATATCTCGTCTTGGAAGACTCGAGAACTTGTTCTGTGTAATTCTGAGCAAATTTCTAATTTTAACTCTTAGTAGAGATTTGGAAATCTGAGTTTGCAATATTGTTTAGGCCAGAAGAATCACTCAAAGAAACAGTGTTGTCAATATTTATCTTCTTAGATGAGGAACATTTATGGTTGCCAGATAGGATTTATGATGCTTAAATTTGAATTTCAGATAAGCAATGGATCATTTTTAGTATAAGTATATCCCAGATATTGCACAGGGGTATACTTATCTTAAAAATTCATTCATTGTTTACCTGAAATTCAAATTTAACTAAATACTCTTTATTTTTATTAGCAAAATCAGGCTACTCATGGTAAAGCCAAATGTTATAAAGTAGGTGTCTATAACCTGTATAGCAATCTGGAGATCTGGTCTTTCAGGCTCTGCCCTAGCATTTCATATAACAGTGAGCCATTTTCCCCACCATTTCCACACTGGTAACAAGCCTCCAAAGCCTTACTGAAATGTTGTGAAGATAGTTTTAACTTAAACAAATTTACCTTAAACACCCAGAATTTTTTGACAGCAAGTCAGATGTAAGTAAAAGGTGGTATAGTGATACCCTAAAGACCAATTAAAAGTCTTTTGAGATTGGAGAATTCAACCAACTTGAATTGAGAGAAACACAGACCCGCCATCTATAAGAGTATGAAATGATTTCCATCATTTATAATGAATTGAATAAGAAAGGAAATAAGTTTGCTCTTGACAGAAACTTAAACTTCCTTACAGACAGCAAAAGTTGAAAGGAAGATTTGAAGTTCAGAAAGGTTGGGCAGAGGAAGGGGACAGAGATTTGAATGAAAACTGCCTAATTCAAACTTCATATGCAAAACTCTAATTAGGTAAGAAACTTGTGACTTCAGCATTTACAACTGATGTCAGAGGAGTTGTCAGAATCCAGGTGCCTAGCTTGGCCTTAATTGCTTTTTCTTTTTTTTAATGCATCATTTTAAAATAATATTTGATGATATAGTTGTTTAACTATAAACTCATATTGGGCTCTCATCATGTGGCACTTTTTAAATGATAAAGAGTGAGCAAAATTTAGTCTTAAATTCATTTCTCAGAAGTTTTTGGTAGCATATATATGTTTATTGGGACATTTGCCTAGCAGTTTTTTGGTTATTGTACTGAAGCTTAAGCTATGATATACAGTTGAGAGTATGCTAATTGCTGGAATGAGAAATATTTTATTTTAAGGCTTTAAACATAAACAAGGAACTGATCTATTGAGCATAGTTTAATAGATATCATTGAATTTTTTTCTTGTTTTAAAACATAAAACTACATGGGACAAACAATAAAATTTGTTTCTTTGTATGTTAATAGGGAACCTAGCCCTCTAAGAAATAGAAATGTTGGACTAATATTTTTGGTTCCCAAGTTTTATTTGCTTTAATTGTTACGTGTAATAGACACAAGAAGAATACATTAGAAGAACTTTGAACTCATTTTCATTTAAGATTATTTAACATACCTTTATTCAGGTGTTAGCACAAGTATAAAATGAGATGATTTTAAAAATTAATCACCATAGGGGCGCCTGGGTGGCGCAGTCGGTTAAGCGTCCGACTTCAGCCAGGTCACGATCTCGCGGTCCGTGAGTTCGAGCCCTGCGTCGGGCTCTGGGCTGATGGCTCGGAGCCTGGAGCCTGTTTCCGATTCTGTGTCTCCCTCTCTCTCTGCCCCTCCCCCGTTCATGCTCTGTCTCTCTCTGTCCCCCCCCCAAAAAAAAATTAATCACCATATATTTATTGATTTCTAACTGTGTTATATGCGAGGTACCATAATAGATGCTTTATAGGTTATTGAGATATGTTAGGCTATGTACTGTTTTAAAAAATATTTGCTATATGTATAAGTAAGTACAAAGAATAAATATAAAGAAGGTACTGGTGAACCCAAGTACACCAAAATTGATTGGCTTCATGGAGAAAATTATACCAATCAGATGAAAAATCTCTTACCTTCCTTAGAGTTCCATCTACACATTCAACTGCATTCTCCTTCTTATTTCCTCCCTCATTCCTTTACAGCTGACCAAATATGATCTGCCTGTGATCAGGGCCATTTCCCTGACCTGGATCTTGGATTCTTTCTCTGACTTCTCAGAGTTCTTGCTATAGTAATTATCCCTTCAAATTCCGGTACTTTCAGCCTTTCTTCAACAACTACCTGCCATGAGTACTCAAATATACTCACATCTCTGCAGTCTTAAAAGGAACAGTTTCTTCCTGGACTCAGGCTACTCTCCAGCTATTGCCCTGTCTCTTCCTATTAAAGGCTACAAATTGTGGAAAAGGTGTCTAATTTTTCACTTTGTACTTACTCCTCAGCTCATTATGTATTTGTCCAAGACCAATGGGAATCTCCTTTCACTCCAGTTACACAGGACTTCCTTAGGGGGTAATTACAAGTGGATATTTTCAAATTTGTATTAGTTGACCTTGGACAGATTTAATTTTGTTAACCACATTCTTCTTAGCTTTGAGAATACACACCTGCTCCCTCTTTCAGACTTCTTTTCCTTTATCCAGCCTTTAAATGTTGACATTCCTTAGGATTCTGACTTGCAAGCACTTCTCATTCTACATTCATCCTGGGAGTCTTTATTGACTCCTGAGTTTTGAAGACTATCTTTCAACTGAGGACTTGTATCAGTTTTTCCAAGTCAGATGTCTCTGCTGAGCTCCATCCCTGAAAATTCAGTGTTTTCCAAACATCTTCATTTAATTATCTTTCAGGCATCTCAAACTCACCATGTGTGATATTTAATTTCTCTCCTGAATTACTTAAACAGCCTCTTAAACTGACACCTAGTCCATAGCCTTGGCACCCTCCAATCTACTCTCCACACACCAGTAACAGTAATGAAATAGTAATCACACTATCACTTCTTTGATCTGCCCCACATGAAATCCATCACTGACTTCTGAACCCTGACGATAAAATCCACACTTGGTGTTTTCTCAGCTCCTATAATATTTGTTGCCTGTTCTTTGTAAACTTTATCCTTTGCTTCATCTCCCTCATATTCTGTATTCCACTATAACTATATGGAATATTTCCTTTTTCTGTTCCTCAGGTGCACTCTACTATTTTTTATTTACTTGGTTGTCATACTTGGAATTATCTCTGTCTAGAACATCCTTCTTTCCTTTTTGTCTCAGTCATTCTTTAGATCTCATTTCAGTTGAGATATTCCCTTCTCTTAAAAATCCTTTCCTGACTCCTGCACCCAAGACTAGATGGGACATCCTAGCTTTATGTTCTCATAGCTACTTATATTTTCTCATCACAGCATTTGGAGGCACTATGCTATAACAGCTTTCTCATTGTCTATATTTCAAGTGTAACTCAGGGGGCACAACTTTTGAAGCATTAGGCACCTGACTGAAATTTTTCTAGAGACCAAAATTAATGTCAACTTGGTGTACTTAAGATAACATAATATTTTCTCTGAGTTTACTCTGTTGTATGATTTATTCATGCATTTATTTGTAAAATATTTATTTATAATAACATAAAGGTTGTTAAGAGGACAGACTCTGGGGTTAGGCTAGATTAGTTGGATTTAAATCCCAACCCTACCTGTGTGACTTATCATCAGGTTGCTTAAACTCAGTTTTTGTCTACCTCTTATCCACAAACCAGGAATAATAATAACAGTACCTACCTTATAAGAATGCTGAATTATATCAGGTATTAAATGTAAAGTGCTTAAGACAGTACCTGGCTCACAATAAGCACTCTGCAAGCATGCAGTATATACACTGCTAGCACTGTCTACAGTGGTCAAAATCATGTAGCATCTGTCATCATTTAACGTATAGCTAGTTCCATGATACACACATTTAAGAAAGACACATGAACGAAAAAAAAATATTACTTATCTCTCCCTCTCTGATGGTCTTTAACATGTTTCTTATCCTCACCCTACCCCCAGCCTGTGATATCTGGGGTCTTTCAAAGCACCACAGTAGAATTTTATAGTTTCACTGGGAATTAATTTGATACACACAATCCATTTACCTCCAGTGTTGTTGGATGTCCTTAGCAAGAACTTCATAGACTCTCTTTAGGAAGAAGACCTCCTTTAGGGAAACACCTTCCCTGGAAACAATAAGTTAATCTACCAAGTTTGTCTTCAGCCCAGAGCCACTGGCAATCTATACTGTACTTTTCTGCAAATTATAATAAAATGCTCTCTCTCTAGCTGGAAGAATTAGAAAAAAAACTTTCCCTTCTGAGTAAGGAGCAGCCTCCTAGGCGAACAGACTGAGGAGCATATCGAGAAAAACGTATGTCCAGGGAGAACACAGAGCAGCTTCAGAGGACAAGACTGTGAGAATAACGAGCTGGATTTCATTTCTACTATTCCTTCTTAATAGGATGCTGTTGTTCAGAGCACAAAATTCTCATCAAACGCAGGAGCCCTGCTTCATGCTGTGGTCCCCTTTGCTTCCTAGACTTCATGTGACCTAGACTTCTCTTTGGCTGCCCAGGGTCAACTTCCTAAGCATTTTTTCATGCTTTGGCTATTTTCTCAGGTTCCTCCAATACCTTTCTATATCTCATGTCTTCAGAGCTCTACCCTATGCTTTCTAAGGTGGCAGCCTTAGTCCACTCTGCTCTGCAGAGCAACAGTGTTAGATATTTAAAAAAAAAAAAAAGGAGTCTCAAGGTCATTTTACATTAGCTTGAGGAAGTAATAACTGTTAGATATTTAAGGCATTTTGAAGGCTTTTTGTTGGTTCGCATTGTTGATATCATCCAGGATGAACTGACAGTGCCAAGTCTCAGCTGAAGCGTCCAAATTTCTCTGATGAGTCTTCCTTGAAGCTCTCATGCTGAGTGGAGGAAGATAGACTTGGCATATCAATATTGATGATTAAACACCTGAAAATAATAAGGAGTAGAATTAATAAATATGTATTTCGTACATTGCATATGTCAGACTTGGAAAATAATAGTAAATAGTTCTTTAAAAATCTATTCATTTATCATTTATAAAAAACTTTTTGTGCTTTCTCTTCCTTAATATTCAAAGTAATCCCATGGGAGAGGCAAATCAGACATTATTGTATAATGCACAGATACTTTTTAAACATCTACATTGGTCCATTAAGTAGAAAATATGAGATACCCTGTTGCCAAACACTGAATCTCCAGGGAGGAAGAAATTAATTCTAATAGAATTTTAGTAATTTGTTTGTTTTTATTCACCAGAAATTACTTTCCTAAAATCTGAATAGATGTGCAAAAGACAAGAATAATTTTCATTTGGGCATTCCAAAGAAACATATAAATTTAAAACAAAAATAATTGAGATATGATAGTATTTCACTTTAAACCATTAATTTGGCCCAGTGTTGTCTGGCTATGAATCTGAGCTCATAAGGGATATGAACACAGAACAGTCTAAATAAAACTAAATAAAGCAAAAGATGCTTGTTATTTTGTTAGTAGCAACTATTAATGATTTGAAGGCCTCAATTTTGCTAAAAAAATAATAATACCTGTTATTTTGGTTTCGAATGAGCATTAGTACCTTACAAAAGACGAGATATAACTCTACTGCAAGAGGTAATTGCAATTAATGACTATGTAAGAATTTTCATTGTATACTCTTTGGAGGATGATATCTCAGTAATGGTTCAATATATGCTGAAAGTTGGTGGGCATTCTCAGCCTGGTAGGTATTTATACAAATTTTAAAATATTATACCAGTACAGTTCAGCAGGTCTTAAGTTCCAGGTATACATAAAAAATGGAAGCTAAGTAACTTAAGGACATTCTTATAAGGCAGCAACCTCTAATTTTATTTCAAACAATTCATTTTAATTGTTTTTCTTCTGCTTTTCTTCGTTCGTTAAAAGGTGAAAATAGTAGTGAAGTAATTAATGGGTGTCCCTGAATATATTCAGAAAATATATCTTTGAACTGGGTTGTTGTGAAAACTTTTTTTTTTCTAACATGATAATTGCAAACCATACTATTGAGTACGAAGTAGTTGCATACAGAAAGTGAATATAAAACCTTGTTCAAGTTATTCAGGGGCGCCTGGGTGGCTCAGTTAGTTAAGCTTCCAACTCTTGTTCCAACTCAGGTCATGATCTGACAGTTTGTGAGATGGAGCCCTGCATCAGGCTGTGTACTGACACTATGGAGCCTGCTTGGGATTCTCTCTCTCTCTCTCTCTCTCTCTCTCTCTCTCTCTCTCTCTCCCTTTCTGCCCCTGCCCTGCTTGTATGCACACTGTGTCTGTCTCTCAAAATAAATAAATAAACTTAAAAAAATACTCGATAAACCTTGCCCACGTTATTCAATATTCCAGGACCCTGAATGTTATGGAAGTATTCAGAATGTTCTCTCACTTTTGTGTTTCACTATAAATTTAGGAAAACATTTTCTCAAATGTTGGTAGTTGAGAATTCCTAGAATACAAGATAACAACCATACATTCTGAAAAACTTTGGGCATTGTTTTTTGTCTGTGATCTCTCATGTTCCTCATTGTGCTATTGCCATATCATGAATTCCTTGATCTAGAAGCAAACATGTTTTAGAAAAAAAAGTATAGATTATGGACAAATTCAGTGAGTGTCCTATTAGTCTTTTTGATTATATTTATAGCTGACTTTTCCCTTAGAACTTTTACCCTTGTGTAAGACATTTATCTAAAGAATCTTCTGAACTCTGTTGAAATTTTGAGGAATATTCTTGGTAACCTTGGAGAATCTGAGTTCTAAGCTTTGAAACAGGTCACACTGTCTCAGAGTCAGACTTAGAAGACAGTGACTGCTGAGAGGGAGACCCAGCATTTTACTGCTTACTGCTTCTTAGCCTTGTGTCCTCCAGGAGGAGTTCTGATACCATGGATAGTCATCATAGCTCATGGGTCCAAGCCTTCCTACTGAAAGGAATTCTCATTATTTCAAGGGCTTTTTAATCAGTAAACAGTAGAAGACAATTACTGTATAGATCGGTTTAATTAGTTTATTTGATGCCCAGAGCATATAAATTTGCAACCAGGTTGTTTCTGCTAGCTATAGAATCATAAATTAATGGCAGTTTTGTGGATGGAAAAGATGATGCTTTGTGCATGCTAACCTCTTAGTATAAGTCTAATGGATTAGGAAGAGGATTGGCATCCATGGAGCCTTTTACTAAAACAAGACTTTCACATCTGGATGTTTTTTGGTCATCATCAACTATAATTTATCCCCCCCCCCATTTTTAAAAGCACATTTCTAGTTTTCCATTAACTGACCTGACTGAGGATATTGAGACATAGAACTACCTAAAATCTGTATATTTGTGTACTGAATACAAATTTCATTTCTTCTCTATGCTGTCTTTATAACCTATAAAACATTCTATATCAAATTAAAAATAACCTCTGAGGGACAGAGGACCTTGAATTTAAAAGTATGTTTCCATATTTTTAGAAGGCATATTTAATAGCTCTAAATTATGTTTCCAACTTGTTGATCTTCTATGACACCTCACTTTTCTAGTTATCCCTACTTTTTACTTCCTCCTTCAGTCATGAAACAAAAAAAAACCCCACACATTTTCTCTTTCAGAAATGCTGTTCTTCCACAAATGCAAATTAGTTTGAGATAAAACAAACAAAAAAGAAACAGGAGGAAACAAAGAAAGTGAATCTTTAGAGCCTTTGACTGGTAGCTTGAGCATTGTTCACAGTAGACATAGTCACTTTCTTCCCACCATGATTTCTAGAAGTTGTGACAAGAGCCATCCACGTTCTTTTGTGTGTGACTAGTGGCACATTTGTGAGATGACCAGCAGGGGTTAGGGCTATGACTAGGAGCAGTTTTCTTTTTGTGAAGTTAATGGGCACATATGGGGATTGAACAAGCTTTAACATTCTTTTGGGTTCCTTCCTTTTTGCCTGGCCATGGATTTGAAAAATTGTCCTTGTGATTGGAGTCAGTTATTTTTTTCTTTAGCGTTTGTCTCTTTTACATAACACATTGCCATTTATAGAAGACACCAGGCGTGAGTTAACTTTGGTAGAAGATGAGATTAGACGATGAAGTCTTTGCTGATATTTTGAAATTTTATTTTTTTTCCTTCTTACCTCCCACACCATCCCTAACTTCCCAATAATTATACATCGTGTCCCTAATTATCTGATTGATGTCAGCTAATGTGAAAATAGTTTGTATGGGATCATAATTTGTTTACAATAGAAAATAAGGCAATTAACTCAATTCTTCAGGTTCAATACTGAGATAAAAGGCATACTAGAATTCTGAATGCTACCTGGTAAACATCTCTGAAGATTCTGTTTCCACAGATCTGCTTTTTCTTTCTGACTTTTGGTGTCAATGAAAAATGAAGAGCTTTTACTTAGTGCAATAGTTTTAATCATTTAGAACAATAAATAATAGTGTCAAAGAAATGGAAAAACAATTTTCACAATGTTAATAGGGGTTAATAGGGGTTCCTTCACCCTCAAATTTGAACAAGACAGGTATCTGTCTTATTTATTATTATTATTATTATTATTATTATTATTATTATTTTTAACTACTTACACACAATCTAATGTCTGGCTTGGATCAACTTTTACTGTATTGATACCAGTGTTTGCAAAAGCCACATTTAGGCCTTCTTTGAAATTGAAAATGAAGGAAAGCTGCACTGTGTTAATATGTAAGATGATTGAATTTAGCTGATATTATCTCATATTGGAAGCAAACGTAAACCTCATTATAAAACAGGGCACCCATCTTCTTGTGCTGATTGGTTTGCAAATGATCTATTTTATCAGTGTCAGAAGACCTGCCTACCTATCCTACCCCCCACTACCTTTAAAATTTTTTGATTATTTATCTGTGAATCTTAGGACTAATTGACGTCTTACCATGCAACGCTATACATTGTCCCCAAAACTTTAAATGCATCATCTCATTAGTTCCCATAAAGACACCATGAATGTTTTCCCCATTTTACAGATGGGAATACCAATTTTAGAATGATTGATGCTAAGGTTAACTTACATAGAGCTATGTAGCTAGTAAATAGAAGACTCAGTCTCTCTGACTCTAAAACCCCTTTGCTTATCTGCTCTGTGTTGTTGCTTATCTTTGTTTCTTAAGATTTTTAAAATCGTGTTTTACTTTTTTCCCCTTATAATAATATTATGGACTTCTTAGGATTGTGGTAGAACACTGGATAGATAGGTAATTTTGATTATCCATTTATTTATATGTAAAATGAAAGAGCTGAATTTGATTATTTTTACATATCTACTAGTCTCTAAATTGATAACTGTCAAGAAATAGAGAATTTCAGCCAAGCAAGAGTTTCTCTGTGAGAGGCGTGGTAACATTTGTGGGGTCTAGAAGGGGAGTTAGATAACAGGGGCAAGGAAAACAGCTCAGCAGGCAAACAAACAATAGGAGGACTGAAAAAAAGGTGGCAGTTCTACATAAAATCAAGGAATTAGGAAGCTTTCTACTTTAAGACATTGGTAAACATTTAATGGAGTATATTTTCTCATTATTGTCATTATAACAAAAAATAAAATCCGGAGTCCTTTAGTAGGCATTCGGGATGCAGTGCCTCCTGACACAGAGTTAATAGCTTGTGGTGAGAGACTGGCTGCCATGATCATGTGTGGTTCGTGGAATAAGGAGTATGTTTGGTTTAGTCACTTTCTAAATTAAACCTGTCTGTCCTGGATACTAGAAAGTAGGTAATCATTGATAATCCATTATTATGGCATTCAAATGATATTCCAGGAAGAGACAGTTATTTAATTTTTTTTAATAAATAACAACAAACAACATAGTAGAAAATATTATCTTTAGGTAACAAAAGGGATGGCTTTGTACCTTGGATGTGTGTAGTAGGGCCATTATCATTGTAGGAATGTGCTGAGAGAAGCTATTGGCATGCTAAAAATACACTACTTTAATAATAATCCATGCATAAAGGACCATGAGAGAAGATATGGCAGAGACCTAATGAATGCTGGATCTTCTCCATACTTACCATTTCTACAAAAAAAAATTAAATTAAAATATTAAATTACAATGTTTAAAAAAGCAAAATCTGTAATATCAAGATGAACTTGAATCCTATAAATGTGAATTTTTATTTAAAATATGTTTTATTTTATTTATATTCAAAACAGATGCATGATTGTAAATACAGGGTGGTTGTAATATTCTAAGCACATATTTTAGGGACTTCCTCCCTTTTCCAAATCTCGCTCAAGTGGAACATACACTCATTTCTGTAACAAAAATTCTTTCTACTCTATTGGCAAAATGAATAGCATCAACTCAAAATATTTAAAAATTTAGTCACATCCACATCCTGCAGCCTATAAGGAGCTTTCACGCTTTTGGGCTCGCTTTAGATCTTTAATACCCTTTCCTTTTGTGTCAAGGAGCTCACGAGGCGTAAAGAAGCACTGATAAACCCACTTAGATCCCTTCCTGGGCCGTCACCTCTCGCTGCCAAGCGGCTTTAGGTGGTAACTGATCTGTGACAGGCTGCCAGTCAAACAGAGCATTTCTGAAAGCTGACACAAAAGACTGAACGCTGGAGAATGGATAGGAAAAATAAGAAAAGGACCCAAACTGTATCAGTGCCCCCCACTCCATCTCGGTCTGTTCCTCTTCGCTACCGCCCCCACCCTCTGGCCCACCCCTATCCTCCCTAACCTTTTTTGGTTGGTTTTTCTCTTTTCTTTTCTTATTCTCTTCCCTCCCAACTGCCCGCCTCCTCCCTCCCAGTCCCCTTTCCCAGAGCACAGCCTTTCCCCCCTGCTCTCTCTGGCTCCCCTCTCTCTCAGTCAGGTTCATGGCAGGGCCAGCTAGAGTGGAGAGATAGAGATCAGCAGCCCTTCCAAGCAGGGACTGCCCCAGTGCACTGCTGATAATAGAGGCAGAAGTGAGAGTGACAGTCAGATGGAAACTGACACAGGCCTTCTGTCAATGCCGCAGCTGCCCGTGGGACTGAGGAGGGAAGGAGGGGGGGGGGGTGGGAGTTGAGCTGAAATGTCAGTGCTGATAACTGCACCAGCTCGCTATTTTTCTGTGTAGGTGTCGTGCTATTCCACATGTGAGGCAAGGTTTTTTCCAACTCCGTAGCACTTACTGTTTCTTCTTTGCTGGTGTGAGAGTGTGTGAGCAGGAGCAGCTTACTCGGTGACATCCTCACTTAATTTCTTCTGGTGCTGTGGAGCCCAGGTGCTGTGATTATGTTTGACAGTTTTTGTTCTTACAGCCTTTTGAGCATTTTAAAGATTGATAAATCTTGTCATATGAGAACTCTGAGTGATGCCGAATATTGCACATTCTTATAGCTGTAGATAATTTCAGGTTTTCCCTACATTAAAATAAGGCTAGGAAATATTAACTGAGTACTATGGGCAGTGACTCCTTTTCGTGCCCAGGAGTGGTATAAGCTGAAAATGTCCCAAGCAGTTGGCTTTTGATCTTGACTTTGGGTGTTCTCTGGAGAAAGCTTAAGGGGAGCTCTTCTTGGATAATTATAATCTTAACTTCAAGGAGGCATGGTGATACCATTGTTTATCAATAGATCCACATTTCTATTTCTGAAGGCAAACAATTTTCATATAAATCTGCCAAAATTACACACAGAGCATATATAATAACAGTTACTGATGGTGACTATGGTCTTACTTATATAACTGTGATAAAATCCATTAAGCCACCTGAGTCCTGCTGAATCTCTACCTGACATTTCTGACACTTTAGCATCTCTAAAAGGCTGTAGAAGCTTGAAGTTTGGAGGCTTTCTGTATCCCAGAAATCAGAATCACCTGAGATTTTAGCTGAGTCCATTATAAATCAACTCTGCTTTTCCTTCTGAGAAAGTTATTGGCCAGGATCCCTTCTCTTGGTTATAAGGACAAATCAAAGACCTATACGAAAGGAAGTGGGTACAGAAGAACTTTAACTTCTCTCTCCTTTTGTATGCAAATGAAAGTGTGTGATAACAAATATGTTTGGTGATATAAAGATTATGAACCTGGCAATCACATCTCTCTAAGATGTTGCATTACAAAAACATTCTCCCCCCGCCCCCCACAACACACACACACACAGGAAGAGGGAGGGTAGAAGCAAGGGAGAGAGAAAAATACTCATGGGAGGATATTGATTATTTTTAATGGATTGATTTAGCTTCTTAATTTAGTTTTACGTCTTTTTCGTTTTAAGTAGCTCTTTTAGGTATACGTTTTGTTCAAGTTACAAAGCACCAAGAAGAGCTGGAAACACGTTGGAATTTTGTGAATTTAGGAAAAGAAAGATAAAATTATGGTTAGGAGAAATATATACATTTATACTTTTTGTTTATTAGTATTTTATTTTGAGATCATCTGTCAGAAATCATTAAGTCTCTATGTACATGGTGCTATGCAACTATTATGCATTTAGGGGCAAGAAAAGCAAGCCCTGTCTGTTAAGGGGCTTTCCTTAAGACATATAAGGTTAACAACATTCTATATACAAGACACAAAGACATTGGACAGGCATGGGCCAGGTGGATAAAGAAGCAAACGCATGAAAATACCATTTTATGCCAATGAATCATTGTAAAAAAGTAGAAGCACAGTTAGAATCATCATGGAAGTGTCGTGTTTAAAGAGAGACTGGAAATGGGAAGGCTTTATGGACAGGGTGAGATTTTGGGAATTGGATAAAATAAGGGGCAAAAGAGGAATTATGGAACAGTTCTTCCTACTTACAATAAATGTGAGCATTTGTCAAGGATCTTTTTCCAATCTTTGCCTCTAGCCTTTATACTTACTTTCTTGAAATAAAGACGGCTCCTCTGGCAGAGAGGTCAGAGTAGAAATTACAGCTATTCAGCCATCAGAAACCAACATTTATTGATTCATATTATATGTGAATACTGCTGTAGATATTAAATTCATAGCCTCTTTCAATCTTCATAATAACTCTGTGAGCTAAGTATTATTTACCTTATTTCATAGGAGAGAGAGATGTGAAATACTTGGCTCGACAATATGTAGATAAGAAGGTAGAACAGTCCTTCAACTCAGGCCATCATGTCACAAGCCATGACACATCCATACTCTCCCAACCTCCATGAGACCCATGTGAGGTCTAATAACAGCATTTATGATTATCTAAATGGCCTACAAAGCAATTTAAGTTTTTTTTAATTTAATTTTTTTAACATTTATTTATTTTCAAGAGACAGAGTACAAGTGGGGGAGGGGCAGAGAGAGAGGGAGACACAGAATCTGAAGCAGGCTCCGGGATCTGAGCTGTCAGTGCAGAGCCCGACATGGGGCTTGGACCCACCAACCTTGAGGTCATGACCTGAGCTGAAATCGGACGCTTAACCAACTAAGCCACCCAGGCACCCCAAAACAATTTAAGTTTTAATTGAAGAAGCAACCCTTGCCCCTAAGCTTCTTTCAGTTCTCAGTAAGACTCTCCATATTCTTTTGAACAGTGATTCTCAAATGGAAGCAAACATCTGGAATTAGCTAAAAGAATCAACTAGAAGCTTTGTTGAACAGAGATTCCTGGGCTCCATCCAACATTCGTGATTCAGTAAGTCTGGGTAGGCTTAAGAATTTGCATTTTAAACAAGTTATAGGTTATACGGATATTGCCAATTTGAGGCTATAAAGTCGTGAAAAAATGGAGGTGTTAGTATGTTTCCAAGATTTGGGGCTGAGCAATTAAAAGAATGAAATTGACATTGACTGTTACGGGAAAGACACAAGTGAAGCATTTTTAGTTTCAGAAATAATGAACTTGAGCTATCTATTTGATACCCAGCTAGAAGAACCAGGCAGACAGCTGGATTTATATAGCCAAGCTGGAGATATAAACTTACGAGTTGTTGTAGTAGAGATAATATTTATGGCATCAAATTGGATGAGATCACTAATTTAGTATGAAAAGAACAGAAGAAAACCAAGGACTGAGCTCTGGTCATGCCAGGTTTGGGATGAAGACCAGAATGAGTATAGAATGCTGAGAGAGAAGAAACACTAAAGTAGGAGAGAGCCAACACAGTTCAGTGTCCCAGAAGGCAGGTGAACTGATTTCTTTTTTAAAAGGATTACCCTGGGAGGCACCTGGGCAACTCAGTTGGTTAAATGTCTGACTTTGGCTCAGGTCATGATGTCACGGCTTTTGAGTTCAAGCCCCACATCAGGATCTGTGCTGACAGATCCTGTCTCTCTCTCTCTCTCTCTCTCTCTCTCTCTCTCTCTCTCTCTGCCCTTCCCCCATTCATGCTTCGTCTCTGTCTCTAAAAATAAATGAACATTAAGAAAAATAAAAAAATAAATAAAAGGATTACCCTGGGCCTCTGTATTAAGAATAGACTTTAGTTGGCCATGGTGGAAACAGGAAAACCAGTTAAGTGAATATTGTAATAATCTTAGATGGGAAATATTTATGTTTTGGTTCAGAATGGTAGCAGTAGAAATAGTTAAAGGTTTTGTATGACATATTTTGAACGGAACTGCCGAAGTTTGCAGCAGGATTGCTTATGTAATATGAGAGATGGAAGTGACAAGTTCTTTTGGTTACAACAACTGAAAATATGAGTTATCATTTACTGAGATGAGGGAAATATGAAGTAAGAACAAGTTTTGTTGAAAACATGATGATTTAGTTTTATTATATCTTATAGTTGTGATTTATATTAGATAGATATCCAAGTAAAGATGTCCATGTTGTTGCAGGATATCCTCCTTTTTTATGGCTGAATAATATTCCTGTGTGTGTGTGTGTGTGTGTGTGTGTGTGTGTGTATGCACCACATTTACTTATCCACTCATCTGCTAATGGACAGTTGGGTTGTTTTCAAATCTTGGCTATTATAAATACTGATACTATGAACCTGGGGATAGGGATGCAGAATCTCTTTGATGTCTTGTTTTCCTTTCCTTTGGATATATTCCCAGAAGTGAAATTGCTGGATCATAAGGCAATTCTATTTTTAATTTACTGAGTAAACTCCATACGTTTTTCCGTAGTTGTTTCCATGTGCAGTCCCACCAACAGTGCACAAGGGTATACTTTTCTCCATATTCTTGTCAATATTTGTTATGTATTGTCTTTTTTGGTGTTAGCTCTTCTAACAGGCATGAGGTCTATGTCATTGTTTTGATTTGCATGTCCCTTTTGATTAGTGATGTTGAGCACCTTTTCATATACTGTTGGCCATTAATTTATCTTCTTTTGGAAAAATTTCTATTCAGGAACTGTGCCATTTTTAATTCAATGATTATGATGATGATGATTACTTTTGCTATAGAGTTATATGAATTCTTCATATATTTTGGATATTAACCCCTTATCAGATATGTGGTTTGCAATTTTTTTCCTTTTCTCAGTTTTATGTTCATTTTGTTGATTATTTCTTTTACTGTGCAGAAGACTTTTAGTTCAATGTAGTCCCACTTGTCTATTTTTTTTTTTTTGCTGCTTGTGTTTTAGGTTGTCAGATCCCAAAAAATCATTGCTAAGACTTATGTCAAAGAGCTTTTCAGATTTCCAGTCTTACATTTAAGACGTTAGTCCATTTTGAGTTAATTTTTGTGAGTAGTATGAGATAGGGGTCTAGTTTCATTCTTTTACATATGAATATCCAATTTTCCCCATATCATTTGTTGAAGAAACAGTGTGTGTGTGTGTGTGTGTGTGTGTGTGTGTGTGTGTGTGTGTATTCTTGGATCCATTGAGTATTCTTGGCTCCCCTGTAAAATATTAGTTGATCACATTTTTTTGTCTGTTTTTAGAGAAAGGGGAAATAACATATTTTTGTGCTGAGGGGGATAAACCAAAAGAAAAAAAATGATGGTGGAGAAGAAAGAGGAGAATTTCTGGAATAATATCCTTGAGAAGGTAAGAAGGATGGGATCTAATGCATAGATGAAAGTGTTAGAATTAAGTAGGATCAAAAACAGTTTAGCCATAAAAGGAGGGAAGGCAGAATATATGTACTTGGTTGCAAATGAATGGGTTGATTTGGTACTGAGAGCCTATGGAAGGTTTCTGATTGTTTTTATTATCAGAGAAATAGGCCATCTTCTGAGGGTAAGGGTAGGGAATGTATTGGAAATAGATAATATGACCAAGCCGAAGAAAAATCCTATGTAAAAAAGACTTGCCCTTTTAAGTAAAATAGACCAATTGAGCTAATAATATTTAGGCTGAACTAAGGAGCAAATAAGCCACTCTCCCTGTCCATTGCAATACCCATCACACAGCTCTCTTCTGATGAACCCTGTAAACAGCGAGGGTCAGGAACTGAGGTAGACTGAAGACACCTTGTTCAGAGCACAGCTGCTACAGTGGATCTTACAGATATATATTCTTCTTAGATAATGACCTGTGTCCCTACTCTGTTCTAGCTTTCCCTGGATAGGAAAATAAGAGTCCCTGGAAGCTGGACTATGGTCCAGGAGTTGCTATTCATACTGCATTAATTATAAGCCATATCCAACTCAAGGGTATAAATGTATGTTATAGGAGCATTCTGCTATAGGGCCAAGTATAAGATATTTGGGAATGATCAGTTGGTTGCTCTCCCAATATTTTGAGTTTTTGGTTTACAACATGCAAGTACACTTTTTTTTCCTTTATTGTGCTTGGTAAACAGTGTGGTTATTAGAGTCAAACCGCATGAGTGGTCTTAGGAGAATTGGTATAGACCATGTGTAAATTAATCAAGTTAAGCTAAAAGCTACTCTGTGGTAGATAAAATGTTTGTGAATAACCTGAAAGGAATCAAGGAATTAAGTGCAGTAAGAATCATGGTTCATAGAGAGATGATAACCATGATATTTTTTTTGTTTATTTATTTTTGAGAGAAAAAGAGAGACAAAGCACAAACAGGGGAGGGGCAGGGAGGGAGAGAGAGAGAGAAAGAGAGACATACAATCTGAAGCAGGCTCTAGGCTCTGAGCTGGCAGCACAGAGCCCATCGTGGGGCTCAAACTCACGAACCACAGATCATGACCTGAGCCAAAGTCGGACACTTCACTGACTGAGCCACCCAGGCGCCCCAAGGGAATCATGATATTCTTAAACCTAGAATGACTAAATCAATTGAGGAGAGCCCAGCAACTGTTAGTGTATCTTGTCTGAAAGATCAGGGCACTTGGTCACTTAACTGTGGCATGTAAAGGGATCTTTAATATTAGATTATGAATGAAATACTATGAATTCATCCCTATCCAATATTTTATAACATGCAAATCTTATTGTAATTTTAGAATTAATGGATTAATTAAATCTCATATAACACCAGGGGCCAGTTTCATAGCATGAATGTAAATCTAGGATATAGAAAACTAGAAAGAATTGGTCCACCTCTGGGCTTGTTTTTCACAGTTGAATTATTGATTTGGTCAAGGTTCTCCCAAGTCTCAGCTATGAAACAATGATTTACACATAATAGATGTTCAATAAACATGAATGATTGATTGTTTATGATTTAAATCATACACAGTTGCTGTTTATAAACTCGTGCTTCCTAGCTACACAGATTTTTTGCTTATTAGCTTTGTGCAGGCATGTTTTCTTGTCTTTCTTTTTTTTCTAAATAAGTAACCTAAAGGTAATTACAATTATTGCTACAGAATTGGGAGTGGGATTCTTAGATTTCATGAGAGCAACATCAGTATACAGTATAATTTTATATTGGATTCTATCATTAATTGAAGTGTATATTTAACTGTGGTATTTCTGATTTCACATTTGTTTGTGGAATAAAAGTACAATATGATCTTGAACAATTAAAAAAATATTTGATCTTTTTGAGTCTGATATTTTAGAAACAATATCCCATCATACTACTATCAAATGTAAAAAAAAAATCATAGTTAAACAGTCTTTCACACAGCTTAGTTCTCAGTGTTTGAGATATTTCTGTTTCTCCATGAAGAAAATACCCAGGGTAGCTTTGGATGACTTTTCCATTAAAAAAACCAAACTATTAGTGTAGATTATAATTTCAAGGAAATGTGAAATAGTAATAAATGATCACCAGACTATCAAAAATTTGATGAAGATTTACAATGATGAGTTAGAGGAAGGTGGAAATGGAGAAAATATTGTATATGTGTTTCTAACAGGAATGGATTGTTTAATGAATCAAATGTTTGTTATTTTAAGAGTTTTTAGTCAGTCCTCAATTAGTAGGTTGCAGCCAACTTATATGTATCTAAAACGGTTTTGTACTGTTTTTAAAGCATTTTGGAGATACTAGAAATTTTACAGATTGTGAATCTTGCATAAAATAATTGTGTAAAAGTTTCCACTCCTTTTAGATATATAGACTCTAAATTTAGCAATTAATAAAAATTTGGAGAAATTCTAGACTCGGCATTTCTTTCCATCAGAAACTGTGAATTCTAACTTACACTGTCTTTAGGAAATTATATTATTTTCACAACTCTGCCTTCTTGTGATAAATTCTGAAATGTAAATGATATATATCATTATGAAATTTTAATTTAAAAAATGTAGCTGATTTACTCTAATAGTTTTAATTCAAAACCTCAAATTTACTTTTGTGAGTCAAACTCTTTATTAATGTTTATTTTTAAGCCACTTTTTAAACAATAAGATATTCTTAACAATGGTGACATTTAGGGGCACCTGCATGGCTCAGTTGGTTAAACCTCCAACTTTGGTCTCACGGTTTGTGAGTTTGGGCCCCACTTTGGGCTCTCTGCTGACAGCTCAGAGCCTGGAGCCTGCTTTGGATTCTGTGTGTGTGTCTCTTTCTTTGCCCCTCTCCCACTTGTTCTCTCTCTCTCTCAAAAAATAAATAAATATAAAAAAATTTAAAACAAAAGAATGGTAAAGTTTAGGCTGTGTCTAGGATAACAGAATCAACTCTTGTTTAGAACAAGGCCTGCTAAAATAAAACAACACAAATTCACAAATAGATACAGACCTGTACATGAGAAATGAGGACATGGGAGACTAGTTGTGATCTTCAGAGGCACACCAGCAGTTTTATGTTATTTTGGCTCTGACTAAATAGATAAACTGGTTTTTGCATTCGGATCTATCAAATAAAATCCAGAGAATTCTACTGATTCTTTCATGTTTCTGAATAGAACATAAATGAACATAAATGCTCTTAAATTGATTCCTAGTATGCTAATGTTTGTCCACAGACATTTTAGATCTCATACAAACTAATATAACTAATGTAAGATGAATGGAAGTCATACGATGTTATCATTATGCCACAAATGGGACTATCATATTTTGTCATTTGATGAAATGTGGAACAGCAACTTAGATCCCTTCATGGTTACATTAGATAATTCACCTTTCTTCTCAGTGATTTGTCCTGATACTGTGGAATGTCACTCCACCTCAGGTAAATTCCTACTTTTTGGTAGAGCAGAAAGTCCAAAGTCCAGAGTTTCTCCAACTCTTAGTCTCTATGCTGCTGATGACAATGTAGTCCAGTAAACTCACAGAAGCCACATTCTATGTAATTCTAAATATTATTTAGAATCATGTCTTCTTAGTTCCCCTTTGGAATAAATTGAAAGGTTTCAAGGAATGGTACTTCAAATTTATCAAAATGTGATTAGATATATATTGGTGCAATATCATTTTTTTTAATATCCTGATACTCAAATTTAGTCATTTCTTTTGTCTTTGGCTATGATAGTCTCCACACTGATGTCTCTTTTTTCAGTTTTTTTTTTCTCTTCCATCTAACCACTGGTATTCTCTCTCCTTTTAGATTTCTTTAGTGGTTTTTCATTGTTTCATAGAGGAGGCTAAGCTTATTTGTTTGGCATTCAAAGCTTTTCATGACTTGACCTGTGTCAGCCTCAATTGTTTTATTTCCTATCCTTCTCTGTTTTGTAGGTTATTCTTTAGCATTCTACACTTGCTTGTTGTTTCCCTGTTCACATGATGCTTTGTCTCCCACTTTGTCAAGGTGTCTTTTAGCCAGAAAAGTCTTTACCTTCTTCTTTACCTGCTTACTTGTATTTACCTCTTAAAACTCTATTTTGACCCACTCCAGAGATTCTTTCCAATTAGTAATTCCACCCCTAACCTGGATCCCTATCTTTGGTGCTTTTATAATACCTGTTGGAGTTCAAGGCCTGCCAGTAACTGTGTCTTTCCTATGGGCTTCCTTTCAAAGAAGCTAATCTGTTAAAGAAGAGTAGTCTAATGGAGAACAAAGGAATGATGTATTAATTACTTTACATGTGCCTGATAATCCCCACTACAGGGGAAATTGGATTGGAGAACATGACTTAGGTCAAGAGGCTTAAGCCAGATTCCTTGATTCTATTTCCCTGTGTAATCTTTTTCACCTCTATTGAATGTGTGAGCCAGTCAGGACTACCCTCTTCTCTTTCAGTTCCATTTATTTATCCATACAGTTGTTAGGGATAATTGGACTCTAAGATTTAAAAAAAGTGGAATTAGGATCAAACGACCTGGCTTAGACATCTTGACCCAAGTCTCATTCTCCAGTCCAGTTTTGCTCCATAGCTGAGCCTCACTAACTGACTTGGAACGCCAGCCTACATCCAGGCCATTCATTCAGCAAATGTGTTTGAGCACCATCTATGCCTCAGTATCTTTTGTTCTGGATGCTGGAGATTTAACAGTGGGGAACTTAGAGACAAGAGGCTTCTTCCCTTCCAATTCACGTTGGTCTGAGGGTATAGAAGGAGTTTGTGACTCATGAGATGTTTCATAATCTGCATTTATCATCTGTATCTCATGTAACTTCTGAATCTCTCTAGATGCTGACTTCTGTCCAGTTCCTTAGAAATACCATGCAATTGTCTATTACTAATCAATGCAGTTGTAAACACACAGGTGCCAAGCATGCTTGGCAATATAGTATAAGGTATTTGTTCTTGTTTTGTATAAGTGATGTGTAATCAATGTAAAAATCAGATAACATAGTTGAGAAAAAGGGAAAAAATGAAATATAAGAAAATCCACAATCCAGATAAAACCACTGTTAACATTTTATGATGAAGCCTCAAAATGTGAGTAAATCTACTCAAGGTGATCAAGTTTGTGTTAGAATTGCAACTGGAACCAAATGTTTCTAGTGAAACTTCATGTTGACGATAATTATTATAAGGATAATGATGATGGCATCAAAGTAGCATTTTTTTATACATCTGCTACATACCAGGCAATGTAGTAGGCTACATTATCTAATCTCAACAAACTTTTAAGGTAGGCATAGTTATTCCCATTTTATAGATGTATAAATAGACCCAGAGAAATTATATATATATATATATATATATATATATATTTATTTATTGAACACTTAGCTCCATTTCCAAATATAACTTTTGAGAAATCATAGTTTGTATGTTTATATACAAGTACACACAATTCGTGTAAATCCAGAATGGCTTCCAAAGGTCACAGGATGCTTGGAAAGAAATTCAGAGATAATTTTAGAGTAATAATCCAAAAGGCGTTGAAAAGAAATAAGTAATGTTTTGATGATCAGAACAGTTCCTTATCTCAGAAAATCCCAGGTTGGGAGAAATAACAGCTAGAGTGATTCAGCATTTGAAGCAGAAGGGGTAGATTGTTCTGTTGTCCACAGGACTTCTATATTTTAAAAGTTGTAATGTTTTTACTTAGAGAATGAATTGGATTTCTAGGGATATGTGGTGCATACTACAATTTAAAATTATTGGAGTGTCTTCACATTTTTGAGAGTTCCTCAGTTTGAAAGAACAAAGCTTTCCTATAACACCAGGCAAATTGCTCAGCGAGTCATATGCTGGTTGATCACCTCTGAGCAGAAATGCTCACAGCAATGCTGAAACTTTCTTGTAATTTTGCAGCCTCTCTGAATCATTATCCTAGAACCCCAATCATTTTTTAAACTGAAGCATCTCAAAATCTTATGATTTTATGAGTAATGTAAAATAATTTAAGCATTTTATAACTTTATATTTTCATATAATTCTTAAAACCCGTGCTCAGTCTGTTTTGTAGACTGATGATATGTGACTGAAACTTTATGTAAACCACATCAAATTTAGTTTTGAAACACAAATAAAAGCATTTTAATTTGTAGTGGACCTTCCAGAAAGAGAAAATAATTTGTTTAAAGGCTTTCTTGATTTTTGTGGGTTACAACCGACCAAACAAGAAATTAACTGATGATTTTACAAATGATCCTTATGAAGTAGTGTAGCTGAGTGCCAGGTATAACAATGTGACAAAAGAGAGACATAGATCTTTCAGTGTTGGTCTGAAGAGATTAATGGGAAAAAAAGCTAGTATAGCTACAATTTCTACTGCTTCTCTCTTTGCTACAGAATTATTCAGAAAAACAATGTGGGCTCATTTATATCCAGTGACCTTACTGTATGTCCCAGAGATATCATAGTTATCTTGTGCTATTAAGCTTTCTTTAGAAAATGTAAGATTAATATTAGTTTAATTGAAAGATTGAACAGAAACACTGACATCCATTCAACCAAATCATTAAATTCAACACTCCATATGGACACAAAGAACATCTAATTTATCCAATTAAAATAATTTCTGTGCCCTTCAAAGGTGTATTGCCATAACAAGCGATGAACCAGTTTTTAATAATGCTCCACTCTGTCCTCTTATGATGACTGTAACAGAAAAGAGGTATTTTATTTGATGGACTAGGTAACTTGGATCCTCAGCCTAAGCTTCAAATGTTAACAAAGAAAATAATAGAGTCTCCTTTAATAATGCTCCTGCTAGAAAATTTTGGCAAATAAATGTATTTACTTTGTTGTCGGTTCCACATGAATTATTTTATTGGCAGGTTTATTTATTAATTATCCAGAGCAATGGTTTTGAGAAGCTCAAGCAAGCCTACTGAATAATAGATAATGTAGTCTTCTCAATAATTCCATCAGGGATATTCAAGTTATTCCTGACAATAACAAAAACTGTTCTGAAACAGAAGCAACTTAGGAAAAATATCTGAAACTTGAATTCAAGTGCATATTAATGTAAAATAATTTGGTATTTTTCTAAATGGACTGTCGAAAAACATGCCTCAACATTACAATAAAAATGGTATGGACTTCTAGGGACCTCTAGTACAAAGTACTGTAGGAGAGAGAAGATGGAAGAACCATGAGTTTATTCCTTTTTGGGGGTGTGTGGAGAATGAACAAGAGAGAGAATGCAGTTAGAGAAAATTTAAGCCTATGAAAATTAAACATATTTTTGTGAGAGAATAGATAATTTAAATATGTTTATATATTACTATATGGATGAGTTAAAACCCTGAATACTGATGGGATTGACAAGTAATATTATTGTAGAAAACAGAAGTGATGGCAGATTGGAGTTCCATTTTTTTTTTACTTTTTTTTCCAAGTGAGAAAAAAAAGCAATTCTACAAATGATAGGCCAGTGGCCTACATTTTTGACCTTAAGGCATTCTGTACTATATTATCTAAAATAATTCATGAGTATACAGAAAATAAAGTGATAACCACTATGAACTATCTTGGGTCAAGTCCTACTAAAAGTTATGGTTGTTATTATTTTTTGCTGTGTTCACTGGACAGAGTTCACAGTTCAATCAAAGAAACATGATAGAACTGGTGTAACTAAGTTACTGTCCATCAAGGCATTTGAGAGTGTCCAATGCCAAACTATTGAACAGTCTGGAGACATGTAGCTTATGTGATAGCATAGGCAGGCAAGTTAGTAACTCATTGATTGAGTGATTCTATTCTAAATATGCTTCTGAATGGATTGATGTCTGGAGAAAAATGGTCTTTGATGGTGTGCTATGGGCTCCATCCTTGGTTATGTCTTGGTCAATATCTTCATTCATGATTTGGATGAACAATGAATGACGTGTGAATCACTTTCAGAAAATAGAAAGTAAGCTAAATGGGGGTGTCTGGGTGGCTCAGTTGAGTGTCATATTCTTGATTTGGGCTCAGGTCATGATCTCACCATTCATGAGATCAAGCCTGCAGTAGACTCTGCGCTTGTGGTGCATTGCCTGCTTGGGGTTCTCTCTCTCTCTCTCTCTCTCTCTCTCTCTCTCTCTCAAATTAAATAAATAAATAAATAAATAAATAAATAAACATTAAACGAAAGAAAGTAAGCTACACCAAAAATTAATCATCCCTTAACATAGTTGTCCATGAAAGGGAGGTATATGCAAAAACAATCTCCAAAGGTGGAAGGAGCTATAAGACCAAAGAAAAATGGTTAACAACTCCAGATGTATAGGAAATGCTCAGGGACAGATGTCTTGAGCAATGCAAAAGGAATATATCTCTGCATATCCACCTTCTGTAAGACCTACCTTTATGGCTGGGTCCTTATAGAGGCTGGGGATGTGCCCGGAGACCACCCAAGAGGAAATGTTTGAGAATCATAATCACATGTCCAGAGAAGATCAAGGATGTGATGCCCCAAGGATGTGGTATGGTTAAACAGAGAGGATGTGTATGTTGGGGGGGGGGTAGTGAGGGGGGCCAGGGGCTGTGACTAAGAAGGCTTCAGGTTAAAGAGTGGTAATCGTGGCTAATCTGTACAATCTGGTATCAGTCTGGTTTATACAATAGTAAAACGCACTATGCATTTTTAAATAAATAGGTTATTTATTCAAAGAGGTCTTAGGTCGAGCAATGAATTGAATATGTAATAAAAATATTTGATTAGGATTAAAATGACAACTTACAAGTGAAGGGTCATAGAAAAAGGGCATTAGTGTACAAAAGATTTAGTGAATAACAAGGTAGCAAGCTCTAAGGGGTTACTAGTGAGATTTGACTCCCCAAGAACCAGCCTGTCCTTATCACAGAAGCAAATCAGAATTCTGGTCATATCAATGTCTAATAAATTACAATTTATATATTGAATGGCTCCACCATATTCCATGCAGGTCAGATCATAACTGGAATCCTGTTCAATTCTAGGTGCCATTCTTCATATGGGACATGGATAAACTAGAGCATATCTGGGATGGAAGACAGTTGTGGAAACAGCCATCTAGTTAGGATATTTGTGCCAAATATCTTCCTCTGATATTAAAAATTCATAAGATTTGATATTTATAAAATATAGGGAAGAATATCTTCTATCCACTGAAATCTCATGTCCAATCCACTATTTTATGGAAACTTTTTCACATAGTCATAATAGGTTTTGCTCTAATAAATCCTGTACTCTAGAAAATTCTTATTTTTGACTGCTTGTTTGCATTTGACACTGTTAAACACATTCTACTTTTTGAAACTCTCTTTCCTTGGCTTCTTGAGCAGCACTATCTCCTTTCAGTTTCTGGCCATGACTTCTCATGTATCTTTAAGGGCTGCTTTCCACCCCTCCCCCCCCATTCCCTTAAATATTGGAATTCCCCACTCTTTCATCCCATTTCCTCTCATGTGTCATTGCACATTCTCTGCCTAGAATCTTGTCCATTGTCATCCATGTGCTGGTGACTTTCTTGTCCATGTATCAGTACCAGACCTCTCTCCTGAATTCCAGGCACACTTACCCAGTGATCTATTGGACATCTCCACTCAAGTGGAAATATATTTTGGTGAAAGGTTTGAGGGAAGAAACCATTTTATTTCTCAAATGGCAAACTGCTCATTCCTACCTCTTAGATATTTACAAATGAAGGCACACATGCCTTTTCTAAGGCCACATCCACAGCAATAGCTCACGGCCTGACTGAGCAGACTCTTAATCAGTACTGGGAAATGAATGGCTGAATTAATCAGTGAGGGAATCATCAAATTCAGACACTTCTCCACCATAAATAAGTTTTCCATAGCAATTACCCTTCTCAAAGCCACCATCATTTCCCAGTTGGGATACAGCAGTGGAATTCCGGGTGATCTCTCTTAAAACCATCTTGCTTTTAGAAAACTTTCATAAAGCAATCTGTGTGTATAAAGCCAAAGCTAGCTTCCTAAAACAAATCTGATCCAGGTCAATCTCTTGTTTAATTTATTCCAATGGATTGTTCTTGAGCTTGATCTCCAGGAGCTCTACAGTCTGTTTCCTGCTTTCTAATTTATGAAGTTTCTCCGTCACTTTTTATGCTACCAACACCCTGGATATTTTACTTTCTTAGATATGCTGTATGCTATCACACTCATAATTGCCATTTCCCCCTGGCTAATTGTCTTCAAGTCTTGGCATGAAGTTACTTCAGACACCTTCCCTGATTTTTTTTTTTTTTGGCCAAGTTGTCTTTTCTTTAGCTTTCAAAGATGCTTGGTAAAGCCTTTTCATAGTATTTATTCTTACAGATTTTCATAATTTCTTGTTTAATTATACATCTTCTTCATTAGTTTGTTATCTGTGTAGGGCAGGGCCAGGATGATCTTGTCTATGGTTAGGTTCCCAGCTGCTAGTACTGCTGGCACTTCATAGGTGTGCAGTTCTTGGATGCATAAAAAGAGCAGCTATAGCATATTCACAGATTGTCCTTCCTGTTTCTGTTGGATTGTGCTATTCATCAAGAGTTGATACAATTTAATGCATGACAAAGAAAATCAAACACCACTAAAATCATTCTGTTTTGAAGTGCAGTAATATGTTTGCAGACCAGAAGTTTAATTAAAAATGAATGACTTATGTAAAGAAATATAACAATTGGATTCACAGAACTGCACTCTATAGTCTATTAACTCTAGTATTTGTAATGTAGTGTAGCAAATAATATGTCTAAAAAGAGTTAGGAACAATATTTAAATAGACTTAGTATTGTTTCAAGATTAGTTGGGGAATCAATTAAATAGGAAGTTGAAAGAAAAAGACAAGTATACCTTACTTAAATAAAGCATTCAGAATTTAAAATATAGAACTAAAATTTTAGTCCATATATTTTAGCTTAGTTTCTTATTCACTCCGACATGAGCCCTGTGAGGTTTATGACATATTGACAAATGAAAAAAATGAGACCCAAAAAGGCTAACAGGTACAAAGTAAAGGAGTTCCTAAGTGTCAAGGTTAGACCTCAAACCTAAATCTTCTAACTCTTCACCCCATGTTTTATGCACTAGGCTAAATAGAGTATCTTGTAACTCACTTTACATAATTTTCTGGTCCATTTGCTCACTTGCTTCAGTAAATGTGCTCTTCCATTAGTTCACGTACCACTACATTTTGCCTTCTTTGTATCTCCACTTTAGCCCAGAGCAAACAATTCATTTCAAAAAACGTGGTTTCCATAAAATGTTAGGAAAGTGAGAGAAGAGTGAACCTGTAGAGACCCAACCATCTTCTTCCAGAAATGATAGGCAAATGAGTTGTATAATTAAGGGAAGATTGAGAAGTCTTTTAAAACAACTAAGACAACATGCATGTGATACTTACACGTATTAACTTATGTAGTCCTCACGATAGCCCTGTGAAGCAAGTACTATTGCTACACCCCAATTTACAGATGAGAAGACAGAGGCACAGAAAGGTTCAGCACTTCCTTGAAGTGGTAAGTGGTAAATGTGTAAATGGGATTTGAATCCAGACCATTAGTTCCCAGAGACCATTTTTAACTACTAGGGCAATCTGTTTCTCAATAACCATTTTCTCTTTACTCCCTTAGATTTCTTAAATTCATTTATTCAACAAACATTTCTCAAACACCTAACATTAATCAGTCACTGGAGGAGAAAATCAGATATGGTTCTTGCTCTTATGGAACTTTATTTGCTTATTTCTACTGATATTGAATATTCTGTGGAATGTATTTTTCTCCCTCTTCCTCAGTTGGATGTCTAATGGCGGTCCAACTATGTAGCAAGATGAAAACTTGATGTTTGAAAAGTTGTAGTATAACAGGAAAACTCATATAGTTTCTTTTATATGGAAAGATGAGACTGCATAGATTTAGATGTGCATCTTTGCAAGTGTGGACATGAGCAGCTGACGTTGCAGGCAATGGAGTGTAAAGGTAGCAGATCAGACAAACGGGAAGTGTGCAAGTGTGTGTGTGTGTGTGTGTGTGTGTGTGTGTGTGTGTGGTGTTAGTACAGAGGCTAACAGTATAGAAAGAGAAATTGAATTGCTTGTTACAGAAATACCAGTGTTGTAAAGATGAAAAAAAGAGAAGCTGACAATAGGGGAAGAGATAATTGCTGGTCCAAAATGCAGAAAAGGAAAACAAAAACAGTTTTTAATAGCTCTGGACAAAAGGCTACATAATAATATTTAAAAGTTATAACAATCCCATGTAAGTAATTTTTATGCAAAGTAATAGCAGTTAGAAAGGAAAAGAAATCTAGGGAACATTTATTATTAAAATATTCTTTAAATAGCTAAAGCGTTAGTTATTAGTGATTTCTCCTTTCTTTATTCCCCTTTTATCCATTCCTACCCATTCTAATTGCTTCCTTTCTCCACAGTATCTTCTCTTCAACCCCCTTAGTGTAGTATAACTCCTTTAGAGGAAGTTAGAGCTACCACAATATGCTCTATGATATACTGCAGGACTTTTGTCCAAACTGTCATCCTCACCTGATGTTTTGTGAATCTGAATACCTTAGTATAAACTCTGCCCTGAGCACCTAGCATGAACATCACATAAATTCCTAGGCACTTCTGGGACGACTGGTTGACTCAGTCAGTTAAGCATCTGACTTTTGATTTCGTCTCAGGTCATGATCTCAAGGTTTGTGAGTTCAAGCCCTGATGTCAGTCTCTGCGATGACAGTATGCAGCCTGCTTGCGATTCTATCTCTCCCTCTCTCTCTCTGCCCCTCCCCCCTTCTCAAAATAAATAAGTAAACATTTAAAAAAATTCCTATGCACTTAATATTGAGAAAATGTCAGAAAAATGGAATCAGTTCAGAAAAGAGTAACAACTGAATAGAAACTGGGGGAAGGTGATGATTTATGAGGAGATGATAAATTAAATATATACTGTACATAATCCTAGACATATGTAATATAAAACTTCACAGTGACAATATGGTAAATAAAAAAAACCTAATAATTTCAATGAAATTTTTAAGTACATTTCAGCAGAGATATTTAACTTGTTTAAATTTTGATGGTTGATTAGAAATTAGCAATTGATGATTGCTGATCACCACTGATAACTGATAGTAAATAATAGTCATTATTTAAAATTCCTAGTAATTTTGTAGAACTAGTATAGTTTCTAGATGTTAACTGTTACCCAGACTGTTTTATTGTCATGAATATTTATATTCAGTATTGGTTAGCCCTGCTCAACAGTTAATGAAAAATAACCAAAATTACAGTGTTTATAAGATTACTTTATTCAATATCTAGCACATATTAAGCCCTTACTAATGTTTTTCTTGAACAAGCAAATAAATACCAAGAAATCATATTGGCAAAAAGGGTAATGTCTATAATCTGAAGTGGTAGCAAGATGAAAGCTAAAAATTTATAATTTTCAACATTCACCCATTACATGGATGACTCAAAGTATGGAAGCAGAGCTCCAAAAGAATTTGGAAACAGCCGTTATTCTTTTAATGTAAGTATTGGTGAAAAAACTATTTAGTGGAGAGATATATGACTCTAACGATATCTGTATTGATATTAGAATAATATGCTACTGAATTCAGTAATTCATTGTCAGATTTGGGAATCTCACACCATAGTTGGTGATTTTAAATATGGCATATTACCAATTCCTATAGAAGATAATATAAAATGCACTTTCTTAAAAATTTCAGTATAGCATTTATTGCAATCTATATTTTGATCAGAAATTTACTCCATACTTTTCGAATTCAAGTTTTGCATCAGAGCCCAATAAGGTATGATTAATGAAGATTTTATAGATGCAGGTTATATTAATCAATTGATTTATTATAAATGAGTAATTATATTTATTAGTTCATTGCACACATTTGTTCAGTTCCTGTTATATGCCAGGCTTAGTTAAGAGAGAATCAGGTTTTTCAAATTGTCACATGCTCAGACTGTCATAGGAGACCAAATCTTTAGCAACCACTATTTCAGTTTTACTTTTAATTATTTAGTCCATCTGGACTTTATTTTGATTTATGTTGTGAGAAAATAATGCTCTAAGCCTCATTTTGGTCTAGGTCACAATAGTCATTAATTAATTCCCAGTTTCTGTTACATCTTTTATTATTTGCTAGGTACCTATATATCCAAAGACTTATTCTAGTATTGTTTATTTGTCCATTGAATGACTTGTTGATCCTATAATCAGTTTTATTATATATTTTAATATCTGATAGGACAACTGCTCTCTTTCACTCATCCCCCTCCCCAAATTTGGTAGCTTTAAAATTCATACATTTGTCACAATTTAAATTCATCTGTCAGGTAATAAAATGATTGGTTTTTAAATTTTTTTTTTAATTTGACATTGTTTCAACCTCTAAGTGTCCTTAGAAAGATTTGCTATATTGGTTTTGTTAAATCTTTCACAATTCAACACTTGGTGGGTCTCTTTATTCATTTTGAAGTTTCATTTGTAAAGAAATTACAGGTTTCCTAAGTGATTTTCTTAGATTACCTATGTATTTTTGGCTATTGAAAAGGAATTTTCCCCAATCTCATCTTCAAACTGGTTATGGATGAAGTAAAGAAAGGCCATGGGTTTTGCTTATATTAATATTTTACTCAATGACTGAATTATCTTATTAATTCTACATTGTTTTCTACTGTTCTCCTCTTTAACAGGTATATATACTATACCATATATATATATTACCATATATATGTGTATATAGACACACACACACATATATAACAGGTATATATACTTATAATTATAATATATATTAAGTAATATATAATATAATGTAATATTAAGTAATATATAATTATTTTATTATATATAATATAAATTATAATTATAAAATTATAATATAATATTAAGTAATATCCAGACCAATGTTTATAATATTGTAGAGGGTTGTGATGGCGTTTAATACAAATGATGCTGGTTTTTCACTCTTAGAAGGGATTAAGACCAATCCCTCTTGATCCTTGTATTTTAAGCATTGCTGGCAGTAGAGTATGACAACTCCTCAGCTCTGGTGTTGTCAAGTGCAAGAGACAATGACAATGTATAAATGAATGTGCATGTTGGTGTTTTAATAAAGCTTTATAAAAGCAGGCTCCAAGTCATATTTGGCCCCTAGGCCATAATTTGTTGATTTTTGCTTTAACTACTTAATTCTAGTTTTCTGCTTTACTTAAAACCTGATTATTTTCATGATGTTTTCCTTTATTGACTTCATTTACTTTAATTTTACATGTTTATATAATTACTTTATTTGTATCTTTAGTAGTACAAGTGGGAATAAAAATGTCTATTGACTACTCATCATATGATTTTAAAAATTAGATTAATTCACAAATAAAGAACTACATGTTCAATAAACATGAACATATGCTTAGTCTCACTAGAAGTTAAACAGATACACAGTTTAAAAGACGGTATATATTTATTTTTATATTCCTATCAAGCTGCCAAAAATGAAAAATCATTCCCCAGTTATATGTGTAAATGTCTGTGTATGTGAGATGAGGAGGGGAATTGGGAAGAAATGACTTTCTGATGAAATACTAAAGGGAGAATAAGCATAGATTCTTTCTGGATGATAAATGGGTGATATATGTCAAGGCTTTAAAATGCATACCATATGAACAAATATTTTTTGTAAGAATATAAGGAAATAACCAGTGTCCAAATCAGATTTGGCCCCTAGTTCAGTTCAGTTCCTCTTTTTAGTGTTTATTTTTGAGAGAGAGAGAGAGAGAGAGAGAGAGAGAGAGAGACAGAGCACAAGCTGGAGACAGGAAGAGAGAGAGGGAGACACAGAATCCAAGGCAGGCTCCAGGCTCTGAGCTGTCAGCACAGAGCCCAATGCAGGGCTCGAAATGAGCTGAGCTGCAAGATCATGAGCTGAGCTGAAGTTGGACACTAAGTTGACTGAGTCACCCAGGTACCCCAGAACACAAGTACATTTGAATACATGGTCACGAAGCCATCATTTGATTGTAAAATAACAATCACAACTGGGAATAGATTTAATTTCAAACAACTTGGAATTAAATGTGGAGAGACTTCTGTTTCTTATAAAGGTGGGTTGGTAATGCAGAACAATTACCCTAAAAAGATAATTTTTTTAAAACTGGAAGAAATGCAAAACATCTTCTTAAATGGATCATGTAGTTAATAAGATAGTAAGGAAATAACAGACCAAGGACAGAAAGAGCATTAGAGTTGAAAGAGGTATGTCCCAGTCAGTGGTGTGAAGCTAAATTGTAAAGCTGGTATTTTGGTAGAGTGTGAAGCAGAGATTAAATTTCAGTCCCTCTCAAAGGGAAATACAATTATTTTGGCCTGGATCCCTGAAAGGCTGCTCTCTGAAATAGGGGATATGAAATACACTCTGAGTGGTCATCTACACGGTCCCCCAAACCTCAAGCCTTGGTCTCAGATGGCTACCACCCTTACAGGGTTGGCAGAAGGAAATGAAGTTTCCCTCTGAAGAAATATACCATTTCCTGGGTCTGAAATTATTTTGAAAAGTAATTTTTCAAATAAACATTCAATGAACAACCAAAGATAATGAAGTTTACAACAGGTCTAGAGAATATCAGCTGCAAGCAGCAGAAACAGCATACAACAGAAACAGACCTTGGCACTCTGGATATTAGAAATATAAAACAATTTGTGTTTTCCATGTTAGCGAGGTAAAGGCTGAGCTTAAAAATGTCAGTAAAATATAAAAACTATAAACAATGATATGATAATTTTGAAAAGGGCCAACTTGAAACCATAACTAAAATCTGAGATAACATTAAGGAAACAGAGGAGGGTTTACAAACAAATTATGTGTGTTTGATATATTCTGAACTGCAATGTAGGTCATTAGAAACTATCCAGAATGAAATATAGAGAGACAAAAATGAGGAAAATTCAGAAAATAGTAAGATACCTAGAAGAGTTGATGATATTTAGAATGTTTAATTTGTGTCCCAGGAAAAAGAAGGAAAATTAGGCAGAGACACTTTTGAAGCAACAATAGCTGAAAAATTTGTAAGAACCACTGAAACGCATTGATCCATTGATTTAAGCACCTCAAGAAGCCACAAGCAAGATAAAGAAGTTTTAAAAAATCTACACTTAGACATATAATAGTGAAACTGCAGAAAAATTAACTACATGGGATGATTAAACTTCCTATAGTCTTAACAACGGGATTCTGTTCAGAATATGAATCGATAATGTGTATGCACATTTATTATTCCAGAAAATGTTTATATTAAGTCAAAAACAACCATTATACAAGGACAATACCTTTTAATGCCTATATGTACACAGTGGAATGTCTTGAATATACAGTAAAAAGTTCAAAGTTGTAATTTCTAGATGGTGGAAACTTGGGAACTGTAATCTCATTAACTAATTTTTTATAATGATACATATTTTATGATTTTTCAATAGTAATTATATTATCTTAGTGTAATTTAAAAATCAAGGTAAAAATATAATACCAAGTGTTGGTGAAAAAAATTGTAACATAGATACTTGCATACTTTGCTGGTGGGATTATATCTTGAAAGAAACTCAGTGTTGGGAAATTAGATTATATGAATAAAAAACTGTAAACATTGTCATGCTCATTGGTCTGATGATTTCATGTCTAGTTATTCTAAGGAAATAGTTATTTGCAAGCAGATTGTATTAAATGGACATAGATGCTTGATATACAAGTCCTTTGCCTAGAACACTGTCCTTTTTGGGCCCCCATCAAGTCTCAGTGGAAATAACTCTTCATCAGCATGATTTTGCTTCAATATCCAGTAGTGGTTTATACTCCTGCCCAGTCCCTCCCATGATACACTGTATCACAGTTATAATTAAGTGGGTTTTTCATCATTGTCTGCATAATTGCTGTCTCTTCCTCTACTTATACTGTAAGCTCTTGGAGGCAGGAACTCCGTGTTCTTTCTTGCCTCTGCCCCCTGTGCTGGAGCACCATTTCTAGTTCATTATAAGTAATCAGTAAATTTTTAATAAGTAAATATAAAATTCTTCTTTCATATTTTATTTCAATAGAAAAATATAAACCTAATAAATTTTCAAAATTTCTTAATTTTTAAATGTATTATATCCATCTACTGGATACCACAGTTATTAAAAACTAGTATTTTCAAAAAATGTTTAGCAACTTCTAAAGATTTTTATTGTATATTGTTATGGAAAATAACATCTATGAGAGTGTATTTGCATGATAAACTGACCTTTACAAATCTCACAGATTAAAAGAAAATCTACATAGTAAATATATTATCTTTTCTTTTTATCTGTATGAAAGTGCGTGCATGTGTGTGTGTGTGTGTGTGTGTGTGTCTTAAATAGGAGGTCAGAGAAGGCCTCACTGAAAAGTGACACTGAATAAAGATCTAAAGTTCTTGAGAGAATGAGTTACACTGATGTCAGGGGAAAGAATTTCAGGCAAGGGCACATCAAGTGCTTTGAATGGAAGTTTGATAGAATCACCAAGTTTTTACATTTAATGTTCTTTTTTCCTGTTTGTACTAATTTTCATTGTAGTTATTTCTAAGTATGAGCTTTTATGCTTATACAACAGCAGTATGTTCATGGGAGAACAGTAGGTACAAAATCTAGGAAGGAGAAAGAAGAAAATAAATAATAGTAATCCCACCCATTACCCAATCATTCAAATACACATATCGTTTTTTTTTTTTCACTTAAATTCAGGATTTTTATAACCTGAATTTTTCTGTGTTGGACTTAATAATTTTTAGACCTTATAACTAAGTTTTCACAAGAAATACATATTTGTAGTAGGAATACAAAGGAGATGAAATACAAGAATGTAAAGTCCCCTTTTCCTGAATTTCAAAAGTTCTCCACTTAACCTAGCTAGAGAGTGTTATCAGTTTGCTGTGTTTTTGTGGAGATACTCTGTTACAAAAAATAACATGTTGTTTTCTTTTTTTTCCTTTTCTTTGTAAATTAAAAAAAAATTTAATTTATATTTATTTTTGAGAGAGATAGAAAGACAGAGTTAACGGGGAAGAGGCAGAGAGAAAGGGAGACACAGAATCTGAAGCAGTCTCCAGTCTCTGAGCTGTCAGCACAGAGCCTAGCATGGGGCTCAAGCCCACGAACTGGGGCATCATGGCCTGAGTTGAAGTCGGAGGCCTCAACCAACTGTGCCACCCAGGCGCCCCTGTTTTCTTTTCTTTATGGTCACAATATCTGCTCTGTTTCTTTGTTTTATCTGTGGCAATATTTTGTGAACCATTGTCTTTCTAATTTAGTTTTAAAGTTAGTGGAGATTCTGGATTCTGGCAATGGGCTGTTGATTGTTGTTTCTAATATTTATTTTCACTTCATATTTTTCTGTTTGTTTTTCATAGAATTTTAATGACATTGAGAGCCTGAAGTAAGACTTACATTCAAAACTTCATTTACTACAAGAGTTTTATATTTTTCTCTTGCTTTTATTTGTTGGGTTTGTGTTTGTTTCACATTTTCATTTTTTACTTATATGTTTATTGTAAGTCACCATGCATTCTTTTTATAAAGAGATAAGCTATAAATCAATTGATAGATAAATAATATTTTACTGTTGTGCTACAAAAATATGGTCACTCTATGTCAATCATCAAGACATTGGAAAAGCCAAGTCTCGGTACAACTGAATGCTGTATGAAATGATAAAAACATATTTTTATTGACTTGGAAAGAGGTTTATGACATTTTTCTGAGTTAGAAAAAGAACAGGCCACATAGTACTGTGCATAATAACATAACTTTTAATGCAGAATTGTTTATGCAGAGTTTATCTGTATGTGCCCATATCTTCATATGCCTGACCTAGGTATTCCCATATCTACTACATATGCCCAATTTATCTATACCTATATCTATATATGCCCACGTCTATCTATGTGCAGAGAGAAGTCACAAGGGAGTTTGCCAATAGTGATGATTTGCAGGTGGTATATCTTCTGTGAATTTTTAATCTCTCACTTATAATTCTGTCGGTTGTTTGAATTTTTCATGCATCCACTTTTTTATCAAAAAGTTTTATTTTCCTAAAAGAGACTTGACACATTTTTTTTCTAATATAATTGTCATGTCTAGAATGCCAAAGTTTAAAACTCAGGCAACTTGTTAACATGCAATTACAATATTTTTTCAGACTTCACTTAGATTTATGTTTAACTCCAAAACTAACATAGAGCAACACATCAAATATCATTCAATAGGCTATAATTTTTGTTTACAGGTAATGCATAAAAGTTTGAAGCCAATTTTATATGTTGCATTTAACTACAAATGGATCATTTTGCCCTAATTTCTTGTCAGTTGGTGTTTTAGAAACATTTGTAAACAGAAGGCTTCCTAGAGAATATAGAACTCATGCTTTCCCCTTTATTGACATTATATCTTTAAATGCTAAAGTAAAATCTGTACACTAAAATAATAAAGTTTTGCTAGTTTTCATAATACATATATGTTTGCTCTGCTGTGCCAAGGACAGGATAGTCACAAAGCTTCCACGTTGAAGCTGGTTATTAAATATTCAGGCTCAATTTACCAGGACCTTTATTATACTATGCGAGGTCTTCTATAATGAAGAGCTACTTGTAACATCAAAGCAGAAGAGACATTATCTCTTCCCCTCATAGCCCATGACCTAAAAGCTTTTCTTTTTATCTTTATGTGAAAGAAAAACATACTTTTTAGAAAAGACTCAGCATTTGTGAACAATGTGCATCATGTAAAGTAGACTCTAGATATAATTTATGATTTTTGCCTTTATCCAAGTGTTTTGTTTTGGCAATGTTATACCTTATATCATTTTTTTTGAGAACAAGAGAAAGGAATTTAGGTGTTTTTTTTTCCTGTAATGGGGTTTTATTTTATTTATTTTTACATTTTTTTCCAGGTGCAAACAATTTTATTTTTTATTTTATTATTTTTTTCCATATTTATTTTTTATGTAAATCCAAGTTAGTTCACATGTAATGTAATAATGGTTTCAGGAGTAAAATTTAGTGATTCATCACTTACACATAACACTCAGTGCTTATCCCAACAAGTGTCCTCCTTAATGCCCATCACCTGTTTAGCCCATTCCCCACCAAACATGAAAGGAATTTAGTTTTAAACTAATTGTGACAAAGAAAACAATTTTTAAGTAGCAATATATATGTATTTTTCCTTTTTCTAAATAATCTGAAGAAAAGTGACATTGGTATTTGTTGGGCCTTTAATTTATAGTCTCTTAGAAAATAAGAGAAACAGGTTTTATTAGACTTTTGGGAAAATTTTAGGAATCCAAAGTTTGAAATCATTTTCATATTTATAAAAGTGAATATTACAACCAAATTGAATACCCATAATAGAGCTACAAGTAAAGAGGAATTTCAGAATGCATGTGTCCCTTTCATTTTCTATCAAATACAGCGTACTGGGGGCAAAACAAAAATAGATAATACACAACTGCTACACAAGAAAAGGGGATTTTCTAAAAAAATTATCTAAAAGTTTGCCCTTCATCTTATTTAACTGTATTTTGCAATATCGTGTATGTAGAGACTTTGTTTACTTATGTCCATTCTGTTTGTATGGAGATATACAATGACAAGAAGCTTATAAGTGCTTTTAACAGTAGTTTTGCATGGTTGCACGAAAACAAATGCTAGTAATCAATCTTGGACTTGTGTAAATACCTCTGATTTTTTACATGAAAAATTCCAAATTCCAATATTTATTTGGTTGATTTAGAATCATCAGAAATAGAGGAAAAGTTGAGAGAAGAGAGAGAATTGGTGATTAGTGAAGCAGAAGTTAAACAAATGTGGTTCTTTGGAGTCATAACTTTTTTACTTATGAAGGAAGATATTGAATTGGAGAGGAGATGCTCTGGCATGTTTCAAAGTATTCGAGATTGTTCTTGCATGAAGTCATCATCATGTTAGGGTTAGCAGAGTGAGATGCTGGTGCCCGGGAAGGTGGGCTATTGTTATATAATTCACTCAGAAAAACATTTTCTAGACATTGCCATGCAAGGTCTCTCCTCTTTAGGAATCCCAGCCAAACAGGGGAATAAAGTTTCTTTTTATCTTGTAACTATCCCATGTTCAGTTAATCTTTATCAATATAAAAATATTATTTGATTAACCACCATGTGTTAGATGCTATGCTATGTATACAATGAATTGAAACTAAGATTCCTACTATTACCTAGCTTACATTCTTTAGCTTGGATTACAGAGAGTGAAACATAAAGTCTTTAAACTTATTGTACCTGAAAGTACAGGACACTTTTCTTACTATGAATTTCCCTGATGAGTTTTGCTTAAAAATTGCATTGTCAGCCAGTGACGTGTCATTTCTCAAAGAGAACATTGAACCCAGTGGCCACTGCAGGTGGGCTGGGACCTGGCATGCCCTGCTGTGCATGTTGGCCAAAATGGTAGAGGGGCTCCGACTCCCCTGCCTTTCAGTCTGTTCATCTTCAAAACGGAGGAATTGGACTGAAATATCACTAAGTTTTAAACCTTAGAGGCTATCAAGTCCATGTTCACCCAGTAAAACAAAATTTTGCATTAAATAAGCAAAATAATAAAAGATCTAATCATTTTGGTTGTCTTAAAAAATGTCTGAAGAAATTGATTAGGACTGATACTTTAGAACCCTCTGATGTTCTAAAACACATCACACCACACACACACACACACACACACACACACACGCACACACTTGCAGGCAACCACGTGCCTGAGCACACACGCATTTTAATGTTTCAAATCTTTTGATATCTCTGTTGTATGTTCACAAGCTTCACTCCAGTCTTAAAGCAGCTTGCTATGATCAGGGAGAAGTGATTAGGAAAGAATGTGTGAAAAATTAGAAGACAGAGTGTTATCACTGTTGCTATTCTGAGGAAAGCGCAACCAAACGTATGTTTTAAGGGGCTGGGAGACCCCCTGCCCAGCAGCAAAGCTTTGGTGTGTAGGATGTGTGTGACAATGTTTGCTGCAATGAGACTACCTCTACTCTCTAAGTCATTAGCGTAGTATCAGAGTAGATCACTCATGTTTATTTGTGACTGAGGGATTTCACTGAGGACAGCTTCCCTACCCCTGCTGCCACCAAAAACATCTTAAAGGCTTTAGAAAAGATGTCTTACATGCTATGTGCCTCTGGATTACCTTTACAAAGAAAATTCACGGAATATAAAATAGTATCAGTGAAGGAATTATAAACCAGTTATAAAACGAAGGAACTTAATCTCTTACTATTGCTCAGGCTATCTAAGTGTGTGTGTGTGTGTGTGTGTGTGTGTGTGTGTGTGTATGTACATTTGTATACAGTACATATACATATATTACATATTTATTATATACATATGCTACATATTTATTATATATACAAATATATATCACATATATAATACTCAGTATATACACATGTATATATTATATAAATACTTTAGAGCTATAGTGTTTTATATTTATATATTACATATGTACACAGTAAATATATATACATATATATTTATCTATATGCAGTATTTATACATGTATATATTATATATTCTATTAAATATTTTTAGAACTATAGTTTTGCCACTATACTAATGCTAATAGAATATCATATGTGTATTTACAGTATATGATATGTATTAAGAATGTATATATAAATATAATAAGTAAAAACACTTTAGAACATCAGAAGAATTGGTAACCCAGTGGTTTATAATTCCATATATATATGTGTGTGGAATAATGTATATATTAATGAAATAATGTATACATATATATTAATATATACATATATATACATGTATATTAATACATACAATGGAATGGACTCTGGTTCCATTCATTCACAATGGCAGTTCTACAGACGGGCAGGCCATTTAATGGGTTTCTAGGGCAAAGACATCTTTATATTCTGAAAGTCAAGGTATACTCTGTTTGCTTAGATGTGCCATATTTTCAAATCCATAAGTTACTTAAGCATTACAGTGGTTGGGAGAATTTTATTTTGTTGACAAAGCTCATTCTAATTGCCAGAAAGTCTGGCTGTGATATGGTATTCACTAGGCTCTTATATAGAACCAATGCTAAATAACATCAGTATATATTGTATAGTCCATAGTATTTTAGTAAGTCTTTACTGAGACTGATTATAATAGAGAACTAGAAACCAATTCAGCTGTTTTTTTTAGCTGAAAATCCTTTTTAAATTAAAGGGAAAAAATAACATGTATTTATTTATTTTGAGAAAGAGAGAGTGAGTGAATGCATCATTGGGAGAGGGGGAGAGAGAAGGAGAGAATCCAAGCAGGCTCCACTGTGCCAGCACAGAGCCTGACACGGGGCTCAATCCTATGAACTGTGAGACCATGACCTGAGCTGGAATCAAGGGTCAGATGCTCAACTGACTAAGCCACCCAGGTACCCCCGAAAGTACTTTACAAGTACTGAAAGACATTGTACAAGCTGCTTTTGCCAAATATTTAATGGTTAAAAGGAAGTGATTTTCAGTGATGAGTAAAAACACTCAGAAAGAAATTATTTCATTTAAAAATTGGTTCCTTGTTGCATTTTTCTTTTTTTTCTATATCAAGTTTTTGCATGAGCGTTTTTATTCTTGTGGATCTTATATTTTCTTTATTTGTGACTACTAAAAATAAACTCTACTAGTTGTGTAAGATTGTTAGCTTTTTAGTAGTGAAATTCTTTTTTACTGTTGCATAATAAAACTGATTGGTAAAAAGACTTTTTGTAGATTTTAACAAAGCTAATAATTATGTGATCTTATGTCACCCTAGTTTTTATAAGCATAAACAAATGCAACAATATCTTATATTATTTAATTAGTAAGTACTTTTTATTTTACTAGTTTATATATACTGCTAGACCTTCAACCACACAACTTCTTACCTTAATATCTGACAACTCAGGCTTAGTTTGTGAAGGACATGTGTATCCTGGAACAAAGTCTAAATCATTAAATCATTTTGTGTGCCTACAATGGACAAATGATGGTGCATTTCTGTCTGTATAGATTTTAATCAATGCATTAGTCAGATCTCAATTATGAGAAAATTTTGAGGAAATATTACCCTAAAGTAAATTTTAATTTATGCTGAAAAATTTTAAACGCATCCTATTTTGCATCAAAGTGCAAGTGTGAGTAAATTATGTATGACGACTTCTTGCTTAAAGCCTCTTAGAAAAGAAGAATATATTTGCTTGCATCTCACTAATATGCCAATGTTTAGGTAGCTACATTTACACCTGTTTGCCACAGGTAAACTGAATAGAACATCAGACAGCTCATTATAGAGACAAGTATGCTCCATTCCCAAAGTTGGATGACAGAACAAGTCATGGTGAGTACTGTAATTTTAGTGCTACCATACATCTTCAAGCTGTCTGGAGGTAAAATGCTTACTAAGCATTGCATTTGTGCTGTCAGAATACTTTATGGGATGGTAATTAAATAAAGGCAGCACTGTGGAGTTAAGCCAATATCTGATGAATTCTAGAAATCTCTTCTAGAAAGGTCTTACTTTGAATCTTAAGTTTTAGAAGAAGTACGTTTCACATTTATTGACTAATCTTTCATTAAAAGCACACTTGTGTAGGGTATTCGCTGAAAACATTCATTTATGTTTTCTTGTGATAGGTGAATGCCCAGTTCACCTAGCAGAGAACTCAATTGTCAGCATGCTGCCCTTTGAAATGTTAGTTTCCCCTCTCTCAACTTGTATGATCAGTCACTACTTTTAAATTATGACTTGGGGTGCCTGGGTGGCTCAGTTGGTTGGGTGTCTGATTTTGGCTCAAGTCATGATCTCATGGTTTGTGAGTTCGAGCCCCATGTTTGGGCTCAGTGCTGACAGCTGAGAGCCTGGAGCCTGCTTCAGATTCTGTCTCCCTTTCTCTCTGCCCCTCCCCTGCTCACAATCTGTCTCTCTTTCTCTCTCTCAAAAATAAATAAACATTTAAAAATTTAAAAAAACTACAAAAAACTAAATACAAAGACTGAAAATGGACGCAGTTATCCACTGTTTTCCAAAAGTTTGGTTATGCCGCTTTGCTTTCATGAAAAATCTACATTAATACCTGTTTTCACGAAGTGAAAGAAATCCAAAGAGGATTTTTGCTTGGTCAGTAAAAGGCAAAGAGGGAAAATAGTGTTCGGCGTTTGTTTGGCAGTGAGCCCTCATGCAGGCAGTGCTCATCCCAAGCAGCAAGAGTGGCCCCGCCACACCTCTTCCCTGGGAACTACATTTCAGCATCTCAGCATCAAGCCACCATAGCTTTGAATTGTGTCTGTGTACATCTGTGCTTTATCTTGATTTATTTTGTGCATCTGTTAGCAAGATTTGTCCTAAGGTATCAGAAAAGCCAAAGGGAGGCTATTTGGGGGGGGGGGTCTGGGAATGCTCAAATTTTTTTCTGTATAAATTAATGGTAATTGCTTCTTCTGATTATGCCATTTCAGCTTAGGAAAGGTTTCATAAGAACACTACTTTTGGATAGCGGGGTAAAACTGTACTGGAAAGAAGTATATTTATTTCATTCTTGTCATTTTTCACTTTTCCTCTGGAATTTAGTGCCCTAGTTTAAGATTGAATTGTACATATACCTCAGTAGGGAATGGATACGTTTTTCCTTTATACTTATTTATAGATGTTCATTTTAATAGTTACACACTGTATGATTGGTAAAAGCAGGCTATAGACCAGCGCTGGGATCCACAACGGTGGAGCAAAAGCCAAAGGCCAAATTCTGCCTGCACCTGTTTTTGTAAATAAAATTTTGCTTGAATTCAGGCCATTTGTTTATGTATTGTCTATAGCTCTTTTCTTGCTACTATGGCCAAGTTGAATAGCTGTGGCAGAGACCAGAAAGACCCACAAAGTCTAAATTATTTACAATCTGGTCCTCCACAGAAAAAATTTATTGACCCTTGGACTAGCACATGGATTTGAAAATTTTTAAAGGTGTACATTTTTTGTTTGTGTGTTTTTGTAATATACAGTAATGAGAAAAAATAAAATGATTTATTATCTCAGATGATTTTTATTTTCTTTCACAGTGAAGAATATTTTGCATTATTGCTTTAAATTTTTGAAAGTCTTAGCAATTTCCTATAGAAGGAGCTCCTGCTTGGATGCAAAGCTGTGTACACTGTTAGGTGGATAGTTAGCAAGCTGGTGTCTCTTCAAAGATAAAATATTTTCCAAACCGTGCTGTGAGATTGGCATAGAAGGAAAACTGGGAATAGGGTTCAGGTGAATCAGTGAAATGGCTTCTAACCATGCAGCTATTATATGTCTGAAAACTGCACGAATTGAGGTTAGTCTGCAGGCCTTACCAGCTTGTTCTTGGCGAGGCTCCCAAACTCCTCTAACTATATCATGACTGTGACTTCATTCTCTAAAGCAGACTATTCCCCCTGGCTGTCTCAAAGACAGTCCCTGGGCCAATTTTTTTTTAACCTGTCACATTTACTGTCTTTAAAAAGAAAAGTAAAAGAAACTTGTTAGGAAATAAAAAGAGTATATATGCTAAGTTATTTTTTATTATTTCAATTCTTCATTTCATTTTTATATAGTTGTATGTGTATACACGTGCACAATTAAATAATGCTGGTAGGATCATGAGGTAATGTAGTACTTTCCAAAATGTAGCTTTGGTATAGAACATCTAGCAGAAGGATAATAGATAATGATGCAATGGTTAACATTACTATTTTGCAAAAATTAAAAAGAAATAATCATTCAGAGCCAGTTTGGCATTTTCCTATATGACATCCTAATAGGACTTTGAATTTCAGCTGTCCATTTCTGTGAATTTGAATGCAACAGAGAAGATGTAGCTTTCACATAATTTTCTTCAGTTTAAAAAATCATAACCATTGCAATGGGATGCCTTAAGCCTTGGGTCACTTAAATCATTTCTGAAGACAGCACGTGCTCTTCAGGGACATGCAAAATGAGGAAGGCACTTGTTGGTCACTGTGTCTGTGTCACCTGTATAGACTTGGTACAGGTCAGTGTGTTTATGAGTCAGTAATGAAGAGGAATATGAAATACTGCAACTTAGCAAATGTGCTAAAATGTAAGTATGAAGAAAAATGTTTTGAAAGGCTAACCAGTTTAGAATCACAAAATATTTAGATATTCTCTCAATTTAGGATTGAGAAAATAGCTGCATGAGATATAAAAATGAAGATATAACTATTTACATGGAAATATAATTGTCTAAAAAAAGTCTTCCCTTCATTTTGAGTTAAACAAAACAAGGGGATTTTCAGATCCAATGGATTATAATGCTAATTTACATCAAATCTTGGAAGGAAGTAACCTATTTTATTCTTATTTGCTGTTGTTTCAAGATATAGTATTCCTACAGTTCTGAATTACAATAATATGTAGTAAAATTTTGAGAAAATAGATCAGAGGTACAAATCTGTGACATTGGCACAAATATAGCCTGCTGACATTCTATTGAATAGAATTCGTTTTGTGTCTGTGTTTTTCTTTTTGTTTTTTGTTTTAAAAACTAGAAATTTTGCTAAAAATTTTAACTCCAAAATCTCATTGAAAATCTGGGACATTTTGATATTTATTTTGTCTTAAAGAGTTTTTTAAACATAAATGTTGTGCAAGCACTTGGTAAAAAATCAAATGGTACAGAGAGTCATAAGGAAATTTTCTTGATCTTTCATTTTTACATTTTCTGAAGTATGCTTCCATAAATATTCATGTTTACATGTATATATGAGTGAAATAAACAATGAGATCACAACAAACACTTTTCTATGCATAAGTACTTTTAATTCCTCATTTTTTATAACTTGTTTTAACAATTTTTATTACTTTATTGCTTTGTATTTTCTTTTATTCTATTTTTACTGTCATTGCTTTGGTATTTTTAAATTAAATTCTCACATTTAATAGAACTTCCTCTTCTCCTCTACTTAAATGTTTTATTTCATAAGTTTCAAATGCTATCCCTTTGATGGTTGATAGGATTTGTGGTCATTGCAGTGGTAGAGAGGAGGGCTTCACAGTGCAAGCAGGGCAGGCAGCGTCCCCAGGCACTTCTGCAAACACCATGCTACATCCTTCTTGAATGATCTATCAGTCCTTTAAGTGGCCATCCAAATGTTTCTGAATGTTATTTTTCTGAACTCACAGCTAACAGCCATTCCTGGAGAAATAATAATCCTCTTCTTGACAAAAGTATGGAAATGTTTAGCTAGATAAGTGCATTTGACCCTCTGATCAACGCAAGAGCCAAAGTGGAGTGCAGAATCGAGAATTCAGGTCTTCTGACCTTTATTCTGATATCTTTCCCAATTCTTTGTATTGAGTTTGAGGGATCTGGGGGGATGATCAAGGAAATAGATATGACCATGAGGTGGCAGTAGCACACAAGGAGTTTTATTTGGACAGAGCTTTGGCAGGTTTGCATTTGGGGAAAGTCCCTCACAGCAGGAGCCCTTCCAGAGGTAAAGGGTGAAGGCTACTACCCAGAAGAGGCAGAGGGCAAAGGGAAGTCTGGGGGAAAGAGGATCAGAGAGAGTGTTATGAATCTAGATGATTTTGCTCAGCAACATAATGGAGAGTCTCTGGGTCAGAGAGCTCTGAAGGGCAGCAGAAGCTTGGAGTCTTTTATAGCCACAGAGTTTATCTGATCTATGGTTAGCAGATATTGGGTGCAGTTTTGTGCATTGTGCAATGCAGGAAGGCCGTAAATGGCTAAAATTCTGCTTATATGGGCTTTATTTAAAACAACTGGATATGCAAAAATTTGGGGTTTTTTGGTGCCCATGGGGTTTGGAGCTAGTAGGTCCCAGCTTGCTGTAAAGAATTAAACAACATAGGGCCAATGTACAGAAGCCATCTTTGGCTCACTGATATAACAGCTAGTCTGTACTAGTTTTGTTTGTGTATGTGTATCTTGTCATTATGACATACTCTCAATATACATAAAAATATACACACCAGTATAATGTATAATATGTATACACCAGCTGTATTTGTTAACCTTATTTTGTCATAATGGCTCCAGGTTTTTTGAAGGAATAACTTCACTAGAGTTGCACTCTATTTCCTTTGAAGGAATTCAACTTCACTAGAGTTGAATTCCTCTGTGTGCCCCTTCTAAAACTATTTCCCTCCTCACCTTCTTCAGAAGAGTCTTCTTTGTATGTACACTTAGATGCATATACTTTATATGTATTATTTTTAAATAATTTATAAACTTATTTTTGGACGACTTAAACTTTATATAAATGATAACATAATGTACAGAGCCTTCTGCCCTCTCCATACGATTTTTGAGAATGATCCAAATGGCTCCAATTGACACTTACAGGTCATTTTATTTTGTTTTGTTTTGTTTTTACTGCGAAATACTATTTCATCGTGTGACTTTAATATGATTTTAAAACAATTTCATGTGGGGCGCCTGGGTGGCGCAGTCGGTTAGGCGTCCGACTTCAGCCAGGTCACGATCTCGCGGTCCGGGAGTTCGAGCCCCGCGTCGGGCTCTGGGCTGACTGACGGCTCAGAGCCTGGAGCCTGTTTCCGATTCTGTGTCTCCCTCTCTCTCTGCCCCTCCCCCGTTCATGTTCTGTCTCTCTCTGTCACAAAAATGAATAAACTTTGAAAAAAAAAATTAAAAAAAAAACAATTTCATGTTCACGTACATTCAAGTTGTTTCATTTTTCCCTGTTTGCAAATGATGCCGAAGACAACATTTCTGGACATAACCTTCTTATGTACATACTGCTACTTGGCTATTCCATTTTGATAATCTGTTAGTAAATTGACAGATAATTACCAAATACCCTATGTGCACAGGTGTGGGACTTTCTCAAAATTAGATAAAATTCCTGTTCTTAATAAACTTATAATCATAGTTTAACCTTGTATATATTTATAAATCAGAATAACTCTAATATATGATAGCTTAATTTCATTTATCATTTTACTAAATTTAAATTTATTTCTAAAACAGAGGTGTTGTCAATGTCATTGCTTAATTATTTCCCTCAAAATTTGGTTTTGGTAATCTTCCAAAGTGCACAGGCAGGTATGAATGACTGAGTTACAGCTTTATCTCCAGGAGAATATTGTGTTAAAGAGCCATCCTGAATTTCTATCACTGTCACTTGCTTGGTTAATGATTTATTAAATACATCAGAGCAATTACAAAACTGAGATTAAAAAAAAGTGTTATTTACTATAGTCCAAGTAATTTATTAAATTTTTTTTATGTTTATCTATTTTTGAGAGAGAGACAGAGCATGAGCAGGAGAGGGGCAGAGAGAGAGGGAGACACAGAATCCGAAGCAGGCTCCAGGATCTGAGCTCTCAGCACAGAACCCAATGCGGGGCTCAAACCCATGAGATCATGACCTGAGCCAAAGTCAGATGCTCAACTGACTGAGCCACCCAGGCACTCCTTAAGTAATTTAAATCACTCTTTAAGAGATGTATTTTGGGAAAAGTCAGACGGGCAGGCACATGACGTGATAAGGATAAAGATCAGTGTAAGCTGATAACTTCTAATGGGAAATATATACAGAGCTTTTGAATTGCATTTCAAATCACTCATTTTTCCAGCATTTATTGTATGCAACAAATGCATAAGTGGTTAGCTGAAACAGGTAGCTCAAAAATATTTTAACATTTTTTATCTAAACAAATGTCAGAATTTTTTTGAAAATGAAAAATGCTAAATATAATAAAAGTGTATATTTATGCTCTCGGCAGCCAAATGTGCTTTTTAATGGAATTTAAATAAATGGAATTTTTATGACAAAAAAAGCAACAGTAAAAGCAGTGATTATGTTTTTCATAGTTCATTTGCCGTCTTTGCCCTGCAGACCTTGTGTGGAAGAAAATGAGATCCCGAGTGAAGTCTACAATGTCATTGACTCTGAAGAAGGACTCAGAGACCCATTGGTGTTTAATGACCCTTACTGGCCTATGCAATGGGAACTGGTATGATCTTCAGAAATAGATGGTTCTTTGGCAATGTTAAGAAATATTATTTTTGTCATATTTTAATGCAGTAGACAGACACTTTTATGCACCGCCTGCTTTTATCTATTGGTTTTGCAGAGAGAGACTTAGCAAACTTTTGATGAAATATTACTGCCAGCTTATTAATGAGTACTAATCCTTTTAATTTGATTACATCCTTAGGGTTTGATTTGTTCTATAAAAGATACCAGTTTAAAAAAAAAAAACTAAGACATTTAAATTTGCTATATGTAAACAGACTCATTACACAGAAATGTTGTTGCCATCCAGGCTTAAAGTTCTTGTTCTTGCATAACCAGAATATATTCTATATTACATCAATAATGAGAGAATTCCTCTCTGTCTTTATGGATTAAGTAGACATTAGAACATTGCACAACAAACTTTTTTTTTTCATAATGCTTCTAGTGTTGGACGTTTTAGAACCACATTGTCCTGTCATTTATACATGATTGTGATAATAGAAAGGATTTGAAATGAAAAAAAATCACACATATTTTTTGAATGTAAATAACTAAAAACAAATTTGAACATTTGTTTTAAAGGAAGATTTTAAAAGGAAATATTTGGAATGTGAGATGACTTGGTGAAAATATCAGAGAAGTTGAAGACCTTCTTATATCCATACTTAGCTCCTCATAGGTCTATAAATAATATGGTGTTGTAGAGGGTCTCATGCTGTAAAATGAGAAAAAGGCTAAATGCAATTCATCACATTCATGGATATAATGAGGTGAAAGATGGGAAACTGTTGTGGTGGCTGTTTTTTGTGTTGATCATTGGTAGTTACCAAGATGACTATCTGGAAAGAGTACAAAACCAATATTAGAAGAAGTCCAGCTCACTCCTGTGTAGCTTCAGTTCATCTTTAAAAATTGAAATGTTTAGAAAACTTTAAGATATGTATGTGACTACATTTGACCTTTCAAACAAAAAACTCAAGCAGAAAAAAATTGGGTTTTGCTTTAATTGCCTGGGGGTAAGATAATCAGTAACAAGTGAGTGAATTACAGCTGCTTAGGGTCATGAAAGCTAAAGTTAAAAAGAATGAATTTTTTAAAAAAGGAGGGAGGGCAGGGTGCCTGGGTGGCTCAGTGGGTTAGGCGTCCAACTTCTGCTCAGGTCATGATCTCTCAGTCTGTAAGTTTAAGCCCCGCGTCGGGCTCTGTGCTGACAGCTCAGAGCCTGGAGCCTGTTTCAGATTCTGTGTCTCCCTCTCTCTCTGACACTCCCCTATTCATGCTTTGTCTGTCTCTGTCTCAAAAATAAATAAATGTTAAAAAAATTTAAAAAAAAAGGAGGGAGGGACAGTAGCTATATAAAAAAGGAGGGCATGAAATAAGAGGAAACGTCTTTAAATTTTTTTTTTCTGACTGAAGAAGCAGCAAAAATTAAGATGAATACTGAAGATTACATATATAACATTTAATAATTAGCTACCTAGCAAGACACACTTTTATTGTATTGGTTGTTAAATGACAGGCTCCTCTATATTGAGGTCAAGAATTTCGGGAGAACACAATAGGGAGAGGAAATGAAGGCAAGTGATATAGGAAAGACAAGAAGAATTGAATAGCAGTCAATAAAGTGATGGAGATTAGAAATGGAGACAAGTCTTAGAAGACTATTAAGCAATTAGCTCTCTTAAAAACAGAGAACAGAGACTGTGAAAGGCAGAAGGCAGAAGTAGAAGGAAAAATTCTAGTGTTTTCTACAGTGTGAGCTGATAGACTTTTTCTGCAAATAACCAGATAGTAAATATTGCCGTCTTTGTCAACTGTATAAATTTCTCTGGCATAATTTTATTGTTGTTGTTCCAAATCTTTACAAGTGTAAAAACCTTAGCATAGAGCCATACAAAACCAGGCTCTAGGCTGGATTTCACTAGAAGACCATAATTTACTGATGCTACAGAAAATAAGGGAAAAAGAAGAGCCAAAAAAAATCATTCAGATTTAGCTGTCTCTCAAGCATCCAACTGTTGTGTTATACTATGCACATATTACGCTAGCACAATTCAGCAACGAAAGGTCAAGCCAGGCCATATTAATGTCAATAGCTTTCTGGAGTATTACTATATTCCTTATAGCACCATTCTAGAGTTTCGTCTGCTGGTATGGAAGGGATTCCTTGTAATACCTTATAATATTAAGTCCAGCCATAATACAAAGTTGCAAAGAAAGATTTGCAGTTTCTGAACAGATGTTCTATCTAAAACATATTCCTAACAGTAGACCTAAGCTGTGTTATAGGATCCATCCTCTGGTGAGAGTACCAAATTTATTTATTAAAAGATTGAGTGGCACAGCTGGATTGTGCCACTTAAAGAGAAAGTTGAGAGAACTTATGCTGATTACCACCCGTTAGTCTCCCTTAGTTACTGGTGTCACTCTCTTTCTCCACAAGCAAGTGTCCTAAAATGGGAGTCTGTTCTTATCTGAGTTTTTGTGCCCACTACTCTTCAGCCAACAACATATGGCAATCAACATGGTAAAGTGTTCCATCATGATAACTTGGATAAGTGGCCTAGAGGAAAGAGTGAAAGCTGAAACAGAGATCACAATTTTTATTATATTAAGTAGAAAAAAATAACATAACCCATTTTATCTGGTGCTCAGAGCTCAATAGACATTGATGAGAAAAGTTACAGCAGTATAATTTTCAAGAAGGTAGGGTTGTCTAATTTTTTTCTGCTTTAATTTTTGATTCAGAATTTCGTTTTGTGAAAAAGGGGTATTGCATGTACAAGCTTTATTTTACCTAGAGGACCATGGGGCAGATGATGTAAAAGTGAGTTGGCAACGTGAACTTTCATCAGTGAAAAAGGTATCAGAATACTCGTATACACTTGAGTATCTGTGTCAGTGAGCCAGGGATCCTATCCTGATATTTATGCCTGTGTGGACTGCCACAACACAGGCCAGAGGACCAGGGTGAGGATAATGCCAAGAGAGATTCAGCCTATGAGTTTAAAAGGAAAAATAAATGTTTGATCATTTTAACATGGCTCTGTAGATTAAAAAAAGAAAACAAATCTAGAAAATGTTGCTATGATTGGATATATTAGGAAGAATATAGGCGTTAGGGTTAGGCAAACGTGGATTCCAACCCTAGGTCTAGACTGTGACTATAATGAATATCTTAATCTTGTGAAAATTTGTTTTCTTATCTGTAAGATGGGCCTAACAGTATGTACTTCACTGGATTATTTTTAGAGTTAAATGAAATTGTAGACACAAGGGATGTGTCACAGTATTTAGCATGTGGTGGGCATTCAATCAACAACTTGGCAGTTGGCCAATTCCTTTCCTACCTATAATGGGTTAAACTTCCATCACATAGGAAATAGACTATGCCGAATGCTCATTTCTGAACGATGCTAGATGACTAGAGCAGTACTAGGGCAAGTTATTAATAATTCGTTTGCTATAATAAAATAGGAATAATGTTTATCTTAATGGCCTCTGAAGAAGGGCTTACCCCACAAAGAGTGCATAAGCAGATTCATTGAGATGCAGGAAAAATATGAAAACTTCCATTCATATTTATTTTTTTAACCTTTAATTTTTTAGTTTTTCTGAATATATTATAATTCATATAATGTACTATACTATATATTAGTATGTTAAGGCATGTTTTAATTTATACATAACTAAATGTACATATAATATAGATATATGCAGAAAACTTTTCTTTAATGATAAGACTCATGAACATAGTGTCTGAAAGCAACTGATATACTCAACAAATATAAAGTGGATGTCACAGTATTTTGCTGAGTGTCTGCTATATGAACGGAAGTAGGTATTAAATCTGAACATCAGTCAGCTATGGATTTTTACTTTAAAAATCTTAAAGCCTAAAAGAGATGATAGCACTAAATATTATTAAACAGAAAGCCATTCTACTAAGAAGACAAAGTTCAAGAAGTTACTTCTAGCTTGTGGGAGGTAATATTTGAACTGGGACTAAATATGGAAACCCTATAAACAGAGACAGGAAGATGGAAAAGTGTGGTTTTTGTCCAGAGAGATGATCTTGAATATTTGAGGTCCAAACTTTATTCTATGTCAGTAGAACGTTTTAAAAGATTTTGAGCTGAATATTTGAGTTTGAATACCACTGATTTATTATTTTATCCATTCATTTATGAAGCACTTGTTTGTCAAATACTATGGTCAGGCCCGATGCCAAATACACAAAATACAAATACGAATTACATGCTATTCTTATTCCCAAAAGATTCATAGTTTAGTGAGAAAGCCATGTAAATGTAGTCACTGCATATTATGAATGTAAAACACAGGTGTGAATAAAAGAAAACCCAGTAATTATGACACTCCAAAGAGAATGGCCTATTCTATTCAAGTATGGTGGAAAGGCTTCACTGAGTCAAGAGATATATAAGCAAATATTTATAGTGCAAGCGAGGAAGGCTGGCTGAGCTATGGCCTTTTTCATTTGACCAGAGCTTAGAGAAATAACAATGGAGAAAAGGCTAGACAGTTTATTTGGGCTCTGTTCCAAAGGACCATATACCCCAAAATAAGATATTTGTCCTTTGTCCTGTAGCTTATGGAACTAAGAGGCTTATGAGAGGGAAGTGACTCGATAACCTTTGTCTGTAGAAAGATGACTGACATAACGGGTTAAGTTCAGGATAAAGGGGGTTGCAACTGGAGGCAGAAGAGAACAGTTTGGAGAGGGCTATAGTTCAGGAAAATGAAGAAACTTGGCCCTAGGAGGTAAAGCAGAGGGTATGAAGACAAATATGCAAAATCAAGCAATATTTAGGATGAATATATTGATGAAAATCTTAGGCAAATCTGGATATGAGAGTTAAGGGAGAAGGATCAATCCATAATGATTTGAGACTGGTTTGGTGACCTGGTGAGTGATTGTATTAAGTCTACTAGGTCTTCCGTACTCAAATACCAGAGACCAGATGGCTTAAACAGTGGAAATTTATCTCCTCACAGTTCTGGAGGCTGGAAGTCCAAGATCAAGGTTTCAGCAGGCTTAGTTTCTCCTGAGGCCTCTCACTGGCTTATAGACAGCTGGCTTCTCACTGTGTCCCCACATGGCCTTTTCTCTATGTGTGTGCATCCCTGTACCAGTCCTATCGGATTAGGTTTTATAAAGACCTAATAAAGTGAATAAAGTCCTATTGGTTTAGGCCCCCACCCTTATGATCTCTTTTAACCTTAATTGCCTCTTTAAAGGCCCTATCTCCAATATAGTCACAATGTGGGCTAGGGATTTAACATATGAATTTTGGGGGGACACAACTCAGTCAATAACAGGGGATAAATTAGGCGATATGGCTGAGGTAGGCAATTATGTATTTGACAGTATGACCATGATCTGACTGTAGAATATTTAAATTGAAAAGGAAAAAAAAGGGGGAATAAAATATTTTATAATTATAATGGGATCATTACCCATGTTTTAATAATGAAGAAATTGAGACTCATAGGATTGAAGATAATAGGCACTTTGAAATATAGAAGATAATGAGTTATATCATGGGCATTATAATTACAAATTTGTTGATATAACAAATGTTGCAAACATAAATGTACATTTCTGTTACAAATATGTAACTATAACACATTGCCCACAAGTGCGCTCATTATCATCTATATTTTATTGCCTACATGTTATCTTCAAGTCTTTGAGTCTCAATATAATATATAATAAATGTGTAACTCTAACATTTTACATTATATATGTATATATGAAAATGTATACTATTTAGAGATGCATCCGTAAATGTATTGATTGATATTTCCCAGGAATATGTGTTTTGTGGAAAGGAAGGTGTAATGATAATATTTAAAGGTGAAATAGAGTTCATTAATCTGAAAACATTGTGTAGGTTAAGATGTGGGACAAGAGAGAGATATGGACATATGTTTGCAGAAATTAAGTAACAAAAGCTGAACAGGGGGACTGGCATGGTGCACGAAGGGAAGGAGACCATAGAGCAGATTTATTTACTCAAGAAATACTTATCAAGTGCCTAGTAGAGGATAGACAATGTGCTCAACCTTGGTGACTCAATAGTGAACAGAAAGACATCACTATTTTCTTAGACTGATAATCCTAGCAAGAAATAATATAATTAAACAAGTAAAAACCAGGTAGTTGAGAGCAAATAATGGGGGCTTTAAACCTAATGTCAAGGGTATAGGAAAAATTTTTCCAAAGGAAATGACGTTTAAATTAAGAACCAAGGTGAATATAACTTAACTTGACAAAGAAGTTGCCAGGGTAGAAGGAGAAGCTGCCTTAGGCAGGGAGACATAACAGAAAGAACCAGAAGATTGTGTGTCATTGAGGAACCAAAAAAGCTGTCAATATGGTCAAAGCTGCTAATGGAAGGGGAGCTTGAAAAGTTGCAGACGGAATGCCTTGATAGAGATGAGGAAAACTAAAAGAGTGTGCTTGTAGGATAATCTAGCATAAAGGAAAATATCATTGACTATGGATGGTGCTTCTCAGAAAACAGTAAAATAGTATGACCTATGAATCAGCAACAACGATGTTGTTATTCTTAATGAGAATAATTCCAGAAGACTATTGGAAAAAGAAACAAAACTGCAAGGGACTGATGAGTGAATCTATGTTGAGGAAGTGGGGACACTGAATGGAGGAGACCTTTTGTAAATTTTTATCTAATCCACTTATTATTGAATTACTGAGAATATTAATATGGCTTTTGGAGTTCAAGGCACTTAGATTTGAGAACTGGTAATGACACAGTGTAAAGAATGGGAAGCAGAAGACAATAGAGTTATATCTTAAAGGTGCTAAAAGAAAATTGCTACCAGCCCAGAATTTTATTCCAAGAGGGGAAAATCCTTCAGAAATGAAGATGAAATGAATTTATTTTCAATCAAGCAAAAACTGAAAGTCTTCATCAGCAGCAGATTCTACTATAGGAAATACTGAAGGATGCCCTTTGGGCAAGAAGAAAATAATCTTGGATGAAAATTTATAAAAGTTATCTGAAGCACAGGATGAGACTGTTTTTCTCCCAAGTGAATATAACTTTGCTTTTGTCAGTCAGAGAAACTAGCAATCTGGAATCACTTTGACCCAAGCCCAAGTATCAAGATGATTCTAAGTTGGACATCAAAATAATGATAATGATAATGATAATGATAATGATAATGATAATGATAATAATAAAGTAAAAAGAGAGAGAGAGAAAGAAAACAAAGAAAAAAGAAAGTTGGGAATCAATCACTGAGAGAGCTCCTTGTAGTTCACCCTGGCTCTTAACATGAGCTGCTCATCTCCTTAGACTTTGAGCCAAATTTTGGGGAGCTTCAGCTGTCCCTAGGAGAAAGGATTATAAAACTTACCTGTCTATATTTCAGCTTCTTTTACGTCTTGGCCTCTTAATCCCATGTGAGATTTCTGATACATTCAAATATTAGAATATCTGTAGTTTTTCTTATATCTATTCAGTTTTTTTAGTGTATTTAGCAGGAGTGTTAGAAGGAAGTATTATTTTTAATATAATTTATTGTCAAGTTAGCTAACATACAGTGTTTACAGTGTGCTCTTGGTTTTGGGGCTAGATTTAGAAGGAATTATTTAATCCATCATTACCAGAAATAGATGTTTGACGTTTATTCTATATAAATAACCAAAATTTGAATTTCTTTAATCAGTCACATAAAAGACGTAGTACTATCATACTAAAACTGGATGTTGCACTTCTGCCAGAATCGCACCAATATATAGCCTGAGCAAGCAGCCATTTATTTCAACGGTGAGGCAAAATTCTGTCTTGCCTAATGGTCAGAATTTCTTTCTATTGGATTTTCAATTTCTAAATAAGTTATTGTAAAGATAACAGGAAAAGAACATTATTGAAGAGAGGATACACACGCACAGTCATGAAACGTCAACATTTTTATCAGTTCCATATGGTAAACTACCTCTATAAATGGAAACATTTATACTGATTTTTTCTGAATAAAAACGTAAATATTTAGACATAAAAATACAAAGACTAAAATATTTCCTGTAACCTTAACACTCATATATAATCGCAATATATACTTGTTACATATTATTTTAGATATTGTCTTATGCCTGCATTATATACTATGTCCATATTATATATTATATATACTTAAACATGCTTAAAATTATCAAATAAAAATGTAAACATGCTACAAAGACTCTGCCATACTTATTTTTTTCCTTAATATATCTTGGCAATTTTTTTGTCCTAGTTAATTTAGATCTAACATGTCTCTTTCAACAATTGTTCAGTATTCTTTACCTGAGCAATTATTTATTGATGGTCTTTAAGTAGTTTTTACTTCACTCTTTTATAAGCACTTCTCTGATGTGGGGGTTGGATTGTCTGGTGTAGTGAGTGGACTTTGTGAGGGGTGTTTTCACATAGAAGACACCCCAGTAGGTGAGATCCATCAATAGACCACTCAAGGATCTAGTGACACAGCCTTTACTCTAAAATCTTAGAAGACTCCATGACCCATGTGAAGCTAGGAGTAGAAAACTGTGCCTCACTGTCCTTTGGCTTCTAGCTGGGTTCCCAAAGCCCTTTGATTTGTTTCTCACCAGCACATTCTCTTCTCTAGTTCTTGCTGATAATAACTTACTGTTGTCCAAAACAGTTCAAAGTGCAGTAGCCAGTAGAGGGGAAAGAAGGAAATAATGTGTTAGAGAAATTCAGTTTCACCTAGTCTTTTTTTTTTCTTTCTCTTTCCTTTTGGGTGTATTGAGGCAGTCTGAAGTCAGCCGAGATGTTGCAAACTACTCTCTCTTCTTCTACTCACCCAACTGCCTTTGTTGAAGAACACCATGGTAAAATGCAAACTGCCCTTAGTACACACTGTCCACCAGATGTAGTAAAAAAGAAAAAAAAAAAAAAAGGTAGTAGCCAGCCATTCTGGGAGATGGACTTAACCTAAAAGCTGTCTTTGCTTTATGTCCTTCTGTGAAAAACTTGGGGATTTCCTGAGTCCTGTTGAAGAAACTTAACCACTCAGTTTATAGGCTAAGCTCTTCTCCTTTCCTAATGTTGAATAACAGGCTGATTAACACCAATCAGTCTTTCCTTTAATCTATGTCATTCTCCTTCACAATTTCCAGAAAAAATATTAATGTTTCTTGACTGTTGATGGCTTCTGCATTTTAGCAATGCAAACTTTTAAAAATTTTTGCTTTTCTATTTTTTTCTTCATATTGCTGAGATTTTATAAGCAATGTGTAGGCTCAAATCATTATTGAAATGGGACATTGTTCCTTTAAGGTTTAGTAGTGAGAAAGAAGATAAAAATATATAATGCCCTTATAAGGAATGGACTGGCCTGATGAGGTTTGATCAGAGGTGTGATGGAGGCCACTGACTTCTGTTCATGCCACAGGAATGCCAGACTACTGGATTGGTGTAAGCAGTGAGATGCTAGGCAAGGAAGCAAAATGCACAAAGAAAAGGTAGTCTATATATTGCAGACATTCTTTATCAGTTTTGTGTAGAAAATATCTAATAGTTGAATTACCTTATGGATAGAATTGTGATGTATAGTCTTTGCTCTTTTATTTTTTTCAAGTTTATTTATTTATTTATTTATTTATTTATTTGAGAGAGAGAGAGCGAGAGCAAGAGCGAGAGCGCGCGCTTGAGAGAGGGAGCATGAGCAGGGTACAGGCAAAGGGAGAGGGAAAGAAAGAATTTTAAACAGGCTTCATGCTCAGCTCAGAGCCTGACATCACACTCAATATGACAATTGTGAGATCATGACCTGAGCCAAAATCAAGAGTTGGATGCTTAACCAACTGAGCCACCCAGGTGCCCCTGCTCTTTGAGATATTAAAGATTTACTGATGGATTCAAAAGATTCTTATCTTTATTTGTCATCCAAGATGATGCAAATAATGTTATAATTAATTTGAGAGTTGACTTATGAACTAATTACCTTATAGCTCCTTACCTATGTGTAGGTAGAGTTTGAGTTGCCACTGGCTGCCAGCCTCTCATGACGAAGACAAGAAGGGAGTTGTGCTGGCAGCCAAAAGACTTTGTCCTGTGTGTCCTCTCCAGCCAGTTGTTATGTGGTGCTAACTTCTAGTTCAAGGTTTGATGTCACCTTATGAGTTTCTCCACGCAAGTATTTTAATTTCTTCATGTGATCTTATATACCTTCTTCATAGGTCTTTGATTATGTGGATGTGTTTACATATAATAATTATTTTCTATGCCCAAACAGATCTTGGAATAACTTATTAAAGTTAAATAAAACTATCTGGGGTCATTAATTTATTCCCAAGGTCAGTAATTTTTTTAGCTTAGTGGAAGCTGTGGTACCCTGCCTAGATCACTTTGCCTGCCCCTGGCAGTATTGACCACAAATGTGTTACAGTTACTCCCCCACTTCTCTAGCCTCCTATGTCTGTATCTCTTGCACCCTCAGAATTGCCCTTGGCTGATAGGAGCAGTCTAGCCAGGGAGGCTATGGCACTTTCCCTTAAACCATTACCCTTTCAGGGATGGCAGGTAGACTATGTCTGACTAATACAGGGGTACAGAAGTCTAGCTTCCTTGCCTCAAGAGGGAACAAAGCTGTGGTGAGATTTATATTCCAGATTTATTGAAATCTTGGATTAAGCCAAGACTAGACTCTCCTAAGACTACAAAATGATCATCTCTTCCTCCTTTATGCTGCATCACTTCCACTCTTATAGGTATTCTTGAAGAGATCTTCCTCAACAAAGCACCTGAAACCCTGGATTGAGCCGTGTTTCTAAGGAAACTGAATTAAGACAGTACCAAAAGTGCTTTTTGGGAATAGACTCCAAGAATGGGATCCTTGAGTTAGAAACTTGAGGGCTGGTTTGTAGCAAATACCTAATCACTTGTGGTAGGTAGAGTTTGCATCGTTCTGGCATGCAGCCATAGTACAATTGCTAAGGCTGTCACTGAGGTCAGCAGGAATAAGATACAGGCAGAAGGAGGTGCACCAGCTTGTGCAATATTTCTGGCATTTGAGAGGTATAAGAGAAATATAAATTATAAAGACTTTGGAATTGAGAAGCTATTTCTGAATGTCATTGGTGCTTTGAAGAGATGAAATAACAAGCCTAGGGCAATCAATCATCAATTTAAAGCCAAGTATGATAGTCAGACGGCCTCTTGGGCAGCTTTTAAAGAGACCTTCAGATCCTGCAGCTGGAGAACAGACAGAACTTAAGACCAGGCATGAGACTTAATTATAAAAGTCACAGGCCTCAAGAGAAAGCTTAATTCTCAGTCTACGAAAGTCTTGTATGCTAAAGCCAAAACCTGAAACATAAAGAAAGTGACACAGAAATTTGGTATAGTGTTATCTGGGTATACATACGTGTAGACCTTGTACTGCTGAATTATTCTGAAACTTAGACTTGCACAAGTAGTCCAATCCCATTAATTGAAAGAGCCTTTCCTACCTCTTGGTTGAAGACTGTGCAGAATCCTCAAATGAGGCAGATAACTTACAAAATAATCCTAACCCCTTCCAACCTGCCCCCTACTCCCCTCTGGGTCACATAATCAACAACTTAGATTATATCTCAGCATAACCCACTGGTAAAGTACTGAGCTTGCTAAGGGAGATGATGGATTGTATGCCAACACAGTTTGCAGGAATAGCGAACAAGTTCAACAGTAACTATGGAAGTATTCCTGTGAGTGAGTTCTGAAGGTGTTGGATCAGGATGGTGGGATGGAATATAAAGCTGAATAAGTGAGATTATATTTTACTACTTTTAAAGTAGTAGAGATGTCAGTCTTATGTGACTAGTTGGTGGAAGTGATCAAAGACTCAGAAGAGTGGGCGTTATAGAAAGGATTTACTACATAAGTCGTGAAAACCCATCTGCTGATTTTGGTTCTTGGAGGAGCCTTGCTTACAGTTCATTTAAGAAGGAGGTACCGGCATCATTCTAGAAGTTCATAGTAATTATACTTTGTAGGCTGAGACTGGTTGTAGGAGAAACATTGTGACAAAACTTGGCTCCATACATGACTGAGAGAGAGAGAGGCAGAGACAGAGAGCGATAATAGCATTATTCTATAATTTGAGCACATATTCAATCTATTAAAATATACTCTATATATTCAATATATAGAATAGTGCTATGTATCTGTTATCTATCACCTATCTATCTAAAATAAGATGAGATCAAGGATGAATATGCAGAAAGCTGAGATCAGACATCCCACTGGAAAGTTACAGTCCTTTGCCAAATTTCTAGACCTGTACACTTATTAGACTCAGAGTTCATCAATTTAAGGAGTCAAGTTTCCTACCTTAAGGAAGGCACTCTTAACATCATGGGGATTATATATAATAATATTTCTCCAGTCCTTTCCTAAGGGTATATACAGTCATTTACTTGGATAACTGTCTATGGAAGAAAGAGGAATATCCAGATATTTTGAGGTCTTTTGGATACACTATCCAAATTGATGCTGATACCCAAGGAACCAAAGCATTCTGACAGCCTCCCTGCAGGTAAAAGGGCACATGAGAGCATTTAAATGGTTTCCTGGCTTAGGTGTAAGTGGACCCATGGGCTCCACAGATTCACTTACTAGTCAGTCTTTTTGTTTGAGAATGTATAATCATTTTTTTATTTTTAAATTTTTTTTTTCAACGTTTATTTATTTTTGGGACAGAGAGAGACAGAGCATGAACGGGGGAGGGGCAGAGAGAGAGGGAGACACAGAATCGGAAACAGGCTCCAGGCTCTGAGCCATCAGCCCAGAGCCTGACGCGGGGCTCGAACTCACAGACCGCGAGATCGTGACCTGGCTGAAGTCGGACGCTTAACCGACTGCGCCACCCAGGCGCCCCAAGAATGTATAATTATTTTTTTAAATTTCTTTTTCAACGTTTATTTATTTTGGGGACAGAGAGAGACAGAGCATGAACGGGGGAGGGGCAGAGAGAGAGGGAGACACAGAATCGGAAACAGGCTCCAGGCTCTGAGCCATCAGCCGTTATGTGATGAGGTATGTGGCTGTTGAGATTTAGACTACGTTCTCCTCCATATGTACAAAAAAGAGTATCAGAAGCAGTTAACATTCAGTGGGGAAGATAACAGTATACATTTACAGTCTTTCCTTAGAGCTACGCTAAATCTCTTATTGTCTCATAATATATTTCAGTGGGGCATGGACCATTTGGACATCCTGCTGAATATTGTATTGGTCCAGTAAGTTGTTGAAAAAAAAAGTGGAAACAATTATGGGTTCCTTCTTAAAGTATGCATGCTCCAAAGAGTGGATGATAAACCTCACAAATGCTTAGGGACCTTTATTAATGGTATGATTTGGGGGTGTAGGGTTTCAGTAGCCTAAGGCACGCAACCACATTTCCTTCAAAGTAACACAGGGTGGGAGAGAGAAACTCCACAAAAGCTGAATCAGTGGTGCAGTTTTTCCTGTAGGGGACTGTCCAGTGGTCTAGGTCATTATAGGATGTCCCCTCCAAAGTAAAGGACAAGCTATTGCAACTTGTACCTCCTTCTACTAATAATGACATATTTGGCAGACTTCTTCAGGTTTTGGAGGCACAATATTCTGCAGTTGGGAATACTGCCCTGACACATTTATCATATGAATCTAAAAGCTGCTGGATTTGAAAGAGGCCTAGAACAAGAAATGATTTTGCAGATGGTACAGCTGTGGTTCAAGTAGCCTGCTACTAGACCATGTGGCCAGGCAGACCTCATGGATACCTGATAAATACCTCATACATATTTCATAAATAGCTGGAGGTATTTATGGTAGAAAACCATGCTATATGGAGACTCTTTAAATCCCCAGTGGAAGAGTTGCAACACAGAGTACTGAAGTTCTAGAGCAAGGACATGCTGTATGTAACAGAGAACCATTCTACAAACAGATCTTGGCATGCTAGTGAGCCCTGGTAGAGATGAAACTATGACAATAGAATATCATGTGACCACACAACCAGAATTTCTCATTATGGGCTGGATAATTTCAGACTACCAAGTCATAATACTGGATAGGATGGGCTCAGCATCAATCCGTTATAAGGTGTAAGTAAGTACATCCAGCATATATAATCTGAAGCAGATACAGAGGGATCATGAAAGCTGCACAAACAAGGTAGCTGGAGCTTTCTGTTACCTATCACTGTTGTACCAGCAACCTCTTTTCAGCTTACACCAATGATTTTATGGTGGACACTATGATGAACTTCTCAGCTTTGTCTTCAATGCCTAATCTTCCAGGGTGAAGATACTCTCTAGTTTCAAATCTTTCAGGGATTGCCTCAGCTGCAGAGAGCTCCCTCACTCATGGTAACATCCCTTACCAATCAATGCAGGTATAAAGTCCTGGTTACTTTGGCTCCATTTAGGCTAACTCTGAAGGATCATTTTAGCTATCTACCAGGGATATTTATCTAGACATGTCCATGGGGTTGACAAGGTTGCATTGGAGCTTGACTTCGCAATCCTACTTCCTTCTTTTCCCTTCCACAGGTGTTGATTCCAAGGGGACTCCTTAATAAATATCCTGTATTCTAAAGTCCATAACTAAGCCTGCCCCTAAGGGAATACAACCCATAATAGGCCTTATAGGATTTTCTGTGATCAGATGGCAGAGGGGAATAGAAAACAGCTTGGTTCACAGATGAGTTGGCATGTTAGTACCACCATAAAATGAATAGTTGATGCATTATACTTCCACTCAAGTGTGGCTTTGAAAGACAATGATGAAGGAAGGGATGCCTACCAGTTGGCAGGGCTTTGGGAAGAGCTCCTGGTTATTGTGTAAAGAGACATACAGTCTGAGGTAAAAATATTAATGGATTCATAGACAGTAATAATTATATAGTCAGTCAAGGGATATGGGAGGAGCAATATTGTGAGATCAAGGTTAAAGATATCTGGGAAGAGATATGTATAGATGCATTCATGGAAGTGGAAAGGAAGCATGAAGCTCTTTGCATTGCACACTAGAGTAGACCCTTTATACAAGAAGCACTGAACAACCAAATGGGCAGGATGGCTTGTGCCAGTTGTTTTCAGTCAGCCTCTCTCATTGACCATGACAATGATGGTAGGCATGTGAATGGAAGGGCCATTGTGCAGAAATGGAATCTTTTGTGCCCAAGAATATGTGCTGTATCCTACCAAGACCTATCTACCCAACCACTTTTCCTGAATGCCAAGATCTATCAGCAGCAGAGATTAATGTTGAGTGTCTCATATGATTCCTGAAGGGGACCAAACAGTCACTTAGTGCCAATTTGATTTAATGGGACTCTTTTTCTATTGAAAAAAGCAGCGTTTATCATGATCAGGATTGATACCTATGGGTTCAACTTTCTTGTCTACAGGACTTTGACCAACATCATATTCTAAGAACTCATGGAGTATTTGATTCACTGGCATGAAATCCTGTACAACAACATCTGAGACCAAGAGATACATTTTTTTTTGTAAAGGTAGGGAAATGGACATATGACCATAGGAACCATTGGTCTCATCACCTGCTGTATTCTCCAGAGACTGTTGTTCTGTTACAATAGTTGGATGACCTTAAAGATTGCAGGCAAAGTACCAATTTGGAAATGGTACCTTGCAAGGATGGGACACTATTTTTCAGAATGTAGTGCATTCTTAAACCAACATCCATTATGTACTGCTATGTTAGAAACAGATAGAATTCATGTTGTTATGTACTGAATTGTGCCCCCACCCCCTGCCTCACACACACACACACACACAATTCAAATATTGAAGCCCTAACCATTAATGTGACTATTTTTGAGGTAGAACCTTTAAAGAAATAATTAAGGTTAAATGAGGTCATACAGGTAGGGACCTAATCCAATAGGACTGGTGTCCTTCTAAGAAGAGGAAGAGATTCCAGGAATGCATGCACATAGAAAAAAAGCCATGTAAGGACACAGTGAGAAGATGGACATCTGCAAGCCTAAGAGAGAGGACTCAGGAGAGACCAACCCTGCTGGCACCTTGATCTTGGACTTTTAGCCTCCAGAACTGGGAGGAAATACATTTCTGTTGCTTAAGCCACCTAGGGTGTTGTATTTTGTTGTCAGCTCCAGCAAACAACACATGGCTTTGGGAACAAAGGAGTTAAAGGAATGGTCTTACTTATCATTTCCATGGACCTGCTTGGAGAATTTGTGCTTCTTGACCCTGAAACCTTAAGCACTGAGTCTAGAGGTCCTGGGCTTCTGGATGGGTCTTTTCCATCTATGAACACAGTAAATGTAGAGGTACAACTGCTGCCTGGTTGTTTGGGCAGCTAGTGCCCATAGACCAGCAAACACAAACAAAGAGTAATGGCCTTTATCTTCTTTGGGAGTCAGGACTGCTAAGAGCAGAAAAAAAACATATTTGGCACTCGGGTGATCCACTGGGGTGGGTGAGGGAAGGCGTCTCTGTGTTGTGCTCATTTGTAACTGTGAATGGGCAAGTACAGCAACCATGGCCTTCCTAATAAGGGCATCATGAAAAGACTCACTCCTCAGGGATGAGGCTCTGTGTTACTCCACTAGGTAAGCTACTGAGGCCAGCAGAAGTGCTAAGAAATACAGAAAGGAATAAAGAATGGATGATAAAGGAAGGAGATGAGTATCAGTTTTAGCTGTAAGACCAACTGCTGCAGGTAGTAAATCTCAAGAATTGTGACCAGAGAATCCTGGAGAATCTGACTGGGTGGAGTAAATCTGTTGTAGGAAACAAATGCATTCAAGTGGATACCACAGATGCTCAGCTCAAATCCCCTTTACTGGCCTCCTTTATTGTCCCTCATCTGTTGGGAGTATTGGTTGCTCACAGCTCACAACTGCCCCCTTCCCTGGAAATTTGCCCTCAGCTGAGATTGTCACTTCACGCAGGGGGTTATGCACCTCCTGTTATTGAATGGGGAGCACAGATAATGACCAAAAATAGGGGTACAAAAGACTGGCCTCTTGCCTAAAGGATGGGTATCTTTGTAGTACAATTTATGCTTCAGATTCTCATCCCACCCATGTTGGACATCAGGCATAGACATTACCTGAGACCACATCTTTGCTGAGTTTTTCCCTCTCTTGTTTTTCTAGCTCCTACATAGGCTCTGCCTTCAAAGATTACACCCATAGTAATCTTGTGCATTCAATTTTCTCTCTTAGCCTCTGCTTCTAGGGAAGTGGACCTAAGCAATTAGTAATAAAATAAATTCAAGAGGGCATGTCAATAATCTCATCTTGGTAAAGCAGCTTCTCTGAACCCGGCAGTCTGCTCTCACTGTGTGGATGTACAAATGACATGAGGCATAGCCTTTGCTTTCATTGAACTCCCCATGTAGTTTGGCAGTAAAAGCATAGATATGTGCACAACTTAAACTTGGGAATGGGTGCTAGATGGTACCAAATTGAAAAAAGGTAAAATTGGAGCTCAGAGAAAAGGAGTGCCTTTCTCAGACAGCTACGTACTTGAAAATAACTATCAAAAATGCTCATTGTTTAAAAGAATTCTCACTAACGTAATTTGAGAATTTGTGAAAGGTTGACAATATATATTAAAGCGGATAAAGTCAGTGAGATGTTAATTTGCTGCATTGATAAGAGTTGATTTAAAGCACATACATTTCCAAAAAAATTAGGATCTGAATCAGTGCTCTCATGTTGTAAGGTGTTCATTCAGAAATGAGCTAAAGCTCAAAGCATAGTGCCCAGATGCTGCTCTACACTGAGAGGACAGAGCACAGTGCTTCTTTGCCTCGAGAACTGTCAGATAGCAACCATAGGGGGCAATGCAAGCTTGGCAGTAGCATTCTCAGCTCCCTGTATGCACCCGCTAAGACTGTCCTTTCAAGGTACTGCTGTTTTATTATTCTTGTTTAAAACGACCTGAGTCTTTACAGTTTCACAATGTCTTAAAGCTCATAATTACTTTAGTTTGGGGGCAAGCCGTATGTGGAAAGTGAGGAATAAATGTAAAAAAAAAATTATAAAGATACGAAGAGTATATAGGGGTGGAGTTTGAATTTAAAGGTGACACAGAAGTAGGACAGAAGTTTGTAGTTAGCCCAGTAAGAGTCTAACCTGTTCCACTAATTTTTGTCTGTCAGATTCCTGTTTTCTGAAAAGACAAGTCTGTGGAAAAGCACACTGATTCTTATTTAACTTTTGTTATATTTCTTAGTAATTCAGTTTCTGAATATTGTGAATTAAGAGACAATTTTTAAACAAATATAATAGTTGTCACAAGTCATTTTAAGGGCATATTCATTTAATATATTTCTGTGACCTTATTTTACATTTCTAGTGTACCAACATATGAATATGTATACATATTGATAAGTATGATTTTCCTGCCCATCATTATAAAAATACCTTTCCTAGTTGAACTGTTAATGAAATGATGAGAAAATCTGAGGTGAACATTAGCAGTCTATTTTCATTTTGTTTCATCAAAATAATCTATTTTACAATTACTATTTACTTGCAATAACCTGCAGCAAAAAATGATTTAATGTTCAATATGTGCATTAAAATGCACTTGCTTTTTTTAATATGTAAAAGCTGATGGAAATTTCATTTAAGCACAATTCCTATATCACAGATTTTAAGCAAAATGAAAAGAAGTTAGGGTACCATTTAAACATGGCTATAAAAATAATTTCTTTCAATGGCTGGAGGGAAGGAAGGATTGGTCAAAGTAATTTTTATCTTCGATGGGATTCCCCACTAGCCTGCTTTCTTACTTGGCTTAATGCATGCCACAATAATCATGCTATTTCTTCCTAGCATTTTTCTAGCTCACAGTAATAAGAATAATTGCATGGTGTTTATATTCTAAAGTGCCTTTTCTCACTAAGCTCTGAAGTCCTTTCTGAGTATTAATTCTCACAAGATTTCTGTGTGGCACAGGAATGTGTATTATTATCTTGTTTTTCCCCTTTTAACAACAAGGATAGTAAGACACATATGCAGTAAATGATACATAAGACAGAGTCAGGATGCTAGAAACAACCTTCCAGTTCAAAAGCCAGGCCATGATTTCTAGGAATTATTAACACCCTAGATGATTGAATCCTGGCAATTAGTAGCTATCTTTTAAGTCCTAGTTTTCACTCCTAGAACATTAACATTGATAGGAAGGAAAAATTTAATAACTTGGAATAAGTTAATTCTATTGCATCCTAGGTAATATAGAGATTGTAATAAGCAAGTTGTAAGTAACTGCAGTTATAATAAGGTTATTGACAATGATTTAAAGTGTAAATGTTTAATGACATAGATGTAAAATTCACAATTAAAAATAAAAACATTTTAAATAATAGCTAGCCTAGAGGCTACTAGGGAAAAAAAAAGAGCTAGGTATGTAATTTGAGTATAGTATCAAAGCTGTTTAAATTTGTTGGATAGAGGTCAAAAATGTTCAGATAGGCCTGGAATACAACATTATTCAATATATGTTATTTAGCAAATATGTGAATAATATCTGTTGACAATGCCTACCCAAATTATTTTAGTCTTTTTTAAGGCATGATAATAACATTGAAATTTCATATGTTTAAGCTTTCTTAGCTTTTAGAGATACTTAAAAGATATTATCTATTCTTTAATTTATAAATGAAGTTATTTGAAGTTTTTGATTTGCTTCAAAATAAATCTGGATGGTAAGAGGAATATATAAAACCAGAATTGGCCATCAGCTGATTATTGTTGAAGCTATATGACGTACATATGGGGATTAAATGTATTGTTCACTTCTAGTTATGTTTAAAAGGTTTTATAATAAAAATGTTTAAATGTAAAAAAAATCATACCCATATATATTAGAGATTATTACTAATCTGTTGTAAGAAAATGCATCTCACCTTTCTGGAACTCAGCTATATGGAAAAGTCACCTATCAAGAACATAGTCAAGAAATAAGACATACTGCACAAAAAGAGGGGTCTTCAGACATTAGTATGAGTATTATTTGAAGCATTCAAATAAAAGACGCTATTTAACTAGGTTAAGAAAATTAATAGTTTGAGCATTGACAGACTTAGGGTCAATTACTTGTGCTAGAATTCACTAGTTTGGTAATTTATTTCAATTCTATTAGCTTCCATCTCTTCATATATAAAATGGACATGATAATATCTACCTTAAAGGATTTTAATGAAGTTTGCATGTAATTAAAATTTTGTTTGATACTGGGTGTTATATAAATGATCACTAATAATTTTAAGCTCAGTTAAGTGTCAGACTCTTCATCTCAGCTGGGGTCATGATCTCATGGTTCCTGACATCGAGCTCCTGTGTTGGGCTGTGAGCTGACAAGGCAGAGCATGCTTGGGGTTCTCACTCTCTTCCTCCTTTTCTGCCCCTGCCCTGCTTATGTACTTTCTTTTCTCTTCTTTCTTTCATCAGGAAATATAAACTCATAATTTTATAACTTAGATAACTATGTAGTCTACTCAGTTAAGAATTCAACTCCATTAAGACTGTAAATAGATATTTAAAATTTTGTATTTGTATTTATTTATAACACAGACATAGGTTCTCAAGGATTCATAGAGCTTCATGTCATAAACCAGATTTTGTAACTGGCCTCTTTGTTAGGTAAGCAGACCCAAAGACAATAAAGTCTTAAAACATGGCTGAAACCCCAATAGAAACTCTATGTGACCCACAGAGCCTATCTGCACCAGCTAAAGGTATCTTTTCAAAACATTGTTGTTTTATTATTCTTGTTTAAAACTTAGGATCAATAATAAAACAGTGTTTAATAAAACACTGTCCATGGAAATTCTACATCTAGTGATATCCATTTTGATCTACTGATTTTTATATGGAGGATACTTCTGCTAGCTTCTGCTTTTCTTTATGTAACATCCCAGCTCTCCTCTTCCATTCGCATAATTTAGAACACGGCTCCGTTACATGTTGCTGTTAGTTCACTGGCAAGCCAAACATTTTAAAGACCAGAAGAAGGCTCTGTCTCTCTCAAAACAAACAAACAAACAAACAAACAAACAAACATAAAACAAAAAGAAATGGCTACATGATTTTCAATGAAGAATGGCACTCTTTCAGAATACCCAGTAGGGAAAGATTGTCAGAAAAAAATCCATAACAGAAAATAAGCTACTATTTTATAAGGCAAAATTCAGGGTCCCTTTTAGTAGAGGGACCAAAGCCCTATATTCCTTGATAAAGCTTGTGTATACCTTTGTAGTACAACACAGGACAATGTGGGATATTGTGATCATAGAGAATTACTAAGAGAAGTTAACACAGAAACCTAAAATATTAGAGTCTTAACAGAACAAAAGTTTGTTTCGCACTCACTCATGTTACAGTCCACTGTAAGTCAGGAGTTCTTCCTGGGAAACTCTTTACCCAAAACTCCTTTCTCTTCACTCTATCACACTGCGGGGTCTCCTTGGAATTCTGAGATGGATTTACTTCATTTTTTCAGTCAATAGGTAAAGGAAAAGAGGTCCCATGGAGGGTTGCATGGGATATTTTAGGGGTCTTGCCTGGAAGTGAAATGAATCTTTTCTACCCACATTCCATTGGCCATGTCCCCAGATAGCTACAAGGTGTCTAGGAGATGTAGTCTTCCTGTGTATCTACAATGTGGAGACTGTAGACCGTTGTATCTGCTACAATAGACAATGAAGAAAATGTGTCATCAGTTGTAGGAAATTTTATACAAAAAAATATGGTGGGGGACCCTGGGTGGCTCAGTTGGTTAAGCGTCTGACTTTGGCTCAGGTCATGATCTCTCAGTTCACGAGTTCAAGCCCTGTGTCGAGCTCTGTGCTGATAGCTCAGAGCCTGGAGTCTGCTTCAGATTCTGTGTCTCCCTCTCTTTCTGCCCCACCCCCAGTCATACTTCATACTCTCTCTCTCTGTCTCTCTCTCTCAAAAAAAAAATTTTTTTTAATTTAAAAAAATAGGGTGAATTGTGTATCTGTATGTAACCTCTGATGGACTCTGAGCTCTCTGAGACTGGGTACATTGACTTGATCAGTTATCTGACTTGAAGCTAATACTCAGTAAATAGTGTCTGGTAAATAGTAGTTTTGTTATGTAAATTAGTCCAGAAAGCCTAGTTTTGTAAAGATTCTGTATAATTTCATATTTGTGGCATTGCAGTTTGTAAATAAGACTGTTAAGTACTGAAGAGAAAGTAAGTTTTAACAAATAATTCTGTGTAGTCTTGAATACCTTTACACATTAATTGAATAATAGAATCGATACATTTTACTGTATTTGAAATATTAGAATCTATTTGAATACTCTACTGAGCCACATAAATTGTGGACTTAGGCCTTGGGCTTAAGTTTTCTTAAAGATAATATAAATAAATACAGATTATATACAAGTTCTCAAAAAAGGAATCTAAGAATATTTGTATGAAAAATTAGTCTATTGCTTGCCTCTAAAAATTATCTGAAAGAGATTTCATTTTTTTAGGTATTCCTTTTCCCTTCTAAATCTGAATTTTTAGGATTAAAAGAGAAGAAGCCCCACTTTCCTGATCTTCTTCCAGAGATCAAGAGAGAGATGAGGAGAATTTGATTCATTTACAAAAAAAGTACATATTTTAAAATTCACTGGCACATGGAGTGCAGCAAAACAGGAGTATTGAAGGAAATAGGTGTGCTAGCATAATGACCAGGTAGCAAAATCCCCCAAGACACAGTGCCAGACGCTCAGCAGCAGTTCATTATTTGAGAGTAAGACTTTGGGCAACACCATAAGGATGGGGTACTGTTCATGACAAAGCCATTTATAGGTCTCAGGCTTGGGGATGGATCAGACCACTGATAAGAGTTATAGACACTGACATAATTATGAAAAAAGATATTAGAGTGAAAGAAATGGGTAAACATTTTTATAACGAACAGTGACAACAATAAAACAATAATAAAAGCATTAAGATGTAAGAGTTACGCTGGAATGTGTTGTAGATGTTGCTCTAGATACTTTCTCCATCTTGATCATTGATTCTGGTGAATCTTACTTCAGATCAATACTCTTATCGCCTGTCTACATCACAGAATTTTAAAAAAGAAAAAAAAAAGAAAACTGATGTATACAAATTATTGCTGAAAGTAGTTATATCCACTTGCTTGAAATATAATGGTCCCTGAATCTTGGAAACTGGTAGAAGGGTATTGAGAAAATAGCGATTTTTAAAGACATAGCTAAAAATAGGTGATTTTTGAGAAGACTTTAGATTCCGTACCATTTCCTTAAAAATCCAAAGCCATATCTGTCAGAGTCCTGGCATAAAGCATCTGAGAAAGTTGCTGCCAAAACATTTTTGCCCATCTCAAAACAAACAAAAAAAGAAAACAATAGTCTTCATGATAGAGATTGTGTTGGTTACCTGAGATTGGATATATATTGTTGGTAGCAATGGAGATCAGTGAAAATTCTAAACTTTATGAAATAAAATACATTGTTGACTTTGTTTTATTTCAGATTGAAATTATTGGTCGTGCTTAATGGCAGTTGGCTTCTTTAAAGTAACTAAATTGACAACCCAAAGTGAAAGTCTGTTTTTAAGTTCTTTTCACGTCTTTCACCACCTAAAACATATCTGTGCATAATGAACTTTAAAATGCATGCTTTTTATATCCTCTCCCACAGTTATCATTTACAGATTTTAACTCCAGAAAGGAAATCTGAGAAATAATTTCTAAATAGTGCTCACCCTGCATACAAGCATGCACACGCACACATGCACACACACACGCACACACACGGACACACTGTAAATGTGCATCAGGAAACTGTGTGAGGTTATATCTTAACATTTATATGGACTAAGTTCTTTAATATCAAAGAAAATAATTTTTTAAAAATTTATTTAAATTAACCAATATCTTAAAGTTGTCCTTTAGCCAGCTGATACAATTAAAATGCCTTCATTTTCAGCCCATGTGGAATTAAGTGCAAACCTTTGTATTGCTTTCTGCTTTCTTTCATGAAAAGAATTTAGTTGTACTAAGATAATGGTGCAAATTTACAATATCCATAAAAACACCACTATTGTATTGCTTTGCCTAATGCATTAAGAAGAGAAGATCACTTGGCAAACACCACATATCTATAGACGAACAAAATGCACTAAAATCAAAATTGCATTACTTTTGTCAATAATTTGTGTTATAATTTTTATGGCAAATATTAATGGAAAGGATCTCTTAAATAAAAACGAGTCTGACATTTTCCTTTTGTTGTTGCTGCCCTGATTGTATTTACATCCAGTCATTTATTGCCCATTAAAGAAGTAATGCTATGTTAATGTAAGGGGGAAAAAAATCAATGCTACTGAGATCAGTAGCTGTGGGGAAACAGTGCAGCAGCTGGTTTGCAAACAGCGAGCCCATATAGATCAATGAAATTACAAGCTAAATCTGCTGATGCTCACAAACTGCTTCAGTGGTGTGCTGTCTAACCTTTTTCAAGTTCAAGAGCTCTAGAAAGCCAGTGATAACTAAATGGAAAGCAGGGCAAAGGCAACCAGGGGACGGTGACAATGCACCTAGAGCATTTTACTCTGATGTATGATGTTCTACTTTTGCAGCTACCAGGATAACTTCCTATGTTTAACCTATAGAAAAGCCCAATGATCTGTAAGTGAGCCACATAGAATGGCTCCAGAAAAATACTTTCACACTCCAGAAAAATACCTTAAAAGAGTTCCTTGACCTGGAACATCAGAAAGCTGCACGATACTTCACAAATCTGCTGTTAAGCTAAATTCCAGAAAATATTGATCAGTAAGTGAATGTTGGGATTCTAGAATATATGGTATGTTGGGTTTGGTGACTTACTGTAGTCTCTAAAATTTTCTTTATGATAAAGATTTGATTATACCCATTGAGCCTCAGCTTCTTAATTATAAATCACTGATCAGACACATACACGTTTCTATTTGAAAAAGACAATAAGCTTTCCATCTCAATAAAGTAATTTTTAATGTCAATTTAAATGTCATTAGTAAATTTTTCCCCAAGTGTTGAATTTTCAATTTTTCTTTTAGCTAAGCCTTCCATGGATACTTAACTGTATTTTAACTGCATTTCCTAAGACACACAAAAACTTTAGCATAAAGAGTGTTAATGACATAATAAGAGGGAAGGAAGTTAGTATAAAAAAACAGAATCATCACAACTTGTTGATAGATTCAAAAAGTAGGCTAATTGTGCTTGGAAATGGAAGAGAACTTTGTCATTGGCATATGTAACATCATTTTGCTATCACCTGGAAGGGATAAGTGACTTTTCCCAAAACACACACCTATTAAATAGTAATGCTGGAACTGAGATCCAGGCATTCTAGGCCAAGGGCAGTGCTGTCCCTGCCACATAAATGCTACCATTAACATTGATTTGGTTGGAAAAAAGGAAAATAATGTAGAAGGCAGAAGAAAATAGAATGAAGATTTACACGGGATGCTTTTATAAAGAGACAAAATAGAAACACTAAAATCATATGGAATAAAATTAATCACAAAATACTGTTGCTACTAAATTCTTCTTAAACTGTTGACAACAAGAAGAAAAATGTGTCTTTCTTCTTCCTTCCTCTCTTCCTCCCTCCCTCCTTAAATCAATCAAAGAAAATGCAAAACAAAAACAGTGGTTACAGGACAAACCAAACTCTACCCTGTCAGCAAGACTGACCATACTTCATCTGTTCCTCAAATAAGCACTAAATAAAATGTCCTGAGAAACATAAGATGTGTTTTTTTTAAACCCCAGTTTGGTAATTATATTGATTTAAATCATTCTGTCTGTCTCAATCCTCTAAGATAGTGACACAAGTGTGACATGATTTTTATAGGACTAGTTCACTATATAATAGCAAAAATCTCAGCCAAATACCATCATCTGACAACTGTCATAGTTTCAATTTAAATCTACCTTGATATTTATATTCAAAATCAGTTGTTAGTATTGCTTTCTGTATAGTTTGTTAAAAATTAACAAAAATTTTAGGGTATGGCATAAACCTCAATTATTTTCTTCTCCATGTAAAGAATACTCATACTTGAGATAAATTGTTGCATTTTGGGAGATACACATTCTTAAAATGTTAATAATAATCGGAGGGCAGATACTATCTTCTAGATAATTCTAGAATAAGATAAACATGAACAATACCTAAATCTTACTTACTAATGTTTTAGGTATATAAACCCTGTTGAAAACACCAAGTAGTCCCATTTTAAATTTTGTTTGAAAATATCTTATTCTCATATTTTTAATTTTTCAAACTATGCTCATTTCTTCATTCTGCCATCCTCATGAATATTGTGAGTCAGGGGGATTGTATATTATCATTACTATTACCCCCAGTTCAGGGAGGCTCACTGAACCAATCCAAGATGAGAACTCAACTCCTAAGGGTTTGAGTTAGGGTATATTTGATAAGAGCAAAACTGAAGAATGAGAAGAAACACTTGCTCATCATACTACATGATTATACTGATGATTATGAATGGAGAGGGCACTCAGTTGTCTTTTGGGTAAGGAAGAAAACTCATATTTCAAAACTAATTTTCTAGGATTTTTTAAAGAACAACGTATTAGTACTGGCAGGACATAATTGTTGTAAAGCCTGCACAAAGAAGAGAAGAAATAATTAAATATATAACCACATTTCACTGTAGCTGTGGAGGATGGTTGATGGAACAGTATGGAAGTATCATGGAATTCATTTTGGCTGCAGTACAGGGGAGGTATTTCCAGGTGGTTCTCCACCTGGAGATTATCCTTTTTTCCATCTAAAAGCCAGAGTATTCTCTATGCTACTTATCTCCTATCACCATCAGCAAAGAGCAGAGATGTGCAGGGCAAATAGAGGCCAAAGAGAAAACACTGGCTATAGCCGGCATTAAGCAAAAATACACTGAAGAGAATGAGGCCTCTAATTTTCAGCACTACACTCACCTTGGTCTTTCCCACCTGCCCTTTCATTGCCACTCATATACCTTCTTTAATCATGTAGGAGGTGATAGGTTCAATTTTAGGTGCCAACTGAGGATTATGCTCAAAGAAATCACAACCTAATCTCATATTAAGTAGTGATCCCATGACCTTGGATTGCAGTTCCTGTTTAAGGGCCTTGTTCTTACTGTGGTGACCGAGGTGGGTCTGTGGTTTAGGGATAGCCTCCTCTATCCCACTCTTGATTTCTTGTGTACATCCTTGATTATGGAAACATCCACAGCTCCTGGCACACATCCCTTACTTCTATAGTTGATTCAGACTTGCAGAACTAATACAGCTGATCTGACTCTTGGTCTCTCTACTAAAAAGATGAATCAGACATATTTAGCAGCTACATGAGAATGACAAGAGTGAGAACAAAAAGTTTTAATTCACTAAAATTTAAATTGAGATTTGAGCAATTGCAAAGAAAAAAAATCTCTGAAATTTATGTAATATTTGACTATGCATAAGAAACTATTCATTGGGACGTACACAGCAAGGATTACAGCAAAGGATATGCAAAAACAAAGGACTAGGCTCTCTAGTCTGATATGACATTTCGCTTGATCTATGAGGTCCATGGCATGAGCAGCTGGATCTCTGTATAAAAAGAGTGACCTTCTGATTATTCTTTGAAGGTTAGGTGCCAAATTGACTATGTTCACCCACATCTCATTTGGCAAACAGACCTGACCACTATTGTCCTTTTTAATTCTCCCATCACTGATGGACTCTTCTCATCCCAGTGATCCCTTTGACACTCTAAGAAATTCTGATTTTCTACCCCGCCTGTGCTGCTGTGGATAAAGTATTACCTGTACTCTGAGGATTCCTCCTTTTGAGTGGTTCACCTACAGGGCAAGATCTAAACAAAATAATGGAATAGTAAACTATACAAAACAGAGGCAGAAACTTTCTTTTAATACATTCATGGTTGATGGTTTTATAAGTTCTTTTTTTCATGAGGATTGGTTAATATTAGACATATAATTTGTAATAATAATTGGCGTGCTTGCTTAAGTTGATTCTTGGTAAGATGTACATAATTTATTTTATAGTGTGACATTTTACTTATTCTCAATGATTCAATTTGTTGATGTTATGCAGTTTTGAATTAATACAATATATTAAAAATAGTTTTAAAAAAAAGGGGTATCTAAACTGGGAAGAGATGATTATATAATTGTAATTGTAACTCTGATGTTGATCAGAAAAGGACAAGATATGATCCCCTTTCTCAGTGAGTTGCCTTAGTAAGGCCTCACCTCATCTGATTGTGCCATTCTTCCCAGTTTTACAATACAAATAATCAAGGTATATTTAATTTCAATATTTTCCATATTGCAAGACTCATTTGTTGAATGAGTAAATTGGGTGATGGGATGGATATGTAGCTCTAACCAGTGCATATGTGGCTGTGTGCACACAAATAAATGTTGGTTAAAAATTGATTTAGATGTCACATTTATAGACTCAGTTTAAAAAAAAATGTATCAACTTTATATACAGTGCCCTGCATTCAATTTGATCAATTTTGACAGTTGTTTACACCCATGACATTATTTCCACAATTAAATACAGAACATTTCTCTCATCTTCAATAGGTTCCTTGTGTCCCACTGTCCCATTGCAGACCATTTCTCCTACCCACAATTCCAGTCAAGCATTGATCTGGTTTCTTTTCCTCTCTCTTATCACTATAGATTAGTTAGCACTTTTGAAAATTTTACGTAAATAGACTCATAGAATATATACCCTTTCCCTTCTTTCACTGACAATAATGATTTTAGAGTTGATTCATGCTGGGTGAGTATCAATAGTCTCTTTCTTTTTTTTTTAATTTTTTTTAATGTTTATTTATTTTTGAGAGAGAGAGAGAGACAGAGCACGAGTGGGGGAGGGGCAGAGAGAGAGGGAGACACAGAATCTGAAGCAGCTCCAGGCTCTGGGCTATCAGCACAGAACCCAACACGGTACTCAAACCCACTAACTGTGAGATCATGACCTCAGACGAAGTCCGAGGCTTAACCGACTCAGCCACCCATGCGCCCCAATAGTCTCTTTCTTTTTATTGTTCAGGAGCCATAGAATGAAAATTTCACATTTTGTATAGCCATTCAGCTGTTGATTAATATTTGGATTGTTTCCAATTTTTTCATATTGAGAATGAAGGTGGTATGAATATTTGTGAAGAAGACTTTGTGTGGACTTAGGTTTTTATTACTTTGTGAAAATACCTATTAGTGGAATGGCTGGGTCATACAGTATGTAGATATTTAACTTTTTATGAAACTGACAGTTTTCCAAAGTGGTTGTACCATGTTAAATTTTCACTAGCTTTTTATGTGAGTATCAGTTGCCCCATATTCTTACTAAAGTTTGATATTGTCAGTCTTTGTAATTTAGCCATTCAAATGAGTGTAAAGTGATATCCCATTATGGCTTTAATTTTCCTTTCTCTAATGACTAATGATGGTGAGCATATTTTCTTGGGCTTATTAGTCATATGTTTTTATCTGTGAAGTACTATTAAATATTTTGCCAATTTTTATGAGTTGTAATCTAATTATTGAGTTGAAAAGCTTTTTATAGTATGAATACAAGTTCTTTGCCAAATATAGATGCATTTCAAAATTTTCTCTTATTTGATGCTTTTAAAAAAATTCATAAAAGTAGTTTTCAAGAACTTTTTAATTTTGATAAAGTATATTTAAATTTTGTTTTTATGATTTATGTTTTCTGCATCCTAGCCAAGAAATCCTTTCCTAACCCTATATCACATATTAAAAAAAAAAAACTTACTGAGGTATAATTAGCATACAACATTATACTCATTTCAGATGTACAACATATTGATTTAACAATTCTTTACATCACATAATTTTTAATGTTTCTTCTAGAAGTTTTATAATTTGTTTTTCTATGTTCTGGTCTATGATCTATTCAAAATTAGTATGAATTTTTTATGGTGAGGGGTAAAGTCAGTGTTCATATTTTTTCCATATATATATCCAGTGATTTCTGAGCCATTTATTGAAAAGACTTTCCCTTTTCCACTGCATTTTGTTGGCACCTTTATTGAAAATTTTTTAATATTTCAAACACCATATGAATCTACTTTTGGACTCTCTATTCCAGTGGTTTTCTCTTCTTCTCCTTTCTTTTTTCTTTTTTTTGTCTTGGAGTCTCATACAGTTAAAAATTACAAATGACCACAAACAGCCTTTTTGTTTGTTTGTTTGTTTATGTTGATTATATTTATCAATATTTACTATATTAAGAACTGAAACTGAGAAATTTAAAAATATATATTTATTAATTTACTTAAAATCAACAATAAACAACATATTTTATTAAAATATCTAAATATTCCAAAATACAAAATGAGGAAAAAAAAGCATTGACTTACATTTTAAAATATCTTTAATTTCTGTTTTAATAAGATTGTATTGTTTTTTCATGTTTATTTTTTTAACTTTTTTTTTAATGTTTATTTAGTTTTGAGAGAAAGAGACAGAGAGACAGAGTGTGAGCAGGGTGTGCGTTTGAGAGAGAGGGAGACACAGATCCTGAAGCAGGCTCCAGGCTCTGTCCTGCCAAGGCAGGCTCCAGGCTCTGGGGCTTGAACTCGTGAACCATGAGATCATGACCTAAGAGGAAGTCGGATGCTTAACTAACTGAGCTACCCAGGTGCCCCTATGTTTATTTATATATTTTGAGAGAGAGAGAGCATGCATGCGTGAATGAACACATGTGCATGAGTGAGCAGGGGCAGAGAGAGAGAGGGAGAGAGAGAATCCCAAGAGGGCTCCACGCTGTTAGCACAGAGTCCAATGTGGGGTATGATTAGGTAATTCCATGGATTCCATTCGTAAATCCATGGGTTCATAAATCCATGACCTGAGCCAAGATCAAGAGTCAGATGCTTAACCAACTGAATCACCCAGTAAGTCAGTTGGTGTAAGTTCTCCAACTTTATTCTCTAAAAAAAATTTGCTGTTGCAGGGCACTTGGGTGGCTCAGTCAGTTAAGCATCAGGCTCTTGATCTCAAGGTCATGAGTTCAAGTCCTACATTGGGTTCCACACTTGGTGTGGAGCCTACTTTTTAAAAAGTTGCTTTTCCTATTTTAGGTCATTTGCATTTCCACATAAATTTTAGAAACAGCTTATCAATTTCCACTAAAAAGGCTGCTTGGAATTTTCATTGGGATAATGTTTTACTATAATTTATAAACAACTAATATCTTGGGGTGCCTGAGTGGCTGAGTTGGTTGATCTCAGGACTCATGAGTTTGAGCCCCATGTTGGGCTCTGTGCTGACAGCTCAGAGCCTGGAGCCTGCTTCCGATTCTGTGTCTCCCTCTCTCTCTGCTCCTCCCTGTCTCTCTCTGCTCCTGCCCTGATGATGCTCTGTCTCTCTCTCAAAAATAAATAAACATTAAAAAAAATTTTTTTAAAGAATTGACATCTGAAAAATATTTAGTCTTCTAATCCATGAACATAGTATATTTTTGTTTTTTTTTTAGATGTTCTGTAATTCTCTCAGCAATGTTCTGTGGTTTTGAGTGAAGAGATATTGCATATTGTTGTTAAAATTACTCCCATGTGTTTTGTTACATGGTGCGATTGTGATTTTTTTTAAAGTTTCATCTTCCAATTGTTTGTTACTAGTATATAAAAATACAACTAGAGTATGTAGTTTAACATTGTATACTAAGACATTGATAAATGTATTTATTTTGAGTCCATGTTATCAATAATAACCAATTACTGTCACTAACAACACAGATTTATGATTATGCTTTTCTCGGAAAATGACCATTTTATCATTATGAAATATTCCTCCTTATTTTTGGTAATACTCTGTCGAGTCTATTCTATCTGATAGTGACATTGCTTTCCCATCCTTCTTGTTTATTATTTTCATGTATATCTTTTAAAATGTCCATTTATGTTTAGCCTATGTGTTTCTTTAAAGCATGTCTCTTGTAGAGAGCATATAGTTGCTTTGTTGCCCATCCTAACAATATCTGTGTGTGTTTATTGAGTTATAATTGGCATATAATATCCTATTTGTTTCAGATATACATCATAGTGACTTGATATTTTTATACATTATAAGATGATCCCCATAAGTCTAGTTATCATCTGTCACCATGCAAAGTCATTTCAGTATTATTATTGACTATATTCTCTATGCTGTACATTACATCTCCATGACTTCTTTAGTTTATAACTGGAAGTATGTACCTTTTAATCCCCTTCAACATTTTGTCTTCTCCCCACCCACCCAGCATGTCCCCAATCTGATAACCGAAGTTTTATTTCCTGCATCTTATAAGTCCGTTTCTGTTTTGTTGTTCATTTGTTTTTGTTTTTTTTGTCATGATAAATGGAATCATATAATATTTATCTTTCTCTGTCTAACTTATTTCACTTAGCATAATATCCTTTGGTCCATCTATGTTGTTGCAAGGCAAGATTTCATTCTTTTCCTGGCTAAATAATACACACACACACACACGCACACACACACACACACACATACACACGACATCTTTGTCCATTAATCTATTGATGGACACTTAGATTGCTTCCATATCTTGGCTACTGTAAATAACGCTGCAATAAATGTAAGAGTGCATATATCTCTTGGAATTAGTGGTTTTGTTTTTTGTCAGACTAATAGCTGGAAGCAGAATTCATGGATCACATCATAGTTCTATTTTAAATTTTTTGAGGAAACTCCCATATTGTTTTCCATAGTTATCTGCAACAATTTACATTCCCACCAATAGTGTATAAGGGTTCCCTTTCTCCACATTCTCTCCAACATTCGTTATCTTTTGTCTTTTGATAATAGCCAATGTGACTGGTGAGAGGTGATATCAAATTGTAGTTTTAATTTACATTTTCCTGATTATTGATGTTGTTGAGCATTTATTCATATACCTATTGTCCATCAGTATATCTTTTTGGAAAAATTTGTATGCAAGCCTTTTGTCCATTTTTAAAATTGGATTTTTTAATATTAACTTGTATAAATTCTTTATATATTTTGGATATTAACTCCTTATCTGATGTATGATTTATGAGTATCCTGTATTCATTGCCTTTTCATTTTGTTGATGGTTTCCTCCACTGTGCAAAAACCTTTAATTTGATGTAATCCTATTTGCTTATTTTAGCTTTTGTTGCCTAAGCCTTAGGAAACTGGCTTTTAAAAAATACTGCTAAGCCCAATGTCAAAGAGCTTACTGCCAATGTTTTCTTCCAGGAGTTTTATGATTAGGGGTCTTATATTCAATCTTTAATCCACTTTAAATTTATTTTTTCATATACTTTAAGAACATTGTTCAGTTTCATTCTTTTGTGTGTAGCTGTATAGTTTTCTAAATACCACTTATTGATGAGACTGTCTTCTCCCCATTGTATAGCCTTGCCTCCTTTATCATAGATTAATTGACCATATGTATGTAGGTTTGTTTATGGGTTCTCTATTCTATTTAATTAATATTTTTGGTTTTTTGTGTGTCAGTATCACACTGTTTTGATTACTTAGATTTGTAGTAAGCTTGAAACCAGGGAGCATGATGCCTCCAGCTTTGTTCTTTTTTTCTCAAGATGACTTTGGCAATTCAGGGTCCCAGCAGTTTCATAAAAAATTTGAAAAAACTTTGTTCTAGTTCTGTGAAAAATGCCATTGGTATTTGGTGGGGCTTTCATTGAATCTTTGGGTAGTATGGTTATTTTAACCATATTAATTCTTCTAATCCATAAGCACAATATAAATAAATAAATTTTCCCATTTAGTCATGCCATTTTAATTTCTTTTATCAATGTCTTATAGTTTTCAAGAGAATAGGCCTTCTACATCTTTGGTTAAATTTATTCCTATTTTGTTCTTCTTTTAAGTTTATTTATTTATTTTGAGAATGTGAGAGCATGCACGTGAATGGGGGAGGGATGGAGAGAGAGGGAGAGAGAGAATCACAAGCAGGCTCTGTGCTATCAGTGTGGAGCTGGACTTGGAGCTAGATTTCATGAACCATGAGATCATGATCTGAGCCAAAATCAAGAGTTAGACATTTAGCCAACTGAGCCACTCAGACACCCCTGTTATTTTTGATGAAATTATAAATGGGATTGTCATTTTTATTTCTCTTTCTGATAGCTTGTTATTAATGTACAGAAGCATAATCAGTTTCTGTATGTTAATTTTGTATCCTGAAACATTACTGAATTCATTTATTACTTCCAATAGTTTTTTGGTATATTCTTTAGGGTTTTCTCTATATAGCATAATGTCATCTGCAAACAGTGACAATTTTAGTTTTTCCCTACCAATAAATTGCTGTGGGTAAGGTTTTAGATATTATTTGAATAAAATTGACAAGAGTGGAGGGTGCCTGGGTGGCTCAGTTGGTTAGGTGACTGACTTCGGCTCAGGTCATGATCTCACAGTTTGTGAGTTCGAGCCCCCCGTTGGGCTCTGTGCTGACAGCTCAGAGCCTGGAGCCTACTCCAGATTCTGTGTCTTCCCCTCTCTCTACCCCTCCCCTGCTCACGCTCTGTGTCTCTCTGTCTCTCAATAATAAATAAGCGTTAATTTTTTTTTTAATTAACAAAAAACTGACAAGAGTGGGAATCCTGGTCATGTTCCTGATCTTATGAGAAAGCTTTTCACTGGTAAGTACAATGTTAGCTGTGAGGTTGTCATATGGCCTTTATTATGTTGAGTTATGTTCCTTCTGTACCTCCCTTTGTTGAGAGTTTTTATCATAAATGGATATTGAATTTTCTCAAATATTTTTTTTCTGCCTCTATTGAGATGATCATGTTTTTTCTTTGTTTCATTCATGTGGTATATCATATTGATTGATTTATGGGTATTGAAAAATCTTAAACATCCCTGGAATAAATTCCACTTGATCGTGGTATATGATCTTTTGCTGTATTGTTCAATATGGTGTGCCAATGTTTTGTTGCGAACTTTTGCATCTATGTTCATTGGATATATTGGCCTATAATTTTTTTTTTCTGTGGTGTCTTGATCTGACTTTGCTATCAGAGTAATTCTGGTCTTGTAAAATGAGGTTGGAAGTGTTCCTACCTCAGGTTTTTGGAATAATTTCAGAAGAATAGGTACTGACTCTTTTTTAAACGTTTGGTAAAATGTACCTGTGAAGCCATCTGGTGCTGGACATCTGGGTTTTTTTTGGGGGGGGTGGAATTTTTAAATTGCTGCTATATATATAGATTGCTATGTACGAACCTCATGATAAACACAACCCCAAACCCTACACTAGATGCCAAAAAATTAAGAGAAAGGAACCCAAACATAATACTAAAGAAAACCATCAAACTACAAAGGAAGAGACTAAGAGAAGAAAAGGAGAGGGAAGAACTACAAAAAAAAACCAAAAAACAAACAAACCCAGAAAACAGTTAACAAAATGTTAATAAGTACATACCTATCAAGAATTACTTTAAATGTAAATGGGTTAAATAATTCAATAAAAAGACATACGGTGGTTGATCGGAAAAAAACAAGACCCATCTATAGCTTACAAGACTCAAGTCAGATGTAAAGACACACACAGACTGAAGGTGAAAAGATAGTAAAAGATATCCTGTGCAAACAGAAACAAAAAGAAAGCTGAAGTAGTAATACTCATAGCAGACAAAGTAGACTTTAAAACAAAGACTGTAATAAAAGACAAAGAATGACATTACATAATGTCAACCCAAGAAGATACAATTATAAATGTATGCACCCAACATAGGAACACCTTAATATATAAAGCAAATATTAACAGACATAAAGGGAGTTGTTTCTTCTGAGAGTTTAACTGTCCTATACAATCCATCTGCCTTCACCTTCCAGATCCTGGAGTCTTTTGTTTGTTTTTTCTCCCTGAATCTGTAGTTGTTATCTGCCAGAATGGAGCAAGTTTGATATTATAAGCTTACTCCTTCATAAAAGTTGCAGAGCCATAGACCATTTAATTCTTGACGACATATATGTACCTTACTCAAAGAAAAAAAAGTATACTTTGAAGAGCTGAAATGCTCTACTGCTTGACATATGAATGTGCTTGTATTTCTATAAATGGACATTGAATATTTCTAACCTGTAAGTGCAGCTAATAGTCATTTTAATCTAGTAAGATTATTTTTAAAAACAAAGCTCCAATAAGAGAAAAAATGGAGCAGTGTTCAGAATCAGTAGGGTTTGCTTGTCAACGTATAATTTGAATAAACTTTAATTACTGATGAAATGAGAGATGATAGAGCCAAGTCATATATAGTATTGCTATATATGACCTATATATATAGTCTTCCAAATTTTTTGTATGTTGTTGTATTTTATCTTTTCTCATATGAATAACCATTTGAACCTTAAGATTCTTATATTGGTGACTACAACTGGGGAGGCAGTACTGTACAGGGGATAAAAGATTTTTATATTTATTTCTTTTTAAAGTTTATTTATTTTGAGAGAGAGATAGAGACAGTGAGTGGAGGGGGGGGGCAGAGAGAGAGAGAGAGAGAGAAAGAATCTTAAGCAGGCCCTGCGGCGTCAGCCAAGAGCCCAAAGCAGGGTTTGATCTAACGAACCAGGAGATCGTGACCTGACCTGAAATCAAGAGTCAGAGGCTTAACCAACTGAGACACTCAGGTGCCCCCAGAGTTTTATATTTAAACCACAGCTAGTTCTATGACTGGGTAAGTTACCTAATTTCCTGTATAGCAATTTTCTCATTCTTAAAATGGAGATAATCTACCTACCTCATAAGATCCTTATAAATAAATTAATGTGTATTCAGATTTAAATTTTTTTAATGTTTATATTTATTTCTGAGACAGAGACAGAGACAGAACATGAGCAGGGGAGGGGCAGAGAGAGAGGGAGACACAGAATCTGAAGCATGCTCCAGGCTCTGAGCTTTCAGCACAAAGCCCGACAGAGGACTCGAACCCATGAACTGCCAGATCACGACCCAAGCTGAAATTGGACACTTAAATGACTGAGCCACTCAGGTGCCCCTATGTGTATTCAGATTTTAGAATGTAATTGGCATATAAAAATCTCACTTATTTTTATTCTTAGAAACATCAGGATTATAGGTATGTCCTAAAAATTTGAAATAGGCATGGGCTTACAGAGAAGGGCACAATATAGAGAGAATGCTAATACTCTTAATAAACTTTCCATATGTAGATCTCGATGGGGTATTGTTTTAAGTTTAGTTTTAAGTGTTTTAAGTTTAGCCTTAGAGTTTTGTTTTTGTTTTTGTTTTCTGTATTACTTTGCCTGCTTTTCTTTTTACAATATTGGTCCCTCTGCCTGGAATGGTCCTTTCTCTTTGCTGCCTCAAAAACTCTTCTGAGCTATATCCTTTTAAAAACTTCCCAGTGATCCCTTACAATACAGCTCAAGTGATCCCTAGAAGGCAGGATAATGTAGAGAATAAATAAAAATTTTGGAATTAGACAAATTTTGAGTATCCACTTTGTCACACACAAAATGTGGACAGGTTACTTAACATGTCAAGCTTTATCCCCATCTAAAAATGAGACTTTATATAAAAGGAAGGTGGTGTGGATTAAATAAGATGACATTTGTTGAGTGCATAATCAGGGTCTGGAACATATCAGGCACTCAATAACAGTGAATTAGTTTTTCTTTTTGTTATGCCCAGAATTCGTGATCCCCAAAGACCACCAGGGAGCCGAGTCCGATGCAAAAGCAAAGAGCCTTTATTCGAGCTAGCTCAAGCTCAGTCCCCTACCTGCACGGACGCAGTGGTGAGATACTGGGGAGAGAGAGCGAGTTTCAAAAGGACAAAGGTTTTATTGGGGCCTAGGGGCAGTTGGTGAGGTAATGGCTGTGGCCTCGGCCGATTGGCTGGGGAAGGGTCGGAGTCCTGTTAGGCAGGTGAGCGGGAGGTTGCTCAAGGGGAGGAGGCATGGTCAAGGTGAAGGACACAGAACAAGATGGAGTCGGCTGTCGTAGGCCCGCCCTTTCACTTTTCTCATGTCATTCTGCTAAGGAGTCTTCCTGAACATTGCCAGGAATATCAATCTGACCCTCCTCTAGTCTGTCATTCAAAGTCTTCATCATTGACTCAATTAATATAGTTTTCTTTACCACTGTATTTACTCCTCCTTGAGGGCAGAGACCTATATGTCTTATATTTATCTGCACACTTACCATAGCACCCAGCCCACTGGAGATTGTCTAAATATTTGCTCAGAGAACAAATAAAAAAAAATTACTAATTTGAATTTTATTTGGGTATATAACTTTCACTTACTAATTAAAACAGAGTAGATTAAAGGGCATTTAAATCAAATGCAGTACTGTAAGGGAAAACAAATACAAGGACTTTTCTTTTGTCTTATTCAGACATTTTTTAAGGTAATGAAAATATCCCCATGACCAGAAATCCTCAGGAATAATTCCTCTTGACTGCAGTAAGTACCTACTTTTGAGGAACAGAAAGCTGATGAGCTGCAGGCTTCCCTGCTGCTAAATTCATCTAACAAGGCACTCCTGATGTGTTCTGATTTTAAGGCCAATGGGAACTCTATAGATTGGTTTGCTGCTCTTTTTTTTCTGAAAAAGAGAGGACTTTGAGCTATGCATGTTTATGTTGGTAAATAAATTCTGGTATGAAATGGGAATCTAAGAATCAAGCCTAAGGCATCATAAACAGTAATAAAGTGAATTTGTAGGCATATTGCCTTTGGTACTTCTAGGATAAGGTCTGCATAGCTAAGGTAAGGCTGAAAAATCAGTTATCTGTACCTCTGGACTTTGTAGCTGGACCTGAAATGATCTTTCCTTTGTTTTGAACAAGATAATTGAGACACATTGGGTCATTTGAATGGATTAATCTCTTTGAATATCTTATACGGTTGGAAATTGAAACAGTGGTATAAAAAAATGCCAATGGTTACCAGAGGGGGGGGGGTGCGGGGAGGGGTTAAATAGGTGATGGGGGTTAAGGAGTCCACTTGTGATGAGCACCAGGTGTTTTACGGAAGTGTTGAATTACTATATTGTACTCCAGAGATTAATATTACACTGCATGTTAACTCACTGGAATTTAAATAAAAACTCTAAAATATTGCCAAAAGTAGACCAGGACAAACCTTGCCTAATACCAATCACAACCACAATAGCCTTTTTATTTGTACGTAGAAGAAGTAGATAAGCAAAAAAAAAAAAAAAAAAAAGAAAAGAAAAAAAAAGAAAAAAAAAAGGTTAGGCTTGCTCCTGAGGAAACTGGACAAATGCTACCAGCTGGAAGAAAAAAAAAAAAAAAAAGAAAAATACAGCAGGATGCTGGATAACTCAACTCCAGTTGCTACATTTTGTTTACATCAAGGGAAGGATCATGCAAATGGAAAGGAAAGAAGTGACACAAAGGAAGGAAATAAAACTTAAGACTAGGACAAATATGCAAGACCACATCCAGCTGTAACATGTGAATTAATACCTCTAAATCAGATAGACACATTTCATCCTAGGATACTGAAAGCACATAAAGATAGGATCACAGAAACATATCATTACTCTATTAGGAGTCGTGAAGAGTCAGAAAGGTAAACGACCCAGTTAAGTGTTAGGAAGAGGATAAGGTGAATTGTAGAAACCACAGCTTATAAACTTTGATGATGGTATTTGGCAGAATTCTATTCTTTACTAGGAATCAGATGGTTGCTAATCTCTTAAGAAAAAGAAAGTGGCATTAATTAGAAGCCATTATGGGTACGTTAAAGGCATTTTATCTGTGGATCAAAATAATTCTATTGTCATGGGGTAACTTTCCCTCAGCAAGGTACATGGAAAAATTTCTCCACTACGTGCTAATAGATGAATTATGTTGAAGATAAGGGCAGTGAATTTGTAGCCAGCATCACAATACGTTATGACCTTGAGGAATGCACTAAAAGTTTCTAAGTTTGAAAAATGAAGATGGCAATAGAAGAAACTCCTAGAGTTGTTCAGAAAACTAAATGTGGCTTGCACATAGTAAGAGCACAATACATATTAGCTTAAAGGGGTTGTGTGGTGGAGATACACAAAGGCTACTAGGATGGCATGAAGGAGGCACTTGATCCTGGGTGGAATGTCAGCACTGGCCAGGAAAGTAGTATATAGGGACAGCACTGGAGGCACATATAAATAGGCACAAGAGTAAGAAAATTGTAAATAGCAGTTACACATTTCACTTAGAGAAAAGAAATAGCTGAGAAGACAAGGGGATGGTGAAGGAGGAGGTTGGGCAGGGAGGAGGGTCGGGTCAAAATGAGCCTTATGTGTCAGGAATTTAGAAGTTCTACTAATCATATACTACGGGAGGGAGTGTGGGGGGGGGAGGCAACTTGAAATAGCAGAGGTAATTAAAATGTAAACTTGTTTAAAACACCTTCCCCGAATATTCTAGATACTTGGAGGCATTTTGGTAAATATAACGTGAAATGTTAAGTGGCTAGTAGATTAAGATGTAATGGCTATACTGATTCTTCACTGAAAGCAGCATATTCTCAAAGAAGTGCCTCATCAATATGCTCAGTAGACTGAGAGGTAATTATTTCACAATAGCCTTAAGAGAATTCTGCTTTTGGTATTATCTTCGTTTTTTTTGTTTATGAATTTTACTTTTTCAAAATGTAAATGATAGCATTCGGTAATGTCCCTGCAAGGTTGCACATGACACAGTTCTGAACCTTATGCAGCACACACTTATATGCTAGACTGAAAAGGGAATTAGACATTAGTGACTTTTAGGAAAGATCACTAATGCAAGACAAAAACCAATCTTCTTGAGGGACTTTTTACTTCAAAGGGAGGCTTTGAATCCTAGCACCTTCTTTGAATCCCTTTAAGATGGCATCAAAATTTAAAGCAGTTGGTTTCCATCTTGCAAGTGACTCGGAGTTCTTTAAACTTTGAGAATGAAAGCAAAGAAAGGAAGTGATATTAATCTCATTTTGGGGGGATTTTTGTGCATTATGATATCTTTTTAAAAAATATCTGAAAGAATACAGTATTAGAAGAAATTGTTCATGACCTTGACAATAGCATGAGTGGAGTATGGCTGACATAGTAAAGCAAGAAAATGGGGGCCAGTTAAATGATTCCTATGCTTTTAGTCAGTATTTGTTCTTTCTCCTTTGACTTATATAGCCTGTCTTCCTGAAACTGGAAAGTAATGTACTGAAAGGAATGTATTTGAATTTATTTTAATTCCAATGTTTTATACTGAATCAGCTTTTCAGTAATGAAGTTCAAGTACAAAGGATATAGTGGAGTCTTATCTCTTCCTTCAACTGGGAAAAAATATTTCCTTTTCCTTGTGTTTATCACAGAATTGCTTTTTATTTTCTTCACTACTCTTTATATTTTGTGCTTTAGTCCTAAATTAGAGAGTTTTAAAATCTAGCTTTTATAAATTAAATATTAAGTTCTGGAGCTAAAGGACGTGTGTTTGACTCTTTAATCCTTCAAGTTGTGACATTCAATAAAATAATACCCTTTCTAAGGTCTAAGTCTCCTCACTATAAAATAGGCCCTGGATAGACTCATAGGCTTGGAGTCTGAGAGCCTTGGTGCACATCTCTATAGAATAAATGCATCATCTGTAAGGGTTTAAGGATCATATTGAGGGTGAAATGGCCTAATGTAATACATTTAATAACATGTAGTAAGTGCTCAATGAAAAGGTACAATAGTGATAGTAACAGTTGTTCTGACTTCCCAGGTTAATTGGCCAGATTTAAGATTTATATGAAATATGTGATGGTGAGATGGTATCTACCACAAAAATACTCAAATATATAAGGTACTAACTAAATATTTGATGACTGAATGGATATAAGTTGAATATACTAAACATTGGATAGCATTTGCCTTCTTTGCTCAGAGTATGTTACGGGGTAGCAATAATTGGCAAAACATCGAAAATCTTGGTTCAATGTCTGATGTTGTATGACTTGAGGAAAAAATGTACTTTCTAAGACTCAACTTCTTTCTCTGTAAAATGATTAAAATAGTACACTTCATGAAATCATTGCTTCAGATACTGTAACATTAAGTTATTGTTCACCAGCCTTTTTGGGAAAGATGCTGTCAGCAGTTAGATGTGTTTGAACGGTTGTTTTTAAATAGTATACATATTATTAGAGATATTTTTTAAGTTTTTAAGTTTTACAAAGGTTTAGAATTGGATTAATCAGCATTTTCATTTGTAATTGGAACATTTTGAGAACTCAGCTATTGTTGCACATTCTGAAGTATCAGGAATTGCATGTAAATGACTTGCATTCTGAGAATTCTAGAGTAAATGGAAGTGTACACACATCTCAACTTCATGCAGCAACTAAAGGTGGTTCTGAATATAATATTTATTATAACACTGAGGATTTTGTTCCACAATAAATAGGACTAAGTACAATATAACCCGTGTGACATTCTCAAATATATATTCACAATACAGCCATAGAAGTGGGGGAAGAAGAGGGGTATCTGGGTGGCTTAGTCGGTTAAGCGCCCGACTTGGGCTCAGGTCATGATCTCATGGTTCGTGAGCTTGAGCCCTGCATCCGGCTGTGTGCTGACAGCTCAGAGCCTGGAGCCTGCTTCAGACTCGGTGTCTCATTCTCTCTGCCTCTCCCCCACTCACACTGTCTCTGTCTGTCTCAAAATAAATAAACATTAAAAAAATTTAGATATTGTAAAAAAAAGAACTGGGGGAGGGGTGGACTCCCAGATGAGTTGTCTGAAGGTTGATGAGTCCTGGATTACATTAAAGCATCTCATTCTTGGCACAACTGCCTTTCATCTCACAGCTTCTGCCTGTGGTCTGGCTCACTGCTGCTCTCCAGTGGTTTATGCTCCCTGAGATGATCTTGGATTAAGATATTCTCTCTGAGGTTTGAATCTCTGTCAATTGACTCATATTACAATGGCTGCATGGAGTCCCCCCAGATGATCAATACTGAACATGAAAACATTTATTGTAGTTCATCAAGGATTTAGTTTGTCTCTGGCTGTGCACACACTCAAAATAAAAGACAACAAATGCTTTATATCCCTCCGTGTTGTCCTTTGTTCTCCCTGAAATTGGTGGAAATCAATGAACAAACCACCTAGTGAATATTTACTGAGTACCTATTTTGTGCCAGACCTGTGGTAGGTATTTTTCATGGATTAAAAAAATATTATATTATTTATTTTAAGTTTGGGTTATTCTTTTAAGGGCTCAGGTTGGTTGGCTATTTGAGCAGTTTTTATCAACTGGAGTTGTGTGTTTCAGTATTGGCAGTTAGCCTTATTGTTTCACACTCTGGACCTGTATACTGAATAGGTCAGCAATCCAGCTCTTTATTGTCTGTGCTGGGGTTCCCTGGAAAACAGACCTTGTGGCAGAAATGCTCACTTTTTAACCCTGTAAGGGGGTGAGAAGAGAGTTGGTATGAAATGTCAGAACAGCATGAAGGAGAAAAGGGGAGCGGGGCAAGGAAGGAAGAAAGGAAATATAATGTTCTATATTGCCAAGATAAGACAGCTTTCCCAGATATCCATAGATGGTTGCTTTGTCCTGGGACTCTCTCAGGACAGGCTATAGGGAACTACTGTACTTTTAGGAGGAGTCAGTGGGTGCTGTTTGAAGGGAGAGGAATTTCTTTGCCGTATCCTTCTATTCTCCTTTTATTCGCAGTCAGTCAAGTAACTCAGCTGGTTAACAACCTGAGCTATTGTAGATCAAATCCCACTGTGAAAACACTCTGAAGAGCTGTGGATATTGAACACTTCCTTGCTTTGGGTGATGTTATTCAACCCCTCCTAGCAATCAGTGGGGAAAGCCTGGAGCCATACATTAGGGGTACTGTACTTCACCTGAGACTGGGTGCTGGGCCACTAGAGGGTTTGCATCTTCCATTGGCTATCAAGGGCACCATGGAAAGCCATGCCTGAGCTTCATCCTTACCCTGGAGAAATTGTGACTGCTGGGTGGGGATCTCAATCAAGAAAGCTACCAAGTGCTTGGAGGCAGGTGGGGCCAAGAAAATCTGGGGAGGTGCATAAATTGGGTTGGATGTAATTGGGCTTTTAATGGATGTGGTATAGAAGTAGGATTCAAATCCAAACTTGACATTTATTGAGGATCTACTGTATATTAGGCACTATGCATATTTTTCTTTCCTTACATACACTGTTTAATAAGTGTGTTGGTTTTTACATATTATGATTTAAATATATGTGTACCTGTAAAGACTTTTTAAGACCAAATTGATACTGAAGATGTTTCTCCATCTCATACTTTCACAATTCTATTTAATTTAGTGAAGGCTTTAAAATCCATCTAAAGCTAATTATCTCTCTCCTGTTAATTGAGAATTAGATGTTGTGTGAAGCCTGGCCTCTCCCGTGACCCCATCCAGCCCTTGTAACCTGCAGCTAATGCCATTTATACACACACTTAGATATTTTGACTTACTCAAACCTGCAACAACCCCATCTCAACTCCTAAAAGTTAACTTCATCCGACCTTTTTTTTTTTTTCTCACTCTTCCCCTCTGCCTAACCTTCCCCCATCTTAGTGGACCAGAAATCCCTTATGTCCAAGGATGATCTCTCTACCCATGTTCTGGTTCCTATTCTCCTTCTCCACCTCTCCTTCAATCTTAGATCTGGAGCCATCCCATATCCCTCCTGTAGCTCCAGCTCTTCCTCTCAGCTGGATGTTTCCTCTCAGGGTAGGCTGTGGAAGACACATCCTTAATTATCTGTCTCAACTCCCTCCCTCACAGTCGCTTGCTACTTCTTGCCATTATAACAGAGCCCACGTTTTATCGGGTCTTCACGTTTTGCTGTCTTGTGTTCAGAGAAGGTGCCATTCTGATTTGTAGCCTCAAGGAGTAAAAGTCTTGTTATTTATCATAGTCCCACCTATATTGCTAATGATTGGTCTAGAGCTGAGCAGAGTGATACTATTTTGGCCAATGAGAATGAGAGGAGGTTTCCTGAGTCATAGTGGGAAAACTTTTCTCACCTGCAACAGATGGAAAGTATCTCCATCCTTTTTAAAATTTTGCTTCTGGTTATTGTTTGGGGGTTTAATACTTGAAGCTGCTGCAACTCTTACTATATAAGTGCATAATCCTGATGACAAATCCAAAATGATGAAGATGACAAAACAAAGCTGAAAAGATCTGAATTAAACAATTCTGAAACTGCTCTGTCCCCCATCCCCAGCAATTGATCGATGAGATTATAAATTTTTTTTTAGTCAGCTGTTTTTCATCTTTTTTTTAATTCTTATACCAAATGAAATTTGTCATCTGCCCCACGTATCTTCTGAAACTGTTTTCAGTAAGGTCACAATAACCATTCAATTGACAAAACAACTGACAGTTTTCAATACTTATCTTCCTTGACCTCTCCATTTCATCATTGGCCTCTCCCTACATGAAATACTTCCCTTCCTTGGATTCAATTAAGCAGCTTCCTCCCACTTTATTTCCTGTTTTTCTGGTCACTCCTCAGGCTCTTTTAAAAACTGTTTCGAAATATTTCAAACAAGTTTCAAGTGTAAAAAATAACATAACATATACTTGTGTTCACATCAGCTGGATTTAACAAATGTTAGCATCTAGTCCTCTTTGTTTGTTTTGGATCTTTTCAGATTTAGTCTTCTTTTCCTTTACCTATCCTAAAAATTCGTCTTCTCCAGAGTTCTCCTACTTTCTTTCTTTCTTTTTTTTTTGTAAACTACATGCCTTCCTGGATGGTTTCATTTATATAGTTTTCATTACATAGATCTGTCCATCTGAGACTGCCTTCCTGAGCTTAAAACTCAAGGATCTTAGGCATCTCATCAATCTCCATAGGTATTTTAAAATCAGTATACACCTCAGTCTAGTGTTATGTGTCCACAGAAATTGAACAGCACAGCAGAAGCTGCATCTTTGGACAGTGACCGAAGCAACCTATATTCTTTATTCAAAACTCCAGAACCTTCAGAGTGGCTCCTCCTTCTAAGGACACATACCTCAGCTCTTTCTAGCATGGCTGTCTGCCTCAGACACTAGACGTAGAGAATTCATTGGTATCTTCCTCTGGAACTTGGATCAATTAGAGCTCTTTGTCTTGCTTTGAGTAAGCCTCTCCTCCAAGTGATTAGTTTTATGGTCACAACATAACTCCATCTTGTCTGTGAAAGACTAAGCATATGGAGATTTTAATCTACCAGAATCAGTCAGCCCTTTTTGTTGTTGTTGTTGTTGTTGTTGTTGTTGTTTTAGTCACCTTTTAATGGAGTGAGTCCTCAAGTTTCTAAAGGGGAAAGCAATAGCAGCATTGTGTTGCTTGATGGACATTGCAGACCTGACTGTAATGTTTATTTATTTAGTGTTTACTGAATGTTTACCATGTGCTATTACTCACTGTTCTGGGTGATAGGGATACTGTGGTGATCTCTATGAAGTTGATAGTCTGTTGGGCAAGACTCATTAATAAAACCATCACCCTAGTAAATTTAAAAATATACCCATGATAAAGCTGTAATAGATTCTATGAATATGTATAACAGGTGACTTGATGAAATTTGGGAATGGTCATAGAAGAATGAATGTGAGTTAAGAACTTGATGAATTGGAGTTAGCCAGGAAAAAGTATATGTGTGTGAAGAGAGAGGGGATTGTTTCAAGAGGAAATGTTTTATACAAAGGCCCCATGACAAGAGAGTATTCCAACAGTTCTCTATTCTTTCTTTCATTTGAATTCTCAAACTCAACATTTAAGAAACTTGAGTCTTCTGAGTCTTCTGAAAAAGATAAGTATTGTGCTCAAATAAGTTTGAATATGCTTACATATTAACCTTCTTCCTCCTTTTTGGGACTCACAAAGCATTCATACTAAACACTGAAAAATTACGGAGTAAAGAAACTTGTTTAGCTTTGTTTAATCAAACATGCCCACATGTCCCATGAAGCCCCTTTTTTTCCTGTATTAACTCTTATGCACTTGGAGTAAGACTAGCTTTCTCAAAAAACAAATATCCCTCTGGGCTATGTTATTCCAGGGATCAGCAATTGCCTGGCTCTTCAATGTGAAACATTACAGGTCAATGCCATGGCTGAATAAGTTCAGAAAACAGGAAAAGCGGTTAGAGCTGCAGCTGTCTGTCCTGGTTGATGCACCAAACTAGGGGTCTCTGATGAGAATCTATTAAACAGTCATTTCAGCACAAACTACTCCAGATCTCCTGTCCTGGAGTGCACTGGCAAAGTCTATTCTCTCCTGGATCAGTCAGAAATCTCTAATCTATGCCAAGGATCAGCAACTTTTTTTTCTGAAAGGATCAGTCAGAGAGTAAATATTTTAGGCTTCTGGACCATGGGACACTTACAACTACTCAGCCATGCTATTGTGGTTTGAAAGCAGTCTTGGACAAAGGTAAATGAATGGGCATAGCTATGTTCCAATAAAAATGTATGTACAAAATCAGGCAGCCCACCAGCAGGCTGTAGTTTGCCAACTCCAAGTCCAAAACACTTCCTGAAAGGCATTTAGGGTGAAATTTCTTTACTTCTGAATGCTGTTTAGCATCTCAATCACATCTTTCTTATGGATTACACATCATAATGTGAAGTCACTTTCATCCTAAAGGATGGTGAATACTACATGAGGGATTTCAGAGGGGCTTGGAAGGGCAGCCAACTCTCAACCTGCATATTCTCAGACAGCTCCCAGATTTCTTTTTTGCATGTGGCTATGAGAGATTCAATTTTGTGGAGATGAGATTTGGTTGGATATTCAGTTAGTTCTAACATTAGCTTTCACATATGGTTTCAAGAACAGGTCTCAGCATACTGATTATAAGCCACAGTCACATAGTAATATACATTTTCTTAAATTTTCTAGCTGTGGAATCTAGAACCAAAGTTAGCCCCTGTCTCCAAAAAAGTCACTCAACCCCCAAATTCCCAAATTTTTCATGGCTAATTGTGGGCTGATATGATTTGATGATTGTATAATTTCCACTGAACCCAATTGTAACCTGAATGGTAACCTGAATTGTAACCTGATGGCAGAGTCTTAGCTAGATTCTGACCTGAGGACAGTGATGCTGCTGGGTAAGGTCAGCCATGGGGTATCAGCTCATTAAACAGATGTGACCCTCCTTCTAACTTCACTATATGTCTTGGTCTTTTTTTTATGTGACATCCAGTAACTACTGTACCACAGTCTTAGCTGTCATGTCAACCACTTTTAGAGAGGTACTCAGGGGGAATGATTGCTCTACCTGCTTCTCAGCTTAGTCTTGCCTTTGTGCCACCAGCAGTTTCACATTCTATCTGAGAGTCCTCTGTGGCCGCCCTGTCTCTGGAACCAGTTTCTATGTGTGTTTGTCTTCTACGTCATTAGAAAAATAGGGTCCCAGCAATCTCATATAATTAGAGCGTGTTCTAAGAATGAGGCAACAGCTTTGCCCATATGCTCAGCCATTCCAGTACCTCTCTGTTGGATTCTCTCCCTTGCTCTGTTGATGTCTTTATCTGTATTACACCTTCAAACTCCCTATGAGCAAGGAGGATGTGATCATCCAGGACAATCACGATCTGATACGGAGCACTAATTTCCATTAGCACTGGGGTTAGACCTGTCTGTTAGAAGTGGTATTCTTGAAAGCACAAGAATTTGATGATCATAAAGACTAGCCTGAAGCTGCTTTTCTAAGAAAGAGGTGCCAATAGACAGTGTAACCAGCTGATTTTCTTAAAGATTTTGAGACCTGACTGATTAAGGTATAAACATATAAGAAATGAAGTCAGAGAAAGAATGCTTAAGGAAGTGAGGAAAAAAGAATAAAGTTTTAAGGAAAAAATTATAAATGGCCCCAGAAGTTGTCATCAGTGACATGCTAACAGCTAAATCCAATTTATTTATTTGGACTCTTTGTAAAATTTATCACTGTTGAAGATGTCTCCTTCCCTTGATTTTCTTCCTCTTCTATCTCTTCATCCTCACTTTAAAGTTCCTCTTATTTTCAACTCATAAATGCTTGTGCCCCAGGATTGTTCCTGGCCTTTGGTTGGTCTCACATCGTCCTTGGGAATCACATCTAATTATGAGCAATGTGATGATTATTTGCTATATCTATATCTCCAGTCAGAATATATCTTGAATTCCAGTTCCATAAATTTAGCTGTTGGCTGACATTGCTATCTAGATGCAGAGAACTTAAATTCAATATAAGAAACTAATAACAACAGAATTTTTATCTTTTCTGTAAACCAGTGGTTCTCAATAAAAGATTATTTGGCCCTCAGGGGATATTTGGCAATGTCTTGAGACATTACCACCACTGGGTTGGGAGTAGGGGGTGTCTACTGACATCTAATGCATAGAGGTCACAGATGGTGCTAAACATCTTACAAGGCACAAGATAATCTCCCAGAACAAAGAATTCATAGCCGAAGTGTCAGTAGTGCCGAGGTTAAGAAACCCTGCTACTTCCTGTTTCACATATTTCACATAACACCTATTTCACAGACTCCCATTGTGTGGAGGAATGGCATGGTTATCTGCTATGTCACATGAGCTAGAAATCTACAAATCATAAGGCAGTAGTTAGGAAGGAGGCCTAAGAGGCAGGTTTCCAGTGTTGGAATCCCATCACTGCCATTTGCCTTGTGACTTTGGCAAGTTACCTAAATATAGAGTTTTTTTTCATCTTTAAAGAGAGATCACAATAACAATCTCTCTCTCCCAGAATTGTAGTGAGGATTAAATGAGTTAATTTAAGTCATGTGTTTAGTGCTTGGCACCTAGTAGAGCTCAGTAAATATCATTTGTTTATTTTATTCCAACTTTTCCTAACCAACCCCTTCTTCCTCACTTTCTATTCACCTTCACTGTTAATACCTTTTTCAGATCATCTTTTTCCTTAAATAATGCAATAATTTCAGAAATGATCAGTCTTTCCCTACTTAAATTCATCCTCTGTATACTCACTACGGAGTGCTACTTCTAAAACCTAGTAGTGATCGATCACCCTCAAATTTTTCATTGTTTTCAGAAGTTTTTCATTGTTTATAGGAGAAAGTCTGAATTCCTCAACATGGCATAAAAAGCCAGAGAGAATAACTTATCTGCAGACATTATTATTATTACTTATCCACATTCCTTCTATATTCTGAATTCCAAATTTGCTGAACTACTGATATCACCTGGAATTGCCATGTTTAAATTTTATTCACAGAAAACCAGAATAAATAACAAGGATGAAATGAGTGTCATTTAATTAAAAACTGTTTATTGAGAGTTAAATATAAAGATAATTTTTATGATAGTCCTGTGATAGTAAAGATAAATAAAAATGATTGCTGCCTTTAAACAATTTAAAGTCTCAATTTATCCCTATTTATTATTATTTAACTATGCTTACTTTTAAATTTAGCTTTCTAATTTCTCTTCCCAGACTTATTTTTAGAAGTATTTATTTGTTTCCTGGAGGTCTACTGCTAAAATATTATTAACATGGGAGGTATGAGTTAATCTTTTAAGATTGAAACACTCCAGGTAAATGGCTGTAGGTGTGCAGGAGAGTTCCCTGGGGGCTGTGGCTAATTATTAACATCCCATAATTGTCCACTGGTAGAGAAAGGGTTGGGTACAAATTTTGAACCATATTTGGCCACCTGACATAGGAATTACTGAAGCTGTTGAGAATTACACATTCTAATACAGTTTTCCTAGGACATTATTTCATTTACCAGTTGCTTTTGGTCACTTCTACATTTTTTCAATGGGGCTAAAGCAAATCACGTTTCCTTCTCTCATGTATCACTGCCTGGACAGGTACACTGTTACTATTTGATCTAGGCACCTGGCCAAGATCCACCAGACTATGGGTGAACTTGAAAGGTAACTAGGGACCTGATGTTGACACTATTTCATTGTCTGAGAGCAAATGATCAATTTTACATTTCTGAGATTAATGACTATTTTCTTGGTGTTAAAAGGCCATCAGTGAAAGTTTGCATTTTAATTCTGCAGCACTTAATATATTTAGCCATAAAGATGTAGATTTAATTAAAATATGTTTTGAAAAACATTAGCCTCTAAATTTAACCTTCCTTAAAACTGAGATAAACTCTTTGACATATCTCTCCGTTGATGTCTTGTAAATTGTCAAAAACAAACAAAAAAAAAAGGAAATATGGAAAGTGACAATCCATTCTTTAACCAACTCCATGTAGCATGAACACTATATAAAATCAGAGAGTCTGATAAAAACTATTTATCACTATATAAACTATTTCACTATATAAAATCTATATAAACTATATAAACTATATATAAACTATATAAACTATATATATAAACTATATAAACTATATAGACTATTTCACTATATAAAATCAGAATCTGAATGATTTAGGAATGGACTAACTGAAATCTTACCCCCGTTATACTGTATTTTAACCCCATAAACCCATAAACATGATTCACTTGTATACAAGTTAGTACTTATTACTAAGAGAACAATCAAAATAATGGAGTGTCTTGTATGTCGTCTTTACTTTCCTTATGTAGCCTGCAGTATAAGTGAAGTTGACATCATTATTAAATGAGATCTGATACATAATTAAATGTGTGCCAATAATAGTAGTCTTATTAATATCTTTGGCATCATTAACTTAGTTTTTCTCTCCTTCTTTCATTAACTTGAAGCAACCTCTTTTAGTATTTGAGAACACTTAAAGAACTGTCAAACTTTTCTTCTGCCAACCTTCAAAGGTCAAAACTAGCTGTGACACCTAAAATTCAAATGTAATTAGTTTGAGATTTACAGGGATTGTATGCCAATCTTCCAGTAGCTTAGAAGTGACGTGGTATCTAACCTTTGGTGGCCCCAAGAGACATTCAGATATATGTGAAGATAAATAGAAAAATATAACCCACCACATCCTGCTGGTCTACCTTTCAGATTTTTTTTTTCCTGACTTGGATTTCAGAGTTTGTGGTTTTGCACTTTCTCTTGATTTTAAGAAAAGCATCTCTCTCATAGCCTGCTAGCACTAAGTTGGTATTCTTATTTAAAGCTTAGCTCACGTGATATATACTTGGATCATTAAACCAAAGGACTTGTACAGTCATGATTTTTAATGAAGCATGTTTGAATAATTATGCTAATTTACAAAGCACTAGAATCAAATCAAGTGATCAAAGATTTCATGATTGCTATCATGTGTTCCTAACCCCCCTCTGCCACCCTCACAATTTGCTGCATGTGGAAGCCTTTCTTAGGAATGTGTTTGGAAATGGGTATTAATCAATGTTAAGCATTAGAAAAAAAATTTTATGTGAAGTGTAACACACTTTATGTTATGCCTCCATAGTGGACTATATGTGACTGTGAAGGTAATATTGTTCTGCCACTCTCTTGCCTAAATACCGCCTACAATCAATACTGCATTCTGCCTTGACAGAAAGCTGAATTTTTATCTGTTAAATGTGTGAGCTTGGGGCAGTGATGTGTCTGAAGTGGTTTAAATCTGAAATGTGATGTGTTGCAAAGAGAGTTGATTGACATCTTTGTTTATTGAAAAGTATTACATGAACAACAAAACACAGGCAGAGGCAGAACACTCCATTGCAAAATGCAGCTGTGTTATTTTTCAATCCTATGTGCTCTGCCCCTTTGAAGCTTGTCTGATGTAATAAAGCCAGAGGATATAAAACAAACAAGAATCTTCTTTGATTCAACACTCAAAAATTTAGACAAGGATGACTTTCTTTTTCTTTTCCTTTTTTGGCTTGGGGTAAAATCTCTCCCACAAAACTCTCCCTGCCTTGACATTCTATAAGGATATTTACTTCTGAAAAACTGTTGCATTTTAAAGTTGTGTTCTTATGTTTATGAACTCCAATATAAATTCAGAATTATTTAATAAGTAAACAAATTGGAGAGGTTTGAATATTTTTATGTATCCTCTATAAATGAGAAAAAGGACATTAATGACACTAATCTTAAAGCACTAAACATGCAGAATGAGAAATTAAGTTCCCTTTAAATTTTATGTTAGAATAATTATCCCCCTCAATGCAGTTTTCCCATGTTTTATTAAAGCTTTATTATGTCAAGGTAAATAGAGGTTAATGCCGCTGTTACTTCTTCCAATGAAGTATTATCTTTAATCTTGCTTTAATAAAATAGTGGTAAATTGCACAGTAGGGGTAATCACCATGGGCTAATTTAGAGAGTTGTAAAATCCTTTACCAAGTATATACTGTAGTTAAAAATAGAAGTAGTCTTAAGAAAACACAAATTGCCGTGCAACTTGGAAGAGGTTAAGGAAATTGCTATTCATAATTTTAATTACTTACTTAATTAAATGTTTATTGAGTCCCTACTATGTGTAAGACTATACTGTCTACAGTGCTATAACTGTGCTGTGTGACTATTGTGCTGACTGTATGGAGGATATTTCCCTACAAGAAAATAACTACACAGATTGTAGAGCCTGCCATAACAGAACTATAGACATCCCAGCCATGGATGTTCAGTGAAGGAAAAGGTTACTTGAGGTAGAAAATTAACAGAAGGTCATTTGAGTTGAGTCCATAAGGATGGGATAAGGTGGGACAAGTATCAATGGAACGGGAAGGATACTTTAGGTAGGCAAAATGATAAGAGCAAAGAACTAGGGTCAATACTATCTTGCCTGGTTCAATTAGAGCTGAGAATTGAGACTGAAAACCAGAGATTATCACAACAAGCCAGGTGAGAAGCAGAGAGGACTTATACCTGGTTGAGAGACATTCTAGATTGGATATCCTTAGTAGGAAAAATTCTCTCTCTCTCTCCATATATATATATATATATATATATATATAATATATGTGTGTATATATATGAATATATGTGTATATATGTGCATGAATATGTGCATATAGAAATGTATACATATAGACATATTTATATCAATATATTTATATCAATATATGCATATACATATATTTATATATTTAGTATATATTTATATAGATATATTGATATATCTACTTATCATGCAAAAATAAGGGGGGGAAGGAGGGCTTTTTAAAGTAGAAATACTAATATTTGCTTTCTTCCCCAATAGATCATCTTGTGTTCTTTGAAGACCATTGCTATAGTAGAAGTTGTAAGAACATAATAGAATTAGAATATAAAAGGGCAGGAAGAAAGAGTTGTAGACCTAAAATATGAGACTTGTTTAAGAGAGAAGAGTAAAAGGAAACTCCAGGGATTGGAGCCTGGGATACTAGAAGAATAAAGTATAAAGAATAAAGCATTATTAATAGAAAGAGATAAGAAATGAGAGAATTAGGAATAAACATGTTAAATTTAGTTCGGGATGTGTTGAGTTCGAGCCTCTGGTATTACATCAGTGTGAAGATACCAAGCAACTGACTATTAACATTTGGAATTCAAGAAATGGTTGCTGATTTGATTGTTTATATACACCAAACAACCAAAAAGACCAAATTGGCATTTTTTTAAAAAGATAAACAGATGTTCAAGGGCATACACTAAAGTGAAATAAGTAGTTATTCAAAGTTGCTTTCAGCTTACCAAATAACACTAATCAGATCAAATCTTTTGGAATTATGTGGTATGTGTGGTGGAGAGCTGAATGCTTCAAATAGATCAGTCATCAAGATGGGTGACACTAAGTTAGTTTCAAACCATTTGTTAGGCCAGAGCCCACTTCCATAATGTTGAACCTCAGTCCTGTTCTTGAGATTATGTGAGAGTATGCCATCAGCTAAGAGTATGTAGTTTTGCCTTCTTGTGTTTTCATCAGCACTTTTAAATTAACCAAGATGTAATAAGGCAACAGAGAGTTTACCATCTTTGACAAATCACATTTTTTGAAGGTGGAATATGAAATGGCATGGTACTTGTGCATGAAAAATATAAACAAAATGAAAAATGTGTCCAGGCTTCTCTATTCTCTAGTAGTTTATTGTCCCTCACTGCCTACCCCCCCCCCCACCTCCTCTTAATACCTTCACAATCATTCTTGCTTGTTAGAATGTTAGAATCTGTATTTTTCTTCATGAAAAACATCATAGGTCTTCAAGGCTGTTCTGAACTATTCTTCCAATTTGCTTTAAGTTATCCCTCTCCCCAACTCCAAAATTAGTATGCCCTAAACTCTTCAGACGTTTCTCTTAATTATGACAGTGGTTATTGGTATGACCATAAATTTCACAAAACATAAAATGCTCACTTTTTCCTTTAGATTAGCCTGAAGAACCATCACCACTGTCCCAAAAGTTGTTGTGACCCTGCTGTTTTGGTAAAGTGGTATTCCTACCTCTGAGCTGCTGTGCCACTGAATAGCAAGTCTGATTATGAGACCTCATGCAATGAAGGTCTAAACCATACTTGCCTCTACTCTGCCTTTTTGAAGTCTAAGAGAGAGACTTTAGCTATTTCAGCATGGAATTATAGTCACTCAGAAAGGAAAAGATTTAAGCAGTCCTTACAGGGACTTAGAAAATTCCTCTAGAATTATTCAGAGATGAACACAAAGGGTAGAGAAAATCAAATGTAAATGATGTTCCCCTTTAATTTTTCTGTGGGTTGTATTCTAAAGCAAACAACTGTACATTGGATGACTTTTGTGGATGACGAGCTGTTTCCTTCTGTCTTTCACAAGCCTCTGTGACAGTAAGGGGTATATAAAGCTCTGAGTGAAGATCTGAAGCTGTTATTAAAATGGAAATATTCAAAGCAGGCAGGAGTCTGTGAGAGTCTGTTCTGGGGACACATTAATGCATTTGAAAGGATATTAAAGCTTAACATAGAGGGGAAATAGTTCTAATGGCAAATGTAAAGCTGCTTAACAGAATTACACCTAGAATTCTGTGTATTAGGTCTAAAACACCTCTACTCTTATATTGCTCAGAGTAAAGCTGTATGTTGGTTGTAGTTCTTTACAGTTTTACCGTTTTCTTATTTGAGATTTTAATGTTCTTAAGTGCAAACATTTTGCTCTGGTTTATGCTTTTGGAGAGTCAGTTGACAGCACTTCTCATCTTCTGTGTAGGACTTAAAGATGCACCATGTTTTGAATGTGCCATGTTTGAATCAATATGGAAAGATTACTTCTCCGTAAAAGAAAGATATGACCTTCTCTTATACAGACTCTTGAAATGGGCCCATCATGCTATAGGGTAGAGTGTGTATCTAGAAGAGGAGAGTATTTCCTGAAAGTAGGAAAAAAGAACCAAGGGAAAAGTTAAGTCAACATCAAGAAGGATTTAATGTTTATATTCACATGTAGGAACCTGACCCTATTCTTAGGGTAAAAAAAAAAAAAGTGAGGGGAGAGCTATTCAATAAATAGTTCTCAAGCAACAACACAAGTAAAACGGGGGCCGAGCCAGTGGTGTGGTAATAGTCTTTTTGCAGTCTGGATGAGTCACATGGTTAAGTTGTAGTCATTACTATTTTCTAAATATTGTTGGGTATGGAGGGTAATTTTGATTTTTTTCATCTTTCAATATACCACCCAATACCAAATATTCCAGAGCATGCCACAAACACAAAGTAGTAGGAAAACACTGAAACTGTTTAGTTGTACTTTAAGGTACCAGGTAGTAAAATAAAATAGAAAGTAAGGCTTCTGCCTTTGAAGAATTTACAATTCATCTAAGGAGATGAAATATTTGCTGCAGTGTAAGAATATTTAAAATGTCATATATGAAGAAGTGTGAACTATCATAAAATATCATAAAAATGAAAACCAAAAGTTCAAAAGAGACAGTAACAGAGGGATCAGAGTTGGAGAATTTACTGAATAAGGCTTTGAGGGTTTCCCATTTATCATTAAGGGGGAAAAAATCCAGAATATTATAGGTGGGAGAATGGAATCTGTTACACAACTGCGTAAATACAGAATCTGACAAGGTTGAGTAGTTACAATATTTGTCAATATTATTGTATTAATCACTTAAAATTAGAACAATTTTATTTCCTTATAAGTACATAGATGCCACTGTGATTTGGATATGTTATACTTCAATTCACAAAATAAAGATGACTACCATCTCTGATTACTTCATATATGGTTATCACACAAGTATTTCTACCTACTGAGATACTCAGATAAAATCTTTATCTGAGAAATAAATAAGATACAAAAATAGGATATCAAAACCCAGGTACCCTATTGCTTGAGCACATATATTTTAATTTAACAAGATTATTGCATAAAATTATAATGTACTTTGGAAAACATTGATTACAAGTCGCAGATGCACAGGCTATGCTTACCTAAAGAAAATCTGGGAGAAAGCAGGGTTTGAATTCAATTCATATTTTTCAATGTATTCCAAATTATAGCCCAAAATAAGTGTTAAAATATTTATAATGTTGGAATATTATGATTTATAAGAAAAATATATATGGTTATTTAGATTACTAAAATATATTTTTCATATATATTTGGCTTTTGTCCATGGTTCCTGGCTCACAGTTCCCTTGGAATTTTTTAATTGTTGAGAGTGGTAAAGATTTTTTTCTTATGTTAACGAGGTGGCTTTTGAAAAGCACCTAAGAATAAGGGCTGGTTGTGAGATTAGAGGTTTAGAAGTTTGAGTCCCAGGGTGACTCTATCCTTCAGTCCTTGTAGGACTGAACCTTTAATTTATGGAATTTCAATCTACCTTCTGGTAGAGAGTGTTGGAATTCAATTGTGGCTGTGGGGAAGACACTCACCTTCCACACACACACATTGGAATTGGGTCTAGGAACCAAATTAAATGTCTGCAGCCAATTCTGTCAGCATGTTCATTCACTATTTAGTCCTAAACGAAAGGATTTGCCTCTTATGATCAAACCAAAAAAGAATTTTTAAAGATGTTTCATTTTGAATACAAGAATGAAAATAATTGAGAATTATACTGTTGGTTTGATTTTGTCTTCTCCTAGCACTTTATTTATTGTTGATCCTAGTTATACCCTTCTAATTTGATGATGTCTTTGTTGACTTTATTTTATAAAGATAGTTAAATCTCTGTCCTTTACAGTCTAATAGAGCGAATATTAACCCTGTTTCTCCATTTGAATTTGTATAAATTAATTGATAACTCTGACCTCAGTTTTATTAACTGCAAAATAGAAATAGCAGTGAATATATCTCAGGGTTATAAGCATTAAGTGGGATACTGTATTTATAGTGGTTAATGTAGAGTACCAGTTATGATTATCTTATAAAACATACTTTTAAATATGATATCTTTGCTTTGTTATAAATGAAAAATTTTTCCAAAATAAAGCAGAATGGAGGTGGAAAAATACAGAAATAGTGGAACAAATAGAAAACATAATAAAATAAAGGTAAATGGAATAAACTCCATTTAAAAAACAAAGATTTTCAGACTTTTTAAAAAATCCTAGCTGTATACTGTTTACAAAGACACATTGGAAATTTATAGACAGAGAAATGTAAAATTCAAAGGAGGGCAAAATATATAGATAAAGTCTAACCAAATGAAAGCTGGTATAATTATATTAATTTCAAACAAAATAGAAAGGCAAGAAGCATTACAACAGATAAAGAAAATTTTTCATGATAATACAAGTTCCAAATCTCAGGAAAATAATAATTGTAATTGTTATGAACTTAATAATAAAACCTCACAGTATTTACAGAAAAATTGACAAAACTATGAACTAAAATCTACAATTCTAATTTATTATTTAATACTTTATATAACATTGACTAAATGATAAATGAGGCAGATAAAATGGTAAAATATTAAATTTAGCCAAAGTACAAGTTCATCTAAGGGACAGACATTGAAATATCATAACCAATAACTGTGAAGTATTCTTTTTTTTTTTTAATTTTTGTTTTTAACGTTTATTTATTTTTGAGACAGAGAGAGACAGAACATGAACGGGGGAGGGTCAGAGAGAGAGGGAGACACAGAATCTGAAACAGGCTCCAGGCTCTGAGCGGTCAGCACAGAGCCCGACGCAGGGCTTGAACTCAAGGACCGCGAGATCATGACCTGAGCCGAAGTCAGACGCTTAACCGACTGAGCCACCCAGGTGCCCCTGAAGTATTCTTTTAAAGCATAACTAGAACATAAAATTGGCTATGTGCTAGGCTGTAAAAACTAACCTTGACAAAACAAAGATTAATATCATAAAGACCATACTGTTTGACTACAGTGTAATTGAGTTAGCAATTAACAACAAAAACTATAATTCATAATAGACATTAAATAATATTTAGAACTGAATCATTTAAAAAATACTACATATCAAAACTTTTGGGATGTAGCTGAAATGAAATTTAGACAAACTAAATATTTACATTATAAATGAAGAAAGTTTAACCTTCCAAGTTGAGAAGTTAAGGGAAAAAAGAATAACAGGAAAAGATTGGAGAAAAGAATTGATATAAGAGAAATTAATGTTACAGAAAATAAATATTAGAATCAATAAAACACTTAAAAATACAATTAAAATAGACAAAACTCTAGAAAAAACTTAAACAGAAAAGGAAAAATAATTTCTTGTAAACAATACTAAGAACAAAAATGGGATGTAACTACTGACATAGGAGAAATTAAACACAGAGTAAGGAACTGGTGAATAATTTTATACCAATAAACTTAAATATATATAAAATTGATGCTATTAAAATGCATTTATTAAAATTATTTGATGAGAAATCAGTACAAGAAAGGAAAATTACAAGCTGATTATTCATGAAAATAGATGCAAAAATTCCTAAGCAAACCAAAACCAGTAATGTGTAAAAATTATACCTAACAGTCATGTTAGATTTGTCCCAGAAATAAAACGTTGTTTAACATTAGAAAATTAATTACTACAACATTAACAGCTTAAAGGAGATAAATTATAGAATCATATTTTTAAACCCAAAAAGTTATTTGATAAGATTTAATAAGACAGAAACTTTTAGTATAAAACTAGGAACAAAAGGGACTTCCTAAAATTGACACAGAATATCTACAAAACCTCAAAACAAATATGATAAATGAGAAAACATTGAAAGTGCTACCTTTAAGATTATGAAAACACAAGAATCTTTGCTATGGAAAGCCACTTAGCCACTTTTTTTCCATGGGACTGTGGGTTTTCCTCAGGTGTGTCAAAATGGAGGGAAAATATTAGGAATCATCAAAGGAGTCAGAGGTCAGCTGTTTATTGTAGCATCTAATAAAGATGTGAGGAGCTGGACTCATTACAAGTAATTTTGCATGATGGGATTATTATGGTGATGCTGATGACTTTGTATAGCACAATTCCAAGTTATTAATTTAGAGTATATTAAATCATTTTTTCCAATTTGTGTACTTACTATCTACTAAGAAATGAAAAATTACTTTCCCAGTAATCAGAACACTGTAGGTCTACTTAATCAGTTGTTTTTTTTTTTCTATAATGCTCTCTCTTTTCACTGTGAAATATCTATCTTTTATCTTAAAAAAAACCCCATTTTCTTCTGTTTACCACAGTAATACATAGGGTTGCCTTTTGGTTAGACTAGATACAAAAGAGCAGAGAGTAAATTTGTGTTTTACATAACATGACAGATTTTTAAAGTTAAGATTGGGGACCAGCCTTTCTCAAATTCTACAGGGGATAAGATGGAATGAGTTCGTTAAACTGTATCATACCATACTGATTTAAGTTTTAAGGAAAAAATTATTTTTAAAGAATTACACTAAATTCTATGTGAGGACAGCTATTTCATTTGCTTTTTTGTAATTTTTTTTTTTTTTTGAGAGAGAGAGAGCACAGGCATTGGAGGGGCAGAGGTAGAGGGAGAGAGAGTCTTAAGCAGGCTCCAAACCCATGGCGGAGCCTGATGCGGGGCTTGATGCACGATCTCATGATTGTGAGATCATGATCTGAGCCGAAATCAAGAGTCAGATACTTAACCGACTGAGCCACCCACGTGCCCCCTTTTTTGTAAATCTTAATATGGCTTTGATTTACCTCTATCTGGAAAGAGTAATATCAAAATCCTTTTGTCAAGTGAAGGAGTCCTACAAAAATTTTCAACTGTTTTATTTACTTTTATTTTCCTAGTCCATACATGTACATTTAATTTTGCTTCACTGTATTGTCTTTGCTCCTTTGTGAAAGATCAGTTGACTATATTTGGGTATTTCACCAATACCACCCTGTCTTCATTACTGGAGCTTTATAGTAAATTTTAAAGTTAACTAGTGTCAGTCCTCCAACTTGGTTCTTCTCTTTTAATATTGTGTTGTCTGTTCTGGGTCTGTGTTTTTTCATATAAGCTTTAGAATCATGTTGTCAATATCCACAAAATAACCTGCTGCAATTTTAAATTGAGAGTGTATTAAATCTATAGATGAAGTTGGGAAGAACTGATATCTTGACAATATTGAGTCTATCAATGAACACAGAATATCTTTCATTTATTTAGTTCTTCTATGATAACTTTTATCAGAGTTTTATAGTTTTCCACATATAGGTCTTATACACATTTTGTTGGGTTTATACCTAAATATTTCATTTTGGGAAATGGTAATGTACATAGCATTGTGTTTTTCATTCATTTCAAATTCCACTTGTTTATTGTTGGTAAATAATAAAACAATTGAATTTTATCTATTAACCTGTATCATGCAATCTTTCCATAATTTTTTATTAGGCCCAGTATTCTTTGTTGATTCTTTTGGATTTTCTACATAGACAATCATATCATCTGCAAAAATAAATAATTTTCTTCTTTCCAGTATGTATATCTTTTTCCCTTTTTCTTATTTTATTGCATTAGCTAGGACTTTCAGAAGAATGTTGAAAAGTTCTGGTGAGCAGGGACATCCTTGCTTTGTTCTTGATCTTAGTGAGAAAGCTTCTCATTTCTTAGCATTAAATTATGATGTTAACAGTAGTTTTTTTGTAGATGTTCTTTATTTAGTTGAGTAAGTTCTTTTTCATTTCTAGTTTGCCAAGATATGTAGATTTTTAATGGAGAGCATTTGGAATCTTATAGGTTCCATGGATGGGGTTCAGATAATCTGTTAATCCTCTAGAACATTACATATAAACATATTTCCCCATGAATAACTATCTAACTAAAATAAAAATTTAATAACCACATTATATCTCTCCCTCTCTCCCTCTTTTTTAACAACTAACTTGATTTCTAACTTAATACCTGCTTGAATCTAGCACTCTGTTAGAAATACTCTGCAGACAATTGGTCTTGGGCTGAATCTAAGGTAAAATAAGCAGGAGACTATTTGCTTGTGTCTATTTAGTTCTTTCAGACATTGCCTGGCTTTGTGCATGTCAATTCAGACCCCTTTTTGTTAGGGGAGAGATATAAGAAACAAATATTATTCCCTCAAAAAATTCCATATTTCGTCTGGCTAGTAATTAATCAAATTTCAGTGTTCCTTAACTGGGCTGTCAATTTGGACTTAGGTGAAGAGTTAGTGCCTCTTTTTAATTTTTCTTTCTTTTTTCTTTCTTTCTTTTTTTTTTTTTAACATCTACAAGGTGACTTCCAGGAGCAAACCATATAAAGTGGCATATTTCTGGGATTATATTGATATAATTACTTTTTTTAAATTATATTTGGATGTGTATGCTATTTCATTTTAAGAACTTATTTTTTTCACAAAATCTATTTTTTTAACTTTTAAAAATTTTTAAATATTATTTAAGAGAGACAAAGACAGTGCGAGTGGGAGAGGAGTAGAGAGAGAAGGAGAGAGAATCCCAAGCAGACTCTGCACTGAGCCTGCACTGAGCCTGATGCAGGGCTTGAACTCACAAAACTGCAAGATCACGACCTGAGCGAAACCAAGAGTTGGACACTTAACTAACTGAGCCACCCAGGCGCCTCACTCACAAAACCTATTTTTAATAGCTTATTCATGTTTTAGCAATGATTTACCCCCTTAATTCTTTAATGCAAAATATGACTTAAAAATTCTTACCCAGTATCTACATCAAATAGATTTCCCCAAATATCATTTAGTTCTAATTGTTCAGCTTCACTCTCACTTTTGATATTTCTCTTGTGAGAATCTATTCAAAATTTTAGTGAGGTTCTAAATGATCAATATCGGTAACCAGTAATTATCATCACTAGAAATTGTGTAGCTCACTCTTCTAGTTCTTGTACTGGCTTCCCTACCTATCCCTCCCCTAAGACGGTAACTTCTCAAAGTGATGGGGAGCTTCATTTTGGGTTCACTGTACAAGTCACCAGCTCAGAAGGAATGCTTCTCAACAGTTTGAACTACAATGGTTGCATCATTGCAAAACCAAATGGTTTCTCTGCCTCTAGTCTTTCCAACTTTAAAAGTCTTCTCTGCTCTACTGTAAGAGTAATACACTGAAGGCCTAAATCTATCTTTTTAAATATTTTTTATTGACTTTTCTCTCATAGCAGATGATGGGAGCTGAGATCCTCTATTGCCTACCCCTAAACTTTTCCAGCTTCAACTTTCCCTGTATGTGTGTCCACTTGCCTCCAGGTATCTGGAACTGACTGTACTTTTCACTCTACACTCACCATGCCATTGTATATGTTGCTCCTTTTGTCCAGAAACCCTCTCCTCTGCTACTGTCCCTCTCCAACTCCTTTGCCCAACTGCTGCATGCTGTCAATGCTCAGATTAGAAAGAATATCCTCTAAGAAGTTAATATTGTTAAAAAAAACTTTGACTTCATGGGTTCTCAAAGTGTCTTGGGGAAACCTAGGACTTCCTTGATCATACTTTGAGAAATACTGCTTTGATATATTACCACTTGATACTCCCTTAACCATTGCAAACTTTTCTAGATTTCCATAACTTAATGAGCATAATCTGCTAAGAAACAATAGAAAACTATTTCCTAAAGTAAATCCTGAGACATAACTAGGCTTACTATGCAAATATGGCTCCCTGGTCAACTAGGTTGGAGAGACCCACAAATAAAGCTTAGTACCTTTCTGCATTGCAGGACTTGTCAGGACCTTTATTATGATAATTTGCACTGGGAACATTTAAGTATGAGAAATCACATTCAATGTGTTTAAAATTTGTTTTACTTGACTGATTTTTTGCAGAACATCTTATGGGAATAATGATATAAAAGATAATGAATAAGACAATCTGAAATTTATACAATGTTGCCACTTTAGTTTTCAAATATGGACCTTCTCAGATTTGATTATTTGCCTACTTTGTTTAACTATCACAATCCAGATCTTATACACTTTTATTTATTGATTAGAAGAGTTTATCTGCATTTTTTGCATTAGTTAATCAGATTCCTGTTTTGAAATCTCTCCAGCAATTCATTTCAGGGCATTTTCTCATCCAATTGTTTACTTCTCCAATGATTTCACCACTCCCTACCTCCACAAATGCTGTTGAAATACTAGAACCTTGTGATTAAAGATTACAATTGTTCTTTTCATTCGTCATCCTTGAGTTCGCCTTTAATAAGACAGTCACTTGGAGATGGAGAAACATTGAGCAGAAATGGGTAGTATGCATCCTTACAATAAGGGAAGCTTTTCTCTTCCCCCTCCATTGTTCTCAACCTTGTGATTATTTGTTCATATAGTCAGTTTCTGACTAAATGAGAAGTAGAAAAAATATCACCCTCTGTCTTCTCATTAGTCTTCATCTTCAGTACTTAGAAAAAAATTATTTTATTCAAAAGGGAAATGATCAAATGAAGTTGAGTGAAGCCCAAGGTAGAATTTTGGCAAAAAACACCAGATATATACACCCTGAAAAATTTCAGGATTTTAAATACCTTCGGATTTAAATCCATTTGAGAAATTCTTGGTTTTAAAAAGCTAAATAATTTCCTTGCTATGGGATCTCCTAGAGCTAGTGTGCATTATCAATTGCTGAAAGGAGGCTAGAATGTACAGAATGCCCACACATGACTGATGATGTAAAACATAACAGGAGAATGTCTCAAACTGGGGTGCGGCAGAATACATTTTAGAAACAGTTGTTTAGATAAAAGTGAGCATTCTACTGTTGGTAAAGCATGGGGAAGTTATGTAAGTTGTTTTGTTATTTGTTTTTAATATGGTGTACTATTAGAAATAGATTTTTAATTATTTCATGTATGGGTAGAAAGAGGTCAGGAAAACTATCGCTTTGAGTCACTAATATTTGAGCATATTACAGAAATGGGAAGGGAGGAAATATTCTAGGTTTTCAAGTAACTACAACAACACTTAAAATACTCTGTTTATACCTGACACTAAAATCAGATTGATGAATAAGCACTTACTGTTGGAAACCCAGCTGAAGTGTGACCAGCATTTTTCATTGAATTGAAATGCACAGGCTGATTTCAAGTTGGTGAAGGGTATTGGTCCTCTTTCACAGTATCCATAAACAAGGTCTGAATCCAGCTGACTAGAGCCTGAGAACATGCTAGGGTGCTTCATATTCAATACACAGCCCTATAAAGAGAAGAAAAATGAGCCTTGTCCAAAACTCTTACCTCAGCACCCACTGGCAAAAATAAAATGTAAGCTGGGGACCAGGTCTCTTTGAAGCTGATTTTTTAAAAACTCTCTAACAGGCCTCTGGTGGTTACAGATATTGATCGTCAGAAAGTAATCTGTTCAGGTTTGGGGGCATGCCAGTACAAATTGTGGAATGCATTCCTTCCTCTCCAAGGACATGTTGAGCTTTTTATATTGTCTATACTGGTTCACTTGTCAGCTGTCTACTCTATTTGACATGAATTATTTTCTACCTTTTGTGGATGTATAATTAAATATATTTTTAAAATAGGAAATTTTATTAATATAGAATCTTTAGCTTGAGTCAAAACATTTTTTTCATCTTTTTTAACCCTCATTTTTCTTCCATAATCATTATTTGATTCCCTCTGGCTGCCTGCTACTTATTTGTAGTAGTACCATTCATCCATTGAGACCTTTCCATCTGTCACACAGCTTTGCTTTCTTTCCCCAGAAGCTTTATTCTCCTACTGTGCCATATTTACCTTTTTTTTTTTTTTGTCTACTGGTTGGATTGAGCATTCTTTTGTGCAGGTGTTTTCATCTTTTATTTTTTTTTTGTAATTTAAAAAATGTATACGAAGCAAATGATGCTGAATTAGGTGACGGTGACACTCAGAAGGGACATGTTTGCTAACCAATATAATTTTTAAAATATACCTTTATTTGATAAGTAGATATATAGGAGTATATCTAATACAGTTCTGAATGTTAAGTGAAATTGTAGGAATTGTTTCAATTAGTATTTGCATATGGGTAAACAGTGACACTGATATTTTAATTTCTATGTGTCTATGTGTTTACTAAGTATAATTGCTCATTAAAGCCTTATTTACTGTGAATTTCAATGCTTAGAAATACTTAAGCGCAAAGACTAACATTTCTGGATACCACTTCACCTCAGAGATTACCATCAAGTTCTGTTATAACGTAGGTATCTTCAGATGAGACAGCAGATTCTAGAGATAGGAAGATAAATGCAAACATTAATAGGAGCAAAAGTTATTAAAAGTCTTCAGTTTGCTTACATTAGTGGAGACATGTCATTAATTCTGTTATGGTTATGGCTTGTTATGCCCATTCAACTAACAAATAATTTGGTTCACTTTGTGAGGTTTGCAGATAACCAAGTCCACATGTCTTAAACTACCAGTCTTTTACATCAGGTTGAACTCACTTCCTAAACGGACATATGCTAAGCAAAAGGGGCAGCTTTTGCCATCAAGGGGTTCACAGTCTGCTTGAGGAAGAAAGAACACTGACTTTTTACTTAAAGCATCCATCATTGCACAGGACACTGAGAATATGTTTGCTAAAGGATGATAGGATGATAGATTACGTGCTGATCACACCTGGTTAGGGTCAGGAAAGAAAAAAAAAATCATGAAGTATTTTCAAACAGTGTATTAAAGATTAGGAACATATTAGGGGATAGAATTAAGGATGATACTAGCAATCAGAAGAGTAGTAGGTAGAGAGTTATGCAGGATGGAGTAAATAGCTCAGAAGAGAAGCATGCAGAAATTTTTCTGAGGGAAATTAGAGATGGAACTGAAAGCCTAAATAATTATTGACAGCCAACTGTATGTCAGTGCCTGAACAATCAAAGATGATGAGTGAAAGTTCTTGCCTATAAGAAACTCATAATCTAGTAATGTAAATAAGACAAATATGTAAATGATATTTAAATTTTTTTCTTGAACTGATAGAATTCTGGTTATCAGAGCAAGTTTTCATAGAGAACAATATAAAAGCTGGATGAAACACAAAAAGTAGCCAATTGAAAACATTGTAAGGAAACCAAAATAGGCAGGGTTTGAATGGCTAAGGCATTTGGAAAAGGAAAATATATTGAGGTGAAATTGACATTCTGTGATTTTGTTCCCCTTGAGAGATTTGCAGATTCCTAAACTTTTGGGATAGGAATCCAAGAAGTCAGAAAGAACTAGAAGAATTTTTGGTAGATTCACAGTGCTAGGGAGATAAATATGGAAAGTTAAGTTCTTCCAAGGAGAAGGGACCCGAAAGAAAACCTAGGTTTGGATCTGAGAACCTTGAAGGGCTATGTCCTAGGAGTAAGGATAAGTCAGAAACAGTCCAGACCTCACGTGTTTTGAAATCATCTTGATTTCTAATAAAAATAAGGTGATCTGTCCTATTCACATTGCCTGTCTGGAAAAAAAAAATAACATCACCTAGAGTCTTTAAATCTCTATATTCTTCATCTGAAATTTATTTGGGAAAAATACCATACATTAGCAGATAGGAAAACATGAACAAAATCCCAGGAAGAAAGAAACAAATAAAAGAAAGAGGCCTACAAATCACAAAATGCTGAAATTCAGAATATATAATTTAAAGATATCTGTAATTGGGGCACCTGGGTGGCTCAGTCAGTTAAACGTCTGACTTTGGCTTGGGTCATTGTCTTGCGGTTGGTGAGTTTGAGCCCTGCATTGGGCTGTGTGCTGACAGCTCAGAGCCTGGAGCCTGCTTCAGGTTTGGTGTCTCCCTTTCTCTCTGCCCCTCCCCCTCTCACTCTCTGTCTCAAAAAGAAATAAACATTAAAAAAATAACAATAAATAAAGGTATCTGTGATTAACACTTTTAAAGGAATAAAAATTCACTGGAGTACTTCCCACAGAATGGAATCAATAAATAAGAACCACATAGATATTCTAGAACTATAAAATAAAATTACAAATCACTGAAGTTAATAACCAATAGATGGTTTTAATAGTTTATACACATAGCTAAAAAGACTAATGAACTGGAAGTTAGATCAGTAAAAAATATATGTATATATTAAGACTGTAGGATTTCAGTGTCAGACATGATAGAGTGATAGAATCTGAATTTACCATTCTGCCTTAAACACCTAGAAAATTAAAAAAAAAAACTGTATGAAACAGCTATTGTAAGATATTGGGAAATAGGTACAGAACTATTGACCATTGGGAGGATGAAAACATATGAGCTAGGCCTAAAAATTACTCTAGCTTTCTGCATGAGGGTAATTCTGGTCCATAAAAAAATGAGGGGAAACAAAACAGAATTTATCCGTGTCTCTGAGTGAAGGGACAGAGATTAGAAAAATGGGGAAATTGAGGTTTCTAGAATTTGCAGGGCAGAGTATCAGACAGTTCAGAACTATGTAATAACTTCAGAATTGGTCCAATAGAAATCTGTGCATGAATAAGATAAAATTGTATAAGTCTGGCCAAAATCAAATCCCAAGAAGTGGAAATTTAGTGGAGCACTTTAAGCCAAAAAATTTCCAGAACTCATACAATTCACTCAACTGCGTAAGTTCCCACCAGCTGGCACAGAGTAACATTGTTGAAATAGTAGTATATCTGGACCCACTCTAAAAAATAATAAATAAGGCTTCAAAATGATCAAATTGGGTCACAAGTAAGTGAAATGTTCTGCAGAACAAAGTCCAAAATACTAAAAGGGAATAAAACAAAATCCAGTATTTGGCAATATAAAACTAATGATATAGGACATCTAATAAAACTTTGCTAGACACAGAAAAAGGAAGAGATGTGAAAAATATGAAAAGAACCAAAAAGAGTGACTAGAAAAAAAATTACGAAATACAAAACAACATTTTCAAGGAATGGGACTAATAAAAGATTAGACACTGCAGTAGAAAAAGTTCAGTTATTTGATGACGTAGCAATAGAAAATAGCCCAAATAAAGCACAAAGAGAAGACAAAACAAAATGAATGGGGAGTCGGTACTTACGAGACATTATTGAGTAGCCTAACATAAATGCAATTGGATTTCTAGACAGAAGAAGGGACTGAAAAATATTTGAAAAAATAATCACCAAAAATATAATTCAAATTTGATTTAAAAAGTTATAAACCTTCATATTCAAACCTAAGCAGGTTAAACTTAGTGAGACAACACACACACACACACACACACACACACACACATCATGAACATCATAATGAAATTGCTGAACATAAGTGATAAATCAGCCAGAAGGGGGAAAAAACAAAGAGAAACAAAGATAAGAATTATTGTAAACTTTTCATCAGACACTACAGAAGCCAAAAGATAATAGAATGATATCTGTAAGTGTAGAAAAAAAGAAACTATCAATTTGTAATACCTATAATTTTTATACCTAGTAAAAGCATCTTTCAAAAGTGAAAGAAAATTATTTTTTTTTCAGACAGATTAAACCAGAAAGAATTCATCACCAGCAAACCTGTGGTGTGAGACATGTAAAAGGAAGTTCAGGCAGAACTAAAATGATAAACAGATGGAAACTTCAATCTACACAAAACAATGTAGAGCACTGGGAACAGTAAATACAGAAATAATGAAAAGTGTTTTCTCATTTCAAATGTTTAAAAAGAAATGAATTTTCAAAAGAAAATAATGACATATATTGTGAGGTTTATAACATATGTAAATAATGTCTGACAATGATAAACAAATGAAATAAAAGTAGAAATGAATGTATACTCTTGTGAGATTCTTATATTATTCAAGAAGTTGTTTAACATTACTGAAAGGAATCCTCTGAAGGATGCATATTTTCAACCCTAAAGCAACCACTTAAATAAAGGGGTGTAGCTAAAAACTAGCTAATAGTGTATATAAAATGAAATCATAAGAAAGTCAAACAAAGGAAACAAAGGAATGAAGAAAACAAAAGCATATGGAACAAATAAAAAATAAAAACAAAGATGTTAATTTTAAGCCCAACCATATTGACTAACATATTAAATGTGTATGGCTAAACAATTAAAAGGCAGAGATATGCAGACTAGATGAAAAACTATCACCCATTCATAAGTTACATACAAGAAAACTATACAATAGCAGGAGTACTATGTTAAATTAAAAAAAATAGATATAAGGGTGCCTGGGTGGCTCAGTAGGTTAAATGTTGGACTCTTGATTCTGCTCAGGTCATGATCTCATGGTTTGTGAGATTGAGCGCTGCATGGGGCTCTGCACTGACAGCATGGAGCCTGCCTGGGATTCTCTCTCCTACTCTTTCTGCCCCTCCTCTCCTCATACCCTCTCCCTCTCTCTCTCAAAATAAATAAACCTAAAAAATTAAAAAGTAAATAAAATAAGTTATGAGAGATAAAGACGAATGTTACATAATTATAAAGGACTGAGTCATTAAGACATAACAATGATAAGTATGCATGCACCCTGAAAGGACTTTAATATACATGAATCAAAAGTTGACATAATTAAAAGGAGAAATAGGTGTCCATGATTAATTGATAGAATAAAAATTAATAGAACAATTGGAAAATGTATGAGTATATAGAAAACTTGAAAAAAACTATCAATTAACTTGATTTAATTGATACCTAGAGAACAGTCCACCTAACAATAGTGGAATACATATTCTATACCACATGCTAGCCCATGCAATAAGCCTCATTAAAATCAGAGTATGTCCTCTGCTTACAGTATATTTAAATGAAAACAAAGAACAGAAATATAGATGAGAATCCTCCAAATATTTAGAAATTAGACATACATTTATAAATAGATCATGGCTAAAATAATAATAAGAGAAATAAGAAAATATTTTTAAATGAATATAAATGAAACAACATATCAGAACTTGCAGGTTCAGCTTAAGCAGAACTCAGAGAGAAATTAATAGTTTTAACTGTTTAAGTTAGGAAAGAAAGTTTTAATTAAGCTTCCATTTTAAGAAACGAGAAAAAAGTTAAACCAAAAACAAGTAATGGATAAAATCATAAATTAAAAAAAATCATGCAGATACAAAACAGACAAACAGACAAATCAATTAGATGCAAAACAGACAAATGTTTTATGTAGAAAAGCAACCAAAAGTTGCTTCTTTGGAAAATATTCATGCTCAAATATCTGCAGAAAATTTAGAAAAGAGTACTAGATACACATGGGAAGAAAATGAAAGGTGTAACATGTGGAATTAGAGCCACAGAAAGAGAAGATAGATTGAGAAAATCAATATTTGAAAAAAAAATTGGAACAAGAATTTCCCCACATTTTTTAAATACATAAATCTACAAATGCAAAAGGCTTTAAAAGGCACAAGAAGGATAGGTAAAAAGTCAATACTTAAGGACATCACAATAACGCTACCAAATACCATGATAAAGACAAAAATGAAGACATTTTCAGTTAAACAGTAACTGGGAAAATTTCTCACCAGCAGATGGACATTAAAAGCAATACTAACCAGATTTTTCAGGCAGAAAGTCAATGTTTCCAGAGAGAAGCACAAAACTGCATAAAGGATTAAAGTGCAATGGAAATGATAAATATGTGGTTATTTAAAATTATTGATTGTATATAAGAATTAACATATTTAAAAATAAACATATTAAAGTGATATAACACATGGAAGAGAGTACTAAGTAAACATAACCTGTTTTAAAATACTTTTCATTTCTGGAAGGCAGAAAACTACTAATTAATTGTCAAAATGCATGTTGGTAATATCTGTGTTAACTTCTTGGGAATAGTTTTTAAAATGTGTGACTAACTAGCTAATAGAGGAGGAAATGGAATAGTAAGAAATTCTTAGTCCAATATAGAAAAATAAAGGAGAAAAATAGCAGGAACAAATTGGATATATACAAAGCAAACAATAAGATGGTAGATTTCTGTTCAACTATATTAGTAGTTTTATTAAATATAAACAAAATTAGGAAACAAATATCAGAAAGGATTAAAAAAACACTATAATAGGGGCGCCTGGGTGGCGCAGTCGGTTGGGCGTCCGACTTCAGCCAGGTCACGATCTCGCGGTCTGGGAGTTCGAGCCCCGCGTCAGGCTCTGGGCTGATGGCTCAGAGCCTGGAGCCTGCTTCCGATTCTGTGTCTCCCTCTCTCTCTGCCCCTCCCCCGTTCATGCTCTGTCTCTCTCTGTCCCAAAAATAAAATAAAAAACGTTGAAAAAAAATTAAAAAAAAAAAAAACCACTATAATAGGTAGTTCTTACAAGACAGCATAAATAACAGAACACAAAGGCTGAGGCACACATTAAAACCTGTTGTAACTATTCCAATAAAAGATAGTGGAATTTAAGGCAAAAATATTTTCCTAAAGAGGAAGATTTCATAATGGTTAAAGGATCTACTAGGAAAATAAAACATTTCTGAATTTGTATACAGATAATAATATAACATCAAAATAGATAAAGCAAAACCTGAAAGGACTATAAAAAGAGTATTACAGAATCATATGTGGAGATTAAATCCATTTCTTTGACTAAACAATAAAATAAGGAGATAAAATTAATATAACAATAGAAGATATGAAAACCACAATTTACAATTTATTGGATGTTCATAAATTTCAAAGACTTGAACTCAGAGTATGTTCTCTGATGAAGGTGGAATTAAGGTTAAATGTATTGCTAAAATTATAAAAAGGAACTACCCAATTGTTTGGAAATTAAGCACTATACCTCTAAAGTTTCCATGAATCAAAGGAAATATGGAGGAAATAAGGAAGTATTGTGAATTGAATAACAGTGAAAATATATTGAAACCATGGGGTGCAGCTAAAGCCTGCTTAGAGGGAAATACATAGCCATAAATGCATACAGAGAAAAAAATAACAAAAAGTAAATTCAAAGAAAGTAGCAATAAAGAAATAATGGCAATATGAACAGAAAATAATAAGAAACAAAATCATAATTGAAAATATCAGCACAACCAGGAGATGGTCCTTTGAAAGAGTAAAAGAAGTGATAACCTCCCAAGATTGGTCAAAATAAAAAAGATGGTACAATGTACCAATAACAAGGATTTTTAAAAACTCACACTAGAGATCCTGATAATACGAAAAATGATCAATCCTAATAACATAAACAGTATGCCAATATGTTCAAAAATGTATATGAAATTCAAATTCCTGGAAAAATTCAAGTTGTCAAGCTGGATACAAAAGGTAATATAAACATGGACAGTATTATATCATTAAAGAAATTGAACCCATACTTTTTAACCCTCCTGCAAAGAAAACTCCAGGTCTAGATAACCTCAAAGGAACCTCAGAAGAAGTCATGACAATAATTTTACACAAACTTTTCTAAGGAATAAAAAATAAATAGTTTCCATCTCATAAATGTGTGTTTTATGAGACTAGCATAAACTTTACATCAAACCTGACAAAGACTTTACAAGAAAGGAAAATTACAAACTGATCTCTTATGAACATAGAAAAATAATAATAAACTCAAAGTCAGCATCTAAAGTCCAACAGCACATGAAAGTTTTAATATGCCACAAAAGATTAGATTTATTTCAGGAATCCAGGTGTGTTCAGTATTCAAAAATCAATTTGTATATTTTACTCCATTAACCAAAATAAAAGAGAAAAATTATATGATCATTTCAAAAGATGCAGAAAGCACTTGATAAAATTTCACACTGATTTATGATAAAAACTCTAAGCAATCCAGGAACAGAAAAGCATTTTCTTAATCTAGCAAAGGCATCTATAAAATTTATAATATTGTTAATATTGATTTGTGGATTAAGTTTTCACATACTTAACTACTAGAGCCAGCAGCTCTACTCCTAAAGATATATATACCTCCACAGTACATAGTTATATGTACCAAAAATATGTAAAAGAACATTCATAAAAATACATCTTTAGAATAGCTTTTAACTAGAAACAAGCAAAATGTATAGCTGTGGTAGAGTAGATAAATAAATTGTTACGTACTTAATAAAATATTGTACAGCAATAAAAATGAGCAAACTAATGCCCCATGCAAAAATATGAACTTCACCAATGTAATTTGAACAAAAGAAGCTTAGGCACAAAGAGTATAAGTAATTCCATTTATGTGAAGTTCAAAAATTATCTATGGTGATAGAGGTCAGAATAATAGTTCCATTTGAAGACTGAGGACAAGAAAGTAGGATAAGGGTAACTCAGGCCTCCAGGCAATTTTTATTTATTAATCTATGGATATATGGGTATATTCACTTTGAAACAGTTAATCAACATGCATTCTTGTGATTTGTGCACTTTCCTGAATGTATGCTTGCTATGGATTGAATTGTGCCCTCCGCCAAAATTCACATGTTGAAGCCCTAACCCTCAATGTGATTGTATTTGGTGATGGGGTGTTTGAGAAATAATTAGTTTTAATTGAGGTCATGAGGGAAGCACCCTCAGAGAAAGCTGTCTATCTGTCTTTCTGTCTCCCTCTATCTGCCATTAGAGGGCTCAGACCAGGAAGGGAGTATTTTTTATTGTTTATTTTTTAATAAACTATTTAATGTTATATTTATTTTTGAGAGAGAGCATTCAAGCAGGAGAAGGGAAGAGAGAGAGGGGGATAGAGGATCTGAAGCCAGCTCCATGCTGACAGTAGTGAGCCTGATGTTGGGCTCAAATTCACAAAACTGTGAGATCGTCATCTGAGTTGAAGTCAGACGCTCAACTGACTGAGCCACCCAGGCATCCTAAAAGGAGTATTTTTTATAATCCAATCATACTGGCACCCTTATCTCAGACTTCCACCCTCCATAACTGTGAGAAAATAAATTTCCGTTGTTTCAGCTGCCACCCAGTCTATGATATTTTGTTATGGCTGCCTTGGCTAAGGCCAATATTTTACTTCTATGAAAAAAATTTACTTATAAAAGAAAGTAAAGAAAAATGTATACTGACAAGTTTCAGGAGTGGTAGGAAGGTATAGACATTGGCAGGAACTAAGGATATCATAGAAGTGATGTTTTTCGGCTATTTCTTGAAGAAAGTACAACAAAGCAGCAGTTAGAGTGAGTTTGAGGCATATTAGAAATCAGTGACAGTACATGGCCAGGGATGCCATCTTGAAAATTTGAATTTTATATGAGGATATATAATTATTATAGATTATTATGCCTGAGTATAGTAGTTCATGAAGGAAGGACTGCATGCACACTGGAGATGAGGAAATCTTATGAACACTGCCATAATAGTTCAAACCCTATAGCTTTGGAATGTTGATTCTGCTTAGTTTAATGTATAAATAATTATTGACTTATGTTCTGTGCAGGTATTTGGTGTTTGTTTTTAGAAATCTCTTTAATCCCTTCTTGATGTTCTCTCTAGTGATCCAAAAATACTGTGGAATGGTGTTTTTTTTTTGATATGATGGACATTTCTTTGAGAATTAAGAATTTTAAAAAATACCCACAAAGACATGATGATGTCTAAGGTTTTAGGAGCCTATCTGTGAGTGCCATTGCTAATAGCAACTAGATCATTTTTCAGGTAGCCAACTTCCATGTAGATTTAATCACTGTGATTAATGCCATTGTGCCTCATGTGTGTGGAATGTGAGAACAGAAGAAAGATAGGACTGTAAGCAATAAAAGATATGTTGGTCCCAGAGAGGATAAATTTGGGAGCACCAAGGAGTATCAGAGCCCTATCAGAGCTACCTGGAGGTAGATCTATAGAATGCTGACAATATGGCCAAGTTAGAGGTATGCTGACTTTTGAAAGTATTTGTGCACTTATCACAGTGGTGATGGTCATTGATAGCAAGATGCCAACAGACACAATTAGGGAATATATGATTTCTTGAACTACAAGACTATGAAAATTTATTGATATGAAGAATGCCTGAAAGCAGAAGACAGAGAGCAATCTCCTACTAGGAGATGTTACTTTCTTAACTCTCAAATTCCATACATGGAAGTGCACAATAGCCAATGCTTCTATCTTATCAGAATAAGGAGTAAGGATCCATCCTGTTCTTAGGGAGTCCACTCTGAGTTTCTCAAGTATGGTTAGAGAGTTGAAATAAATTTCATGATCATGTATAACAATAATAGTCTCAATATACTGAGAAAATTATGGAGGAAGAGTTGAGTCAGACAGAGGTCAGTGGCAGGCAGGCAGGATCTGACTATCCTGAGTAGGACTTGGCTTCAGACCTGAAGTTTTGTTGCCATTACAACTATGAATTATGCACAATATGTCAACATGGCCAGTAGACCAGGTGACTAATTCCTTCCTATTATGGCAGATTGCTTACCTGTCTAGCCAGTAGAATGGCTGTCACAGAGAAGTCACTCAGTGGAGATTTGTGAAATAATTGCACAAGTTTTGTAGAAGAGTCATGAACTCTTTGTCTTCTTAGGAAGCAAACTGAAGGCTTTGAGGACACAGATGCTATTTTCATGTCTTCTTCCCGTAAGGCCATTGTTTTGAATAGGTAGGGAGAATGTACTATCAAGATAGAAAAACCCATTATTATTGTTTTTGTGGCCCATGGCTGACAGATTCAGGCAAGCTGCCACCTGAACGGTGATAGAGTTCTTCTTAGAACATCAGGAAAAGTATATTTACAATAGACTCAGTGATCTGATTAAAAAGAATTTAAAATAACATTTCAGACAGATAAAAAATTCCAATCAATATTTTAAAAACTAGGTATACCCAGCTTAGTAAATACAATATGTACAGGATAACGGAGTCATGGAAGCAAGCATGAACACGTTGTATAGCCTAGTAAAAATATTAAACTGCATCAAGAAAGTGATTAGTTATTCTAAAGAAGAAATGAGAAAGGAAAGGATCAGGAACAGAGTAATGAATATTTTTACAAATATACACACATATAATCACATATATACACACAAATCATATATGTGTATATAAATATATGCATATATTATAATCAACCAGATTTTATATGGTTTATATATAAACCTAAGATATTATATTTTACATGATTAACCTAAACCTAAAATGCTAAAATAAAGTAATATTATTACTGAGAAAGTGTGTTTGTATATGTGTGTATGGATCCATAGCCTGACCAAAAGGAAGGTATGCCTTAAACTTATCTATTACCAATATGAGGACTGGCCCAACAGCAGAGTCAATGATGTAATCAAAAATACATGTCATGTGTTTTTATTCCCATTAGTCTCTTATAAGGTTAAGGAAGTAGTGTGATAAATTCTGCTGTTTTGTATAAGAACTATGTATGAGGGACACCTGGGTGGCTCTGTTGGTTAAGCATGTGACCTACTCAGGTCATGATCTCACAGTTCATGAGTTTGAGCCCAACATTGGGCTTCGCACTGACAATGCAGAGCCTGCTTGGGATTCTCTTTCTCCCTCTTTCTCTGCCCCTCCCCCACCTGTGTTTTCTCTCTCTCTCAAAATAAATAAACTAACTTAAAAAAAAGAACACATGAAATAGAAATCATGTCAAGCCTGTCAGAAAATCATACTTCTATATTCAAATTTTAAATATTTACATGAATGCATAGCTGAATATCAGTTTACAATTCCGGCCAGTAGTGTTCAAAGAGTTCAGAGAAATATGAGTATAGTTTCATGCCAAGGGACTCGAAAGATGAATGCAGATAAAAAATAATGGAGAGCTAAAAAAATGTGATTTATAATTTAAAATGATTTTAGTGAGGAAAGCAAGAGTCATGGGATGTTACTGGTGTGCAACTCTGTGTATTATTATCCATACCCAAAAAGCATATAAACACAGGAGATCAGATAGAGTTTATAACCAAAGATAAGTTCAAATGAGTAGCACATTTGTGACAGCAATGCTAAATCTAGGGCCCCAAATCTTAATCTTCACAGGAAAATGATCAGGGAAAATGGGCTTGGGGCGTGGACAAAATTTAGGATAAGAAGAAGAGTAAGTCTACTTCCTTTAGGAAAACATATTGCTATGACAAAAAGAAGGAAAGAAGAGAAGTAAGTCTATTTCCTTTAGGAAAACATTGTCATGACAAAAGGAAGGAAAATCCCAAATTACTTAATTCTTTGTTGCTTCACTGTGATTTTTTTAAAGAAAAAGTTAATCTTTCTACAAGAGAAAGTGTAGTTTATACACATTTAAGAACTAAATGAAGAAGTCCACTCAAATGGGAAAAGGGATAGACATAATGAAGAATGAGGAAATTGAAAGATATTTAAGTTGGAAACCGTAAAATTTGAGAATGACATTATAGTTGTTTTCAACATTTTGCAGGTCAGGCATGCAAAAATGTAGTCTATGTATTCATAATAAGCTACATGATATAACCGACTGCCATGTAGACACATTTTCCACAGTGTAAATGGCAGCAATTTAATAACATCGGAAAGGATATCACTAAACAAGTAAGACTTCTTTCATCAAAAGTCGACTTTCACCAGACTGCTCAACAGGCAGAAAAGGATTCCTTCCATGGAAGATGGCTGTTAAGATCCTTTTCATTTCTATTTGAGGAAATTTTGAAGTTAGATGATATCACAGTGACAAGTCAGTCTGGGAAACACAACTAGAGGCAATAGTTTAACTAGACTCAGAGGTCAAGCACATGGAACTGAATGAGAGTCTAGATAACCAATCTTCGATTCCAGTTTTCAGAACTGTGTAGCAGAAAGACGGACATACAATGAGAAGTCCAAGAGAACCCAAGTGACTTTAAGAACTCTTGCTGAATTGGGACATTCAATAGAGAATTCTTGCCTTCTTTCATAGAGACCATGGAACACTACTAGTGTTAATGACTTTTGGGAAGGAAGCATGAAATGGACTGACAACTATTGGAGACTTATGTTCTTATATTTTCCAACACAGGTTTAATGAAAATTACAATAAATTAAGGAACAGAATGAAAGCTTATCAAATAAATGCAACCACTTACTGCAAGTTATATACGCTGTACTTAATGCCTAATGAACATAGTTTTATCATATGTAATCCACTACTTAACATTTATTGAGCATTTGTGTATATTAAGCAATTTACATATATCATCTTTTAATTTATATTTTATATTTTCTCTGTGAAGCAGAAATGATTATTATCTTAATTTTAGAAATAAGGAAACTGGGCCTTAAAGAAGTGAAGAATTTGTCCAGGATGGGAGCTGAAAAATGGTATAACCAATAATCTGTAGATGACAGTGGTGTGTATTACTAATGTTGCTAAAAATCAAACTAGTCTGAATTGTAGCTCTGGGAAACAAAGAAATAGAAACTGATTCAAGATGGCCCGTGTGCCTTTTGGAAGGTTGGCAATAAACGTGGCACCAAACTCTGGATCCAATCAAATGTTTGGTACTGTCCAACCTCCCATATGGTTGGGAGGTCTGGATCTGTCACAGATGTCGCAGGCAGCTTCCCGCATCACCTGCAAGACATATGTGGCATAAATGGGAAAGCAAGATTACTAAAAGTGTGCCCCCAGTTGGGCCTATAACTGTGAAGTGAAGATCAGCAGAGCAGCAAGTATGGGAACTGGGCAAACATGGGGGATGGTTCACTTTAAGCCCTGAGTCAGCTGCTCAACAGTGAGCTGAAATGGGGGCACTAAGAGTAGGCAGGGCTGGCAAAAGAAAAGCTCCAAGGACACATTGAATCACAACTTCTAACAATGTGGCATGGCTGTGCAAACAACATCAGACAGGCCAAACTTACATGCAAAAAAATCAAAGACTGAGTGACTCATTTTGGGCAAATGTGTCTGGCAGCCTAGAAGGAGGAAAGGCAGGGCTGTAAGTACAATATGCTCTACAGACAGAGGAGAGAGTCCCAGCCCAAAGACAGTTTCCATGTGTATAAAGTGTGGAAAATCTGAGACATGCACTGGGCTCTTCAGCCACATTCTCACCCTTAGAAAGTAATCAGCCAGCAGAAAAATCTCCAATTTAAATGACAGCAAAATGTATGCTTGGAATTATCTGACCAAATTGGCAACTGAGACATTCTAGGGACTTAATTTGCACATTGAGTTTTAATAGTATTATATTTGTATAGCAGATTATATAACCAAAAATGTTAATGGAAAAATGATTTTATTTGACTGGGAAATTGGCACCCCAGCTAATTGTCTGAAAAGGAGCCAATTTTAAAATTCAGATGCTGTTTGAATGAACTGTTATTGGCTGAATTAGGATTTATTGTGTAAAATACACAATTTTTAAAAATAGCCTAAGGAAAGAAAAGGGGCTCAATGAACTAGGTTTGTGTACTTCACTGTGTTCTGGGATGGATTTCAGGATGATACAAACAAGACCGTTGGGGAAGAATATTGGGGTGGGGTGGGGATGGAAGATGAAAAATGGTCTGAACATGAGATATGAATGTGTATGTGGTCAGAGTAAATAGGAGAATGGCTTGTCATCTGTCTGCCATTTAGCCAGATAGCAAATCTCTATTAAAACATTTGATTACCTTTTATAAATGACTTGGACTTGGACTTCTGTGTGCTTATTTCATATAGATTAGGATTAAGTGCCACACAGATTTTGGAATGACCATATTTTTGGTATGGTATTTGCAGTACTTGAAATATTAAGAAAATTCAAAGTTTGCCATTAATGCTGGTGATGATTTTTCTTATCATGAAATTATTAGCTATCACTGGCCAAAACTAGATAAGAAATAAGATTAAGTGGCAGTTATTTTTATAGGAGAAAGCTCTGAAAATAATAAACTCTTTACTGTTTTAAAAATATTACCTTTCTTAGCCAACTGTAATGAACTTATTATGTTGGCTAAACCACCCCCTTTTCAGAAGAAGCATAGATCTTGTAAGTAATGATTGAAATTGCCCTTTTCATTTATAAGTGTGGAGCCTCTTTTTATTAAATGCCTTCAGGATATGGAAAACATGAGATTTCCCTAGAAAGTCAGGCCTTTTCTTCTTCACCCCACCCCCTACCAGCCCTACTTTTTAAGACAACGTCTTCAAGTTGCCATAGACCAACTGTGAGTGTTAAATGAATATCTTTGACAGGAGCTAAGTCTTTTGGGCATTGAAATAAGGTTTTCCTCCTTTTTTGGCATGTGAAGATTGAGAGTGTGCTTTGACACCAGTAGCAGAGGATGTGAGCAAAGCAACTTTCAGAGCATCAGAAGTGTCAGCAGAAGGAAAAATCAGCACAAGTAGAAAGCATCAAGGTAATTTTCCCACCTATAGTATTCCATAAAGTCACTCAGCTCATTGCCACTCTTGGCTGATGGAGCCTCATTCTCTGTTGTTAAATGCCACATAAACTACCTGTCAGTCTCTAGGGTTATTCAGTTATCCAGAAAGAAACACAAAGGTGGAAACAAAAGCAGCAATGTATTGAGCTTAAGTAAAATTTAAAAAATAGCATTTCGTACTTCATTTATGTATTGGGGGGAACTTCCTTTGAATATCACATAGGCAGAATACTTACTATAATTTAATTTCTTTAAGAGATGAAAACATCCATATCTGTGTGGGGAAAGGTTTTCTCTTATTTATCTGGTATTTTTATTTTAGATTTGAAATTGAAAACCATGGTTCCATTTCTGCATTTTAAATATACTAATTTCATTGCTAATGTTAATGTTTCTTAAAGCTTTCATTAATATATAAAATACATAAATGAAAGCATACCTATCGTAAGTATAGAATGGTAAATTTTTTCAAACGGCACACATCCATGGTACCCGAATTAAGAAACAGAAAATTACTCATGCTAAGTTTTTCAATAGTTGCATTTTCCAAATGCTTTCATTTCTGTGGCTTTTCAATTCTTGGGGGGAAAAAAGTAACCTCCTTAGAATGGCAACACCTGTACTCAAACATCTATTTGCTCAATATATTCCCTAATAGCATCATCGAATAATTTTCATTAATGTTTAATTCATTGCACATAGCAACCTGTATAACTATAGGAAAGGACATAAATTAGCATTGCAGAGTATGAACATTTGCTACATGGCAAAACTGTTCTTTTTGGCAACCATTTTGCATTTTTAAAGCCACAAGCACCCTGCTTACCAGAACTCCAAACACAGGAGCAGCAAAATGGGAGGAAGGTGCTGTGACTAAATGAAGGAGGGCTGAGGGGTTAAAATCCCTGCTGAATGATTTCACCACTGCTGCCCCATATTCATACTCTCGACAAATGAATGAGGAGAGCCCCATGTGGGATTACAGACTTGCTGGGAATGGATGAGAAACCTTCTGCTCTGCTGGAGTTTGTAAGTAGTTTCTAAGAACTGATTTCTGCACAAGTGAAATTGATTGGATTGTTGTATTTTTCTTCTGGCAAGAAATGTTTTCATCTCTGCATATCCCTCTCCCTGTTCTCTGTGGTTGGCTTGATGACAAAACCTTCTGCAAGACCCAGACACAAGTCATCTCTTCTGTGAAGTCTTCTTGATTACCCTGTCTCAGCTCCTGCCCCTTCTTGGATTATGTGACTTTGTCCTCCTTAACAACTTGCACCTCAGAGCTTTCGTAAACTTCCTGTCTCTGCCACTCACACACTCACAAGGTTGTGAGCTTCTAGAGAGCACAGACTATGTCTTTCCAACTTTCTATATTATTGTCCCAGGTTGCTTTACTTATATCCTTCACGGCTTCTAATCTGGATATAAATGAAATTGAGTTCCAGGTGTGAAAGGCCACTGGCAGAGTTATAGGTGAGGGTGAGACTACTACAGGGCATCATCACCTAGATTTCTCTAGTGTTATCAGAGTCATTTCTTCAGACTGACCTACTAATTGTTTAGCCAAAAACTCACAGCTGAGCTGAGGAAGAGCAACCACCCTCCCAGACTGTCCTATTAAGAAGCATCATAATGAAAGAAGACAGAATTTGCCATTAAAGTGTCCTCTAAAAAACTTGTGTTCTAGAAAGATAATTGTCTGGATCTTGCAAGAAAAGAGTCAAACAAAAGCCTATGCCCCTTAATTGTTAATTGACAAACACTTCTTTTTCTTCCTTTTTTTAAAACAAAAAGTAACAAGAATAACACAAACTATAGCCCCTGTGAATATCACCAAAAGCAAAGGAAGAGGAGGAAGTGCCTGAAATCCATTGTTATTCGTTGGAGTCCCAGGTGATCTCCATCATTTTCTCTCTTCTTGAGGTCAATCAGAGGTTATTTTGCTTTTTTCCTTCTACATTCTACCTTTAAATTTTTATTTTCAAGAGGATGGACATACTGGTTCCTCCAAAAGTTGTTTTATAATTTATTGATAAATCATATATAGTTTGATCTTTGGAAATACTATGAAATTATATGGCAATTTGAATATATTCAAATTAATTAGACATTGAAAACATTGACTTATCAATACTAGAAGTAATATGCACAAGTCAAATTGTCTAGGTTTAATTCTGACTTTCAATTAAAATGCATTTACTCTTGGGCAAGTTATTTAACCTTTCATCAATATAACGGATAATAAAATACACCTCTCAGGTTGTGAGAATTAAATGTGCCAGTATATTTAAAGCTCTTATAACAGTGCATGGAAGATGGCAAATGTTTCATAAATTTTAGCCATTATGTAATAATAACTATAATTATATTGCATATAATATGCTGGCAGTAATAATAAATAATTAAAAAGAAAAAGGACAAGAGATATCAAAATGAAACATTTGGGTATTACGAATAAGAATGCAACTGCCTGTAGTTAACAGCTAGGTCTTTCAAATTCTTGAATAATATTAAGCAAAAAAAAAAGGTTTCTTTATTCAAGAATCATAAACAGGGACTGTCAGTGGCAGCAGAATTCCTGTATTATTCTTTGTTATTCTCCTTACATATAGTCAGGTGTGTTTAATAGCTACTCAGGTATTAAGTGTAATAATATTGTACTGAACAACTATAATTTAAGTGGACCATATGAAAGAGTATTATTCAGTGATATTCTGTGTCCATTGGTAAAATACTTTTGTGTAATAATGAAAGATCTATACATTGGTAAATTTTAGAATTAGGCTTTGTAACACTTAGCGATAATATGCTAGCATAATCAAGATCACGTCTCTTAAAAGCAAAACAAAAACCGTAAAAAATAGCTCATTCTCAGAATATTTTGTGAACTTGAAAATAATTTTGGTGGCGTTGGTGGTTTGGCATTTTTGGCTACCATGTTTTCCCTATGTTTGGGCCTGAAATGCCTTTTCTTCCAAGTTTTCAGATATAATGATTTGCTTTGCAAATAGAGATGTGAGGATTTTCTATCAGAAGGATTGAGTGTGATCTGATCCGGGAGGGGTGAGTTGCTAGTTACAAGAAATAGATGGCCTCATTTGCATGGCACCATTTATGAAATGTAGCAATACCAAAATACTCTAGATAAACCTTATTATGAAAAGATGAATGGCATAGTTAGAAATTACAAGTTGGTTTACAATACAAAGATCTATAATGAATTTTCAAGAAGCATCAGTTCCTGGTGTAGAGATAATGGCACTAAGCAGACTTAGTCTTTCTCATTTTGTACTTTTAAAAATAGACACTGCGATTGAAAGTATCTGAGATAAAAACACGTTTAAATATACTTTCCTAAAATGCTGATCTTAATAGGTTTTTCTAGGAAGTGCATGCAATATTGGTTTTCACCATCTCACAAAAGTTTTACATTAGTAGCATTTGAAAGCAAATAAACAGTAATTATTATTGACCTTTCTATAATGGTCAGAATCTGGAGGTAATAAGCCATGTTTAAATCTTCATAGGAACTGAAGTAACTAAGGAGAATCATCTTAATTAGGATACTTTCATTGTGTAGTTACATATGTTGATTTTTAAAGCATTTATTTTCCAAAAGAGAGAGAAAATGGGAGATACATGCAAGCAGACAGAAGCAATAGAGCAACGTTTTTCCATACTAACAATCTTTCAGATATATTTGCTCCCAATAGGAGCACGTATGGATATCTGAAAAGGTGAAATCAGATTGGTCTGGTTTAACATGGGGAGTGGGTATCACCAAAAGTGGGACTGGATCATTATTGTTGATGATAAGTTACTGTTATTTTGAATGAGAATATCATTATGTAATATATTACTTCAATTGTGCTTTTTAACTTACATCAGTTTCAAACTTGGGGATTGTTATGCTTGCTTTTAGCCGTTGCTAAAACTCTTACTGTTTTTCTGGGAAACCGTATACTCTGTGCTTTTTTTGCCCTCCCTCTTCTGCTTCCCCTTTCCTTGAAGTGTTTCTTTTGTTTGTCTCCATTACACCAGCATGCAGGGACACAGTGTTTCTGCACAGTGGGAGTTGGCAATCTCCGAACAGTCTTTCCAGCATTGCTTTTTAGACTGAAATCATTACAATTTTCAATAGCTACTTGGATTAAAAAAAAACTAGCACATTATTATTCTCAAAACCATCTCAATGTATAAAGAGGCTATTTGCTTGGCCCTCCCACATCTCCCCCTTCCCTCCCTCTTCCAGCAACCCTTGCTCATCCTGCTCCTTGTCTCTCTAGATGTGTTTTCTTCATACCCAAGTTTAGTTTGTGTGGTCCTGATTCACTAATTCTATTCAAATTGAGAATACAAATTCACTTTTCCTGTTGGTTCTGAATATTTTTGCACTGCTTATGCAAAAGATTGTAGCCAGATATATCTTACATACACTGATATTTAAATTATTACCTTTGAGAATGTGAAATGTACCAGCACTCACCCAAGATCATGTTTTCAAACCCAGGAGTTATTAACATGAGTTAATAGGAAAGTTGCCCTAGTAATAATCCTACAACTAATTTTTTAGTAGGTGGGAATTCTTGTTTATAGTTACTCATGTATCAAACACTCCTACTCTCTGTTTTTCTCCAGTCCTGAGTGCCTGCTTTTCACCAGTAGTAACATTTGTTTATGCACATGCCCACTAGTGACCCTAAGCGCACAGTGGAAACTCAGGGCATGAGGAGCTATTTGTAATGCCTTCACCCTGTGAAAGGGATTAGTGTATGCGAACACATAATATTTCCAACAGGGGCTTGTATAGTGTCGTCATAGGATTTATTTGTTCTCTTCGGTGAGCATAACTATAAATAATGAAAGGGAATGGCATGAATAAAGGGGAGAGTAATTTATGCACTTTATCAAAGCAGCACAACCAATTTAAATCCTGCACCCCATCCAGATGGATGTATATTCAAATAAAATCAAAACAATGTTTTTCATGGTTAGGTAAATGCAAAAAATGTATTAAAAAAGGAAATCCAACAAACGTAGTAATTTGTTATTGATGCCTCTTATTCTGATGTCTTTTAGAGTAAGGACTCAACTAAGTAGGCTAGGGTATATGTGTTCTTATTTGAAACTATGGTGCTCCCCGGACACGCCCCAGAGTTCCCCAAATGATGTCAGTACTACTACTTAGTCCATCCTTCCGTCACTAGCCATCAAGCCTCAAATGCAGTAACCAGTAGAGAGTTATTGATGTTTTATTCTTTGCTCATACTATTTCTTATGCCTAGTACACACTTTGATCTTTGCACCAGATTAGAAATAATTGGGGAAATTTATGAGCACAAAAGTCAAAGGATTTCTCTCTGTTTGTTAGATTCTGATTTTACTTCTCAGAATTTTTATCCAACAAGAACAAATGCAAGTTTACCTAAAATCAATTTCTTAGAATACATCTCACCAATTTTTTTCCATTTCAGAATTCTGATTATAATTCAACATCTAGATTAAATGCACTTTTTCCCCAAAGCTTTTTTTGAGTTATCTTGGATGTACTTTTGACTTTTTTGGAACTTTAGGGCACTATGTTTGTACATTTCTCATGTCACATGTTAAGCTGCTTCTTGCATCAAAAGTATTCGTATAACATGTATACTGTTTCTGAATTCCTTAAGGACTAACATATGTCCTTTCTCATTTCAAGCTCCTCCAAACTCCTCACTCAGTACTTTGCACACTGATACTTGTTGAACATATGACTAAAAAAATAGAAAATGACTGACTATGCTTTAAGATCTCTTTTTGTATCACTTAACTTCCTGTGTCTGTATGTACATTACAAAAAGAAAACAATAATCATGGCACTTATCAGGAAAGAGTGATATGGTAATAAATCAGTACTTATTGTTTTCAGATCCAAAAGGACGTATATCTAAATTAGTATGGAAGGACTACAGGTGAAATTCTTTTACTTAAAAAAAGAATCATAAAAAATTTAGTAAAAATAAAAATTTAGCCTTTCTCATACTCTGCCAATAGGACTGTAATGTGAAATAGCATGAATAGTTCAACTGTAGTATCATATCTGCAAATTATAGCTCTTCCAAATGCACCAATTGCTCAAAAGGTTATGAATGATGTCATTTGTACCCATATAGGGAAAGGCTCTTGCCTGACTTTTCAGATCTATTTACAGAGATCCAAAATGTTCTGCCCATTTGTTTATCTAAAATATGTTCCTTCCTGAATGCCAGAAAGGAATTGCTACTGTAATCCCAGGTATCAATTTGCTTCCTGTAGGATATTGCCTTATGATCCCTGCTCGGTTTCTTTTTATTTTTTTATAATCCCAAACCCTAGAGGCATCATTTCAGCCTAAGTCAGTGATTTAGAGGCTCTCATGCTTTTATTTATAAATGTGTATGCCATAAAAAGTTACATAGCCCAGAATATAATGAAAACTGGTCACAAAATTTTGCTTTGAAAATCACAAACATGTCCTAGTAAATATAGCTTCTGCCCAGCCATTTATTTTCTTGGTACTAGAGTAGCTGCCTGCTTGCATATGTCTGCACTAGGTTCAGATCCATGTTAGCATGTGGGAATCTGATTTTTGTGGGTCATGCAACACATTCAGCATATTGCTTAATGGGCTGCCAACTTTCTCAGTCATTCTTCCTTTCTGTGCAAATTCTGGGCCAAATGTAAGACCTAAAAGGGTTGCCTTTGGGCTGGGCATGTAATAATATGTGCTACGATTTTGTTCTCTTTGGGTCAGTATGGATGACCCAATATTAGACTGTGAGGAAGAACGCAAAAAACGAACCTTTATTAAGGTTCAGAACCTTACCAGGTGCTTTACATATATTATCTCATTTCATACCCAAACAGCCTCATGCAGTAGCTAATAAAAGTTGGATCAAAAATTGAATGCTGATCTGCCTGACTTCTTTGCCTGGTTGGAATAGTTATTCTTATAGGCATTTTGGCCATTTGCTTCCAGGAAGTGGAGAAAGGATTTGACTATTTAGGATTAGAGTCTACTCTGCAGATACCACCTCATTTGCAAATGAACAAATGGAGACTGCCCAAGTAACAAAAGCCTGGCTTAATGGAGGGAGGGAAAGGAGGAAGAAAGAAGCAAAGAAAAGAAGGAAGGAAAAACAGAAAAGAGGAATGGGGGAAGGGAAAGGAAAGATAAAGAGTACCATTTTTTTTAATGTACTTTTTGGGTTTAAGATAGGTTAAATAAGACCTACTGTTTTTGATTTAAATATATTAGTTTCAATTGAAGCACTCATGCTGACATAATAGAAGTGTTTTAAAGTAATGAATCATTATTTTAAAGGTCACCAATTAAACTCCTTCTTCAGGATAATTTTCCACCTGCCATTCTGCAGGTGGACAGCCCCACAGGCACAGCTTTATCAGCTTGGGCTGTAGTCTCCAATGGTGCCAAGCATTTAAGTAGAAACAAACACACTTTCAGGACCTCACATCTGTGGCAAACCTTGTCACTCAGAAATATTTACATGTCTGGCATTAGAAGTCTTCTTTTTCTCAGTTTTCATGTGATTCTAGAATACACCCCAGAGAAATTGACTGCAGATGATGAAAGTAAACTGATTTCTATCCTATGTTGGGGGTCTTAATTTTGCATTTTATACATGTACAGTCGTTTAGGAGTATATTTGTCTCACACCATTTATTGTAGTTCAGGTGCTCATTTTCCTATACTGCTAAGTAGGACCCAGAGCTTAACCTGACATGGTATTATGCCCAGAAACCTAGAAGAGCCTTGGCCAAGCCAGAATATGCCTGTTGACCTCAGTGAATTGAACTCAGATGGTGGAGATGAAAAGATAAGAGTTCTATGAGGAGAACCTCAACCAGAAAGCCAGTATAGGGATGAAGTTAGGGGCCGTTATGGGTTTTATGAGGTCCAAAGCTTATACAAATATGGGGGGGGGGATGTTCTGAAAAATAATCCTTTTCAGCGTATCAAAGAAGAAAACCTTAATGAAAATGTTGCCAGTTTCCCACTCAGGCCCACCCATGACCTGTGCAAATGAGGGATTTTGAAGCTTAAGCTTCTTATACAGTTGCCTCTGAAATGGAGGACAATATCTAGAGATTAGACACAGGATGGATCTAGTTTAAAAGCCAAAGGATGTGAGACCAGGATCCAGAAGAAGATGCAAAGCAGAGACTGGGAGAGGCAGATGGTGGAAAGATAAGATGGCCAACTAAAGAATGCAATAGCACTGATTATTTATAGTTCACCCATGGTCTTCTGCAGGGAGGGGGGAATGGTAGCCATTAAAGATGTCTCTCTGGGCTGAACAACACATATGGATATGCCCATTAAAATAAATATTTTAGGGTTAACCAACACAAGAAAATCATGGCTTGAATTAATATTTCATGACTGATTTTTATCACTCAAAGTATATCTAAAGTCTGTGGTTTGGATAAAAAAAGAAATAAAGTTTTTGTTACTGTCCCATAGGAGCTTGAAATAGGTAGCAACATTGAGGGGGAAATGTACTGGTAGTTTTCTAGCAGCTTGTATCTTACCTAATATTAACCCACTGGGCATATTGGCACTATAAGGAATCTGAACGCAATAGTAAGCTCTGGCTAAAAAAAATTGCATCGATCAATACCTTGCATTACTGTAAAAATCCTTCTGGGCTTAAAATTTTATTTTCTTGTATTATGATAGAAACCCTGAAGAGCAAGAATGAGGGCTAATCAAAGAAATAGTAGAAAACAGCATATGTGTCCCAATACATGATGGTCTCTATCAAGGACATTATGGGTTCCACACAGAAAGCTATATAGTAGTGGAATTTTTTTTTTTTGTCTTATGTCTCCGTAGTGCTGTTTCAGGGTGCTTTTTATAAAGATTCTTCTAGTAACCCAGTAAGTTGGACAGCATAGCTTCAAACAGAAAAATCATTATTTGCATGGTTTGTGTGTGTCCACACCCATATTTATGGTGTATTATTTGTTTCTCTTTTAATGTTCTACTTGTAACACTTGAAAGTTTATCATCTCATTTTTCTCTCAGAATATAACTATTTCATTATGTATTCTTTATGTCAATGGCTGGTGTTGCATATGTATCTACTGAAATTATTTTTATCCTAAAATGTGGATATCACTGGATAAGCATAAAATGTAAGGAAACTAATTACATAGAGCCATACTGTGGCTATATGTTTTTTAGAATAGTTAGGTGTGAGAAATATATAGACATATGATTAGTGCTATAAATTTACAATACTATTTTTCTTTTTTAAGAATGCAACTTATTTGCTTCTTTTTTAATCCTTTCTCCTCCTCAGGATAAGGAGGTTGGTAAGAGTGGACCAGGATCTTAAAGAATGAGAGGATTAAAGAAGTGAAATCAGGTTATAGGTTAAGGAATGGCATGAAGCTTGACTCATGAAGGGGAGGAATGTGAGTCTAGAACCCTGTGTGAACATGGAAGCCACAAATTCAAGGGTCAACTGCATGGATGGATCCCACTGAGAGTGGGCTCATCAAAGAATCTCCTCTTCCCTCTTATATTTGACTGGGAGATCTTGCTTCTAGTTGTTCTTCCTTAGGCAACCTGTAGCAAGGATGCAGTCATAGCAGTCACTCTAAAATACAAACCTAAAACCTAATAATTTAATTGTCCCCTAAATCCCTTCATAGATCAAGGGTACATTTTGAGTTTCTTGAAATGGCTTAACCTGGCCCTTGAATACAGTCCCCACCCCAGGTTCCACTAGTATACCGCATACTTTATACTCAATCACACTTACCTGGTTGTAGTTTCCTGGTGCTGTTCTCTGTGGCTAGGTGGTTTTTCACCCAACTTTTTCTAGTAAGACTCAGGTAGAATATCATCTACTCTAGAAAGGCATTTCTGAAGACTTCCCGTCTCAGTACTGCACCTAAATCACTCTTCCACAGCATTTGAATTGGTTTAACAATTAGATTAGATGTATATATTTTTTTCTGTCTTTCCACAAGACTACCAGCTCCTTGAGGCCAGAGAGTAGTTTAGATTCCCTCAATGATTCTGAACAGTTTTATTGTTTGTGTGCTAGTAGTCTTAACTGAGAAGTATGGAGTATGTTGAATTTCCTGCAAAGGCTTAAATACAAAAATTCAAGAACATTGTCAATGTCTCAGTTGAAATTGTCACTTTTCTATAAGATTAATTATTTATATGCAGAAAGATGTTTATATTTGTTGATATATCTGAGTCAACCAAGCCCTCTTACATATGGGATAAGGCTGAAGGGGAAACCATCTTGCAGAGCACATCACAATGTTTCTAATAAATGTTAGTTGATGGATGGGAAGATGCATGGATAAACAAACAAACAAACATTTAAAGAAAATTTCAAACATATTTAAATTAGGACTGGATACGTAATTATTATCAGAATTTGTGTGATATTATATCGCAGTAATCTTCAGGAGTGAGATTAATACCTGTTTGAGTGTGAAAATTGATGGCATCTTGCTAAGAAAAAGACCAGTTTAACACAAATGAGCTAAGTAAGACTTCTTATGTTTTTGGGCAGTGATTTGAAGTATAAGAAAGGGACTAGTTTGGGGAAAAGAGGGTAAAACAATATGTATTACAGTTTATAATGGCTGTACCAAGGCAACAGTTCATGTCTCTGTGAACTTCTTCATTGTCGCTCTTTTATCAAATAAGTTTGAATCTGATTTACCTCAGATTATGCACCTAAATGTAAGTGATTAGAAAGCAATTTTATCCCCTGACAGTAAAGCTGGGTAAAATATCTAATTTCTCAAAGAGAATAGAAGACTGGCAAGAACCAAACTACCTGTTTCTTTCTCCATAACATGATCTATAAATGGGGATGATGTCTACAAAATGTCCATTTGGAAGGAGTCAAAAGACACTTTGTCATTGACTGAATGGAAGTTTTATTTTATTGGATAGCAGCCTTTTCGTTAATTTTTTTATTACCTCACTGGAGAATTAAAACAAATGCCTGCTAGTGTTTGGAGCTGGAATTTAAACCCAAATAAATGAATTTTAAAAATTCTAGCTTAAATAAGAGCTATGAGAAAAAGGTAAGGATTTGGGGAGATAGTGCACTGCTTTATTTAGATTATTGTGTAGACTGAGGTCTGTTCAGTGAGAGTCACACACTTCTATTAATGTGAACTAACTTGCTGGCCCCCAACATGCACATAGTATCTGCATTCAAGAATTCCAGTGGGAATGTCATCAGAAAGTCAAATGTTCATTGAATACACTACTTTAAAATAGGGGTGCCTGGGTGGCTCAGTCAGTTGAATTCACTACTTTATCTGTTTCTTCAATGAAGAAACCGTCAATGAAGGTTCATAGTTGTTTTTGTCAGCTCTACATGTACAGAAGATTTAGGGTTAGAAATTTCATGATATTCCTATATATAGTAAGGACTTTAATTGAATAGGAGTTTGATATTCATTGAATTTCCTTATTGGCTGGATGTTTACTAGAATGTTCTTTTGGTTTTCAGCTTTCATAAAATACATTTTTATCCTTTTTTTCTCAGAAACTACAGTAACTAAGAACATTCTGATTCCAGCCGTTATTGTAGAGATAAGCCTTTATTGTACTCTATCATAGATACAAATGTAAAATTGGATTGAATTTTCCCAGAGGTTTACCTTCAATAAATCCATCACATTGTATTGGTTTAGTTTTGGTTTCTTGTTCTTGCACCATGAGTATGCTTTAAAATTCTATTTCAACAAAGGCTGTACTTGGTTGAATTTTAATCGATTACTCCATTAACTGATTTATTGGTGGAATGGTTAAGAAAGGAAGATTGGGGGGGGCACCTGGGTGGTTCAATTGGTTAAGTGTCTGACTCTTGATCTCAGCTCAGGTCTTGATCTCAGGGTCATGAGTTCAAGCCCCTTGTTGGGCTTTGTACTGGATGTGAAGATTACCAACAAAAGAAAAAAGAAAAAAGAAAAAAAAGAAAAAAAAGGAAAAAAGAAAAAGGGAGCCTTGGGATCAGATCAGTCTGGTTTTGAATTCAGCCCTAGCAATTTACTAGATGAGTAGCTTCTAAACTAAAATGGAGATACTAATGGTACCTATCTTGTTTGGCTGTTGTGATGATAAAATTGGAAAATGTGAATAAAATTTTGAACTGTGTCTGACGCATTCTAAGTTTTAATGTCAAATATTATGTGTTTTTTGTGCCTAAGTAAGCAGGATTACTTGTGCCTAAATTTATGTTTAGGATTAAGTTTAGGATTATGTGTGCCTAAATTTATGGGTTACGTTACTCATTTAAATTAAATGAACACTAGGGGCGCCTAGGTGGCTCAGTCGGTTAAGCGTCGGACTTCGGCTCAGGTCATGATCTCACAGTTCGTGGTTTTGAGCCCCGTATCAGGCTCTGTATTGACAGCTCAGAGCCTGGAACCTGCTTCAGATTCTGTGTCTCTTTCTCTTTCTGTTCCTCCCCTGCTCACTCTCTGTCTCTCTCTCTCAAAAATAAATAAAGATTTTAAAAAATTTAAAAAAATAAACTAAATGAACACTTGTAAAAGGAATATTTGACTTAAAAATATTTTTTCAAAGAAAACAAATCAAATAAAATACTACTAAAGGGAGCAGGTACACTATGCAAAAAAAAAAAAGTATAGGCAGAGTTGACATTTTATTCTTTTTTACTGATAATACAATGTAAAAACAATGATGACCTGATAGGTCTAAAAAGAAGTTGGCCAAAGAAATCAGACATTATTAAGAGCTTTAATTTATGTGTTATCTACATTCTCTATCATAAGATTGAACTTCATAGATTCTGTGTCTCCCTCTCTCTCTCTGCTTATCCTCCACTCATGCTGTTTCTCTCTTTCTTTAAAAAATAAATAAAACCATTAAAATTCTTTTTAAAGTAACCATCCAGATTATGAAGACAAAAGTCTACAACTTGTTCAGTTATTTTATAATACTCAGTGAAGTACTCTATTATTTTCTGAGCTGAATGATGAGTAATTTAGAAGCTTCTTTTGAGGTTTCTTGATTTTTTATTGTTTTTGATGATTTACCCACCATGCACAGCTATGCTTTCTCTTGCCACCTCCACTGCTCTCTTTCCCAACCTCCCTTGTAGCAAGAAGGGGCCATGTGTTCTCATCACATCCAATCAGGCATGGGCAAAATCTGTTGAAGGACATTGGCTGATATTTTTTTGCTGACATAAGCACGGCTGGTACTGTTTCTTCCCTCTGCCTCTAATCTTTAAATTGGTCTTATTAGTGGGAATACTGGCCACAGAAAGATGGAAGAACTTGGTGTCTGCTGATATTCCTGAGCAGCGGCACTAGCCGTGGACCACTGCCCTCCATACTTCTCCTTATAACCTACCTGACTCTCTTACCCAAGCCAATATGTTTGGAGTGCTCCTTTAAAAAAGTGTTTTTTAATCTTTATTTATTTTTGAGAGAGAGAGAGAGTGAGCAGGGGAGGAGCAGAGAGGAAGACACAGCATCTGAAGCAGGCTCCAAGCCCCGAGCTGTCAGCACAGAGCCCGATTCCGGGCTCTAACTCTCGGAACTGTGAGATCATGACCTGAGCTGAAGTCAGACGCTCAACCGACTAAGCCACCCAGGGGCCCCTGGAATGCTCCTTTTAATTTATAGAGATTTTCTAATGTGAATTCAATCATGTTAACCATTTCTTTTGTTATTTATACCACACTCTGTTTCCCAGAATCTTTGAAGTGACATAATTGTAATACAGAAAAAAATAAGAATAAAATGGATAAAATTAGTTATCTAAATCTTAGTATCAACAAAGATCAGCTTTAATAGTTTCACAGCGTAGCCCAGATTTTTTTGAACACTGATTTTTAAAAATTTTTTTTAAATGTTTTTATTTATTTTTGAAGGAGGGAGGGAGAGAGAGAGAGAGACAGAAAGAGAGAGAGAGCATCAGCAGGGGAAGAGCAGAGAGAGAGGGAGACACAGAATTTGAAGCAAGCTCCAGGCTCTAAGCTGTCAGCACAGAGCCCGATGCGGGGCTTGAACTCATGAACTGCAAGATCATGACCTGAGCTGAAGTTGGACGCCCAACCAACTGAGCCACCCAGGTTCCCCAACACTGATTTAAAAAAATTTTTCTTTATTTATTTTGAGAGAGAGAGAGAAGGAGAGAATGAGCAGGGGAGGGGCAGAGAGAGGGGGAGATAGAGAATCCCAAGCAGGCCCCATGCTTACAGCATGGAGCTTAATGTGGGGCTCCATCTCGTGAACCATGAGCTCATGACCTGAGCTGAAACCAAGTCGGATGCTTAACCACCTGAGACACCCAGGCATCCCTGAACACTGATTTCTAAATAGCATTTCTTATGTGGATCTTGATATGAGGACCACTGAATGATACAGGGGGTAATGTCTTCTGCAGCCTCACTGCATGAACTACAATTAGGAATTTTACAGAGTTGCTTGTATGCATTCTTCTACGGAGTGAGTCAAAGGCATCAGTAAACAACTCAATGACATCAGTTATGGGTGGGGCCGATAGCAGCCATATATGGTACTCTGTAGTGAGATATTCTGATATGAAGCAGGATTTTTAATTTATAAGGGAGAGATTGGTTTTCAGTTTTCCCCCCAAACATCATAGTTCCCTTAGGTTGAATTTTGATGGGCATAGAAGATCTGAGAGATCAGCATTCTACTCTTTGATGAAAGCCAAGAGAAGAAATATTCTGCATTTCTGTTCAGAGCAGATCCATATGTCCAGGAAAACAGTAAAATTGGTCATGTGTTCTATATCCTATAAGCAATACTTGATGTATACAGTGAAGACTCATAACTGAATATAAAACCATCACACTTTGCCTGAAGGTGGCCTCATGGGTACATATTTTCTACTGAGGCATTTCTGGGTCCCTTGTAACACATAAACTAGTGATAAATTAATTTTTAGATTTCTGCCTCATAGAAAATCATCAAGATGATTTTGGCTGAGAAATGTTCAAAGTGGGTATTACCACTTACCCATCATAGCTATAGTACCATCACACACACCCTCCCACCCAGACACACACACACACACACACACACACACACACACACACACCCTATATCCTATGTTATATTCTCCTATTTTATCTGGTTTTGAGCAACATGATTTCCATCTGAAAGCATTAGGACAAATTCTCTGAAGAACAAGCTGATAGAAAATGTAGATATTCCCTATGACATATGAGAACTTGGGCATTAAAATATTTAATCTGAAGTCACACTTTCTGACAGTGGTTTCTTGGGTAACCTACAGTTTGTGACAATTAAATTTTACAGTCAATGTATAGAAATTGTATTTTCATACTTTCTTGGGGGAAACAAGGAAAAGTGTTTTCTTTATGAGGTACATAATAAGAGCATCTTCAGATGTTTTCTAGAATATGTATCTGAAGTGAGAGGAATAAAGTTATATTCATTCATATGTTCTACCTTAAGGCTAAGAGCAGGAAGATAAGGTAAGCCAGACTTTTTATAGATTGTGCCTGAGTGTTTATTCTTGTCTGGGGGTATCTCTCCTTATATCAGATTTTAAAATGAATAAAAATCTAAAGAATTAATAAGATATACATTTAAAGGACAAAATGTGAAAAGAAATTTTAAAAATTTTGTTTACTGAATGAAGTCTCCATCTTTCCTCCCCTCCCTGGCGTTTTCTATGTTGTAGAGATAATACGAATGATAGTCTGACACTTTAACTGGCAGATAAACTAGTTTATGTTTTAGTGTAAACATGCTCCTGAATTATTTCATTTCTTCAGCTACACCCTACTGAAAGAATTAAGTTAAAATATGACCCATATTTTTCATTTTCCTTCACTTATAGCAGGTTTTTCCAAACAACAAAATCTTCCTTTTCCTTTATGGTTCTGGTTTGTTTCCCAGGGCTTCACCATCAGCGTCTGTGTTTATCTTCTTTATCAAAACTTAGTCTATGAAGTCATTTTTGATCATTTCTATGTAGCTTAGCCTCACAAAATCTATTATTCTGAAGCTAGGATAGCCTGCCACATCCCGCCTCTGCCTGCGCTGCATAGGCACTTTGAATGATGACAGATCAGAGAAGATGGGCCTGAATGCATAATTATTGTGACCTGTAGTTAATGTTAGTTGATAAAAGTAGGCACACATAATTAAGAGAACATGCTTGATAAAAACAGGCAGTTTATTAAGGACCTGGGTGGAACAACTGTGAGGAGTTACAAGGATTCATAAACTTCCTTTTGCCTCCTTGAATGTCAGTGTCTCCGATTGTCTTTGCAGTCAGTGTTTAAGGTTTGTCTCATGCATAATAATCTCTCTCTTCCCCCCCCCCCCCGCCCCATTCTAGAACAGTTTTGCCTTTTCAACTAGTTACTGTTACCACCATTTAATAAGAAGGCTTTGCTGGGCTTTCTAATCGAAAACTTGCTTTTATCTTTCTTCATGAAAGAATTGAAATGGCTTCTTTCAGGTTGCTGTAGCCTCTGGGGAGATAAGGACCCTGCGGTTAACAGGATGAGAGATTTTTGTTTAGAAATTTTTATTTAGACAATGAAAAATGACCTCTGTAAACTCAAAGCTATCTTATTTTGGGGCTTTAGGCTTCTGGCAGATAAATCAATTGGGCCCTTGGGACAGCAAAGGAAAAACCTTTGCAGTAACTATGTCAGGGCAACGCAATAGATTTGTTGTGAGTATGCAGTTGTATTGAATGTAGAATGCACTTAAAAATAAATATCATTTTATTTTCTATTAAATATTCAGGATCTGGATTCTACTCTTTTCAGCTTTTGCAAAGAAATATTTCTCTGTGTGATGCAAACTGGAGAAAGCAGGTCTTTTTTTATGTATAAATTATGTGGCTATTGTTGGTATTTTGATTTTGACTTTTTAATTATTTACCTGTGCATTCTCTAATGGGGACTATTTTTGAATTTAGATTCTTAAAGTTATATCCTTATATTTAAAAAAAATCAGTGTTATCAACTGCTCTTCTATGGGTAAACAATTTCATTGTTACCTAAATAATACAATAGTAGTTTGTCTAAAATATGCTTTTCCAGATTGTTGCAACATTTTTCACACCTGTTCCTAGGCTCAAGGAGCTTTGCGGATCTTCACAGCATGAATTTGCGCTGCACATTCACTCGCAAAAGAAAGAGTGTTGCACTTGGCTGTGTGCTTTTTTACCTATGTCATGTAGAGTATGGATTCAGGGTGAAAAGTTATGCAGAATGATCTGTAAATTTGACAAGAAAGCAAAACAGGGGTCAGACGCTCACTCAATGTGCATGGATTTGCAGTTGTTACTGATAAGAGTGTTAATCAACATAGTAAAAAGCAGTTCTGAAAGGGTTAACTGTTTTTTTCATTGCACATGAAACCTTCACACACATTTTGCAACGTCATTAAGACTATAATGCAAACTAGTAAAACACATGAGACCAGAAATTAAAATATACTGGAAAATAGAGGTGGAAAGTGATGTAGCAAATATCACATGAGGAATCACAGTCAAAACAGTAGAAAAGACAGAAGTGAGATTAGAGAGATAACCAGGGAATATTTTTTAAAAAGCCATGTTCCCCCTTCTAGTTTTTTACTTTAATCATGTCTGACCATTTTGGAGTGAGGGCAAGCCTATTTGGTAAACCTCTTGTATATGCTCTCATTATTTTCTTTAAATCTCCTTTTCATTTTTTCCCACCTCACATGCAAATTTGATTAGTGTTAGGCTATGGTCAGAATTAATGGATAAACCATGTTTTACTTATTTTTACAAGTCCCTCCATTTAGAACTCTGAATAACACACAAATATACAATAGAGATATTACTTAAATATCCATGATTTGACCACAGTGACTCTTTATAGTGATCAGATGTGGGCTTTAATTTGGGGGACTTGGGAAAAGATAAGTGGCCTATATTTGTATTATGGTTTTGTTGTCCAAAAAATAATGGTCATAGCACCAATTTCAATGTATTGCTCTAATACATGTAGTAACAGCAGGTAAAGATTTTTGACACTTGCCTGGGTAGACACTATTTATGTGTATTCACTTATCTAATTTTCACAAGAATCCTATGGGATATATGTTACTATAATAATCCCAATGATTGGAGAAACAGCGGCACATAGAAGTTAATTAATTTATCTACTAGTAAGGGGCAGAGCTGGTAATCAAGCCAAGAAGACTTTGCTCTTAACTCTTACACTGTGGCCCTCTATGCCAGGTGCACACTGCATTCAGTAAGCATAGACATCCCATTGCTTCCTTTCACTGGTGTACAATCTATTGACCAAAATATCTGCGATCACTTCTTATGCTTTGGATGTTAAAGAAACCTATACATTTAAATTTAAAGGTGTAATTACGTTATTAGACCAAAGTATGCCTGTTTATACCCTTTTTCTTAACATAATACATTGTGAGTATTTGGTTCAATAAATCATCAACATTTACCATGTCCCTAATACCACACGGTCTGCAGTGGTTATGTAGAATGAATTTGGATGTCTCAGGCTCTTCACCCATAAACATTTTAAAAAGATGGAAAGAGTAAGTTTACTTAAAACCAATAGAAAATGATTTAAAATATTACTATCGATTGATAATTTAAATAAAATCACTGTTGGGCTATATAATGCAGATAATAAATCCTGTGAACTATCAGACTGAAAGATATTATATTTGGTTACAATGATTAATAAATGCCTCATGGAAAAAAATTTTGAATATAAGTTTATTAGACGCTGTCTGAAAATTTGGTTCTCCATACACACATAAATGACATAAAAGATCAATTATATTTATAAGCTATTAATAGGATCCATGCTTATGAATCTTCACTGGTTCTAATATCTGACTTCTTATTTTTAAACTTTTGAAAAATCATTGTAAATTCAGGGGTGGGCTTCACAAAGCTATAAAACAATTGTAATAATCACCAAGTCAATTTACTAAAAGTCCACACATGCTCTCTAAGGTGGTCCCCAGACTCCCACTCAGGACTGGTTATTATGCTTAGTTATGTTTCCAAGGTAACTGTAGATTCAAAATACCAAATAAGAAAGAAAAAAGCAGACTTTCAGGGTCATACAGATGACACTACAAAGTCCTATGCATTATTGGTTGTGCCTAGCTCAGTGTCTTCTGTTGATGTCCTGTAAATATGTGTTGAGTAAAGTGGCAGTAAGGAAAGAGAAATCAAATTGCGAAAGTAAGTAGAGAAATAGGACTGCACAAGAATCTATGATTTCTTACTACAAGAGCCAGTGCAATGTTTTAAAACTCTTAAAAGCATTACTTTAGATTATTTTGTGTTTATAAACCATGAGATTTTCTTATCAAATAAGGTTGACTTCTCCTCTAAATACTTTGTTTAAAGCACCAAAGTTTCAAATTATTTGAAGGCTTTAATAAAAGATCTTAATATTTTAGCAAATATTTAAAAATCTAACCAAAGGAGATAGAAAATTGAAACAAAGAGGTAAAAGTGAACATCAAAATAACTAGTAACTAGTGACATAGTGATGTTGAGAAACAAAATAATCAAGACACTAAGATAAATGGGAGTATCAATCAAGGTCCCATCCGGAAATAGATGGCACATCTGCTTAGGTAAATTGAAAATTGCTATTCTTAAAGGGACCATTTACAAAGGTGTGGATGAGGTGAAAGGGAATTACAAAAGGTGGAGTTCGTAAAAATAAATAAATAAATAAATAAATAAATAAATAAATAAATAAATAAATAAATAACAGCTGTTGTCACTTCGGTCCCAAAGGGAGGAGAAGGAGCAGTTACCAAAATCCAGAGAGAGAGAGAATTACCTTGGAAGTAGTGGTGAAGAACATAGTCAACTGAGGAGATCTGGCAGGGGAGAAGACAGGGCAGTAATATCTTGAGGTCATTCTCCATCTTTCCAATCTGTTGCTGGTGCGCCTCACTAACTATATCCAACTCTAAGATGGAAGGCAAGGAAGCTTGTTGATGGAGTCTATCTAGAGTCAGCCTCTTATGGCAGAGAGCAGAGTAGAGAGACTTTGGAAAGATCAATGGAAGATACCTGGCATTATGAGCAAAAGTCAAATAATGTCTTAAAGCCTAAAGCACTGAGCAATAAAGATTTTATTTAAATTATTGGTGAAACTTAAGAAGCAGTAGAAAAATTGAAAAATTTGAAAAAAATGGTTAAAACTTTGGGAAATAAAATTCTGAAAAACACTGAGAGGAAATGTAGAATTCTATAAGTAAAGATGAAGATACAATTTTGTGTGTGTGTGTGTTGTGTGTGTGTGTGTGTGTGCTTACGTGGAACCAGAGAAGGAGGAAAAAAAACTATAGGCTAGAGGATATTGATTTGGAAAAAAAGTTTATATTAAAATTTTACTTCTATGAGAGCAGACTCCCTAGTATATTCAGACACCCTATTTTACTTTGTAGGGTGAAGCCAATGAGATACAAAGTGGAAAGGAACGCCAATACTAAATAATCAAGATAAATATTTGAATGCAATATTTTTTAAAAATGTGAAAAAATCCACAATGAACAAAATATTTAATTTTTTTTTAAATACAGATTTCTCTTTCTTTTTATGATCCTGCATTATAGTCTGATTGGTGTAGTAGTTTCCAATTGATCCTCAGTCTTCCAGCTCTGTGAGTGCTATGGCCAGCACTGGTTAGGTTTATAAGGGTTGAACATGGCATGCAAACATATTGAGCAGTGTGGGGTTTTTATATGTAACCATGCTTTTGATTGTAAAAACCATGGTTTTTATTGACATTTTCCACTGGGCTCAAAATATGGGAAGATATTTGATGAGTTGTATAGAGGGGCATACATTTTTCCTTTTGCCTCAGGCTCCAATATGATTCAGCTCATGACTGTTGAACACTGTAATACATAGCTGATAATTGATGTTTATTGAATGAAAGAATGATTAAATGAATTAATGTGGTCATTTCCTACTCCAAATATGTATTACATATTTGGTGTCCCTTCCAGCTCATTTTTTTTTTCCCTTTGGCTGCATAATTTATGGCCTGCTCTGACATTCTTACTCAAAGTCACAAGGGCAGGTTTAAGGGCATGATTAGGGACATATAGATGCTCAAAGAAGGGTGTTGTAAAGAACTCATGAATAATCTACTAGGTAAGAAATTTTCATAATAACAGTTTACCAAAATTGCCAGTATTTTTTGTTGTCATTGTTTGTTTTGTTTTGTTTTTTGTTTTCATTTCTGTTACTACTCTTTACCTGGAATCTTCCTCAGTTTCTTCTCAATCCTATTCAATGCATGCTTTTCATACTCTATTTGGTTAAACATTGTGAATGTTTAATTTTAAATAATCATATATCAGTATGGGAGAACTTTAGATTTGCGATATTCTAAATTTCCATCTTTCTTTTCTTAGTTGTTCCCTCATGTTATTCTCAAGTGTGTTTTTTAATTCATTTTGTATGCTCTCTTGTTTGGAACTATATATATCTTAAAACTATATACATCTTAAAACTCTCTGCAATACCTGGCAGATCAGGGAACAATAAATATTAATTAATGATAATTGTAATAATAATGAGTAGCAATTTAATTTGCTCACATATTCTGCCTTAAGACCCCACTGGAATAATATGGATTTTTACAACAAGCGTAATTTCTTGTCCTTGAAAGCCTTTTCTTTGGTTTCCATTTTAATGTCTCCCATTATTGTCTTGTTAGACATAGACGATATGAAGACAGACTCTGATGCATTATTTATCTTTCCCATAACTAATATCTGGGAAAACACAAAAGTGAAATTTGACATAGAAAAACTTTTATCTAAGAGCCAGATCATATAAATGCATGTGGTTAAGATGCATTTTTCAGAGTTTTTTGGAAAGATTATGTGGAATGTTGATTTTGTAAGTAAATAAGAAACAGTGTCCTTTGTGTCTTATATATTATTTATGATTCTATTTTTTTAAATATTTTTTCACAAGAATATTTTGCTTGATCTTCAAATCGTCCATGTGTTGGGACTAGTTCACCTACTGGTCCATATCCACATAACTCATGCTTTACTGTCATAGACTGATGTGACACAGTGTAATAGAATATGATGCATTGCCTGAATTTAAAGGAACATGGACTATTTCTGGATCTGCTGTGCAGCATAAGATCTGTATCACATTTGAAACAAAGCTAACCAAGCAGACAGAGCAGAAAGATATGTATAGCATCCATTAATCAGGGTAGAGTATATATTTTTTCAGCATCTTACTCTATTTGCCTGGTATATTTTAAGTCTGAAACACAGAACAAAAATAGCCTTAGTGACCGTTCATATTGTTTTTTACATTACTGTCCTTAGAGAATCATCCCCTCAAAAAGATGAAAGCGATTTCATTTTGATTAAAAATGGTTAAATACGTTGTATTACATATATTCCTTCATTCCACCTTTTCTCACTGGGGAAACATTAAATATTCTGCAATATATGCATTTTGATTAATAAAGAAATATATGACTATTAGTACCAAGCTGAGCTACTATCTGCCATTTAACCCAATCAAATTCAAAATAATTTAAAGCATGTTTTTTATAAGAACTGCAGGTATCAAATTATGTCAGATTTGAACTAAGGAGAATAAATAAGGTAATAGAATTAACTAAAAGAAGCATATTTACATAAGTGTATGAAGTTATAGAAGACCTTCAGTTTAAGTAATACTTTAGAAGCTCTTTGAGGCAGAACTGCCACACGTGCTCTAAAGAAGGCAACTTACAGGGGTGCCTGGTGGCTCAGTTGGTTGAGCATCCAGGTCTTGATTTGGCTCAGGTCATGATCTCAAGGTTGGTGGGTTTGAGCCCACATCAGGTTCTGCACTGACAGAGTGGATGGAGTCTGCTTGAGATCCTGTCTCCTTTTCTCTCTGCCCCTCCCCCACTTGCTCTCTGTATCTTTCTCAGAATAAATAAAAATAAGCTTTTAAAAACAAGAAGGCAACTTACATCTCTCTCTGTTTTATAAGGTATGTTACCCATTTTCAAGTTCTTTTCATATAAGTTTACCCCATCTTTCCTACATATTTTAATATGTAAAATCCTTGAAGTCGGGCCACTGCTTCTTTCCTCCATTCATAGAATTTATTCACCCAGATTAGAGAAATAGGAACTACCAGATGTCAGACTGGCACATGTTTTCCCCATTTGGTCCCCCATTCTGGAAAGAGGTAGTAAAATACCTCTAACCTTACTGCAGTGAGGCATTTACTATTCAGACCCCACCCTTATCCAGAATTGCACTAGTATTTTTCAGGGTTTTTTTCCTTATCCATATGTCCTCTCTCCTGCTTTGCCTCATAGCTACATTCCATTCCTCTGAGATAATTACCCCTTGACCTTCCGGTTACTGACAAAATTACTTCTCAACGGTCTTTAAGTGATACAAACTATCAAGTACATGTAGCTTGCTCCCAAAGCTTACCTCCATCCCTGACCTACTCACATCTTCCCAGATGCACTGAGATCACCTGTCTTTAGAAATCAGCCAGATGTGTTATGTCACATATGTGTCTTCCACCCCAAAACAATCATCTGTTCACCATTCCACCATGCCCATTAACCTTATCCTACTTTCCCAACTGGCCAACCTGTGCAACATGACTGGACACCTGAAGGTTGGAGAAGGGAACGTATGCTTGTGGGATGATGTTCAGTATTTATTTGATCTGTTCAGTTAACATGATCCCTCACAGCCAGTCTGTAAATAACATTTAGCAATTTTCCTTATAATTTTTCTATGTTTCCCTCCCCATTTTTTGTCTCACACCCACCCTGAACCCAGATGCAGACCCATTACTACATATGTGGTTTCTTCCCTCATCATTCTCATGCTGCAATCTATTTGAGGTGCAAAGGCTAGAATAATCTCTCACACATCTGTAATGTTTCCTTTCTCCTTACTGCATAAGAATGACACTCTCCCATCCTCTTCCTGTCCCTTTCATCCCAATCAACTATATTTTTTTCTTAGTCAATTTCATGAATGATTCATTCAAGTCTATGTAATCTGTTGTCTGCAGAGAAATTGGAGTTTGGAAAGGAGAGAATTGGAAAGGAGAAATTCTCAGTTTCTTTGCATTTTTCCCTTCCCTTCTCTTTCCTTCCTTTTGTAAATGTATCCATCTATAGCCTCCTCCCCTCCCCTCCCTTCCCCTCCTCTTTCCTCTCTCTCCTCTCCTTTCCTTTCATCTATCTCCTCTTTCTGTCCTTTACTTTCATTCATTAGATACTTATTGAACACCTGATATGTTTAAGTACCTTGGGAGCTAGAAACTAAATCAACGTAATCCTACTTCAACTCAGGGAAGTAAGTAGCATGACATTAATCCTCGCAGCACATTTGTTAGGAAGTATTATTATCTATATTTCATAGAAGAGGAAACTAAAGTTGAGAAAGCTTTCATAATAAGTGGAGGTCACAATGCTAATAACAAATAATCTGAGATTCAAATCTAGGCATTCCCAATTCCAGAAATCATATTTCCCCCCCACAAAACTACTTGATTGAAATCTTTGTCCACGAAATCTAAGGTACTAGTGAAGATATGGACTTCAGAAGATATGGATAAATGAATCCGAGGTCATAAAACAAAGCCAGTATGCATAGAGGTAAAGAGGGGACAGTGGGATTTTGTGAAATAAACTGGAGGAATTAGAGAGGAATTTGTGCACCACTTGGTGAGGAGGTCTTGTCTACATTCACGACCTTGCCATCTAAGGGTCCTCTGCAGTCCAGTGCAGGTCCTCAGATGCAAGAAGAAGGTCATAGCCATGGAGCACTGCAAATGGGGCAACAGCGTCATCAGGGTGAATGGGCAGGCCCTGGAAGATTGAGCTGCTCATGCAGCAATACAAACTACTGCACCTGTTTTTTTCTGGGCCAGGAGTTGTTTGCCAGGGTGGACATCTGAGACTGAGTAAAGGGTGGTGGTCATGTGGCCCAGATTTACAATCTTCCAGTCCACCTCCAAAGCTCTGGTGGCCTATTATCAGAAATACGTGGATGAGGCTTCCAAGAAAGAGATCAAAGACATCCTCATCCAGTACGACCAGATTTTGCTGGTTGCTGATCCCTGGTGCTTCGAATCCAAAAAGTTGGGCGGTCCTGGTGCCCATGCTCCCTATCAAAAATCCTACGGATAGGCCTATTGTGAGGATCAGGGTTCACCTTTGTAGTAAGTAACTGGTGGGAATCAGGGTTCACCTTAATAATAAACTATTGTCATGGGGAAAATAAGGAATATTTAGGACATAAAATGGTAGAATTTTATGATTAATTTGGTATATGGATTATAGGCTAGAAGGTTACTATAATGACTCAGAGGCTTCTGCCTTACATAACGGAATGTTTGATCTAGAATGGGATAAGGAGGTAAAATATTAATTGACTGCATGTGCACGTGTGAGACAGAAGAAAATATAGAATAATGAAAAAGAAGTATAGGACCAAGTTGTGAAGAGCTGCAACATTGACAGAGGGGCGATCTTAGTCAAGGGCCAATGAAGAGGAAATATGCTAGAAAATACGTGCAGGAAAACAACAAGGGGAGCAGAAGAAAGATTTTAAAAGAAGGAATGTAAATAGCATCAAATGCTATTAAGATTAACACTGAAATTTTTCATCAGATTTGGCGACTAAAGATCATGGCTAACCTTAGCAAGAGCTGTTTGAAGGGAAGTTTCCAGAGGTCAGAATGGGAATGGGTAAAGTTAGAAAATGGAGTCTGAAAGAGCAAGGGATCCTGCTATGGAGAAGTAGTGGTGCTGATCAAGAAAAGTTTTTACAAGAAGTCATATTTTTTCCTGTTTATCTTAACAACTTTTTGAAAAAAGAATTCCAAATAATTAAAATAATTTGAGAATGTAGACTTGTAGTATAATTTCCATATGCGTATTTAACTAGTCTCATATTTTTCACTAGTTTAATTCTATCTTTATTACTCTATTTTAAGATCCTTAAAAGGACAGATTCATAAATCTAATTATTTTATATCCAATTATAATCTTATTTTAATGTAGTACACGTATCAATATTGATCAATTAGTCATCAACTATTTATTGCAGATATACTATACATGAAATAGTTTTCTACTACAGATGGAAGTTCTCTATCATAACTTCACTTAATATTGTGTTTTCATTCAAATGATAACCTTAAAGTAGTAATTAATCATATTTTAGATTATGCCGTGAAATTTGAGTACCCAGATTTGCATTTGTAGTTTGCACTTTTTTTTTAATTCCCATATAAAGTCATGATTTGCTCTATGAAAAACTTTGTATTGATTCAAATGAAGGAATGTTGGGGGAAATTACATCCACATATGTATGTAAACCTCCAGATCAGAGAAGGCTATTCTGTGTTAACAGAATCACATTTGGTTAAATAACATATAACAATAAATAGATCCATCTGTATAGGTACCAAGTTTTTAAAACAGCAAATAATGAATATATAATGAAATTTCATTTCTTTTTTTAAATGTTTATTTATTATTTTTGAGAGAGAGACAGAGTAAGCAGGGAAGGGGCAGAGAAAGAGGGAGACACCGAATCCAAAATAGGCTCCAAGCTCTGAGCTGTCAGCACAGAGCCCAATGTGGGGCTCAAACTCACGAGCCGTGATGTCATGACCTGAGCTGAAGTCAGACACTTAACCAACTGAGCCACTCCGGTGCCCCATGATGTTTTATTTCTCATTCTAATGTCTAGCAATAACAGATTGAATATCTATTTGAAATAGAGTTTAATAGCAATAATATAAACATCTTATTCAAGGAAAAATGCAACTTTAAATAATCAAATAATACCTTATTAAATTAGGCAGACTCATGGTTAAATATGAGATCTGTTTTTCTTGAACCAGCAAAATATTGAAGTCATTAATAATTCTCACTTTGTACAACATCTTGGTGAATAGGGATTCTCCACTTTAAAATATTAAACTCAAAAATGCAAAGTCATATCTTATATAGAACTGGGCTTGTGCCTATCTCTTCCTACAAGTTATTCAACAATGGACCTTGACCCAGGGATATACAAGAACATACACAGTTGCCGTTCCACGAACATAGAGGTCCAATGGGCTCTGATGCCAGTGACGGCTCCAAGGAAGAAGCAAAACTTGGCTTGATCCTTGCTATAGATTGAATGTTTGTGTCCCCCTAAAGCTCATATATTGAAACCTAATGCCCAGTGTAATGGTATTTGGAAGTAGGGCCTTTGGGAGGAGCTTAGGTCTTGAGAGTAGAGCCCTCGTGAATGGGATTCATGCCCTTATAAGAGAGATCCCAAAGAGCTAGTTGTTTGTTTGTTTGTTTTCCTTTCAAAGTGAAGGCACAGAGAAAAGACAATTTATGAACCAGGAAGTGGGTTCTTATTTCCCAGTCTGCCAGCACCTTGATCTTAAACTTCCCAGCCTCCAGAACTATAAATTATAAAGTTCTGTTCTATATAATCCACTCAGTTTCTGGTATTTGGCTATAGCAGCCTGAATGGACTAAGGTAATCCTTAAAATTAGTATAGGCATTGACTCGATATTCTAGGAGAGGGAGACAAAATGAGCAAAAGTATATGGAGGTGTGCTCAGGAAAATGAGGGCTGCAGTTTAGCTGAAGACTGTGTAAAGTGATCAGAGGACATACAATTACAAAGTAGTCTGGGGCCAAGCTCTAGATTAAATGCTTTTACTGCTAGGCCAAGCCATTGAATCATATCAAGTTTCACTCTGGATTTATTGTAATTTCACACTGTTTTTACATAATTACATATCTCTTCCTGAGATTTTCAAGTTGCATAAAAAATATTTGCAAACTAGATATTTCTTCATATAAAACACATAAATCAGAAAAATAAAGAAAAAATTAAATAAAACTTTACTGAAACAACCATTGTGTTTCAGTTTTCTGTTTTTAGTGAAATTAGATTCATTATTAAGTTCATTATTCTTTTCCCCCACTATTTTGTGGCCCTTTCCTCATTGTGCTTCACATCATACCGGGAGGAAAGTGAGATAATATTCGTGTAATTACCTAACTTATTTCTTCACCACCCCATTTCTTTCTTTCATTTCATTTTTTTGTCTCTATGAAAAACATTAAAATATTTATAATTACAACCCTTTATTCCTTTCATTTTATTTCATTTTGTTCATGTGAATTCTCCAATTGAGGAATCTGTGTTATCTTCAGAAATGTTTTGTGTCTTAAAAATGGAATAAAAAGGACAACTGATAAAGATATTGCTTTTTCCTTCATTAGTAGACCTCAGACTTAATATTTATCATTGTTTTTGTGGATGTCTTTTATATATTTAAACTGCCAACATATAAGAGATGACCAATGAAAGCATACACATACTTTTAAGTTAAACAAATTTCATTTAACATTTTAAATTAATGTACTAAATGAGAACATTGATTTGCACACTTCATGACATACTAGTTCTATTCTGATTTTCATAGAATTCTATAAGGAAATGTCAACAGAAGAAATTACCTCTTATTTTAATATTCTCCCAGAGAAGTCATCTTACACTACAGAACACTCTTGAAAACAACAACTTGCTAAAAATTTAAAGATAGCCTCCTTCCAGCAATCAGAATTTCTTCAGAAGTAGAACCTTTTCCAAACATATTAATATTTTCAAAAAGATGATAACCCTGTCAGGGATTAGACTGTCTCCAGGGTTAAAACCATAATCTGGTAAATAATTTCAACAGAGGACTTTCTTTCTCCCTGAATAGAAAACTTCCTCACCAGGGAATCCCACAGATACTCATTTCTTCAAAGACAGGACCATTTAAACATGTCAGAATCTTCAAAGTGGAAAACATGCCACCCCTTAGCAAAATGAAGTCTTTTAAAGTAGAAGCCCAACAGCATTATGAAGGCTCTGAAAGAAAATTCCCACAGCTCTACAAAATACTGCTTTCAGTACCCAAGTCTCAGATTATAATTTAAAAATGTTATGCAGATCACACGCAATCTACTTTTTTAAAAAAAATAGACTTCAGTTTTTAGAGTAGTTTCAGGTTCACAGCAAAATTGAGCACAAAGAAAAGAGAGATTACATATACTCTCTGCCCCCTCACATGTACAGTTTCCCCAACTATTACTATCCCCCACCAGCGTGGTACTTTTGTTGCAATTGAGGAACCTACAATGACACATCATTATCACCCAAAGTCCATAGTTTACATGAGGGTTCATTCCTGGTGTTGTGCATTCTATGGGTTTGGACAGGTATCAATGTTATGTATCATACCAAGTAGTTTCACCCCCTAAAACTCCTCTGTGCTCTGCCTAGTCATCTCTTCTCCCCTTTAACCCCTACTAACCACTGATGTTTTTACTGTCTCCATAGTGTTGCATTTTCCAGAATATCATATAGTTAGAATCGTGTAATACATATCCTTTTCAAATTGGCTTCTTTCTATTTTTTAGAATAATAAATGTTTATGAAGCTGACCCATATTCAATGTTTATAAAATCAAAATAATATGGATAAGAAGAGACTTGAAGTCAACTCATTAAATAATAGGACTAGCATGTACTTCTTAAGGTCTTTTTTAAAATTTTAATTCCATATAGTTAACATGTAGTGTTATATTAGTTTCAAGTGTACAATCAAATTGGCTTTCAATTAGTGATATGCACATAAGTTTCCTCCATGTCTTTTCATGGCTTTATAGCTCATTTCTTTTTGGCACCAAATAATATTTCATTATCTGAATTACCACAGTTTTTCCACTCTTCTACTGAAGGACAACTTAATTGCTTACAAGTTTTGGCACTTATGAATAATGCTACTATAATTATGTAGGTAGGACATAAGTTTTCAATTTCTTTGGGTAAATATCAAACACTGCTGTGGCTGGATAGTATGGTGAGAGTACATTTAGTTTTGTAAGAAACTGCCAAACTAACTTGCACGGTGGCTCTATCATTTTGTACATCTACCAGTGATAAATGAGAGTTCCTGTTGCTCCACATCCTTGCCAGCATTTGGTGTTGTCAGTGTTCTGACATTTGACCATTCTAATAGGTAGCTAATAGTATCTTGTTTTAATTTGCATTTCCATGAAGACATATGATGTGGAGCATATTTTAACATGATTATTTGCATCCATATAATATTTGTGTGGTGTCTATCCAGAACTTTGGCCCATGTTTAATTGGGTTATTTGTTGTCTTATTGTTGAGTTTGAATGTTCTTTGTGTGAATATATATATATATATATATATATATATATATATATATATATATATTAAACAACACTTTCTCAGAAATATTGTTTTTGGATATATTTCCTCCCAAATTGTGGTTTGTTTCTTTTTTTTATTATTGTTTTGACATTCTTCTGTAGAGAAGAAATTTTTAATTTTAATAAACTCCAGTTTATCAATTCTTCAATGGATTTTGCCATTGGTGTTGTATGTAAAAAGTCATTGCTATACCCAAGGTCATCTAGAGTTTCTGTGTTGTTTTCTAGAAATTTTATAGTTTCACATTTTACACTTAGGTCCATGATCCATTTTGAGTTAATTTTTTTAAAGAGTATAAGGTCTGTGTCTAGATTCCTTTTTTTTTTTTTTTTTGCATCTGAATATCCAGTTTTCCAGCACCATTTATTGAAAAAAAAAATCTTTGCTGCATCAATTACCTTTTTTTCTTTGTCAAAGCTTAGTTGACTATATTTATGCAGATATATTTTTGGGCTTTCTATTCTGTTCCATTGATCTATTTGTCTATTATTTTGCCAGTACCAAATTGTCTTGATTACTGTAACTTAATTGTAAATCTTGAAGTCGGGTATTGTCATCCTCCAACTTTGTTCTTCTCCTTCAATACTATGTAGGATATTCTCAGTCTTTTGCCTTTCCATATAAAATTTAGGATCAGTTAGCTGATATCCACAAAATCACTTGCTGAGATTTTGATTGAGGCTGTACTGAACCTGCATATCGAGTTGTGAAGAACTGATATGTTTATATACAATCTACTTTTGAAATGTTCCCATTTGATTTGAACCATTTTAACTGTTAAGTAAAATATGGTAAGATCTACTTATCAAGAAAATAAGATTAGTGTCAAAAGCTATATTTCTATATTCCTTTAACTCTCATATAAGAATCCAGGGGAAAATAGCATATAAATGATGAACAAAACCCTATGGTTTTGAATCATGTAAACAGTTTTACCTTACTTCATGTTATGTGTGATCTCGAGGAGGAGCCTACAAGTCAGGAGAACAAGTTCTGTGATGACAAGTAAGTCATCTGGACTGCTATACTTTTCTCTTTAGGTAAAAAAGTTTATCTGCTTCATCCACTTGACTGACACATTGTGAGGTTGAGTTAATCTTAGGGAAAACTGTGAAAAGTGATGAGTGCTAAGCCATCATCACCATGGTCATCATTGTCAACTACACAATTGCCACAATTTTCCATCCCAGAAATTTGCATGTAGCCAAATAATCCTTTTTTTTTTTTTTGTCTAAATTTCAAATTTGTTGGGGTTGTGAGAGTTTTGGACATAAAATGGTATCATAATTACAAGTAAATGGAATGTCTAAGAAAAGTTACTGAAATGCATAGATGTTAGAGGAAAGAACAGAAAACTTTTGCAGTAATTTTTACTTTTTACCATTTATTGCATTGTTACTTATTATTTCTATATTTACATTTTATTATTATCAGTGTAGTCTAAGTATTGTTTGTAATAGAAAATATAATTTTATTCCTATTTATAGTATTCTATTTCTAAAAACATATGGAAAGCTGATTCAGAATATATTAAATTTAAGATTATGGGGATCAGGAGCAGGTCATGGGTTAGGTTAATCCTCTTTTCTCTCCTTCAATTATTTGTTTTCCCAAGGTGGTTATTTCATTCTACAATCGAAAGAGGACTAAAACATGGAGCGTGTGTGTCTGTGTCTGTGTGTGTCTGTGTCTCTGTGTCTGTCTGTATGACTCGAATATATGATAGAATAGAACTCAGTATAATAAATGATACAGTTTTATAGACCATTTAAAATGTACACATGGCCAGAACTCACCGTGAGCAAAATTAAATGAATTTGAATTTCTGAATTGAAATTTGTGGTTACAAAGGTTTGGGGTTAATTGATATTACGTTTTTCTGCCTATTAGTCTCTGTGTCTTATTCATAGTCAACTGAAGCCACCTCACAAATCTTTGTAGTTCCATATCCCAGGACAGCTTTCCACCTAGTAACAGATTCACTTAATACATTCTCAGCTCTTTAGCTCTTTGGGCAAACTGATTTTCTGGACTCCCAATGCTTTTCTGACCAGAATTTTGAGAATTTTCTGACTGCTTCCCTAGGAGCAGGGCTGCCTTAGCATCCTTGCCATGTCAGTCCTTGAACAGGAATATAGCCTGTGGGAAGCGCAGCTTTGGTGCAAACTCTGGGTCTGAGAGGAATGAGCTAAGGCCCAAGGTCAATTATCCTTTGTTGCAGTTGGGAAAGATCTGAGAGGCTTATTTTCATGACCACCATAGTGGATGAGAGCTAGTTTATTATCAAAGGAACTCCTGGGGCCAAGAAAATGAAAATATCAAAAGAAAATCAAAATGTTTAAGTACCTGTAATGTTCCAGGTGTTTTCAGTGTCTTAACACTTGTTAACTCTTTTACTTTTTATTATTTTTAAACATTTTATTATTTATTTGTGAGAGAGAGAGAGAGAGAGAGCGTGAGCAGGGGAAGTGCAGAGAGAGAGAGAGGCAGGTGGGGGGGCGGGGCACAGAAGATCTGAAACAGAGGATCTGACAGCACAAAGCCCCACAGGGGTCTGAACCCATAAAAGGTGAGATCATGACCTGAACCAAAGTCAGATGCTCAAGCTCAACCGACTGAGCCATCCAGGCACCCCACACTTGTTTTCTCTTTTAAATTTTACAACCCCCCAAAGAGTAAATCTTACTATCCTGATATCGAATATATAAATATGAACATATAAAAACTGACATCATCTTAATTTTAAGGAGATACTTGAATAGTAAACGACACTATGTTAAAACTCAGTTGCTAAATGGATGCCTGTGATGGGTTATAGAAAATATGTTATCAGTATCATCACCAATTTCATCAGAAAAATCCTAGTAATGTGAAGCTCAAAGTTTATCACTGGCAGAAAACACCATTGGTTTCTTCCTCTGACAAGTTTATTTTAATCATTTTCAATAAAGTATCTCCCAAATATACATGCCTGAATAACAATATTTTGTCATTAATTCTTTCAAGTAAAATGATATTCCATGAAAGACTAGCTAGTTCAGCTTGTGATTCATTTTTGCAAGTGCTTCTCCTCCAGATAACCATCGTACTGCAGCATATAGCAAAAGTACATTTTGTATACTTCCCACCTCATCACACGGTTATTAAAATGAGGTGTACTCAAGTGTCAAGATTTAATAAAATCATAAATTTCTATTGCTTTACTGAGATATTCTTAAGGGAAGCTCTTCATTTAATTAATTAGTTGAACTATTTATTTATTAAATGTGGTTCTGTGGTGGTGAGAAATAACCATGACTTCTAGTGGTGTGGTGCAAACTTCTAGCAGCTGTATCCACCTCTACTTTTGGTACCATTGGTGCAGTTATGAACACAGTGAAAGAAATAAAGTAATGCGTTAGTATTATTATGACAAAGTTTGATCGTGTGTATCCACTAAAAGTATCTTGGGTGGCCGAGGGGTCCAGACCACATTGTAAAATATTGTTCACGGTTGTAGTTAAGAACTCTTGAGACTATCCTAGAATATTTGTTCCATGAGGGCAGGGATCTTTATTTTGTTCATTTATGTGTTCCAAGCACTCAGAATGATCAGTAGCACATGATGTAAATATAAAAGTATTACCTGTTGCATTAAAGAAAGAAACATTGAAATCCTGAATTTTGATCCCTCTCCTCTCCCAGATACCCTCGTCACCAATCAGAGTATGTGCTGAATGGTTTTGTGATTTCCTTCTCTAATTTTTAAAAGAGATAATATAAGTACCTAGCTTATAGGTTTGTTTTAAAGATGAAATGTGAAAATGCATTAGAATGCTTCATAAAATGACCAACACAAGGTAGTGATATTCCATTATTTAAAAATATGTTGAAAAAATACATATATTAAGGTTCAATAATTGTCTCAGTTATAGTTATAGCTGGTTCTTTTGCCTATAATAATGTTGCAATCAGAAGAGTGAAGTATCATATATAAATGAAAACTTGGGATAGCAGGTCAAGGCTTAGATGGTAGCTTCAGAATGACTTCAGGCACTCAAGCTTCTATTTTTTCTGCACTAATATCCTACCACAGGCCGTGTCTTGATCTAGTGTAGCTGCTGAAGCTTCAGTTTTTGCTTCTGCAGTGCAGGCCAGAAGATGGAAGAAAGATAGAAAGGGTTTTTAAGAAGTCTGACCTCAGCTGAATCAGCTCCCTTTAAAAAGGTTTCTCAGAAGTCTCATACCTCATATTTACATTTCTTTTGGCCATAGCACCATAACATACAAAGGAAGCAGAGAAGTTAGTCTTTTATTCTATGTGTCAATACACCTACCTAAAAACTGGGGTTCCTATACTAAGGAGAAAGAAGAAAACTGATGGTGTCCACCTATCGCTGGAACAATGTAATAGTTGCTATGTAACCTATAATGTGGGTATATTCTATCGTCTGATTGATGCAGATGCTTTTTGCTCCTCTGTGGACATAACAACTCTTTGACCTAACACTGAACTCAGCACCTTACCATAGGCCTTTATCCTTACTAAAGGACAGAGATTGTGCATCAGACTATATCTACTGCCTGTATGCTCTCCCCAGGATCAAGCGATGGGAATCTCTATGGACGTGCATCGAATGTGATTCAGCTACACCGATGACTAACCATTTTAGGCTGAACTGAGGAGCACTACAGCTATCCACGTTTCCTGAATCTTATCCCAATTATATTTCATTTAATAACGCTCAGTGAAATATCTGGTGGCAGGGGAAATGAAACTACATGCTTTTATGGGATCATTCATCAAGAACTAATTGAAGCGTTCATACAGTTTAGCGCTGATAAAACAGCGTTACGATAAACAATAACAAAATTCACCAGAGAAGGATTTGTTTTGCCGTGAGGAAAATGGTTCCGTTTCATCCTGGGATTCCTGGTTAAAAGAGTCTCCAATGTACAAAGGGATAAACGCAGACCCCCCTGCATAATGACGGGGTGGAAGCTGTGTCAAATGTATTAGTGTTGCTCCACTGCAGCCATTCTCCTCCTAAGTATTTGCTATTGTGTGGGACTCTGGCAAGAGGCTGCAGGACCAATGGGATTTTTAAAAGTTTCTTTTTGCTATTGATTGTTACTATGCTTGAAGCAGCTCCTTCACAGCATTTATTGGAAAATACAGAAAAATCTTAAAGTGTACTTTAACAAGTTCAGCTTTTCTTAAATCCCAATTTAAGAAGTTCCTTTTTGAATACTTCTGCATATGGAGTTAGTTGGCTTTTTGTCACTGCAATCCCTGTTCCTCCACACGTGGTACTTGGACATCTGGCTGAATTGAAAAGGAGGAAATAGAAAATGGATACCTTACACCTTACCACTTTGGGGGGAGGGATTGAAAGGAAATAGTGGCAAAACGAAATGTATGAGAAATGTGCCACAAACTGCTGTGAACCTGAACATTTATTTGCTATATTTATATGACTTAGATGGCAGTAAACGTGATATGATAGGTGCAGAATTTACTGGGTAATTGGTATATCTTATATATAATGACCACAGATTTTATTGGTAAAACATATTACCCAGATTCAACTTAACTGTAAGCAATAAGACTAGTCTCTTCTATCAACACCACTTTAATATTATTTAAATAGCATTATATGGATACAGATTTTAGATAAAAGATCAGCATATAAGAAGGCTCGTGAGGTGATATGAACAAGCATCTTTCACAGACACCACTAATATTTATTAGTGTGTTTTGAAAAACCTGCCTATAAAACAAGAAACTCTGGTAATATAGATATGGTCAAATATTATAGCTTTAAGGTGCAAATTTTTGTTCAAATTTGCCTTGCATTATAAAAGTAACTTCTATTAAGGGCTTTTTAAACAGTAGTTTTCTAAAATTCTTAATACATTTTCAACAAAGCACTGCCAAGCCTAAATTATTCCCTAAAATGAGAAGGATTTTTATTTTTTTTAAAAAAATTCTTTTTTTTTTTTTAACGTTTATTTATTTTTGAGACAGAGAGAGACAGAGCATGAATGGGGGAAGTTCAGAGAGAGAGGGAGACACAGAATCTGAAACAGGCTCCAGGCTCTGAGCGGTCAGCACAGAGCCCGACGCGGGGTTCGAACTCATGGACCGTGAGATCATGACCTGAGCCGAAGTCGGATGCTTAACTGACTGGGCCACCCAGGTGCCCCGAGAAGGATTTTTAAAAACCACAATCACTCTTTGGATTGGCTAAGAAGTAGAATCGATGCTTAGTTTCCAGTCACTTCAGTTAATTTGTAGCACCATTAATAAGTGAACTATAAATTCCTATTATGACACATAAGAAGTATCAATTTAGTAGATATGTTGAAGGATAAAATTATGATTGTAGATTTTGTAGCTTTCATATTGTAAACCATATTTGACTTTCCATGTACATTTGCCAAATAGAATTTGATAGCAAAGGCATCTGAAAATGGGAATGACAGATTAGCATGAATTAAGACAGCACCCTGCTATAATTCTTCCACTGTGGTTCTCAAACACATTAGGCAGCTTCTCCACCAGTACTTCCCTTCTGTATGACACCTTCTTTCTCAGGATTCCCACGGGACTTGCTCAGTCATATCTTTCAGACCTTGAACAAATGCTACCTTCTCAATGAGCACTTCCTGACCACCTTATTTTGTATCACAACTCACACTCCCCCCCCCCCAACTCATATACCTTGATGGCTACCTGATTTATTTTTCTTTATTAACACTTATTAGCATCTGACACCCTATGTATACATAGTTTTTGGCTTGGTATCTAACGACACGTTTTAGCATTTAGACTCTGTAAGGGCAGGTGGTGTGTATGTTTTGCTCACTGCTTGATCCCAGAGCCTAAAATATGACAGATTCCGTGATATATGTTGAGTGAATGGATTACGTTCTAGATCTTCCGTATCATATACACAAGTTCTTTGAGCACAGGCAAGTTACTTAGCCTACTGGTTTCTGTTTCTTTATCTACAAAACATGAGAAATAATGATGCCTGCTACATTTTGTGGATTAAATGAAACGCTGTGGATGAAAGCTTTTTCTAAAGGCAAATGTTCACTGTTGGCACATCAAATGGCTTTAAGGAAACTGTGTGGAGGTAATAGATTTCGCTTTGCTTGGATTATCTGGTTCAGAGGAGACCTAGACTTGGATTACGGTGTTGGCTTTGGTATACAAATCAAAGTCAAAGCTATGAACTCTTTGCCTATTCTAAGTTGTTAGTAACACAGCAATCAGTTGATCTTGTGACAAAAAGCAGGCAGTGATTTATAAAGACATGTTTAGAGGTAACATGTAGATGCAAGATAGAATTTAAGGGATGGAAATTAGGTGGGGTGAGGGTAGTAGGATGCTAAAGCCAACTGGCCTACGTGAGAAATAAACTGGTGAGTGTGGCCTTGTTTAAAGTATGCTATCAAGAAAAGTGAGGCTTCATAGAAAGGGTAGTGTGGTGATTAATTATATGTGTCAATTTGGTTATGCTATGGTGTCAAATGCTTGGTCAAACATTAGTCTAGATGTTTCCAGGAGGTTCTTTTGTATATGTGATTAACATTTACAATCAGCTGACTTTAAGTAAAGGACATTTCCCTTGGTAATGTGGATGGTGAGTCTCATCCAACCATTTGAAAGCCTTAAGAGCAAAACGCTGCAGTTTCCTGGAGAAGGAATTCTGCCTCAGGATTGTAACATAGAAATCATGCTGAGTTTCCAGCCTGTCTGTCTGTCCTATGGATTAGCTAGCTCCCACATTCCTGGGAGCCAATGCCTTAAAATAAAACTCTCTCTCTCTCTCTCTCTCTCTCTCTCTCTCTCTCTCTTTCTGTCTCTCTCTGGCTCCCTCTTTCTTTTTCTCTCTCATTAGTTCTGTTTCTTTAGAGAACCCTGATCGATACAAGTAGTAATCTGTGGTTTACAACTGTGAAAATTAAATAAAACAGTGTGTGCTAATTTCATAATAAAATCCTAGCACACAGTAGGTGCTCAAAAATGGTCATTCTCATCATGGTGATGGTGGTGGAGGTTATCAGGTAATGTGTTTACCAAATGGAATTTGGTCCTCAATTAGCCTATGAGAGCATCCACTGAGTACCTAAAATTTGGTGACTGATTGAACAAGTCAAATTCAAATAAATAAAAGTTCAGTCAATTATAAAACACACTAAAAATATTAAGTATAGAAGCAAATTTGTTTATTTGTTTATTTTTTTTATTTTTTTATTAATTTTTTTAACTTTTATTTATTTTTGAGACAGAGAGAGACAGAGCATGAACGGGGGAGGGGCAGAGAGAGAGGGAGACACAGAATCGGAAGCAGGCTCCAGGCTCTGAGCCGTCAGCCCAGAGCCCGATGCGGGCTCGAACTCACGGACCCTGAGATCGTGACCTGAGCTGAAGTCGGAGGCTTAACCGACTGAGCCACCCAGGCGTCCCGCAAATTTGTTTATGTAGCTATAGTGAGAACAGTGTTTACACAGGGTATAAATTCTTGAACAAACAGCCTGGGATTCAAATACCATCTTTGCATCTTACCTGTATGTGATCTTATCTGTGGAATGGGTATTGTAATGCTTTCCCCACAGACTTGCTGTGGAACTTTAGTAAAATAAATTATATAAAACATCCAAAACTGTGCCTGTCATATTTTGCTCCTCATTTCCCTAAGGCACAGTAAGTTAACATCAAGTTTCCTAATTTTTGAAATTTCAACTTTAGCCCTTGTATGCCAAAAGAGAGGTCAATTTCAAATTCCATAATTGGCGATAGACATTTTTCTTTTTCCTTCCAGATAACTGAAACTTTACTGAGAGAAAAGAATGTTTGATAAGGCACAAGCAATTTTTAATGCAGCCTCACATTGACTAAAGCTTCATAGAGAAGAAAAGGGTAGCTGCCTTACCAGACAGGGGGTGCATAGTTAAAGCCTCTCACCCTTATAGGCAGGTACATCAGAGAGGGGTTCAATGCACCCCAAAACCAATGATCCTCACAAGTCCTCTAGGGCATCTTTGGTGGACTTACCCAAACAGACTCAAGAGCAGCAACAAGGCCCAGGGTTGAGCTCTGTCGCTGCAGAGTCTATTATGGGACACTGATAATAAAGCCGAGTGCCCTATAGAGAAAGAAACCAGAATCATTGTCGTGTTATAAAATATATATTTTACTGTATGTCCATATGATGTGTATTTTATTATCAGTAGTGCTTATTAATGAAGAGTTATTCATTCTCAGGAGTATCATTTAACTTGAAATAAATAAAGAAACTGAGTGTGGTTTTAATATTATAAATGTACCTTCTAAAAATACAAGAGAAAGTTGCTTTTTATAGGAAGGAAGGAAGGAATGGAGTGTTTCAATTATAATATTATTTCTTGAAATTTAGGGCATATTAAAGGATACTTAAAAAAAACTATTTTGGGGCACCTGGGTGACTCAGTTGGATAAGCCTCCTACTTCAGTTCAGGTCATGATCTTGCAGTCCACGGGTTTGAGCCCTGTGTTGGGCACTGTGTTAACAGCTCAGAGCCTGGAGCCTGCTTTGGATTCTGTGCTCCCTCTCTCTCTGCCCCTCCCCTGCTCACTCTCTGTCTCTGTCTCTCAAAATCATACATAAACATTAAAAAAAAAATCAAAAACTATTTTGGTATGTTATAGAAGGATTATATGTCATTTAAATTACTGACAAATTTGAGGAATTATTCCATGTAACCAAAAAATAATGATATTAGTAGTAATAGTAATCCTTTTTAAAGAAAGTTTACTTATTTATTGTGTGTGTGTGTGTGTGTGAGAGAGAGAGAGAGAGAGAGAGAGCATGGGGAAGGGGCAGAGAGAGGAGAGAATCTGAAGCAGAGAGAATCTGTGCTGTTAGGACAGAGCCTGACATGAGGCTTGATCCCACAAACCATGAGATCATGACTTGAGCAGAAACCAAGAGTCAGAGGCTTACCCGACTGAGCCACCCGGGTGCCCCAGTAATTGTAACACTTATAAAAGCAGAATGCACATTGCCAGGTAGGCTGACAGAGTGTGCCAGGGGGAAGGCTCTGGCCAGCACCCTTGCAATAGAACATCCCTGGGGCAGCTCAGGAAGGCTGGTGAGTCTGGCACCCCATCAGGTAGACAGAAGCAGAAACTCAAGCAGGAAATGTCTGGCTGTAACATCTGGGTTCAGAGACCAAGGGCTGAAACATCTGTATTGGGGATTAACTAAGAGTAGGCTCATTAAGACAATGTCAGGAGTGGAGAGAGATGGAAGGAGAGGCAGCAGCCAGGCTGTGTTTGATGGTACTGAAAAGAAGAGCTCTGGGAAGATTAAGGCAGAATCGAGGTCAAAATTTACCATTAACTTTTTTCCAAATTGTTAATAGCTTTATTTGATTTTAATTATATTGCAAACATATATTGAAGTACTTAGATGATATAAAAACTATAAAGACAAGAGTACAAAGTAAAATCCTGAATTCCATATATTTATAGGAATGTTAACAATTTTTTAGTCTTTCCATATACAGCACATACTTTTTCATTTATTAGGTCATACTGACCCATCACCTGTTTTTAAGGATTTCATTTTCTTTCTTTTCTTTTTTTAAATTTTTTAAATGTTTATTTATTTTTGAGAGAGAGACAGAAACAGAACGTGAGCAGGGGAGGGGCAGAGAGGGAGGGAGACACAGAACCTGAAGCAGGCTCCAGGCTCAGAGCTGTCAGCACAGAGCCGGATGTGGGGCTCAAACCCACGAACCATGAGACCATGACCTGAGCCAAAGTTGGACGCTTAATTGACTTGAGCCACTTAGGCGCCCCATGAATTTCATCTTATTTCAATGACTATAAATCCACATTGTCGTTTTCAATGTGTGCATAGTAATTTATTTGGTGAATATACCCAAACGTACTTTATCCATTTTCTGTAGATAGGCATTTAGGCTTTTTCATGTTTTTTTAACCAAAATAAACACTTTTGTGATAAACACTCTTTGAAACTGCTATTGCTTCCCTGTTTGTTTCAAATATAATTTATTTTTCTTCCTGAAAATAATATAACCACGTGAAGTAAATTTTGAAAACAGAAAAATTAAAAAAAAATATTTTTATTTTTGCCATTATAACATGTCAATCTTTTTTGTCTTTATTTCTTGGGATCTTTTTTTTTTGTCCTAATTTTTATCACTTTTAATTATGTAGTAGGTGATTTGCATGCTGCTTAGCTAAAAGACATCAATCAAACCTCAAGTCTGTAGTTGTTTCTACTCTCAGAGGTGCCAACATGCATCGAGGAGGAGTGTAGGGAGGCTGTGACAACCAGGAGCTTCTACGTGCCAGGAGAGATGGTGCTCCCTCATCCAGGCATAAGACTGGAACTTCATGGAGGCTGACTTTCTGAATCCCACCAGTTAGCCTGGTTGTGTCTGTCATCTCAAGGCCACCCGGAGCCTCTGTCCTCCAGAGTTGTTAGGTTAAGAGCAACGAGTACTGATGTTTATTAAAAAGACAAAACTCGGGGCGCCTGGGTGGCGCAGTCGGTTAAGTGTCCGACTTCAGCCAGGTCACGATCTCGAGGTCCGTGAGTTCGAGCCCCGCGTCAGGCTCTGGGCTGATGGCTCGGAGCCTGGAGCCTGTTTCCGATTCTGTCTCCCTCTCTCTCTGCCCCTCCCCCGTTCATGCTCTGTCTCTCTCTGTCCCAAAAAAAATAAATAAACGTTGAAAAAAAAAATTAAAAAAAAAAGACAAAACTGTGCTTGTAGCATTGTACATATTATCCTATTTAATACTTACTACAACAATTTGAGTTAGCTGTAACAAGCATCTTTTTATAGATAAGGTGATAGTTTCAGAAAGGTTAAGTTACTTGGCCAAAAGTGCATTACATAGAAAAATTGGAATGGAAATCTGTAACTGTGGGCCTCTAAGTAAACTTGTGAATAGCCTACAAATGTCCTGGACTATGTGGTGATAGGTGGTAGTAAATTCCTATCCTTGATCATATCCTTCTTGATCATATCCTTCCAGTTAGAGGAATGTACAGTTGTCATTTCCTGGGTTAGGAGTGTGAGAACATATAAGATGCAAAATTACCTTCATTTATGTGATAGATGGGTGAGTAATGCTATAAATTACCCATATATCTTCAGAAGATATATGGGGTGAACTCTGTTGGCTTAGCTCTACCAGGTACATGGCTTGGCCAAAGGTTTTGATGATGAGAAGGAACCCAAGATGCTCTCTCTGGGGCTTACCAAAGAGTTTCAGATGATGTCACTTGTCATAATGATTTATTTTCAACTGTACCACATGCCAGGAGGGACCAGCAAGAAAGAGGGATTGACTAGGAACAACATACTTGGCACTGCAGAAAGAATAAAATTGCTAGGACCAACATTTTTTTTTTTAATAGAAATCAAAACTGATTCCTCATGATATTCATGAATCAAAGCATTCTACCTCCATCTGATCCTAAGTGAATTTCTATAGTTTAGGTGAAAAACAATCTAATATAGAGAATAGTCGAGGTAGGGCCCTAGTGCAATGGATGTCTCTTACTTTGTTGTACTATCAACCTCCACTTTTTCTACATCTAGGCCTTTCCCAGTGCTATCATCCATAGTGTAGCAGCTGCATCAAACTTATAACCATATGACCTCTGTCAACTGGCTTGGGGTGGACAATTGGCTAGTCATACTGAGTCCTTATCCAAGAGGCTTAAAATGTAGGGTCAAGAATGTCATGCTCTCACCAGGGGTTTGGACTGTTAGGAATAGTTGTATCACCACACGTCCTAGTATGTGGACCAGAGTGAAACAGCAATGACAGTGAGAGAGAACATGAAGCAGAACCACAGAAGGCAATAGAGAAGAAAGCTGCTCATTCGAGTTTTTCCTGAAATCCTTGCGATTGTTATCTTTGGGTTTAGTGAGATGTCTCATGTCTTTATAAAATTCTGTTTTTATCTTAACCTGGTTGGAGCTGGGTTTCTATCACTTCTGATCACAAGAATTCTAACTAATATAACTAGTGTTAAACTAAGCTTGAAATGAATGGAACCAAGAAAAAATAAATGGGGCAGCTTCCATAGTTAATACGTAAACCAGATTATCTGTATGAGAAATAGGAAAAACTTCATGGTTTTCTAAATTCAGAAGGGAGTAGCAGATGCCACTGTAGTCAACTATATTAATAAAGGTACCTCCTATTTCTTGAGGAAAATAATGACATTTAACTAACAGTACCAAAGGCAAGCTCTCACCTTTTGGAAAGGTCTTTTTACTCTTTAATATGATTGTTAAAATAGCAGTGGATTTTTTTTTTCTTCATGGCTGGCACCACAGAAAGATAATAGGAGTGACTTGACTGCAGTGAAAGTTTCACTTCAGAAATATTTTCAAACTAGCCATATAAAGGGCAGCCAAACAAAACCAAACCAAACCCCTCTCATTTCAGGTTATTTTATAAGAATTGTGCATTTGAGACAGCTAAAAATGAAAACAAAAGAAATTAAATCATTATATAGGATATCTATACAGTAAGTTTAATTTTGTTGGAGAGAATGCATATTGAAAAATATTTAGTAATAAATGTCTCTAACAATCTAGAATTCCTGAAAATTTATAAAAATATATATATTCTAACATTTGTATGTGATATGTTGTAGTGATACATCAAAAGAAGAACATATTGACTAGTGACTTTTAGAAATATGTTCAGGGTACAGATTATTAACAATTCTTATTTCCATTTTCTATCTAAAAAATAATAAATATAATCTTTTATCCCATGTCACAATATTCTGAGAAACATGACTTCCTGAACAGTCTGTTTTATGTCTTCACATATGTCGTTCTAGTTAATGTAGTATTTTTCTGTGTAAGCTATTTGGATAAATACCACATATTAAATAAAATAAAACTGGAAATTTTATTTTTTAATGTTTTAGTTTTATGAATTTAACATGTTTTCATCATAAAGGATTATATAGAATATATAAACATATCAATCTAAAGCTAAAATCACATGAAGTGTATCTTACTGTCTCATTGATCATAATTGGTGTTGTTAATTCATACTAATATCTTTTCATATAGTTGAAAGTATAGTAAATGCGTCACAAATAGAATGGAGAGCAATGACAAACCGAGAAAGTATTTGCAACATGTAGAACAAAGAATTTCGTATTCTCTTTAAAACATTTCTACATGGATTTTAATATCTTTATATAAATATGCATACATATTATATAGTTTACAAATACATACAAATATATATTTATACATACATGTATGTGTAAATCAAATTTTATGTAACATATTTAGTTACCTTCTTGCTGGAGGAAAGTTAGTCCAAATTTTTTACTCCTATAAATACAATCCTATGGGAGATATATTGTAAATAAATTCTGGAAAGCATATGTAACTATTCTTAAGAAAAATTCTTACTAGAGAATTTAGTACATTAAGAGAAAGGAGCATTTAAAATATATATATTTTAATGTTTCTTCATTTTTGAGAGAGAGAGAGACATACCATGAGCAGGGGAGGGGTAGAGAGAAAGGGAGACAGAATATGAAGCAGACTCCAGGCTCAGAGCCTGACATGGGGCTTGAACCCATGAACTGTGAGATCATGACCTGAGATGAAGTTGGATGCCCAATCAACTGAGCCACCAGGTGTCATGAGAAAGGAGCATTTTTAAGGCTCTTGTTATGTGTTATCTGAGGAAATTGAGAGGTGTTTTGTTTTGTTTTGTTTTGTTTTGTTTTGTGCAAATAGGTGTTTTTATTAAAGCACAGGGACAAGATCCTTAGGCTGAAAGAGGTGTACTGTGATTGTGAGGAGTGATTGAAAATTTACTTTTAACTTGTGGGGGATGGGTAGAGAGAATGAAAGTCTCTAAAGAGATTTCCAATGTTAAAGAAGATTTACAGGATCCTGGAGGTCTGGCTATTGTTAAGATAAGGTCCCTTTTAGTCTAGCAAAACATGAACATTAAGGCAACCTTGAAGCCTTGAGGAATGTCACACTCTGCTCACCTCAGGCATTTATCAATGGGCTGTAAGTTGTAAGGAAATTTAATTTTATCTACATTTCTCTTGCTTTGTTCTCCTCATCATTTTCCCCTCAGAACCATTTGGACCCTTAAATCTTTAAGGTTGTTGAGGCTGGAAGGTCTTTTCTTCTGTAACTATTCCTGCTGAATAGGGGCAGAGAGATGTCAACATTGGTCAGTTGGGGAATTTCAGAGAATTTTTAAACTAGGTTTTAACATATGTAATACATTGTCTTTGTACTAAGTATACATAAGATGATACGTAGTTATTCACCTGGTCATGGGGCCTCTTCCAATTGTATCTGCCTCCTCTCCTGCCCTGTAATAAGCAATGTCAGTAGGCTAGTGTGGCTTTCTTTCACTCATGCAAGTGTATACATGTAGAAGCGTGTTTTGTTTTGTTTTTCACCACCAAATAGAACCATATTAATGACATTAATTGGGAAATTACTTCTTTCATTTGAAAATATTGTCACCAACCTGTAAGTCAGCAGATTTAAAAAAAAATAATTTTGAAATTCTTATGGTTCTCCCTTATATTTATAATTTTGTATAAATATGATTATAGCCTATGTGCCATTATTTTTTAAAGAGCAGTTATTTTTAACTCTTCTAGCCTTTGTTCTCTTCATTCAGTTTTCCCATATTTCCATACCTGCATCATGAACAGATATAGTATATAGCCAGTATATATATATACACACTGTTTCTAAATATAAATGCTTTCACAATACATACATTTATACTTGTATAAACTTATATATAAATATATATACTTGTAAATACACACAAATGCACACTTATGCACCTCATGCACGCTCCATACATAAATATAGCAATATAGATCTATTTATTTAGTTTATAGAGATTTGTCTCTTTCTTTTACAGAATAATTAGTATGCTATACCCTTGATAGCATCTTGTTTTGCTCACTGAGTACACCTTGAAAGTTGAAATCATTCCCAGTCAAATGTTTTAGTGCTAGCTCAATTTAATGGACAAATATCAATTCATCATGTTAATGTGCCATAATGTCTTCACATGTAATTATTGGTGGATCATGTACATTTTAATTTTTGCCAACTTAATAGTGAAATTTCAAAATCTCATTTTTTTACATTTATTTGGTTATTGTGCATTTGATCATTTTTCATACTTTTAATTTTTCTCCCGTTTTATTGAGATATAATTGACATGCAACGCCGTATAAGTTTAAGGTGTATAGCATAATGACTTGTATATTGTGAAACGATTAGCACAGTTAGTTAACATCCATCATCTCATATATATACCAAAAAAAAAAAAAAAAAGCTTTTTCCTTGTGAAAACAACTATTAGGATTTACTCTCTTAACAACGCACAGATAAATCTACCATAGAGTAGTTTTAACTATCGTCATCATGTTGTACATTATATCTGCAGTACTTATTTATCTTATAACCAGAAGCTTGCACCTTTTGACCACCTTCATCCAATTCCCCAATCCCTCATCCCCTGCCTCCAGAAACAACAAAACTGCATCTCTTTTTCTATCAGTTTGTTTTGTTTTGTCTTGGCTTTCAGTTTAGTTTTGTTTTTTAGATTCCACACGTAAGTGAGATCATATATTATTGGTCTTTCTTTGTCTAACTTATTTCACGTAGCCATAATACCCTAAGGGTCTATCCGTGTTGTCACAAATGGCAGGATTTCCTTCTTTTTATGGCTGAATAATATTCCATTGTTTATTTATGCTACAATTTCTTTATCCATGTATCCATTACTGGAAATTTATGTTGTTTCCATGGCTTGCCTTCTGTGGATAATGCTGCTACAAACATGAGGTGCATATATCTCATCAACATGGTGTTTTCATTTCCTTCAGATATATTCCCAAAAGTGGGATTGCTGGATCATATGGCAGTTCTATTTTGAATTTTTTGAAGAAACTTAATAGTGTTTTCCATAGGAACTATACCAGTTCACAATGCCACCGGTAGCACACAAGTGTTCTCTTTTTTTCACATTTTTGCCAGCATTTGTCATCTCTTCCCTTTTTGATGATGGTCATTCTAACCATCTTGGGAAAAAATCAAAATTCAAAATTCAAAGTACAGTTTCTACTGATTGCATGTTGCTTTCACGTAGTGTTAAAGTCAAAATATCATAAGTTGAGCCATCCTAAGTTGGGGACTGTCTGTATATGCATATCACTCTTAGTAAATGCGGGAAAGTGGATAGCTAGTTTTACCATTATCATATAGCTAAGAACTGCAATTGAAACACGTGGTTTAACTACTAATCAATACAGCAGTCTTTTCCTTATAGAGTTCACGTTTAAGTTATTGACAAAATTTACACATGAAGAATATTTACCCCATATCTTTTCAGGAATAGTTACACAACCAAAGGATGCTACATAATTATCACCAATATTACTAAAAATATTTAACATTTACTGCTGCTGCTTCTGTGCCCATTGTATTTAATTCGTCCGACAACCATGTGTGGTGAGTACCCATATGTTACCCATTCACAAATGAGGCTCCTCGTGTTTAAAGAAATTATCACCTATCTCAGTGAGGAATAGCCAGTGTCCTTCTGATGTAAAACTCTTATTTTTATTCATTAAGCTTCACTGACCTTATCAATATACACATTTTTTAAAGCTGATATAAAATAATTTAGAAAAAAATTATGTAAGAATTGAAATTATACGCATATAATGTCAGGGCAAATGATTGGTATTCAGTGCCTCTTAATAGTAACCATGATGCCTTACTGCCTTTGAGCCCCCACTGCGTCTGCGCGCGGAGCCTGGGGTAGGCTGCAACGCCAGAGCACGCCAGGCTGCAACGCCGGGCTGCAACGCCGGGCTGCAACGCCAGAGCACGCCGAGAGACGGCTTGCCTCGGGCCGTGGCTGCGGGCGACTGGGAAAGTAACTATGACGCGCACTTGGGTAAGATTGACAACTAATTTATTTCTTCTCATCCTTGGTGTGTGCCAACCCTCAAAAATTTTGGTTCCATCAAAGAAGCACAGTTCATCATAAAGGCAATTAAAAAATGATGGGGCGCCTGGGTGGCTCAGTTGGTTAAGCGGCCGACTTCAGCTCAGGTCATGATATGCTCCCGGTCCGTGGGTTCGAGCCCCGCGTGGGGCTCTGTGCTGACAGCTCAGAGCCTGGAGCCTGTTTTGGATTCTGTGTCTCCCTCTCTCTCTGACCTTACCCCATTCATGCTCTGTCTCTCTCTGTCTCAAAAATGAATAAACATTTAAAAAAAAAAATTTAAAAAACGAAAACCACTTCCCTAAACAATTTCTTAACATGTTATGACAGAGGTAAAGACATGTATATCTTACAAATGTGCAGTCTGTGGGCAAAGGTTTATAAAGTAGTGTCCTTATTAAACCAAGACATTAGGACCAAACTTTTGTTACATAAATATGTGAATTTATCATTACTTGACTTTCTGGTAGTAGGGTATTTTTTCCCAACTTTTTGAGGTTTTAAGCTTACTGCGATATATTTATTTCCCTAAGAACCCCATCCACATAAATTTAATTGTATGCCTTGTGTGTATTTTAATATTGATGTCAAATGATATTAAGTTCACTTGAGGTTTTTTTAAAAGAACTTCGCAGTTTTTCTTGATGTAATTCAGAAAAGTCCATAAAGCTTTTTTGAAAACACCCACATTTCTGTACCCTACTACAGATTTCTTTTCCAAATTTAATACATTCAGGTTAATATAGAAAAATTATCATTTTCAGGTTATATATATCCCCCATATTTTAATTATCTCATTTTGCATATCAGATATTTCTCCATAGAATTATATAAAATGGTGTTTTGTATTAATAAATCCTCATGACACAGTATACATTACACATGTATTATTGCATGTATAACAAATTAATAACATTTAATTTTTTAAATTCTGGAATGGAACTTGAATTTTAGCCTTTTTTGTTTGTTTGTTTACTATTAGTTGAAGGAACTGAGACTCCCCAAGGTTAATTGATTTGCCCAAGATCACATATGTATGTCATAAATGGTGAATCCTGGGTTGGAATGCTTATGTTAAAAACAAGTAATAGTATATAATTATTTATTTTTTTCAGATGCTAATTATATCAAATCCAGTGTATCACAAAAATAAAAACCATCATTCAAACACACTAGCTAGAAAAAAAATTTCTTTTTTTTAAACGTGCCTTTTTCATTCAATGTAAATGGAATGAAACTGCATAAATGTTCTACAAAATCACATTAACTGTTGTCAATATTTATGTACAGTAATACATTTAGTCAACATATTTTAATTCCTTTTTTTACTAATAACACTAAGATAAATATTTTGAACTTACAATATGTTTTGATTCTTGAATTCCTAAAAAGTGGAATGTTAAGGCTAAAATACTATATTAAAATCTATGTTAAAATTGTGAAACAAAGCAAAATGAATTTACTTCAGTTTTCCCAAATTATAGTCCAGTTTCTAAAACTGGATCATTTTCCTGAGATTTTAAGTATTGATATTGATTTGAGGTATTGATTTTCTATGATACTAAATATTAAGGGTATTATTCTAGTTTTCTTGAATTTTGTTTTCTATTCCATTGCTTTATTTATTTCTTTATAAACATCACTATATTGAATTGTTAAATTTCTCTAGATTTTCATACATGTTAAGGTAAATATAGTTTTTTTCAGTCTTTGCTTATCTAATTTATTTTTCATAAGACACTATACACATTTGTTTGCAAGTTTCCTCCAAAAGATTCTATTGAAATTTGGATTAGAATTACCATTTGGCAAGTTTATAGTTCTGCCTTTTTAAAAACAGAACTTTATATTTTCATTTATATTGTATTATCTCCCTAAGTTAATTTAATGTTATTTCTCTACATATTTCTATAGATTTTTTATTACATTTATTTTGAGAAATTTGATATCTTTACATATTTTTGGCCAATGGGAATTATTATTTTCATATTAGATTTTATATTTGACATTGACTGGTATATAAGAAAATAATTGTTTTTCAAATGTTAGTTTTACTATCATCATAAAGAACTCTAATTTTTTAAGGTTTGATTCTCTTTGTTTTGTTTTTTTTTTAGGTAGATAAAAATGTTATTTGCTAATGATGATAATTTGTCCTTCTCATTTCCAATGTTTATATATTTTGTTGTTTTTATGTTCATCTTGAGTTACTTTAATAGCTTTTTGTAAAGTAATATGAAAGTATAATTTTTTTCTTATTCCTGGTTTTGGTGGATTCAGCATAATGATGATTTATATTGCTTTTTAAATAGCATTTAATTTTTTCTTTTAATTCTACAATGGATCTTGAATTTTAGCCTATAAGTTTTAGGCCTTTTTTGAGGTGATCTTATAGTTTTATTCTCTGACCTATTGAAGGATGTATAAATAGTCTTTGAAATACCGGAATATTTTAAAAATCACTTTGAATCATATTTTAATATATAATTAAATTTATATGCTATTGTTTTATTAAGAACTTTGACCCTAATGTTAAAAAATAAACTTTACATATAATTTGTTTAGTTATTTTTATAAGGCTTTGACATTAGATCTATAAAATCATAAGTAATAGAAAGCTTTCCTTCATAGATTTAGAATAATTACAATAATATTTGCCAATATATTTCTGAGATATGGTTGACAACTTTCTTTGTTTTTTCCATTGTTATTGGTGTGTTTAGTTTTTCTTGAGTCAGTTTTGATGGTTCATAGTTTCTAAATTATATCCATTTTAAACAGATTTGCAAATATATTAGCATATTTTGCCTGTCTAAATAGGAGAAATGTGTGTTGTTATATATTATAAATACATACATGTAATTTTTTTTCTCTCAGCCACTATTTTGTGGTGAAAAAGAATTGCAAGCATTCTCTGAAGCTCTGGCTGTACTGTCATCTTCAGTTACTATCCAACCAAAATAAGTCTACTATTTACTTCTTCCATAATATTCTTAATAACTAAAGGCTATCAGCATTTCCAGTTTTAGACCATATCATCTTAGATTTAGATATAAGCAACAGTAAATATTAACCCAGCAATAAAGACAAGATAGGGCAGGGAAGTTACTAGCTCAATTATGTTTTAATTTGGAATTTTAAATTTTGATTAATCCTATCTTTCCATTAAGACAACTGAAAAAGAGGGAGAGGTCACCTGCTTTACAAATACCTTTTTTTCTGAGCTATAAAACTGCAGTCAGTTCTTGCTACCTAAATATAGCCAGCCACAAGGTAGATAGGTGGCTCAGTCAGTTAAGCGTCCAACCCTTGATCTCAGCTCAGGTCTTGATCTCAGGGTTGTGAGTTCAAACCCTGCCTTGGACTCCATGCTGCATGAGGAGCCTACTTAAAATGGATACAAACTTATTTGTGGAAAGAATCTTAGGTGAAAGCATTGTTGTATAATTGGAAAACCCATACTTACCAACAGCCTTGTACTTGTTATGCAGTTGAGCATATTTTTCTATTTCATTCTCTTCTTCAGATACACAGATTCAATATTTGTTGGATTTAATTGTATACTCTCCTTTTCTGATTGATGTTTCCAATTTATATTTGCCTGTGCTTTTCTCAAGGTTGTTCTCCACATCATAGGTTCAATTTTTAGCATTGTTGATTCTTCATTTGACTGTTTCTAATAATATTTAAATTTTATGATGACATGATTTTTTTTCTTCAGGGTATTTTCTTAGATCCTTCAGTTTAGTTTTTATTCAGTCTCTTTTCTTTCGTCTTTTTAAAATATTTTCATTTTTTTGAGAGTGCCCAGTGCTTATCATCTAAAATTTTATATTATTGTTTAATAAATTCTTCATCTATATATGTCACACTATATTTATTTTTTTCTTTCTGTTGCAGAACATTTTTTTTTGCAAAAATAGTTTATAGGTGCTTTTTGTTTACTTATTCATCCTTAAATGAGCAGCTGAATGAAGAACTGCTGTTATCTGGAAAATAAATTACATGAATTTAAGTTCTCTTTTCACTCTTGTATTTTTTTTAAAGATTTCCTTTTTTTATGTTTTTTAAAATTTATTTTTGAGAGGGAGGGGCAGAGAAAGAAGGAGACAGAGGATCCGAAGCAGACTCTGCACTGACAGCAGAGAGCCCGATGCAGGTCTCAAACTCACAAACCCTGAGATCGTGACCTGAGCCAAAGTCAGACGTTTAACCAACTGAGCCACCCAGGTGCTCCATTGTACTTTTTAATCCTTAAAAAATCAACCTAAAGTCCTGTACAGAACTGGGCAGCCTAGGTGTGTTAAAGAGGCACTCTCTGCTTTGTGCCATTATTTAATATTTTACAGTAACATTTGTCTTTAGTTCTTAGTTCCACTTAAATGTATTTTGCTTTGAAATAACACTTCCACAGTGTACGGAATAAACCTAACCTGTTAATCTCCACTTTCTCATGCACAATTCATTATCTAACACCATATCTTCCTTCCAATTTTTATCTCCACCATGTCTTGTCTCTGATACCAATGACAGCCATGGTCCATTAGCCAAGCCTGATGGACAATTCTCACCTCTTATTTTCTTCAAGCATACAACATTTGACCACTCTTTTCTTCTTGAAATACTCTCATCACTTATCTTCATTTCTCTTGCCTCTTCTCCTATCTTCATAATCAGTCTCCTTTCCTAATGACTACTGAATGGAGTACCTTGAGATTGGGTCATATTTTCTTTTCTTTAGCTGTATCCTACTTCCTAGATGATGTCCTCCAAACTTTTAGTTTTAAATATACTGTAAATGCTATAGACTCCCAAATTTATATTTTAAGCTTTGACATCTTTAAATTCCAGACTTCTATATTCAAACTACCTACTTGATATCTTTTCATGAACTTTTCAAACTTAATTAGTCCAAAAGAAGATGTTGTATTTTGTTCATTATTTCATTTATCTTCTTCCTTCTGACTCCTTATCTCAGAAGTTTTATTGTTTCTTAAGAAACAATTATCCACTCAATTTTTCAAACTAGAACTTGAGGACTCTCATCTGTATTATTTCTCAAATCTACACTCAGTAGCCAGAATGATTTGTTAAGATCATAGATCATGTCACTTTGATTTTTCTGCTAAATTGTTTCAGTAGTTTCCATTTCAATTAGAACAATATTGGAACTACTTATCACAGCTCTATTTAGTTCATGGGTCCTCATTTGTTCTTCTGCCTCCCTCTCCAAATTCCTCTTGGCGCTTTCTTCACTCAGTCAATATACTCTGACCATGCTGTTCTGATTTATTTTTTCTTGATCATTTCAAGCCCCTTCTTTTCATTGGACTTTTACTGTGGCTTCTAAAACTGCTAGGATGCTATTGTCCTGTCTCTTTGAAAGAAAAGTTGATTATCACCCATTAGTTATCAGCTTAAATGTTTTCAGAGAGGCCTTCATAACCACTGCGTCTAAGTCAGGTTTTTCATCTTCCATTACTATCTGATGGCATTTATCACAATCTGTAATTCTCTTTATTTATTAACTTTTTTTTTTTTACAACATTCTTGAGAACAGGGACCTCATCTATCTAATTCATAGTATTATGCCACCTCCTGGCATGGCGTCTGCAGGTCTAGACAGACTCTGGAAGCCCTAAACATTGATAAGAGGGTAGAGCTCTCCTTCACCAAATACTATTTAAAATATATGGTGGGGCGCCTGGGTGGTTCAGTCGCTTGAGCATCAACTTCGCCTCAGGTCATGATCTCACGGTTCGTGGGTTCGAGCCCCGTGTCGGGCTCTGTACTGACAGTTCAGAGCCCGGAGCCTGCTTCAGATCCTGTGTCTCCCTCTCTCTCTGCCTCTTCCCGGCTTGCACTTTGTCTCACTCTCTCAAAAATAAATAAAATAAAATAAAATAAAATAAAATAAAATAAAATAAAATAAAATAATAAAATAAGATATATGATACAAAATAAGTTTGCACTATAACACAAATTTGATAATTTTCATGGTGACTATTTTGAATAAGATGTTAAACATTAGAAATTTTCTCATATTTTTGATGCTCTTTGATGGTACTTTAAAGATGTACTTGGTTATCTTGTAGATATTCTAATATCAATAAATAGTGCTTTATTAATAAATGAAGAAATGAATGAGTGGACCTTATAAATGTGTTTGCAACATAAAGATTTCTAGTTTTTCATGTCTTAGGAAAAGAAAACTGTTCGGTCCTTATACTCAGAACCCTTTTCAGTGTGAGGAATTCTCAAAACATGTTAGGATGTATGTTTTGGACTCATGTAGAGAGGGGAAAAGTGTTTATGATCAACTGAAATTTGGAAACATAACAACTTTCCTGCTAATCAAGGATGGTGTAGAAGATGGAGGAGCTCATAGTTCATAGTGAAGGAAGGTGTAGCCACTGCTTTTACTGTTGAAACTGTTACTTTTTTGGAGACTGTAAGGGAGTAATTGAAGGGTGCTATTAATAAGAGGAGAGATTGAACCTGGATTTAAGGCTACAAAGGATAAGATTTCCATTGCTTTAGGACACTGTGCTGATTATTACTCTTACAGAAGCTTTTCACCTTTATTTTGATAAAATAGTTTTATAGAGGGTTGCTTTTCCAAAATTTGCTATCTACCTGCTACTTAGAATATTTCAAAAATTGGATAACAGGTAGTGTTTTTAGATGATATATCATTATTGATTTTTAAGAGAAGCTCAATATTTTTTTTTGTCTCAAGGAATATTTTAGTTTCAAAATTCTTCTTATCCTCAACATCATCCCTGGCCCCTTACCATCTGTCCTGAACATTAGTGAAGATAATGTACTTTGCTTTTTGCCTTATATTCCAGTTCCTAAAGCAAGTGATGATCCTGGGAAGTATTGTCATTTTTCAGATTTATTACCCAGGGAAGTGTTTTTAATAGGCTAATGAATGTTGCATAACAACATGCCTATATTAATATAATATTGAAAGTCTACCATAGGAAGTGCCTTCAGTAGAACTGATAAACATAAGAATTAGGTAAGAGGAATGGGCATGGGGAGTTTGTAGCATGTCTTATGCCTTCCTATTTTGTATATCTATCATGGATTTGATGCGGAGAAAGACCCATATTGTTACATTCAAGATCCTCCAATGTCAGCTTTGACATAGAAGATAAAGGGAAGTAAAGCAATTTAATCACAAAAAGAGGAGATTTCTAATGACTTTTGACACTGGGACAGCATGACATGGATGAAGGAAAATAATAAAGTAAAATAAGCCCAGAATGAAGAAATGTAAATACTGTACCCAAATTAATCACATCTGAAATAGAATGTAGGTATGTTTTGTTGTTCACTTTGATCGATGTCTGTGAGTGGCTAGATGAGAGACAGTATTATAAATCTGTCCCTGCATTGCAAGATCTCCTTCAGCACTTTTTCATGGCTTAGAATCAACTGAAACAGAGGTGATTATTTCTGCAGCATCATTGCAGGTGTTCCTTGCCTGTTAAACCTAACATCCTACTACTAACATTTAAATTTACAGTACAGATAAACATAGGAGTGATTATTTGCATTACAAAATAATATGTGATTTTTAACAAGATTCTTTTATATAATAAGCCCTTCTCCCAAGTTCACAAAAAACGGGAATCAATTTATAAGATGTTAATTATTCCTCCTTTCAGGATCATAACTATTATGTTTTCTATGAGGTAAATTTGCTTTTGGAAATGAATACTTTCAATGCTTGGCACTTTTCCTAAAGAAAAATAGCAATTAGTGATAACAAGTCACTTGACTATAGTTCAGAAACCCGTCATGTTTGTGTGGAATAAAGGCTTAAACAATCCACAGCTTTCCTAGAGGCAAGCAGAATTTCCTCTTTACTGAAGTAATGTGATCAGTTATTCCAGTTTTTGTATGCCTTTACACATTACCAGAGTCTGCACTAGCTTTATGCAGCTAAGAGTAGAGGTGACAGGTAGGCCAGAATATAATGAATTACGGTAATCCTAGCAAGAAATAATGGAAGCACATCTGAAGGTTTTTCTGTCCCTTGGAGACTCAGTGAGATATATCCTAGAAAGGCTTCTAGGATGATAATAAGATGACTTTGCAACCTGATTAATATGGACATCAAAAACAAAGCTCAGAATCTAAAATCAGTTCAGTGTTATGAGCCCTGAGACATTGAGGAGGATATACTAGATGTCAGAGGGAAGAACTAAAAAGAAATATAAAGATTGATGTTGAGGAGACCCTATGAGTAATAATTTAGTCTTGTCTACATTTAGCTTTAAAAAGTTGGATGACATCCAAGCCTGAATGTCACAGAGACCATTATGTGCCATGCAGAAAGCCATCACAAGGCCCATGGGGATGTGAAACAGACCGAAGTGTCATCTGTGCTTATTTGACACAGAAATGTATTGGTTCTAAAGCCAACATTCATAATAAATAGGCAGATATAAACATAAAACTATATACTTATATTTCATATATAAATAAAGCAACATATTAAAATTACTATTTTTGTTTCATATAAATACAAATATATGTTATCATTTAAAGGACATAGTCCTACCCTCAAAAAGCTTATATTTCAAAACAGGTTACAATGTGAATGGTTTCCAATTATAGGATACTATTAAATTTCCCTATTATTTTTCAATGTTTTTTTTTTTCAGAATATCCCATGAACTTTTAGCTATTTCTCTCTCCTTGGTACTTTTTGAGACTCAGGTGCAGGGGTTAAAAAATTGCCCGATGGCAACAATTATAGAATAGTGGAGGCTGCAATATTGAGGATTATAGACCTCTATAATCAATGGACCATAAAGTTCTGACACTTAAGGATTTATTCCCAACAGAGAAAACATTCTTTCTTTTTTTTTTAACAATCTTTAATTCACTTTATTTTTCTTATACAAAACTATGTGTTGGTCACAGCTGGAGCCTGGGTCCTTTGCACTGAGACTCTGGTATGGGTCTTTACAAGATGGTCAGTGAATTCCTGACAGGGAGACTTGGTGAACACAGTCTCTTTCCAAAGGTCAGGGGCGAGATAGAAGTAGATCTTGGAAATGGCACCAAAAGTGGCCTTGGCGAAATTGCCCAGGATGGCAGTACAGCCCATGGCTGAGGTGTAGCAGTCCTCAATACCGGTTATCATCAGCAACTTCTTTGGCACAGGGGTTGAGACAATGTCAGTGCCTCTGGCGGCTGGGATGAGGCATCTCAGCACAGAGCCACAGTGGCTCATCACCTTGCATGGGACACTGTGGGGCTTGCATATCTTGTTACCCCAGTAGCCTCACCGCATGGGGACAATGGAAAGCTTGGCCAGGATGATGGCCCTACAGATCGCAGTGGCTACCTCCTTGGAGCACTTAACACCCAGACCAACGAAGGTGTCCATTGTAATCCCCAATGGCAACAAACGCCTTGAACCTGGTCCACTGGCCAGCCCGGGTCTGCTTTTGCACAGGCATAATCTTAAAAACCTCATGTTTGAGGGATGCCTCCAGGAAAAAAGTCAATGATCTCAGATTCTTTGATGGGCAGGGAGGAGATAGATCTTATGTCCTTGACCAGGCAGGCCAGCACGGTGACAGGAATCCACTCCTTGTCTTTGGTCTTGCCTCCACAAGCTCTTTGGTCTACCCCCTACCGCCCGCAACCCCCCCCCCCCCCCCCCCCCGCTGCGGCCAGGCCTGAAGGCCATTGCTGAAGCCTCCACAGAAACCACCACAGCCTCCCATTCCAGGGCTGTGGGTCCTCCAGGCCCTCTGGCAGCACCAGCGTCATCGACCATTTGGTGTTTTCCCAGAGAAGAATAGAGAAAAGTCTTATCTGTAAACTATAGTGCATTTAAAAATGTTCAGTAATGTAGTTTTGTGTTTCATAAGAACAGTAGGGAATTAAATCTAGATTCTTGGAATAGAATACTGAACTTGTAATGATAGGTTTGTTTTTGCACATGGGGTTTTGTGTTGGAATCAATTGGTTAAGGACTGCATCCACTGGACTGAAGTATGCAAAGGAATGCTGGGTTTGATCAGTCTTCTAGATGTTGGCCACTAACTAATTGGTTTGCTCTGGGTGGATGTGATTTCAGTATGATGGCCTGAATCATGTATATACTGGTGAACAATTCCTTTTTAAAAATTTTCCCTGGAAGCTTTATTTCAATAATCTGATTTTAAACAGCCTCCCTAACATGCCCTAAAACTATTTCTGAGATAGCAGTGAAATTTGCTTATCTTCAATCTAGGCCATACTCAACACAGGAGGATATTGCCTGATCCATTCTTCTCAACTTTTATTTATGAACTTTTACTTATGAATCTCCTAATTCAAGGTTATCTTTGAGTTTTACCAAATGCCAAAAATAATGCTATTTCTTTATACTTACCCCAGTGGTATGTATGTATGACTTTTCACCAGACAACACATTTAAAAAAAAATTAACGCTTATTTATTTTTGAGAGAAAGAGACAGAGTGGGAGGGGGAAAGGGACACAGAGAGAGGGAATTGTCTCTGTTTGGAAGATATTAAAAAGTACTGGGAAATATATGAAATGATGTTTCTATAATTGTCCTTAGAAGCTCACACTTGGCTGTAAAGATAGGAACCATGATTAAACTTATTAATATAATTAGCAAGTAACTTAAATATAATACACAGCTTAATTTAAGTAACTTATATTTAAGAACTTAAATATAATACACAGAATTGGAAGCAGGCTCCAGGCTCTGAGCTGTCAGCACAGAGCCCTATGCGGGGCTCGAACTCACGAACTGTGCGATCATTTCCTGAGCTGAAGTCAGATGCTCAACCGACTGAGCCACCCAGGTGTCCCCACATTTAACGTTTGGACATTGAGAATGATTAGCTAAGAATTTTCCTCCTTTTTACAGTCTGAAATTATGTTAAAATTTTGAGACCTCTTAAATAGCATAATGTGGTGTATTATTTTAATGCCTCAGTAAGAATCCTTGTATAATATTAGATACCTCCTGCAAGTTATACATTTATATTTGTAAGATCTTGTTCAATTTTATTCATGATCATGTGGTTTATAAATATTGAAAAGCATAGGGTTCCACTGATTTCATTTATATTTTAAACTAGAGCTTTCATCCCATTTATGTATTTTATGAAAATGCTTATGTCGTACTAGTTAAATAAGTGGGCAGTATGTTGCCCAATTTACCCACTTTTTTAGAAGGATTATAGTTCTTTATGATCCAGGTACATTTAATTGCAAGATTAACCAGGGTTACCAAACCTGTTCATTTCACTATAATAAAATTTCCAATTCATTGAGGGAGGACTGATTTAATATCTAAGAAAATACTCTTAACTTTGGGTAGCAGACTACTCATTGTGACAACAAGTAGTTTCTTGGTCTGTTTGGAATATGTCAAAATTTATGTGCTATTTCATGCACTAAGAAGAAACACAGTAAGAGAATATGTCCAAGGGGAATGGAACATACATTGTGTTATTTTTAATCCCATGTGTTATGTTAGGATTCCAGGACTTAAACAAAAATTATAACTACAAGGGGCACCTTGGTGGCACATTCAGTTGAGCCTTTGACTTCAGTTCAGGTCATGATCTCACTGTTCATGAGTTAGAGCCTCATGTTGGGCTCACTGCTGCCAGTGCAAAGCCTGCTTCTGATCCTCTGTCCTCCTCTCTCTGCCCCTCCCCCACTTGCGATGGCTCATAAATAAACATTAAAAAAAACCTATAACTACTATGCTTCATATCTATACTGTAACTTTTAACTTCATATTTTCCACTTCTATAGTTACCCTACTATGTTACAACAATTGTGCCAATATTTAAATTCCATTAAGAAATATTATATGTTTGCTACTAGGTCTTTAAAAAGCCAATTTTTTAAAAAATACTGAAGTAAATTAATTCTTCTGAGAAAGATGTGTATTATATTTAAGTTACTTGCTAATTATATTAATAAGGTTAATCGTGGTTCATATCATTACAGCCAAGTGTGAGTTTCTAAGGACAATTATAGAAACATCATTTCATATATTTCCCAGTACTTTTTTAGTATCTTCCAAACAGACAATTCAGCAATAAAATTGCTTCAAATGACTATTTCCACAATTTGCACATAATAACAATCAAACTATTTCTACATAACATTTGCAAAGGTTTATTTTTTAATACATGCATAATTTGTCTAACAGTTTACTGTTGCAATTAAGAAAATTTGGTTATAAACCAAAATGGGGTATGTAGAATATCTGAAATAGAGGTGCATGCTATAATGTGTTAAGTAGCAAGTGGTTCTTTGTTTTCTTAACCTTTATCCATCATTTGTCTATTTCTTGAAGGATTTTTTTGTTTTAAATCCTCTGTGATTTCTTTTGCAAAAATAATACTTTAGGCTAAAAAATTGGAATGATCTCATATATATTTCATATCACATTATGATATATTTTATTCAAAACACTTATATCTCACTTTCCATTAACACAATCCTTTCTTTTATTCTTTTTTAATTAATTAATTATTTATTTATTTTAATATATGAAGTTTAGGGTCAAATTGGTTTCCATATAACACCCAGTGCTCATCCCAAAAGATGCCCTCTTCAATACCCATCACCCACCCTCCCCTCCCTCCCACCCCCCATCAACTCTCAGTTTGTTCTGTTTTTAAGAGTCTCTTATGCTTTGGCTGTCTCCCACTCTAACCTCTTTTTTTTTTTCCTTTCCCTCCCCCATGGGTTTCTGTTAAGTTTTTCAGGATCCACATAAGGGTGAAAATATACGGTATCTGTCTTTCTCTGTATGACTTACTTCACTTAGCATAACACTCTCCAGTTCCATCCACATTGTTACAAAGGGCCATATTTCATTCTTTCTCACTGCCACGTAGTACTCCATTGTATATATAAACCACAATTTCTTTATCCACTCTTTGTCCACTCATCATGATGGACATTTAGGCTCTTTCCATCATTTGGCTATTGTTGAGAGTGCTGCTATAAACATTGGGGTACAAGTGCCCCTATGCATCAGTACTCATGTATCCCTTGGGTAAATTCCTAGCAGTGTTACTGCTGGGTCATAGGGTAGGTCTATTTTTATTTTTTTGAGGAACCTCCACACTGTTTTCCAGAGTGGCTGCACCAATTTGCATTCCCACCAACAGTGCAAGAGGGTTCCCGTTTCTCCACATCCTCTCCAGCATCTATAGTCTCCTGATTTGTTCATTTTGGCCACTCTGACTGGCGTGAGGTGATATCTGAGTGTGGTTTTGATTTGTATTTCCCCGATGAGGAGTGATGTTGAGCATCTTTTCATGTGCCTGTTGGCCATCCGGATGTCTTCTTTAGAGAAGTGTCTATTCATGTTTTCTGCCCATTTCTTCACTGGGTTATTTGTTTTTCAGGTGTGGAGTTTGGTGAGCTCTTTATAGATTTTGGATACTAGCCCTTTGTCTGATATGTCATTTGCAAATATCTTTTCCCATTCTGTTGGTTGCCTTTTAGTTTTGTTGGTTGTTTCCTTTGCTGTGCAGAGCTTTTTATCTTCATAAGGTCCCAGTAGGTCATTTTTACTTTTAATTCCCTTGCCTTTGAGGATGTGTCACGTAAGAAATTGCTACGGCTAAGGTCAGAGAGGTCTTTTCCTGCTTTCTCCTCTAGGGTTTTGATGGTTTCCTGTCTCACATTCAGGTCCTTTATCCATTTTGAGTTTAGTTTTGTGAATGGTGTGAGAAAGTGGTCTAGTTTCAACCTTCTGCATGTTGCTGTCCAGTTCTCCCAGCACCATTTGTTAAAGAGACTGTCTTTTTTCCATTGGATATTCTTTCCTGCTTTGTCAAAGATTAGTTGGCCATACTTTTGTGGGTCCAATTCTGGGGTCTCTATTCTCTTCCATTGGTCTATGTGTCTATTTTTGCACCAATACCATACTGTCTTGATGATTACAGCTTTGTAGTAGAGGTTAAAGTCTGGGATTGTGATGCCTCCTGCTTTGGTCTTCTTCTTCAAAATTACTTTGGCTTTTCGGGGCCTTTTGTGGTTCCATATGAATTTTAGGATTGCTTGTTCTAACTTTGAGAAGAATGCTGGGGAAATTTTGATTGGGATTGCATTGAATGTGTACATAGCTTTGGGTAGTATTGACATTTTGACAATATTTATTCTTCCAACCCATTTCTTTATATCTTCTCCAATTTCCTTCATAACCTTTCTATAGTTTTCAGCATACAGATCTTTTACATCTTTGGTTAGATTTATTTCTAGGTATTTTATGCTTCTTGGTGCAATTGTGAATGGGATCAGTTTCTTTATTTGTCTTTCTGTTGCTTCATTATTAGGGTATAAGAAAACAACTGATTTCTGTACATTGATTTTGTATCCTGCAACTTTGCTGAATTCATGTATCAGTTCTAGCAGACTTTTGGTGGAGTCTGTCGGATTTTCCATGTATAATATGTCATCTACAAAAAGTGAAAGCTTAATTTCATCTTTGCCAATTTTGATGCCTTTGATTTCCTTTTGTTGTCTGATGGCTGATGCTAGAACTTCCAACACTATGTTAAACAACAGCAGTCAGAGTGGACATCCCTGTTGTGTTCCTGATCTCAGGGAAAAAGCTCTCAGTTTTTCCCCATTGAGGATGATGTTAGCTGTGGGCTTTTCATAAATGGCTTTTATGATGTTTAAGTATGTTCCTTCTATCCCGACGTTCTCGAGGATTTTTATTAAGAAAGGATGCTGAATTTTGTCAAATGCTTTTTCTGCATCGATCCTGATCGATGATGCAGGATCATATGGTTCTTATCTTTTCTTTTATTAATGTGATGTATCACATTGATTGATTTGTGAATGTTGAACCAGCCCTGCATCTGAGGAATGAATCCCACTTGATCATGGTGAATAATTCTTTTTATATGCTGTTGAATTCGATTTGCTAGTATCTTATTGAGAATTTTTGCATTCATATTCATCAGGGATATTGGCCTGTAGTTCTCTTTTTTTACAGGGTCTCTGTGTGGTTTAGGAATCAAAGTAATACTGGCTTCATAGAATGAGTCTGGAAGTTTTCCTTCCCTTTCTATTTTTTGGAATAGCTTGAGAAGAATGAGTATTATCTCTGCTTTAAACGTCTGGTAGAACTCCCCTGGGAAGCCATTTGGTCCTGGACTCTTATTTTTTGGGAGATTTTTGAGAACTGATGCAGTTTCTTTGCTGATTACGGGTCTGTTCAAGCTTTCTATTTCCTCCTGATTGAGGTTTGGAAGAGTGTGGGTGTTTAGGAATTTGTCCATTTCTTCCAGGTTGTCCAATTTGTTGGAATATAATTTTTCATAGTATTCCCTGATAATTGTTTGTATCTCTGAGGGATTGGTTGTAATAATTCCATTTTCATTCATGATTTTATCTATTTGGGTCATCTCCCTTTTCTTTTTGAGAAGCCTGGCTAGAAGTTTATCAATTTTGTTTTGTTTTGTTTTGTTTTTCAAAAAACCAACTCTTGGTTTCATTGATCTGCTCTCCAGTTTTTTTAGATTCTATATTATTTCTGCTCTGATCTTTATTATTTTTCCCCTTCTGCTGGGCTTAGGCTGTCTTTGCTGTTCTGCTTCTATTTCTTTTAGTTGTGCTGTTAGATTTTGTATTTGGGATTTTTCTTGTTTCTTGAGATAGGCAATCTAGATTGCAATGTATTTTCCTCTCAAGACTGCCTTCGCTGCATCCCAAAGCGTTTGTATTGTTGTATTTTCATTTTCGTTTGTTTCCATATATTTTTAAATTTCTTCTCTAATTGCCTGGTTGACCCATTCATTCTTTAGTAGGGTGTTCTTTAACCTCCATGCTTTTGGAGGTTTTCCAGACTTTTTCCTGTGGTTGATTTAAAGCTTCATAGCATTGTGGTCTGAAAGTACGCATGGTATGATCTCAATTCTTATATACTTCTGAAGAGCTGTTTTGTGACCCAGTACGTGATCTATCTTGGAGACTGTTCCATGTGCACTCGAGAAGAAAGTATATTCTGTTGCTTTGGGATGCAGAGTTCTAAATATATCTGTCAAGTCCATCTGATTCAATGTATCATTCAGGGCCCTTGTTTCTTTATTGACCGTGTGTCTAGATGATCTATCCATTGTTGTAAGTGGAGTATTAAAGTCCCCTGCAATTACCACATTCTTATCAATAAGGTTGCTTATGTTTGTGAGAAATTGTTTTATATATTTGGGGGCTCCCATATTTGGTGCATAGACATTTATAATTGTTAGCTTTTCCGGATGGATAGACCCTGTAATTATTATATAATGCCCTTCTTCATCTCTTGTTACAGCCTTTAATTTAAAGTCTAGTTTGTTTGATATATGTATGACTACTCCAGCTTTCTTTTGACTTCCAGTAGCATGATAAATAGTTCTCCATCCCCTCACTTTCAATCTGAAGGTGTCCTCAGGTCTAAATGAGTCTCTTGTAGACAGCAAATAGATGGGTCTTGTTTTTTTATCCATTCTGATACCCTATGTCTTTTGGTTGGCGCATTTAGTCCATTTACGTTCAGTGTTACTATAGAAAGATACGGGTTTAGAGTCATTGTGATGTCTGTAGGTTTCATGTTTGTAGCGATGTCTCTGGTACTTTGTCTCACAGGATCCCCCTTAGGATCTCTTGTAGGGCTGGTTTAGTGGTGACGAATTCCTTCAGTTTTTGTTTGTTTGGGAAGACCTTTATCTCTCCTTCTATTCTACATGACAGATTTGGTGGATAAAGGATTCTCGGCTGCATATTTTTTCTGTTCATCACATTGAAGATTTCCTGCCATTCCTTTCTGGCCTGCCAAGTTTCAGTAGAGAGATCCATCATGAGTCTTATCGGTCTTCCTTTATATGTTAGAGCACGTTTATCCCTAGCTGCTTTCAGAATTTTCTCTTTATCCTTGTATTTTGCCAGTTTCACTGTGATATGTCATGCAGAAGATCGATTCAAGTTACGTCTGAAGGGAATTCTCTGTGCCTCTTGGATTTCAATGCCTTTTCCTTCCCCAGATCAGGGAAGTTCTCAGCTATGATTTCTTCAAGTGCACCTTCAGCACCTTTCCCTCTCTCTTCCTCCTCTGGAATACCAATTATGCATAGATTATTTCTCTTAGTGCATCACTTAGTTCTCTAATTTTCCCCTCATACTTCAGGATTTTTTTTATCTCTCTTTTTCTCAGCTTCTTCTTTTTCCATAATTTTATCTTCTAGTTCACCTATTCTCTCCTCTGCCTCCTCAGTCCGAGCCATGGTCATCTCCATTTTATTTTGCATCTCATTAATAGCATTTTTAGCTCCTCCTGGCTGTTTTTAGTCCCTTGATCTCTGTAGCAATAGATCCTCTGCTGTCCTCTATACTGTTTTCAAGCCCAGCAATTAATTTTATGACTATTATTCTAAATTCACTTTCTGTTATATTGTTTAAATTGTTTTTTATCAGTTCGTTAGCTGTTGCTAAGTCCTGGAGTTCCTTTTGAGGGGAATTCTTCCGTTTCATTATTTTGGATAGTCCCTGGAGTGGTGCAGAACTGCAGGGCACTTCCCCTGTGCTGTGGTGTATAACTGGACTTGGTGGGCGGGGCCGCAGTCAGACCTGATGTCTGCCCCCAGCCCACCACTGGGGCCACAGTCAGACTGGTGTGTGCCTTCTCTTCCCCTCTCCTAGGGGCGGGATTCACTGTGGGGTGGCGTGGCCTATCTGGGCTACTTGCTCACTGCCAGGCTTGTGGTGTTGGGGATCTGGCGTATTAGCTGGGGTGTACAGGGGCGGGAGGAGCAGGCTCAGCTTGCTTTTCCTTCGGTGATCCGCTTTGGGAGGGTCCCCTCTTCCCTGGGCCTCTTGTCTACGCTTGGCTCAGGAGAATCCATTCTGCTAGTCTTCTGGCGGTTTTCTGGGTTATTTAGGCAGGTGTGGGTGGAATCTAAGTGATCAGGACGCGGTGAGCCCAGCATCCTCCTATGTTGCCATCTTCCTTTTCTGAATCCTTTCTTTTATTCTAAGAATTAGCACATGATTGTACTTACAGGATTAACTTTATTTTGTTAAATACAAGAAAGTTATGTACATAATTTTTAATCATATTTTTAATCATTTTTTTACTTGATGTAAAATCTCAATTACGCCATTGCCCCCCTGATTAATTACAATAGAAATTTGATCCCTCTTTTTAAATGATTTTGTTCACAATGGCTTTTCTTCCTGAATGAATAGTCCTATGATAAAAAGGGTTTCTGGTATTTTTACACTCTAAGAAGCATCCATTTAGAATAGGGAAAGAAGGAAAGGAATTAACATATATTTGACTCCAACTGCGGGAGAAGATATTTACTTTTCTTATTTTCACAATAGTCATTTGTTAGATATTATTGTCATCATTTTACATCTCTGGAAAATGAAGTTCAGAGATATTAAATAATCTATCTGAGATCACACATTGAGTCAGTGAAAAAGTTGGAATACAAGCCTGGTCCCTCAGAATCCTAAGTTTTTTGCCAACTTTTAACAGCTTTGGGAAACATCTATAGGAGCACCTATCTTGCTACTAGGAACCAGATGAATAGATAGACTTATTATGATATTTAGTTCAGTAAAAGTAGGAAATGTGACAATATTAGAAATATTGTTCTTGATCAGTTCCAAAGAATGAATAGAATTGAGAAAGATAATCCTGACATCATTCTATAGTATATTATCTTAGTAATTTTAATAATGGAGAATACTTAATTTGCATAAATTTAAATTTAAAATTTTTTTAATGTTTATTTTAGAGAGAGAGATAGAGAAAGAGCACACCATTGGGAGAGGGCCAGAAACAGCTGATGTCATATGTGCTTTGGGTCATTCCATGAAGGAAAAAGAATGACCTCCAAAGATGTCACTGGATCCCTAATAAACTGAAAGGCCTGATTCTATTGTCCATGATATTTTAGACCATCCAAGCTCAAGGATGAGCTGAATTTACTCTCTAGATCAGGAATCAGTAATATAAGACCGTGAACCAACTCTGGCCAAACATTTGTTTTGTATATCAGGTTTTGCTGGAACAGAGACACTCATGTGTTAATATATCATCTATGACTGCTTTCATATGGCCCCCAAAGCCATGTGATTGTTACTATCTGGTCCTTTGCGGAAGCTTTATCTACTAACCCTGATCTAGGTTAAAGCACCAGAAACAGTGCTCATTTGCCATATTCATAGTATTCAAACATATTCTCTTTTTTAATATTTACTCTTAGTGTCATTCAATAAAATGAGGTTTAAGAATTGGTGATATCAGCCTTCAGAAGTCTCTTCTGAAACCTTACCTTTTTTCTCTCAACATGCCTTTTCTTGCCTTCCTTTCTCCTCTCTTTTTTTGTATAATTTCTTCTAAGTCCCCTGTATTACATTAAGTGTTGCCTTATTTATAGTGAGCATAATGCATTGAATGATTTCACAGGATGGTGTGTGCCCTGGCATATTATCTTGTTGAACTATTCAATTAAATATGATAATGTTGAGCACACTGACACTGTTAAACACTCAGGTGAATGAGCAATTCACCGTGAAGTGCAGAAATATTTGAAATCATCTGCATGTCTACAAGCAATATTTATTTTTTTTTATATGAGTACTTCAGGTTTCTAGTAAATGATACATGCTAGGGAAAGAAAAACTACCAAGAAATTAGAATATATAGAAGACTTAAAAGATCTCAGAAAAATAATAATTTTTAACTGTTTTGTGACATACACAGAAAGTAAATTGGATATTAAAACTTTTTTCCCAACATTTACAAAGTGGTTCAAATTATAAACATTGTATTTAACTCACTTCTATGAAGCATATCAGCATAGTTCCAGCCTTTCTTTTTTTTTTTCCTTTTTTTTTTTTAGTTCCAGCCTTTCTTGAAAATGTATCATTTGAAGATATTTTCCTCAAGTACAATATGTAGTTAGTATTATTCCATTAAATTTTGTATCATTTATTTTGGAACCACTCTTCCCGGAAGTTGGATAGTAAAATGTACCTTGGGCTTATAAAAGCATGTTTAGGTGTGAAAGTAACACTTTGGAACATACAAGGGTGGGACATCTGGGCAGCTCAGTTGGTTAAGCATCTGATTCTTGATTTTGGCTCAGGTCATGATCTCACAGTTTGTGAGTTCAAGCTCCCCATCAGGCTCTCTGCTGACAGCTCAGAGCCTGAAGCCTACTTTGGATTCTGTGTCTCCCTCTCTCTCTGCCCCTCCCCCTCTCTCACTCTGTCTCTGACTCAAAAATAAATAAATGTTATAAGCTTTAAAACAAAAAAGGACATCTAGGGGCATGAAAATAAAGGATGCTATCAATCAGTGGCATGTAGGTGGCAAGTGAAGAAAACTATCCCTTAATATGCTGAAAATTCAAATTAAATGACAGAATTTGAAGTCTTTGTTTCTGAATGTTGCCTCTTTTTAAAATTTTTTTCTAAAAGTTTATTTATTTATTTTGAGAGAGAGAGTGTGAGTGAGTGTAAAAGCAGGGGAAGACACAGAGAAAAAGTCCCAAGCAGACTGCACTGTCAGTGTAGGAGCCCAATGCAGGGCTCAAACCCACGAACCATGAGATCATTACCTGAGCTGAATACAAGAGTCAGAGGCTTAACCAACTGAGCCACCCAGGTGCCACTCTGAATGTTACTTCTACCCCTCTGAATGTTACTTCTACTGAGAAGCTCTTTTGTTCTGTTGGAAAACCCCTATGTTGGGCAATAAAGTGGTAGAACTCCATTATTTTTCACTATGACTTAGATAGATGTGTTCCAGTTCTGTGAAAAATGGTGTTTGTATTTTGATAGGGATTGCACTGAATCTATAGATTGCTTTAGGGTCAAAGCAAAAGTGGACATTTTAACAATATTAATTCTTCGAGTCCATGAGCTTGGAATATCTTTCCATTGGTTTGTGTAATCTTCAGTTTCTTTCATCAGTGTTTTACAGTTTTCAGAGCAGAGTTCTTTCACCTCCTTGGTTGAGTTTATTCCTAGGTATTTCATTCTTTTTGACACCATTGTAAATGAAATTGTTTTCTTAATTTCTCTTTCTATGACTGTTTTTAGCATACCAAAATGCACCCCAATTTCTGTGTATTATTTTTGTATTCTGCAACTTTACTGAATTCATTTATTACATATAACAGTTTTTTTTGTGGAAACTAGGGTTTTCTATGTATAGTATCATATCATCTGGAAATAGTGACAGTTCAATTTCTTCCTTACCGATTTGGATGCCTTTTATTTCTTCTCATCTGATTGCTGTGGCTAGGACTTCCAGTACTATGTTGAATAAAAGTGGTGAGAGTGGACATCCTTGTCTTGTTCCTAATCTTAGGGGAAAAGCTCTCAGTTTTTCATAGTTAAGTGTGACGTTATCTATAGGTTTGTCATATCTGGCCTTTATTGTATTAAGGTAAGTTCTTTCTAAACATACTTTTTTCATAGTTTTTATCATGTATAGATGTTGAATTTTGTGAAATGTTTTTTAATGCATCTATTGAGGTAATCATATGATTTTTATCCTTTATTTTGTTGATGTTGTGTATAATGTTTATTGATTTGCAAATATTGAACCATCCTTGCATCTTTGGAATAAATCTCACTTGATCATGGTAAATGAGCCTTTTAACATATTGCTGAATGTGGTTTGCTAATATTTAGTTGAGGGCTCTTGCATCTATGTTCATTAGGGATATTGGCCTGTAGTTTTCATTTTTTTGTAGTGTCTTGGTCTAGTTTTGGTATCAAGGTAATGTTGAGCCTTGTAAATTGTGTTTAGATGCTTTCCTTTCACTTCTTTTTTTTTTTATTTTGAATACTTTGTGGTAAATAGATACTAACTCTTAAATATTTGGTAGAATTTGCTTGTGAATCCATGTGGTCCTGGACTTCTATTTGTTGGGAGTCTGGTTACCAATTCAAATCTGTGACTAGTAATTGGTCTGTTCGTATTTTATATTTATTCCTGATTCAGTTTTGGAAGTTGTGTGTTTCTCAAAATTTACCTCTTCTTCTAGGTTGTTTAATTTGTTGACAAATAATTTTTCATAGCATTCTCTTATAAATCTTTGTATTTCTGTGGTGTTCTTTTATTTCTGATGTGTTTTCTCCCTTTTTTTTTCTTGATGAGTCTGGTTAAAATGTTAGCAATTTTGTTTATCTCTTCAAAGAATCAGCTCTTGATTTCATGGATTTTTTCTGTTGTTGTTGTTATTATTATTATTTTAGTCTCTCAGTTATTTATGCTCTGATCTTTATTATTTTCTTCATTTATTTCTTCTCTTTTTTTATTTCCTTCCTTCTACTAATCTTGGGCTTTGTTTGTCTTTTTCTATTCCTTTAGATGTAAGGTTAGATTGTATAGTTGAGCATTTTCTTGTTTCTTGAGGTAAGTCTATATTGCTATAGTTTTTCCTCTAACAACTGTATTCACTCTCCCAAAGATTGTGATCTGCTGTGTTTTAAATTGCATTTGTCTCCATGTATTTTTTTTAACTTCCTCTTTGATTTCTTTGCTGACCCATTGACTATTTAGTACCAAGTTGTTGAGCCTCTATGGGTTGTATGCTTTTTCTAGATTTGTTTCTCGTATCATATCATTGTGGTTGAATGGGTCATTCTGTATGCTGGAAATAATACAGTGAAACTACAAGCATATAAACAAAAAAGCAAACAAACAGTGCTGGTTTAATGGAAAAAATAATTTATCCATAAAATGTAAGATGCACTTAAGATAATCTCTGGTATTCAAAAAATGGCAAAAGAGTTAAAGTTGAAAGATATATTTCAGTGAGTGGAAAGGAAAAGGAACAATTTATAGGAAACATAAATGGAACAGAACTAGTAATCAAGTGATGAAGAAGAAAATGATGAAAAGAGACACATTCTAGATGCATCTTAAAATATTGTAATGAATTCATACTATATTTTCAACTGAGTAATTAGCATTTGGACACAAAAATCAGTGATAAAAAAATTAGGCCAGTATTATATTTTCTTTATACAACATGACTTTATAGGTGACATTGGAGCAAAATCTATTGGACTGAAAAGGCAAAAGATTATGATGTGCAATTTTTATTCACCAGTGAGTTATCATTAAATCGTGAGATCAATAGAAACATACACTTTTACATATAACATCTTAGATAATATTTTCCAATTTTTACTCTTTAGAAATACAAATTTTAATAATATATCTAACTAAGGGAACAAAATTAAAAGTTAAAATATTGGGAACATGTAGGCAATGTCTGATCATAAGCACTGAAATCAAGTAAAAATGTAGTTGAATCTAAACTAAGAAGCAATATCACTTAATGGTTTGGAATATATATTCTGGGAAGACAAAATTAGGTTCAATTCATGGGTGGACCACGTAGAAATTTGTGGCCTTGGCTTGAGGTTTCTCTAGCCTCAGATTATTTTGACTTAAGTGGAAAAAACAATGGAACCAATCTCAGAAGGTAATTTAGTGATCAAATATATTTTAAATGCTCTACATTGTTGCTAGCATAGTATTACTAATTAATATTGTTTTAATTATGATGATCAAATATAATGGAGACTTTCTTCTTGAATTAAACCATATGTAATGTGAAAATAATAATAATGCAATCTCAATAGTCTGGGCCTAAAATTCTGGACTGCCTTGTAAGAGGCAGAGTAGGGGTGAGGTGGGAGTGGAATGACTGGCAGGAAAGAGGGTTTTAAACTTATGATAAAATACTAGGCTTATATTTATTCTTTGGTGTTTGAAATTAGATGTAAGTTTGAAACATGTTGTAAAAATAAGATAACCTAAATTCAACTAAAAATCAGATATGATCATTCAAATCACATATGAAATAAATAGAACAATATAAATAGGAAGGGAAACTTAAAAAAATTATAAGAGGAGCACAAACTAAATCAATAGACTAAATAGCACAGAAAGAATAAAGACTAAAAAGAATAATTAGAATATTTGGGTTTTAAAATTTTTTATATAGATACAGAAGTACAAATTAATTTTTTAAAAAAGTTATAACTGTTACCTAAACATGGCTGTCATACAAATCTAGGGAATATATGTCAAAGATGTACTTGCCTATTTACATTAGTAGTGAAGGAATGGGTGAGATACAAAGCTGGCTCAAAGATCATTTAAAGGACTGTTTACCATAGTCTGAAGAAAAAGTGTTGGAATAAAATTGCTAATTAAAGTACATATAAAGTTCTTTAAAGTTCTACATGGCAATAAAATCACAACTTTTATGACAAAAATGTGAATCTTATAGGATAAAAAAGTTACATCTCTATACACCAAAATTAATAAATTAGCATGTAATTTCATAACCTAAACCTTGATTAACAGTAAATAATGGATAAAGGGAAGTTACATTACCCTTGTGAATTAAATACTCCATGGGTGGGCCTGTTATTCAGTCCATCAGTATGACATTGAAAGAACACACGTTACTTATTTTACTTTATTCCTAAGATTTGGATAATGTTTCTTAATAGCAGATACTTCTTGTTCTTTATTTCTGTACCTCAAAGAAGGGTTTATTTAACAAAAATATGTGAGAAAACTCGGCCATCTGTTTTGAAAACAAATTATAACCTAAAATTTATATCATTTATCAAAGTAAATTTCATAGATTAAAGGGTTACAAATGAAACACAATTTAAAAAGTTTTGAATACTTAACAAATATTGAGAAGAACACATAAAAGAAATAATAATTTTGAATACCTAAAAATTTAAGTTTACTTTAGTAAAAATGTTAAACTCTAAATAGTGAGATATTATTATTAATAAATGTGAATGTATTGATAGCTTGTCATAAAGTATAAAATTATTTAATATTCCAAAAAATATACAATTGAACAATCTAAAACACAAAGTACAAATAGCCAATAAACATGAAAATATGTTCAATATCAATTAAAGTGCAAATTAAGACAACAATGAGGTCCCCCTATATTTGTTCTGTAGAAATTTTAACATTTTAAACTATTATTCAAAGTTCTGGTGGAATTATAGATTAGTACAAATTTACTGGGAAGAATTTTGGTGAAGAAATCAAGTCTTTGAAAGTTCTCTTGTTATTTGATCCAGTATGTCTGCTTACCTAATATTATTTATAAAAGGAAATTTTAAAGGCCCATATTTTTCAATAATGGGGACTATATAATTATAATACATCAATTAATAGAATATGTGGCCAGTAAAATTATACATTTGACAAATATTTACTATTGCAATGTTTTAAGTATAATTACATTGAAAGAGTTATATAAAGTATTCCAAATTTGTAGAAATTTACAATTATGCATAAAACATCCTTGGCTTGTTTCTGATTTTAGTGGAAAGTTCAGTTTCTCACTGTTAAGCATAATGTTTAGCTGTGTGGTTTTTGTAGATGCAGCTTATTAAGTTGAGAAAGTCTCTTCCTATTTCTAATTTGAGGATTTTGTCATGAAAAGGTTTTGGATTTTGTCAAATGCTTTTTTTGTGTCTATTAAGATGATCATATTTTTTCTATTAATATTGTGTATTACATTAAGTGATTTTTGAATGTTGTGTAACCCTTTTATTCTTGGCACAAATACCATTGTTTATGGTTCATAATTCTTTTTATATGTTGCTGAATTTGGTTTGGTAGTATTTAGTTAAGGATTTTCGTATCTATACTCAAAACTAATATCAATTGATAGTGGTTTTTTTTTCCCTTGTGAATCTTTGACTTTGATATCATGGTAATAGTGGCTTCATTGAATGTGTTTCAAGTATTCCTTCCTCTTCAGTTTTTTGGAAAAGTTTGTGACAGTTTGGTATTAATTTTTTTTAATGTTTGGTAGAATTAACCTGTAATTTAGGTTTGTGATTTTCTTCATGTGTTTTTAAGTTAAAAAATATTTATTTATGTATGATTAATATACATTATATTAGTTTCAATTGTACACATAATATTTGATCCTTGTGTATATTGTAAAATGATCACTACAGTCAGTCAATATCCATCATCATACATGGTTATAGAATTTGTTTTTTCTTACAATCAAAACTGGTAGGATTTACTGACTTAGCAACTTTCAAATGTGCAGAATTTATTAAATTATACCTGCATGCCATTTTACATCTTCATGATTTATTTATCTTATAACTGGAAATTTATATCTTTTTTATTCCCTTTACCCATTTTGCCCACCCTCCAGCCCCTGCTTCTGGCCACCCCCCAGTCTGTTGTCAGTATATATGAGTATGAGCTTAGATTTTTATTTTTGTTTTTTTAGATTCTACATGTAAGTGAGATATATATATATTTGTGTGTGTGTATATATATATGTTATATTTTATATATGTTATATATATTTTTACCTGTATAAATATATATTTTGTATATTATGTGAATGTTTTATATGTTATATTTTATATATATATGTTATAACATATATATAATTACATGTAAGTGGGATCATATATATATTTTCTGTCTATAAGGCTGTCAAGGTCCATCTCTGTTGTCACAGATGGCAAGATTTCATTCTTTTTTAAGATTGAATAATATTCCTCTGTGTGTGTGTGTGTGTGTGTGTGTGTGTGTGTGTGTGTCTGTATTGAATTTTCTTATTGATTCATATGTCAGTGGGCACTCAAGTTGTTTTTATATCTTAGTTACTGTAAATAATGATTCAATGAACATGAAGGTGCATATATGAAGTTCGTATTTTTGTTTTCCTTAGCTAAATTCCCGTATGTGTTATTACTGGATTGTATGGTAGTTCTATCTTAATGCTTTTGAGAAATTTTCATATTGTTTTCCATAGTGGTGTACCAATTCATATTCACCCCAGCATTGCCCTGGGTTTCCTTTTCTCTACATCCTTGTGACTCTTGTTATTTCTTGTCTTTTTGATACTAACAAATGGCTGGTTTAAGGTGATATTTCATTGTAGTTTTAATTTGCATTTTCTGATGTTAGTAATATTGAGCATCTTTTCATGTATCTGTTGGCTGTCCATATGTCTTCATATGTCTTCTTTGGAAAAATTCCTTTTCAGATACTCTGCCCATTTTATACTTAGATTTTTGTTTTTTTGTTTTTGTTTTGCTGTTGTGAGTTCTTTATGTATTTTAGATATTAACCTTTTTTTAAATTTTTTTTTATTTAAAAAAAATTTTTTTTTCAACGTTTATTTTTTTTGGGACAGAGAGAGACAGAGCATGAACGGGGGAGGGGCAGAGAGAGAGGGAGACACAGAATCGGCAACAGGCTCCAGGTTCCGAGCCATCAGCCCAGAGCCTGACGCGGGGCTTGAACTCACGGACCGCGAGATCGTGACCTGGCTGAAGTCGGACGCTTAACCGACTGCGCCACCCAGGCGCCCCGATATTAACCTCTTATCAGGTGTATGATTTACAAATTATTTTCCCATTCGTTTGCTTGCCTTTTCATTTTGTTGATGGTTTCCTTTGTTGTGCTTAAGTTTTTTATATTTTTTAAATAATTTAATTATTAAAAATTTTTTTTTAATGTTTATTTTTGAGAGAGCCAGAGACAGAGTGCATGCAGTAGAGGGGCAGAGAGGGAGACACAGAATCCCAAGCAGGTTCCAGGCTCTGAGCTGTCATCACAGAGCTCAATGAGGGGCTCAAGCACAAAAACCAGGAGATCATGACCTGAGCTGAAGTCAGACACTTACCTGGCTGAGCCACCCAGGTGCCCCATGTGCATAAGCTTTTTAGTGTGATGCAGTCTTACTTGTTTATTTTTGCTGTTGTTGCCTTCAGTATGTTATGAGAGTAGTCTAGTTTAACTCTTTTGTATGTGGATGTCCACATTTCCCAGTACAATTTATTGAAAAGACTGGCTTTTCCGCACTGTATTTTCTTGACTTTTTATGGTCATAATTTAATTGACTATGTATATACATAGGTTTATTTCTGGGCTTTCTGTTCTCTTCCATTGATTATTGTGTTGCTTTTTGTCAATACCACCTGATTTAATTAATAAGCTGTGTAATATAATTTGAAGTCAGGGAATAGGTTGCCTTCAGTTTTGTCTTTTCAAGATTGCTTTGGCTCTTCAGGGTCTTTTTGTGGTTCCATACAAATTTTAGAATTGTTCATTCTATTTTTTTTTTGGTAAATGGCATTGAGTTTTGATAAGGATAACAGTAAATCTGTATAATATTTTGAGTAGTATGGACATTTTTACAATATTAATTCTTCCTATATTCCATTTATCTTTGTTGTCTTAAATTTATTTTATCAGAATCTTAATAGTTTTCAGAGTACATGTCTTTCATCTCCTTGGTTAAATTTATTCCTAGATATTTTAGTTGTTTTTTTTAAATGTAGTTATAAATGGAATTATTTTTATACATTTTTCTGGACGTTTGTTATTAGTATATAAAATGCAAAATAACATTCCTGAATATTGATTTCGTATCCCCTTTACTGAATTCATTTATTAGTTTTAACACTTTTTGGTGGGGTCTTCAAGGTTTTCCATACATAGTATTATTATCTGAAAATAGAGTTGTACTTTCTTTCAGATTTTGATAACTTTTCCTTTTCTTGCCTAATTGCTGTGGCTAAACTTCAAATCCTATGTTGAATAAAAGTGGTGAGAGTGAGCATCCTTGTCTTATTCCTGATCCTGAAGTAAAAGCTTTCAGCTTTTCATCTTTGAGTATAATGTTACCTATGGGCTTGTTCATATATGGTCTTTATTATATTGAGGTATGTTCCCTCTATACTCGCTTTGTTGAGAGTTTTTCTCATATTTGTATGTTGAATTTTGTTTAATGTTTTTTCTGCATCTATTGAGATAATCACATGATCTTTATTCTTCATTTGGATAATGTGTTATATCTTAGTAATTGATTTACAGGTATTGAACCATCCTTTTTATCCTTGGAATACATCTCACTTGATTATCATGTATGATACTTTTAATAAATTGTTGAATTTGATTTGATAATATTTTGTTGAGGATGGTTGTTGAGGACATTTTTTCATCAGGGATATATTTTTTAAAATTTATTTTTATTTTTTTGTTTATTTTTGAGAGAGATAGAGAGCACAAGTGGGGTAGGAGCAGGGAGAGAGAGGGTGACATAGAATCCTAAGCAGGCTCCAGGCTCTGAGCTGTCAGCACAGAGCCCATTGCAGGGTTCAAACCCACGAACTGTGAGATCATGACCTGAGCTGAAGTCAGATGCTCAACTGACTGAGCCACCCAGGCAGCCCTGTTCATCAGGGATATTAACTGTAATTTCCTTTCCTTCTGGTATCCCTATCTCATTTTGGTATCAAAGTAATGCTTTCCTCAGGAAAAAAGGTCATTCCTTCCTCTTCTATTTTTGGAAGACTTTGGGAAGGATTGGTATTAATTCTTCTTTGAAATTTTGACAGAATATACTAGTAAAAACATATGGTGCTGAATTTTTATTTCTAAGGAGTTTTAAAAGTACTGTTCTGATCTTCTTAGTAGTATGTAATCAGTCTGTTTAAAGTTTCTATTTCTTCATGATTCAATCTTTGAAGATGGTGTGTTTTTAGGAATTTAGCCATTTTTTCTCTGTTGGTCAACTTATTGGCAAATCTTGCTCATAGTAGTTTTTTCATAATAGTTTTATATAATACTTTGTACATTTATAGTATCAGTTGTAATGTCTCCTCTTTCATTTCTGATTTTATTTATTTGAGCCCTCTCTTTTTTCCTTGGTGAGTCTGGTTAAAGATTTGTCAATTTCCTTTATCTTATCAAAGAACCAATTTTATTGATATTTTCTATTGAATATTTAGTCTCTCTTTCATTTATTTCTACTACTGTCTTTGTTATTTCCTTCCTTCTATTAATTTCCTTCCTTGTACTAAATTCTTCTTTTTATAGTTCCTTTAAAGTTTAGAGTCAGGGTGTTTGTTTGAACTTTTTTTCTTTTTTCCTTGAGGTAAGCATTTATCCTGTGAACTTCCTCCTTAGAATTTCTTTTGCTGCATCTTGGAAGTTTTAGTATGTTGTATTTCCTTTTTTTTGTCTCAAATTATTTTTATTTGTTTTTGATTTCTTTGTTGATCCACTGGTTGTTTAGTAGCATCTTGTTTGTCTCCACGTATTTGTGAATTTTCTAGTTGGGCATTATAATTTCTAGTTTCGGGGTGCCTGGGTGGCTCAGTCAGTTAAGCGGCCGACTTTGGCTCGGATCATGATCTCACAGTCCGTGAGTTCGAGCCCTGCGTCGGGCTCTGTGCTGACAGCTCAGAGCCTGGAGCCTGTTTCAGATTCTGTGTCTCCCTCTCTCGGACCCTCCCCTGTTCATGCTCAGTCTCTCTCTGTCTCAAAAATAAATAAGTGTTAAAAAAAATGTATAATTTCTAGTTTCAGACCATTGTGGTTGGAAAAGGTGCTTTATATCAATTTAATCTTAAATTTGTTAAGACTTGTTTTGTGGTCTAATGTATGATCTATTCCAGAGAATATTCCATGAGTACTTGAGAAACGTGTATTCTGGTGCTTTTGGCTAGAATCTTCTGTATATATATCTGTTAAGTCTATCTGGTCTAATGTGTCATTTAAATCAAGTGTTTCCTTATTGATTTTCTGTATGGATAATCTATTCATTGATGTAAGTTGAGTTAAAGTCCTCTACCCTTTATTCTGTTGCTGTTTCTCCTCTTAGGTTTGTTGATACTTGCTTTATATATTTAGGTGCTATCATGTTGGGAGCATAAATATTTACATATGCTATATCTTTTAATTCGATTGATCCCTTTATCAATATGTAATGCTCTTTATCTCTTATTACAGTCTCTTTTCTAAAGTCTATTTTTGTGTGAGATAAATACAGCTACCCCAGCTTTCTTTTGGTTTTCATTTTCATGGAATGTGTTTGTCCATTCCTTTACTCTCCTTCTGTGCTTGTCCTTAGTTCTCAAGTGAATCTCTTATAGGCAGAACATAGATGGATCTTTTCTTTTTTAATACATTCAGCCACTCTGTCTTTTGATTGGGAAATTTAGTCCATTTACATTTAAAGTAATTATTGATAGGTATGTACTTATTCTCATTTTGTTGTTTCCTGACTGTTTTGTAGTCCCCTTCTGTTTATGTCCTCCTTCTCTTGCTCTCTTCCTTTGTGGTTAGATGACTTTATTTAGTGCTATGTTTAGATACCTTTTTCATTATCTTCCCTGTATCTACTATGTTTTTGCTTGGTGATTACTATGAGGCTTACATATTATAACTTATATTTATAACATATATTTTAAGTTCATGGCAACTTAAGTTTAAGTACATTCTGAAGCTCTACATTTTTACTCTCCCCACCCTTATATTTTGTTTTTGATATCATGTTTATGTCTGTTTATCTTATGCATACCTTAACTAAGTATTATAGTTGTTTTTACTACTTTTGTCTTTTAAACTTCATCTTAGTATTGTAAGTAAATACACTGCCTTTATTATATATTTTCCTTTATGAGTGTGATTTATTCTTTGTAATGTTTTCTTGTTACTTATTAGTATGCTTTCTTTTCAGCTTAAAGATGTCCCTTTAACATTTCTCGTAAGGCTGGTTTAATGCTGATGTACTACTTTAGTTTTTGCTCGCATTAAAAAATCTATTCCCCTTTTGGTTCTGAACCCTAACTTCCAGGTAGAGTATTCTTTGCTGAAAAAAATTTTATAGCCTTTTGAATCTATCAAGCTACTTGATTCCTGCCTGTAATGTTTCTCCTGAAACATCTACTTATAGTCATATGGGAGTTCTCTTATATGTTAACAGTTGCTTTTTTCTTGTTGTTTTTAAGATTCTTTCCTTGTTTTTAACTTTTGATATCTTAATTATAATATGTCTTGGTGTGGGTCTCTTTGGGATCGTCTTATTTGGAACTCTCTGGACTTCCTGGATGTGGATGTCTGTTTCTTTCCCCAGGTTAGGGATGTTTTCGGTGATTATTTCTTCCAATAAGTTTTTATCCCTTTTGTTCTCTCTTATCTTCTGGGAGCCCTGCAATGTGAATGTTAGTCCACTTGATATGCAATAAATGCTCAAGCTATCTTTGTTTCTTAAAAATTCTTTTTCTTTTCAGCTCCGATTGGGTTAGTTCCTCTGAGCTGTCTTCATGTTCACTGACCCTTTCTTCTTCTTTATCTAGTTGGTACTTGAACATCTCTAGTTTTTTGTTGTTGTTTTGTTGTTTGGTTGGTTGGTTGGTTTTGTATTTTTAAGTTCTGTTTCTTCTGTTTGTAACTTTATTATATTTCCTATTTATTTGTTGAAGTTCATTTTGTTCATGCATTCTTTCCTCAACTTTAGTGACCAATTTTGATCATACTTTGAACTCTTTGTTGAGTAAATTACTTATCTCCATTTCATTAGGGTTTTTTTTTTTTTGAGATTTTCTTCGTGTGTGTGTGTGTGTGTGTGTGTGTGTGTGTGTGTGTGAAACTCTTTGTGTTGATTTCTGTGCATTAGAGAAGCAGCCACTTCTCCCAGTCTTGAAGGTTTGGCCTTGTTAAGGAGATGAAACTTATTGTTCAACCCTGTCCTAGCTGTTGTGAGTCTCCCAAACTTTTGTGATTATCCAAGGTAAACTATTTTATTTTTATAGCTTCCCGTAGTTGAAAGTGTGCTAAGACCAATAAGGATCCCAAAGAAAAGGATTTCAGTCAACATATAGATTCAGGCTGATTAAGTTTAGACCCTCAACTGATAACTTTTAAAGATTTCAAATATATGCAGTCTTTTGCAACCATAAGCCCCAAAGACCCCCTCAGAGCCAGGAAATCTGGAATTGTCCACTGGGAAGAAGTCACAAAAATTGGGACTCCAGATAAGCGCATGGGTTGCTTTCTGAGAGATACCAGTAAGCTGTAGCCAGGCAGAGAGAGAATGCAAAGATGCTCTCCCTCAGCCTACATTCCCTGAGAGCACCTCCATAGCCTCTAGATGTGGCTAATCCTAAAACCTTCCCCTAAGGCTGAAGCTCCAGGACTAGCAAGTAAGCATCTCTCATGGAAACGCTAGGGGTGTGTGTCAGTCTGCTATCTGTGCAGTGTCCTGGGTGTGGTAGCCAGGCAAGAGTTGTCTCTGTAATTGTCACATTCCTGGGGAACCAAGGAACACAAACCCTGTTGCCACTAGAGTTTCCCCTTGGCAGCAGCCACAAAAGTAAGGACACCAGATATAAAAATTGGGGTACCAGGCATATATAAGAACTCCCCTCATAGAGAATGCTGGCACTCTGAAGCACAGCAGAAGGAGAGCCCAAATATAGTGCCCATTTCTGTGAAGTGTTAGGGAAGGTTTACAGCCAACTCTTAGATCTGTGTTTAATTAGAGGCCTGCCCCTCGGGCTGCAGCTATGATGATAAGCTAATAGGCCTCTTTACATAAAGATTGAGCTCCTGGGAATGTTGCTTCTTGCTGTGCCCTGAGGGTGGTAGCTATTTAAGAATTCTTTCTCCATTGGTTACAGTACTGTAGAACTTGTGTCATAAGCTGTACTGGCTACTAGAGTGAGGTGATGTAAAAGTTGCCATGGCAGCTCCTGCAAAAATTTGGGTATCAGTGAAGGGTATGTTTTTTCTTATAAGATATCAGTTATCTGGAGTGAGGCAGAGGAAGTGTGCAAATACTGCCTTCACCAGCCTCTGTTCCTTGAGAGCCCCTTGTAGGACCCTATAATGTACCAGACCAAAAGCCTTCTTTAAGCCAAAGCTCCTGGACAAGCAAATAGACTTCTTTCTCTGAAAGACTGAGTATGTTTCAGTCTTCTAACTATGCAGTGTCTTGAGAGTGGTAGTCTGCTAAGAATTTTCTCTCCAATTGTTACAATCCAATGGTACCAAAAAATGAAAACCCCAGGCTTCCTGAGCCAGGTGACTAACAGGTATCCCCTGGGTGGTGGCAAAAATTGGGTCACCAGACATAAATATGGGGGCACCACACAAGTGTAGAATCTCCCCTCCAGGAGATAGAAGTTCTCTGGAATATGTCAGGGAAAGCACATGATATGGGTCCCATGGGTGAGCCTACACAGGAGCCCTTTAAGTTGTTCCTCAGTTGGCCACACCCACATGGGCCTTAATGGTATGAGATTTGTTGATTTTAAAGCCAGATGTTCTGGCTGCTTATTTCTCAGGTGCTGGTCTTAAAAGTTGGGGAATGAACCCTTCACTCCTCAGGGAGGATCTCCAGGTTTTGAGTTCTCTCCCAATTGTGAGTTGCCATGCAAAGGGTGGGGTTTATGGCAAGATTGTCTCAGTCTTTCCTACCTGTTTCAATGTGGTTTTCCTTTGATTTGCCTAATGTGAATGGGTCACTCTGTCAGTTTTTAGGTTTATTTCAGAGGAAATTGTTTTGTATATAGTTGTAGATTTAGTGTGTCTGTGGGAAGAGTGAGTTCAGGATCTTCCTGTATTGCAATCTTGAACCAAAACCTATGATAAGTTTTTAAATCACTAATTCAGTCTTAGCTTCGTAGAGGCCTATTCAATGTTTCTATTTTTCCTGAGTGAGTTTCAGTAATTTGTGTCTTTCAATAAGTTGGGGAGTGATTCTTTTCCTACCCTTTCATAAGTTATATTCATTTGCTGGCATATTGTTGTTTATAGTATTCTCTTACAAACTTTTGTATTTCCTAAAATTGGTAGTGATGTTCTTTCTTCTTCTTCTTCTTCTTTTTTTTTTTTTTAAGTAAGATCTGTGCCCAGTGTGGGGTTTGAATTCATGACCTCAGGATCAAGAATTGCATGCTCTACTGACTGAACCAGTCAGGTACCCTCTCTTTAGTTTTTGATTTAATAATTTGAGTATTCTTTCTCTCTCTCAACTTTTTAAAAAAAATTTTTTTAATGTTTATTCATTTTTGAGAGATAGAGACAGAGTCTGAGCAGGGAAGGGGCAGAGAGAGAGGGAGACACAGAATCTGAAGCAGGCTCCAGGCTCTGTGCTGACAGCTCAGAGTGGAGCTCAGACTCATGAACTGTGAGATCATGACCTGAGCCGAAGTCAGACGCCCAACTGACTGAGCCGCCCAGGTGCCACCCCCCCCCTTTTTTTTTTTTTTTTTTTTAGCAATCTAGCTAAACGTTTTCCAATTTTATAGGTGTTTTCAAAGAGCCAACTTTTGGTTTAGCTTGTATTTTTTAAATATATTTTTACCCCAGTTTTTTATTTATTTCCTTCTGCATACATTGGGCTGAATTTTTTTTTCTAGTTTCTTAATATGGAAAGTTATGTTATTGATTTGGATCATTGTTTTTTTTTTAATTTTTAAAAATGTATTATTTGAGAGAGAGAGAGTAGACACAGGAGGGGCAGAGAGAGAGGGAGAGAGAGAATCTCAAGCAGGCTTCATGCTGTGAGTGCAGAACCTGATATAAGTCTTGATCTCATAACTGTGAGATTAGGACCAAAGCCAAAACCATGAGTCAGATGATTTACTGAGCCAGATGACCTGAGATAATAATTCTTTTTAGAAAGTATTAGTACATTTTATTTTTTTAGTAAAATTTTTGGTTTCCATCCAAAACTAGATGAAAAATAGAGTTTATCTCATATCCCTCCACTTCCCCTATCCCACCCATAGCTTCTACCACCAACAACCAAATGTGGTACGTCAGTTAAAATCAATGAACCACATTGACATATGATTACCAACAAAAGGTTCATAGAAGATGTAAGTAAATATAGAGATATATAGTATCCATGGACTTTTAATACTGGTAAGGTGTCAATTTCTACTAACTAGTCTATAGATTCTATAGAATCCAAATAAAAGTCCTGACAGGCTTTGTTTTAGAAATTGATTAGCTAATTCTAAAATTCATCTGAAAATGCAAATATCTTAGATAAACCACAACAACTGGAAACAGAGGAATAAAATTGAAGAGCTAATTCTACTTGATTTTAAGACAAATTTTTTTTCAATACTTTAGAAGTGTTTCTCCACTGCCTTCTTGATTACATTATTTTTCATGAGACATCTGCTGTCATTCTTTTTTTTTTTTTTTTCCTGCATCTCTGCTTAACATGTCTTTTTAATTTGGACTGCTTCTAAGGTTTTCACTTTATCTCTCATTTTGAGCAATTTGATTTATAATATGTCTTAATTTCATTTTTTTCTTGTACTTGCAAATTGTGGAGCTTTTTGGATCTCTGGGTTTATACTTTTCATAAAATTTGGAAAATTTTTAGTCATTTATTTCTACAAATTTTTCTTTCTGTTTTCCTTTCCTTTCTCTCTTTTGGGACTCTCTCTCTATATATATTAGGTCCCTTGAAGTTGCTCACAGCTTACATTTTATAATTGCTCTTTGAAATATAATTCACATGCCAAAAAATTCAATAAAGTATACAATTCAATGTTTTAGTATGCATCTCTGTAAATATACTAACAACATTGAGCTTTGCTACTAAAAAAAATACACTTTTTAAAAAATTATTTTTCCATGTGCTTCATTTTGTGTAGTTCCTTTTGCAGTGTTTTGAAGGCCACTAATATTTTCTTCTTTTCTCTTTTGCAATATATAACCTGGAAATACTCTCATCCAGAGGTTTTTTTCGTTTCAGACATTGTACTTTTATATCTAGAAGTTTGATTTGGGTTTTTTATATGTCATCTAAATCTGTACACAAACTTTTAAACATACAGAGGAAAGTTATGGTAATTATTTTAATTAATAATTATTTTAAAGTAATTTTACTTTATTTCTAACAATGGTTTTACATCAATTTCAATTGGTTGATTGTTTTCATTATTATGTGTCATGTTTTCCTGATTATAAGTCATGAGATTAGCCTTGTTGGATGCTGAATATTTTTGCATTTCTGTAAATATTTCTGTGCTTTGTTATGGAATTTAGTTAAATACTAAAAACTTTGATCCTTTTGGGTCCTTCTTTTAAGTTTGGTTAGATGGGAACAGAGCAGTTATTAATTAGCTGAGAAAAACCCTCATATGTCCTCTGCCCAAATGGCTCATATATTACAAAGTTTTTCTAATCTGACTAGTGGGCACATTCTGGGTCCTAAATGGGCACAAGAACTCTTTCTTCTAATCATTTAGCATGATTCTTTCTGCACCCCTGGGTATTTTCCTCACACTTGTTATCATCAGTACTCAGCTAAGTCCTCCAGGAACACCCTCTACAGATCTGTATTTTCTCCGCATGTCTCTCTCCCATCTTCTGTATAATTTCCGGAATATTCAGTCTTGTTCTCTACAGAATTTCAACTTTGAGATTGACATCAGAGATTCTTTCAGGTTCCATCTGGGCTCTTCCTTACTATCATGCTTGCCTAGAAATCCTCTCAAGGCTTTAAACTGAGGTAACCATAGCACCCACCTTATTTGTTTTCTGTCCTTTAGGGATCACTGTCCTTCACTGTCTGAATGGCCAATGTCTTCAAAACCTTTATGTTTTGTTCAGTATTTTGGTTGTTTCAGTCAAGAGGGTAAATCCAGTCCATTTTCTTCAATTTTGGCCAAACATAGATGTGTCCTCATTGATTTTTGTTGAAGCTTTTATTTACCTAGTATGAAATTGGACCACCTGGTAAAAAGCATAAAATCATAAAAGCAATTAATCGACCTCCAGTTTCTCATTTTTTTCCTCTACCACTTATCTATACAAGTATATTATTATTTTTTTAAGCTTATAAATAAAGTATATTATTTTGGTTTAAAGTAATCTTATACTGAGTCGATCTAACATAGTAAGTCTGAACAACTGTAATGAATATCAGTCTCATATTTCTTTAATTTTCATCAAAACTCAACTCATCAACTTCATTTTTCATGTTCCCAAATAATAACTGTTAGTGTTCTCTGACTACAAAAATAGATGATGTCTATGCATAATGAAAACCAAATCATATCAGTATTTTCTACTCAGTCTGAGATAATGTACACTCTTCTCTCTGTTGTGTATTATGCTCAACAGCTACTGATCAGAATTAGGTCTCTTTTTTTATAACTTTTTTGTAATGCTAAACCTGTTAATTAGAACTTTGCTATCATGAGTCTTTCAATAATCATTTTTTTTAAGAAAAAAATTGTAGTGTTAAACTCAGTAGCTGGTCAAGATGCTAATATGATGATACAATATTTATATTGTATTGAAAGTGTCCTGTGTAATGCAAGTCACTTTTTGACCATTTGTCCATATATTAACATTGCTGGGTGATACTGAAGCCCTTTCTATACTTCGTATTCAGCAATTTAAGCTTTGGCTCAATCTGTGTAGGCAGTGACTAGAAGGAATTATCAGGTGGTGATGGGTTGTTGGGGAGACAGAGACTTAAAAAAGAAGGAAAGGATGGAAAATCAGCCAGTATTTATGCTGGGTACTGAAGATTATACTAAATCAAAGGAAGTTACTGTATTTTTGACCTCTGCATAGGGACAGATACAAACCTTAGAATTCTTTTTTATTATTAAAACCTGAAAACTGAAATTAAGAATAATAGGCAGGCTTAGACTAACATTCAAGAAAAAAACCCAATAGTGTTGCCTAATCAAGTTTCTGATTTATCTCTTGCAATGTATGCTATGCCATCAGATTTATATAAAAGAGTGTTCATTTGTTTGATTTTAATTGGAAGCTTATGAAAATATCTCTAAATTTTTCATAGTATATATAAATGATGATTTTAAAATTGCTGAAATATGCTGTTTTTATTGACTTAAACCTAAATAGAATTCATTTCTAAAGGAACCAGAATGTGGAAAAATTTTTGCTTTGAATAGTGATCAAAGCCTGGGTGGCCCAGTCAGTTAAGCATCCGACTTCGGCCCAGGTTATGATCTTGCAGTTTGTGAGTGAGCGCCCCGCATCTGGCTCTGTGCTGATGGCTCGGAGCCTGGAGCCTGCTTCAGATTCTGTGTCTCATTTCTCTCTGCCCCTCCCCACTTATGCTTTGTCTGTCAAAAATAAATAAATGTAAAAAAAATAATAGTGATCAAGTAAAATAGATCAGTTCATATGTAACACATAAAAATAAATTGCCTTTCTCTTAAACATGTTTTATGTTGATCAAAGTTTATGGTTCAAGTGACTTTAATATTTAAGCATTTATGGTGGGTATATTTAAAGTAAAAAGAACCTTTTATAACAGTTCATTGAGTTTATTGAATAGTTCACACACTTTCAATATTCCTTTCTTTTGGTACATGTATGAATGTTATTCTCTAGTTGATCATGCATAAACTTGGTTTTATTTTGTATTTTCTGATAATGTTTAATAATCTTACCTATAGAAGACTCATATTAAAATTCAGTATCTCATTAAATTTCTACATGAATTCAATTTAGGAATTTAAGAATTTCAGCATTACCTTGAGAAATTATGTAATTTAAAAAAAAAGAAAGAAACCTTCCAGAAGAAACAGTGTCCTATGTCTTTTGTATTGTTTTTATTTATTTATTTTTTCTTTTTTTTATGCCATGCACAGTGCTGGCTCTCTGAGAGCCAGACACAAAATGAGAGTGACATGTCAAACACATGGATATCAAGGATGTGGTTACCTTAGCAACAGGAAGCATATAAAAGCCCTCAGAACTTACCTTCCTACTCCTGGGACATTTCAGAGTTTCAGATACTGTAAATACGGGTGAATATGATGTCTATAAGAGACATCACAAACAAAGTATTATAATGTAAAGTAACCCAAGTTTTTCTCACAGTACCGAGAACGTAAATTGTAATTCACTCCCTTTCTGAAAAGGGGTTAGTGGTGGTCTAAACCAAAGGTAGAACAACACTTCTGGACTTTATATTCTATAAAAATAGAAGGTACATTAAGTTTCATAGATTTACACATATCCATAGAATTTGAAGTTCTGTTATAGGTTTTGAAAGATTTGTTAATTTTAATTTCCTTTTGAATGATAAAATGCATTAAGATTCTGAATTACTATAGAAATAACATTGGAAAAATGCTCCACAGAGATTAGAGCCGCACAAAAATGTAGTGAAAGTAGGTTTGCTCTAGTAGATAGTTGAACTATAAGAATTAGATCTGTCACTGGATGGGAAAGCCCTTCTGAAATTTTGCCAAAGTAAAAATGACATTTGTCTTTAGTAAGAAAAACCTACCTTCATCGCTACTATCTCAAAAAAAAAGGTTTTGTTTTAATATTAATAGTGGAAAACATTCTAAATATCTATCATCATCATCTATCCAAATTAATTTGTAATTACTTTCTCTTGCTGATAGTCTTCATCATTATGTCTGTGTTTTCCTCTTACTGAAATGTCTTACAGTTCTTTTCTGTAGGGAAAATCTCTGTCTCTCTCCTCCCTCTCCCTCTCCCTCACCTTCTCCCTCACCCTTTCTTCCTTTCTCTCCTTCCTTTTTTCTCTCTCTTGCTCATGTTAGTTATGTTCTCTTTACCTCTTTCTATTTATCTAACTTGCATATTAAATGGCCCATAATACCCACACATATGAAATGAATGGACCCTTTTTCTCTGTACAAAAAAAAAAAGTTTGGTTCTTAAATTTGCTAAATAGAGTGGTATATTTGAACCCTTGATTTCTCATATTACTCTCATTTCAACTAACACCTTCACTGTTAGAAGACTCAATGATGAATCAACTATGATGCAGCACTTTTTGACAAGCCTAAATGACAGACAACATCTAATATTTCAAAGAATTTAATAGATATGCTCACTCTCTATTCATCTAAACTTCTTGAGTTTGAACTGCATAGGAGCTAAATCATCTTAAAGCAAAGTGCCCAGGACCTATTATCCGAACTCACTTCAGAAATCCCTTCACTGATTTATGATTTACTGTTATGTTATGCTATCAGGATTTATGAAGGATCAATATAAGAATCACCTATTTGAAATATGGTCTGTGTCCTTACAGAACATGGCTTGAAAATTTCAGCCACTGTTATATGAGAAATCATACAATAGACTTTATTTCTTAATTTAGTTTCAGAAATTTTTATCTGTCAATTTATTTGTACATTTCTCTCCTTTCCATGTATTTCTTTGTCAGAAAATGACAACTATATGAATCAATATATATTTTGAAGAAAATTTTAATCCTCGGGAATCTTAAACAGATTGGCAAATTGTGATAACAGATATCACTTGTTGAATGTACACTATACCAGGCCTAGTTCTAAGTACCTTATGCATATTGACCCTTCTAAGTCTCACTCTGAGATTGGAACTCTTCTTATCTCCATTTTACAGGGGGGATATTAGGTTAGAAAGAGGGATTCATATTTTGTGAGTGGTGGAGCCAGGACTTAAAGCAGTGTGGCTCTGAGAATTATGTTTTTGTTTTTTAAGTTTTTATTTATTTTGAGAGACAGAGTGAGCAGGGGAGGGGCAGGGAGGGAGGGAGGGAGGGAGGGAGAGAGAGAGAGAGAGACAGACAGACAGACAGAGAGAGAGAGAATCACAAGCAGGCTCTGCACTGTCAGTGTGAAGCCCGATGTGGGGCTCAGACTCCCAAACCAATGAGATTATGACCTAAGCTGAAATCAAGAGTTGGGTGGGCTCTTAACCAACTGAGCCACCCAGGTGTCCCTGGGAATTATGTTTTTAATGACAAAGCACCTGATTCTGAGGTAGTCATGCGGTGAGCCTGCTTTCTCTTTTTCCTTCTATGTATGAGAGGTACCTGAATATAGAATTAGCAGTTCTCAAAGCCCTGTTTCTGAAGCAGCAACAGCAGGTTGGGCCCTGCAAAGTGTGTTGCAACAAAACTTTTCAAAATTTTTGGTGATTCCGATGCATGTTAAAGTCTAAGAATGCTGGTGTGAAGAATGAGAGAATTTTGGTGATAGATGACTGTGAATTCAGATCCTGATCCACTGCTCTGTGCCTGTATGATGTTGCATATATTAACTAACCTTTCTGTGCTGATTTTCTAATAGATGAAACCAAGATAATACATCTGTTGAGATTTTTGTGAAGATTAGCTATTTCTTGCTATTCAATTTTATTGTTTTTTCATTATATTTAAAATTACATTTTTACCTTGATCTTGTGTTTAAAAAGATATAGTATTAATTAAATAAAATAAAAATCACAGCATTGGCATCATATAATAAATCTCACACTGAGTACTATGTAAAGCTTTTATATATCTTCACATTTTGTAAGTCATTATACGTATAAAATTTTAAGAAATCTATTATATAACAAAATTTGTATATATATAATATTTATGTGTGTGTTATTATAGCACACTCTGACATATTTCCATTTTATCAACTTAAGGTATCATTATTATCACCATCATAGATAACAGAACTTTAGAAGCAGACGTTTTCATACATGCCTCTCACATACTACTTTCAGTCCTGGTTAAATGTAGACAATTTTATATACGAATATTTGCCTTTTTTAGTTAGCATATCTTAACATTGAATGAAAAAGTTAGAAAGCATTAAATGTCTAATGCATTTTACCCATTTATGGTGGTAAATCAAAACTGATAATCTGTCCCATCCTGTATCAGGAGATACTATCAATATAAAATTTCAGGCATGAATAGATGAATTGGCAAATTTTATACCTCTTGTTATCAGTACAACTTAGAATGTATTGGTAGTGGCTAAAAGTTATCATCATCCAATGTCAACTTGCTACCCAGGGAGAAGTGAATTGTTTGATCTCTGTCCAATTCCCAAGGCATTAGTCTATATCTTAGAACACTACCATCACAATAATCACAAATTGGCACTTGAGGTAGCATTCTCAGCCTGGAAGCCAAGAAATAAAGGA